>NC_141002.1:12894687-13494687 GCF_052327205.1 Somniosus microcephalus | reverse complement strand
CGGGTCTGTAAAGCGCAGACAGACCCGGCACTTCGGAAAATGACGTGGAAGCGGGTTGACAGTGGGATCCCGACCCACTGTCTATCTTTTCTATTTTGACAGCGGACCCGCCTCCGAACCCATCCTCTGAGCATCAGCAAAATTACGGCAAAGGAGTTGGGAGGGGGGTGGGGGGTTGCAGAGAATGGGGAGCCAGTGGAAGAATGATAGGTTAGTGGCAGTTTGGGCATGAGAGAACTTGACCACACCAGCAGGCATGTGGAGAAAATACTTAAAAAGTAAATGTTACTTTTGGCAGAGCTGGCTTAATTTAGTGAAAGCAAAAGAAGCACAAAAGTAACACTGCCATTGGACAACTTGGTTTGCACGTTGGACACTCTTATTGCCATCGCCATCCTGTGCCCACAAAGAGAAAGGATTACATGCTAAATGTTTCAGAAGAAGAAAGGAATGCAGTCATTGAGAAAGAATATGTACAGGTATTGCCTTGACTGAAGGGTGAGACCCATGTGTTGGGTCAATCTGCCAGCCTTGGCCGAATTTGAGATTGCCAGAACACATGGTGGGCAAGGGTTCGGTATGTGTAGTGAAATCACAAGAACATTCTTTATTATCTGGTGTCAGCAGATCATGGCTTTTTGATATAGCTATTGGTAATGTTATGACCGAATTCACTGCTCACAATGTGGTCTCCTCTACACTGGGGAGACCAAACGCAGACTGGGGGATCGCTTTGCTGAACACCTCCATTTAGTTTGCAAGCATAGCCCTTAGCTTCCGGTCGCTTGCCATTTTAATTCTCAATCTCACTCCCACTCTGACCTCTCAGTCCTCGGCCTCCTACACTGTTCCAATAAAGCTCAACGTAAACTCAAGGAAAAGCACCTCATCTTTCAATTATGCATATTACAACCTTCCAGACTCAACATTGATTTCAATAACTTCAGATCATAAGCATTACTCCCATTTTGTCAGATAGCAGGTGCTGCTAATGGTTCTGCTCTTGCCGTTTACACCTCCTCTAGTCCCATCTTTTGTTTCTTTGCATGTCCCATTACCATCCCCCTTTGCCTTGCACCATCATCCCTTTTGTCACTTACTCTCTCCTATCTGCCACCCTATCACAGACCATCCCTTTTTTCTCCCTCCCCTCCCCTCTTTCCCTGCCTCTGGACTTGCTTATAACCTGTTAAATCTCTAACTTTTTCCAGTTCTGATGAAAGGTCATCGACCTGAAACATTGGGGTCGATTTTCCTGAAGCTGTCGGGAAGGAGGCGGGACTACAACTTTCAGGTTTTAGACCCGCCTACACGACGTCTGGCCAATCCGCACGATTTCCCCTTGATTGACCTTGTTGAGCCCGCCCAGCGGGCTCAGCAGGCCAATTAGGGGCCACCCGGCAACAGGTGACGTCACAGACTGCAATTTCATCTGTCAAGAGTTCTTGACAACTGAAACATCAGTGTTTCACAGCTGTTTGAAGCTGTGAAACACTGACAGTCTGAGTTCTAACCTGAGTCCTTCTACGCAGACTCAGTTAGAACTCTCAGCAGCACTCAAAGCTGAAGGCTGTCACTTTTGACAGATCGCAGCCATTCAGCTTTAAGTGCCGGCTGAGTGATGGGCTCCCGATGCCTACAGGAAGAAAGGCTGTTAAGGTAAGTACAGGTAATTTAAACTTCTTTAGACACTTTAGGCACACCAAACACACTTACCTTTGCACTCATGCACCCATCACTCACCTGAACACCGACATCGCGACCCCTCCAACTCCTTCAACCCGACAGCCCACCTGCTCTAACTTGGCGTGGTTTGGAGCCGTCGGGAATCCTACACAAAACCCCTCAAAATAGGGATTAGGCTAAAAACTGCCTGTTAACTACCTATTAACAGGCTGTTAATTGGCACTAATCCCTTCCCGCCTCGGGTCGGCGGGTCCCAGTGCGGGGCGGGTACCCGCCTCCTCTGAAACTTGCGTGGAGCGGGGTTTTGGGCGGGATGGTGTCGGGACCCCCCAATTCGGGATTTCCCCCCCCCACACGCTTGAAACCCCGCCTGACGGCTCCAGGAAAATCGACCCCATTAACTCTGTTTCTCTCTCCACAGATGCTGCCTGACCTGCTGAGTGTTAGCAGCAGTTCCTGTTTTTATTTCTGATTTCCAGCATCTGCAGTATTTTGCTTTTGTTTCAGTTCTATCTACAGCTCAATGCAAGGTCATGCCTCATTTCTCCAGCCAGTACAAGAGTTCCAAAGTGAGCTCCTGTTGAGAGAACATTGAAACTTGTCACTAATTGCCAGTTTGTATTTGACAAACATTTTTGTGAAGACACCTTTCATTCCTATGGAAGCCTGTTCAATTAAAGGTATTAAGAGGTTATTTTTCACATTTTTTTTAAACACCTAACACAAAAACAGTGGATTAATGATCCCATTCTCATCTTTGTAAAAGCTAATCTTTCCATTGCCCAGATTTATCTGTGAATGGATCAGTTTAACAATATCGAGTGGCGTAGGCTGCATTAGTAATAGATTAATCAGAATCTCAGCTGCTGCGATCTGCACACAGCAGTCTCCTAGTTGCAGCAAAGTACTGTACTGGTGTAATAGAATTAACAGACATTTCTGTAATAAAAGTTCAATTAAACCAAATTGAGCTAGTGCCAAGACCTAGTATTTAATTGAAATAAAATAATTATCTTTGTCAGTCATTACTTGTACAGGCCCTCCCAACAGTTCACAATGGAACTGTTTGTGTTGTTATGGCCCTATCGTAGACTGCTCCCCTGGCTCAGTGACTTTAACTGTCCCTATTAACCAGCGTTGTTTCATTTTATGGAAGGAAGCCAGCATCATGCCGTACAAGATGGGATCAAATTCAGACCCTGATGACTACGATGCAGTATCTCTGCATTCAATCATGTCAAAGCTCATGGAAACATAAAGCAGCCTCGTTGGCTATTTGGTTTCAGGCCAATTTGTTTGACTCAACTGCTTCAATAGCATGGCCCACAAACAGAGCAATTCTATCAATGCCCAGCACAAAGTTAAATTAATGGCTCTTGAAACTTCAAGAGTTTCATTGCAGCTTCACTGAGCAGTTGGCCTCTCGGAGATTAGCTGGTGAGCTGCTGATCCAGACAAGTAACTTCCTTTAAGAATAAAAATGGTGTGTCTTCTTGTTGAAGCATCAACAAAGAGGTCCCTCGGGAAACGGTACTTAACCACGCTCCATTTCCTCTTCAATGAACTGGTGAATATCTTTAGATTGAAGCCCACAGGCAGGGAACACTGTAGCAGACACAGCAATTTAACCTCCAAATGTTTGGTGTCACCTCTCAATGGCAGAGGGAAGAAAAGCTATTTCATCTCTCAATAAGGGCAGACTACATTTTGTTTAAAAGCCAACAGGTTTACACTTGCCACCCACATAACCTACATACACTTGACAGTTAAAATGAGGGTGGAAATTAAACTCTCTTCTTTCCTCCATATCGACACTTACATCCACAGCCACCCCTTCAACTTTACCATTACACACGGATTTACCATCCACATTACTTAGGAAAAGTCTTGCTTTTCTCCCATTCCATGCATCCCCCCCACCCCCACCTAATGTTCCTCCACTCCCTTCCTGAAGACATGAGGTACAGCAATAAAGCTGTCAGCCGCTCTGTAGTTCTTCCCCCATGTGATTTCCCTACTTGGTTCATTTTGCCTCAGCAAATCAAATTCAAGGTCCTTGTTCTTGCTTTCAAATCTCTTCACATCCTTGATTCACCCTATTAGAATAATGTGCTCCTGTCATACGTGGTATCCTGACCCACATGTCCCTTTGACCCTGTAGTGTATGTACCTTTAAGAGAGAACTACTTTTACAGCTCCTGTATACTGTAGTACTGGCAGTGACCACACCTGTATATAAACCTTGAGCATGCCTCTGCACTCCCAGTCTTGAGACTACCCTACTCCAGTAAACACCTGTTGATTGTTAAGTTACAGCCTCCGTGTAGTTATTGGGAAACATCCTACTTTAAGAATCACGGATCTAACGGTGGCGACGAGGTCGATTCGAATCCGCCTGCAACTCTGCATTTCCCTTGAAGGATTCGCTCCGGGAGGACGGTGGAAGAAAGTCGAGGCCAGAAGCACGGGCGTCGACCACGAGCAACCGTCCAGTCATCCGGCAGAGAGTAAAAATTGCAGGAGAGGCTGTGGAGAGCCGGGCTTGGTTCCCCAGCCACGACGATCCAGCAACAGGCTGGCAACAGGTACAGCGCACACCCTTCCCGGGCAGCGGCAGCTGGAGCCGACCGACGGCGTAGAAAAGCCGAGCAGCGTCGACGGGGTAAGAGAGAGGGTGAAGCGCACAGGGCGCGGCCGGGGGTTGAAAACTGAGCGGCATCGAGGAAAAACAAACAGAGAAAGAGAGAGGGTAAAGCAGCAGCCGGGTTCAGTACCGAGCGACGGCAACGGGAAAAGCGCACAGGAGAACGCGCAGAGCACAGCCAGGGCTCAAGGGCTGAACCGCGTCCACGGGGAGAAAAAGGGAGAGCGCGGGAGACGTCATTGAGCCGCGGAGAAGAAGGGAGAGCACGGGAGACGCCATTTTTAGAAGCCGCAGCGGAGAAGAAGGGCGAGCGCGGGAAGGAAGGAAAGGGCGGGAGACGCCATTTTGTGCCAGCGGAGAAGAAGGGAGAGCGCGGGAGATGCCATTTTAGACAGTTAAATCACACCCAGGGATGGCGAAGAGTGGCAGTATCACTGCTTTCGACAATGAAGTCGAAGATTGGGCAACATATGTGGAATGCATTGAGGTGTACTGCAGGACGAATGAAGTGCCAGATGCTAGGAAATCACTGGTTTTGTTAAATTCCATGGGTGCAAAAACTTATGGCTTACTGCGAAACCTGATAACCCCAGAGAAGCCCGTGGATAAGAATTTCGAAAGCATAGTAGAAATCCTACAGGACCACTTAAGCCCCACACCGCTGCTGATAGCAGAAAGATTTAAGTTCCACAAAAGGAACCAGCATAAAGATGAAAGTAATGCTGAGTACTTAACGGAACTGTGCAAGCTATCGAAACACTGCCAGTTTGGAGTGGGACTGTCAGATACGTTAAGGGACAAGTTTGTGTGTGGGCTTCAAAGTGAAGGAACCCAGAAACGGCTTCTATCAGAAAAGGATCTTACGCTGGACAAGGCTTTCAGCATGGCAGTATCACACGAAGCAGCCGCACGGGGCGCTGCAGAGATACAACGGAGACCGCAAGAATATGGCACCAATGAAATGTCATATGGAGCAGGGAAGTGTTATCGCTGCGGCAGAACAACACACGACCAGAAGGATTGTTGGTTCAAGGACCAAGTGTGTAGACAGTGTGATGAAATATTCCATTCATCACTGCCTGTGACTGTGGTCGGTTTCAGTGTCATTTCCCTTCCCCCAGTCCTCATTGTATTGTTCATTGGAATGTGCTGGAATGTGCTGTGTGTGTAGGGCTCCGCCCATACCTGGCCCCTTTTGTAAGCTAGCTCAGTCTGGCCTCAGTCTCCAGAAGGAAGATACCTCTCTCTCTTACGTGTTACTTTCTAAGTAAATAAAAGCCTTGCTTTGTTTCGCTAACATCGAGTCTCGGAATTATTGAGGCACATCAATCTTATTAACTTATTTTTCAACACTATGGATCAACTCCTGAAACCCGAACGTTTGGATTTGGATCAACATGCTCCGGACGCATCAGCACGCTCCGGACACTGGTTTGAGTGTATGGAATTCTTCCTGGACAATTCTGCAGCCGTCAAAGACGCGAGGATGAGACTCGGAATTCTGCGGAATTGGGTAAGCCACCGGGTTTACCCCCTCATCCAAGACGCCGATACGTACCTGGCCGCCTGCGACATCTTAAAGGCGCATTACCAGCAGCCTATGAATGAGGTGTATGCTAGGCATCTGCTCGCTACTCACGCACAGCGACCTGGGGAATCGGTGGAGGAGTTCCTAAGCACCCTGAAAATGCTTGGCAAAGACTGCAAGTGCCGAGATGTAAAAGCCGCAGTGTACACTGACGAGCTTGTTCGCGATGCCTTTATCACAGGCCTCAGCTCCACTTACATCCGGCAAAGACTGCTGGAAAAAACGGGGTTGGACCTGAAACAGGCTGCGGACACCGCGCGATCCCTGGATGTGGCCCAGAGAAACTCGGACGCCTACTCTTCAGCCCGCGCCGTCCACGCCGCCACGTGTGCACCGAGGGCGCCGCCATCTTGGAAGGCATCTTCCCCGCCCGGCAGCCCGACACCGGCGGGGCCCCGCTCTCCCCCCAGAAGCCCTACGACAGCCGCGACGCGTCAGGGACCCAACTGCTACTTCTGCGGGCAGCCAAAACACACCAGAAACCTGTGCCCGGCGAAAGGCACCACCTGCTTTAAGTGCGGTAAGAAGGGGCACCTCGGGAAGGTGTGCAGAAGGAACCCCGCCGGAAAACCAACCGCCGGAAAACCCGCCACCGCCGCGTGTGCGCCGTGGGAGCGGCCATCTTGGACGCCATCTTGCCCGACCTCGTGGGGTCCGCCATCTTATGAGCAGACAGCGTGGACGCCATCTTGTATCGATCAGGGCCCTACAGTGGCATCGGTCACAGTGGACCAGACCAGGCCGCACCCGCTATCCAAATCAATGGTGGACATCGAGGTAAACGGGTGCCGGGTTAAATGTTTAATTGGCAGTGGAAGCACGGAGAGTTTTATCCACCCTGAACTGGCACAGCAACTCTCCCTAAAGGTGGTCCCTGCTCAGGGTACCATCTCTATGGCTGATAAAACCCAGACATCGACCATTCTGGGTTACTGCACGGTACAATTGGGCGTTAACGGAACTGTATACGATAATTTTAAAGTATTAATCATGAAGAACCTATGTGCGAGCGTGATCTTGGGCCTGGATTTCCAGTGCAACCACCAAAGCATCACGCTCAAGTACGGTGGGTCCCAGCCGCCCCTCACAGTGTGCGGTCTGGCTACCCTGAAGGTAAAGCCGCCTTTGCTATTCGCGAACCTTACCCCTAACTGCCGGCCAATAGCGACCAAAAGCAGGAGGTACAGCTGGGAGGACAGGCGGTTTATCGCGACCGAGGTAGACAGGCTCCTGAAAGAGCGCATTATTGAACGCAGCAACAGCCCGTGGCGCGCCCAAGTGGTAGTGGTAAGGGGTAGCGAGAAGAAATGGATGGTGATCGACTATAGTCAAACGATCAACAGGTACACCCAACTAGACGCCTACCCGCTACCCCGCATATCAGAAATGGTGAACCAAATCGCCCAATACCGGGTGTTCTCCACCATCGACCTCAAGTCAGCGTACCACCAGCTCCCTATCAGACCAGAGGACCGCCCGTACACCGCCTTCGAGGCGAACGGACGCCTCTACCAATTCCTCAGAGTCCCCTTTGGGGTGACGAATGGGGTCTCGGTTTTTCAGAGGGAGATGGACCGCATGGTCGATGACCACCACTTGCAGGCAACCTTCCCCTACCTCGACAACGTCACCATCTGTGGCCACAATCAGCAGGATCACGACTCGAACCTCGAGAGGTTCCTGGAAACCGCACAAAAACTCAACCTCACCTACAACGAGGACAAGTACGTTTTCAACACCACGCGCCTCTGCATACTAGGCAGCGTGGTGGAGAATGGGGAAATCGGACCAGACCCCGACCGATTGCGCCCCCTACGGGAGCTGCCCCTGCCCAACACTCCCAAAGCCCTGAAAAGGTGCCTGGGGTTATTTTCTTATTATTCCCAATGGGTCCCCAACTACTCCGACAAAGCCCGCCCCCTCTTGAAAGCATCCTCTTTTCCGCTCTCTGCTGAGGCCCACGCCGCCCAGCACGGTGGCATAGTGGTTAGCACTGTTGCCTCACAGCGCCAGGGACCCGGGTTCGAATCCGGCCTCGGGCGACTGTCTGTGTGGAGTTTGCACATTCTCCCCGTGTTTGCGTGGGTTTACTCCGGGTGCTCCGGTTTCCTCCCACAGTCCAAAGATGTGCGGGTTAGGTTGATTGGCTATGATAAATTGACCCTTAGTGTTAGGGGGATTAAATACGTGGGGTTACGGGGATAGGGTGAGATATGTGTTGGTGTAGGGGTTACGGGGATCGGGTGGGATATGTGTCGGTGCAGGCTCGATGGGCCGAAATGGCCTCTATCTGCACTGTGTGGTTTCTGTGATTTCTGTGAAAAGCATTAAGCAGGATATTGAGCAGGCCACGCTACAGGCAGTGGACGAGAACACTCCATTTCAAGTGGAAAGTGATGCGTCTGACTTCGCCTTGGCGGCCACCCTCAACCAGGCGGGGCGGCCCGTAGCTTTCTTCTCGAGGACCCTCCAAGGGCCCGAGATCAGACAGTCCTCCGTGGAAAAGGAGGCCCAAGCCATCGTGGAGGCAGTGCGCCACTGGCGCCACTACCTAGCCGGCAAACGCTTCACCCTACTTACTGACCAGCGGCCGGTAGCGTTTATGTTCAATAATAAACAGAGGGGGAAGATTAAAAATGATAAGATTCTTAGGTGGCGGATCGAGCTCTCCACCTTCGAGTATGACATCATTTACCGGCCAGGGGCCCTTAACGAATCCCCTGATGCCCTCTCACGAGGGATGTGTGCCAGCGCCACCAGGGATCGGCTACAGACCCTCCACAACGACCTCTGCCACCCAGGGGTCACGCGGCTGTTCCACTTCATAAAGTCCCGTAACTTACCCTACTCGATTGAGGAAGTTCGGTCTCTGACCAGGAACTGCCGCACTTGCGCTGAGTGCAAGCCTCGGTTCTACCGCCAAGATAGAGCCCACTTAATCAAAGCTACACGGCCCTTTGAGCGGCTCAGCTTAGATTTCAAGGGCCCCCCTCCCGTCCGTCGACCGCAATGTTTACTTCCTGAACATTGTGGACGAATACTCCCGGTTCCCATTCGCCTTCCCCTGCCCAGACATGACCAGCGCCACTGTCATTAAATGCCTCAACAGCCTGTTCTGCCTGTTCGGTATGCCGAGCTACATCCATACAGATAGGGGGGCATCCTTCATGAGTGAAGAGCTACGCCAGTACATGCTGTCCAAGGGGATCGCCACGAGCCGTACCACCAGCTACAACCCCCGGGGTAACGGCCAAGTGGAGCGAGAGAACGGGACAGTATGGAAAGCAGTCACTCTAGCTCTAAGGACCAAGGGCCTCCCTATCTCCCGCTGGCAGGAAGTCCTCTCGGATGTGCTCCATTCGATACGGTCACTATTGTGTATGGCCACTAATGCCACGCCTCATGAACGAATGTTTGTCTTTCCCCGGAAATCCACCTCAGGCGTATCCATGCCGTCATGGCTCTCCACCCCAGGTCCGGTACTCGTGCAAAGGCATGTGAGGGGCCACAAGACGGACCCTCTCGTGGAGCCAGTACACCTACTCCACGCCAACCCCCAATACGCATATGTCCGGCACGCCGACGGAAGGGAGGACACCGTGTCCATAAAAGACGTCGCCCCAGCCGGCATCGACAACAACCACGGCAATAGCAGCAACAACGATCACAGCAACTCTTACCCACCCACTACTCTTTCATCACCCCCGGAAGAACATCGACCAACGGCACCCCCACCAACTACCCCTTCAACAACCCTGGCGGCACCCCCGGCAGAGACCCAGGAGACTACCGGGGACACACAGCCGACACCCGCGGCACCACAACAGCCACGTCGGTCGCAGAGGACTATCAAACCCCCGAACAGACTAAATCTATAGAAGGGGTGAATGTGATGAAATATTCCATTCATCACTGCCTGTGACTGTGGTCGGTTTCAGTGTCATTTCCCTTCCCCCAGTCCTCATTGTATTGTTTATTGGAATGTGCTGGAATGTGCTGTGTGTGTAGGGCTCCGCCCATACCTGGCCCCTTTTGTAAGCTAGCTCAGTCTGGCCTCAGTCTCCAGAAGGAAGATACCTCTCTCTCTTACGTGTTACTTTCTAAGTTAATAAAAGCCTTGTTTTGTTTCGCTAACATCGAGTCTCGGAATTATTGAGGCACATCAGACAGTGTGGAAAAACAGGACACATAGCAAGAGTCTGCAGGTCAGGGAAGAAAACCAACAGCAAGAAATCTCCACAGGAGAAGTACAAAAAGGTACATAAGGTGATGGACAGTAGTTCAGACGAACAGGAAAGTGATACAGACTCCGGAAGCAAGGAGCTGGGTTGTCTGAAACTACATAAGGTAACCAAAATGGAGGATCACCAGACTATCTGGGTCACACTCAAGATAGACGGAGTCCAAGTGAAAATGGAATTGGACACTGGGTCAGCCCTAACAGTCATAAACCAAAGGGACTACAAGCGGCTATTTTCACATATACCCTTGAAAGCTACAGAGATTGTCTTGAAGACGTACATGGGGCAAAAAGTCTACCCCAAAGGAAAAATAAGGGTGAAAGTGATATACAAAGGCCAGGAAATACCTAAAATGGACCTATATGTATTGCCAGATGGAGGACCACCACTACTAGGACGTGAATGGATCCAAAAGATACAATTAGATTGGCATTCCATACAGGCACTGAAGGTTGAGGCCAAAAAGGATGACGACGTCACACCTGGACGACTGTCAAAAATGTTAACTGACGCACAAGAAGTGTTCCAGGAGGGACTCGGAACACTAAAAGTCATAACAGCAGCGATTAAAATAGAGGAAAATGCAAGTCCAAAGTTTTTTAAGGCCAGACCGGTGCCTTATGCGATCTGACCAGCCGTCGAAGCAGAGCTGGAAGGGTTGGAACGTTCAGGAGTACTGTCCAAAGTAGACTGGAGCGAGTGGGCTACACCCATCGTCCCTGTAATGAAGAGGTCATTGAGTAATACGCCTGGGGAACCAAAGAAGGTCTGCATCTGTGGGGATTTTAAGGTGACAGTGAACCCAGTCCTTCACACGGTACAATATCCGCTTCCACGGATCGAGGATATTTTCGCCTCGCTATCTGGAGGTAAACGCTTCACCAAAATTGATCTGGCCCAGGCGTACTTGCAAATGGAGGTAGAAGAAGCCTCGAAACAGTACCTCACGATCAACACTCATAAAGGTCTCTATCAATACAACCGGCTGGTGTTCGGGGTAGCATCGGCTCCGGCTATTTGGCAAAGGGCAATGGATCAAGTCCTGCAAGGGATTCCAGGGACCCAGTGTTATTTGGATGACATCCTGGTCACGGGTGAAAATGACAGTGATCACCTCACCAACCTGGAGAAGGTGGCCACTAGATCAAAGGAATATGGGCTACGAGCTAATCGCCACAAGTACGAGTTTTTCCAGGAGCAGATCTCGTATTGTGGTCATGTTATTGATGAAGAGGGGTTACATAAGTCCCCTGAAAAGATTGAGGCAGTAGTCAAGGCTCCAGCACCGGAAAATGTGTCACAACTGAGGTCGTTCCTCGGGCTGGTAAACTACTATCATAAGTTCTTACCAAATTTGTCTACAGTAGTACACCCACTGAATACCTTACTGCAAACGGGGGTACCATGGAAGTGGGATGACGAACGTAAACGAGCTTTCCAGAAGTGCAAATATTTGATCACATCAAAAGAGGTGTTGGCCCATTTCAACCCAGCACTACCAATCCGGTTGGCATGTGATGCATCACCCTATGGTATTGGAGCGGTGCTGTCGCACAAATTCCCAGATGGGTTGGAGAGGCCAGTAGCCTTTGCGTCTCGGTCACTAACCTCAGCCGAGCGCAACTACACCTAGATCGACAGGGAGGCCCTCAGCCTAGTATGGGGAGTAAAAAAATTCAACCACTATCTGCATAGGCAGAAGTTCACCTTGCTGACTGACCACCAACCACTTGTCTCCATCTTTAATCCAAGGAAGGGCTTTGCGGTGATGACTGCACAACGGTTACAAAGATGGTCCCTTTTTCTAGGGGCGAACCAATATGAAATAGAATATAAAGGCACGAAACAGCATGGAAACGCTGATGGGCTATCATGCTTGCCACTGCCTACTGTGGAGGAAGCACCAGCAGTGGACCCTATCGAGATATTTTATTCCTCAATAATTGAACGATTGCCAGTAACTAACGCGAATATAGAGAAGGAGACCCGCAATGATCCAACACTGTCTCGGGTATATGATTTGACGGTGAGGGGATGGCCAACACATGGCGACTCACTGTTGCCAGCATTCTTATCCAGAAGAGAACAGCTGTCAGTATGCCAGGGGACAGTGATGTGTGGATCCTGAGTGGTAATTCCGCCTAAGTTAAGGGAGGGAGTGCTAAATGAGCTTCACGAAGGTCATCTGGGAGGGGTGAAAATGAAAAGCCTTGCTAGGGCTTATGTGTGGTGGCCGGGGATTGATCAGCAAATTGAGGACCTAACTAAGAGCTGCTCAGGATGCCAGAAGGTCCAAAATGCACTACCACATGCCCCTCTACACCCATGGGAGTGGCCCTCCTCTCCATGGCAACGGGTGCATATTGATTTTGCTGGTCCATTCATGGAATAAATGTTCTTAATAGCAGTGGATCCACACTCGAAATGGCCTGAGGTGATAAAAATGTCCTCAACCACTGCAGGGAAAACGATTGCAGTCCTACGGACCATATTTGCCAGGAACGGCTTGCCAGAGCAGGTTTGCTCTGATAATGGACCACAGTTTGTGTCCGAAGAGTTTCGGAAATTTATGAGAAGGAATGGGGTAAGGCATTACACATCCGCCCCGTATCATCCAGCCACAAATGGATTGGCTGAGAGGTTCGTACAAACCTTTAAAAAGGCGATAAAGGCCATGTGCGATGATGAAATTCCACTACAGCATAAGGTGGACAATTTCCTGTTAGCCTACAGAAATGCGACATATGCAGTTACCAACCAGACCCCGGCCATGATGTTCTTTAACCGAAGGTTGAGATCTCGTCTGGATTTGCTCAGACCAAATGTGTGAAGAAATGTTGAGGATAAACAATTCCAGCACATCAATGAGAAGCCGACAAGGAGCTTCAATGTAGGACAACCAGTCTTGGCCCATGACTACCGAACAGAGAAATGGCAACCCGGAACGATATGCACACAGCAGGGGCCATTAATGTACACAGTGGATGTCGGGGAGAACATTGTGAGGCGCCACGTCGACCAGATCTTAGCGTCACAGGAACGAGTCAACCCCATGTCTCGTGTACCTGGGGATGAACCCGACATACCGGTAGCATCTACCTCAGAAACAGTAGCAGTGGAAACCGATGAAAGGGGGCCAGAATCGCCTCCGCACCAAGAACAAGAACCTCAGGAAAGGCGCTATCCAGAAAGGATCAGGAAGCCGCCCCAAAGACTGAATCTATAAATGGACTATTTCTGTTTAATGTGCATGTTAAAGTGTTAATTGTTATTTGCATATTATGGGTACTGCTAATCTAAAAGGGGAGGAATTGTAGTGTATGTACCTTTAAGAGAGAACTACTTTTACAGCTCCTGTATACTGTAGTACCGGCAGTGACCACACCTGTATATAAGCCTTGAGCATGCCTCTGTACTCCCAGTCTTGAGACTACTCTACACCTGTTGATTGTTAAGTTACAGCCTCCGTGTAGTTATTGGGAAACATCCTACTTTAAGAATCACGGATCTAACAGACCCTCCATTACTGCTTGTCTGCTGTCCCCTCCACTCTACCATTGAAGGCTGACCCTAGTCTCTCAACAACCTCCCTAAATTACTTCACCTTCTTACCTCTATCTCTGCTTCTAGAAGTCTTCTAAGAACCCATCTCATGACCATGCCTTTTCCTCCCATCCCTCACAAATAACTTTACTTCCTACACATCTTTCACCTGTGAAGGCTTTAAGATATCCTTTTATATGAGGGGTATTTTTATAAATGCAACGAGTGTTGGTGTTATATCCAGAGGATGGAATGAAAATGTGTTGGAAATGGACCTTCGGAAAAGTCTTGCTTTTCTTCTGCCCCACACTGCCCCCTCTCCGACAACTTTCCTCCATGCCTTTCCTGAAGACATGGACTTGTTCTGGGGTACAGCACTACAGATGTCAGCCGCTCTGCAGTTCTTCCCCCATGCAGACTGTTTGGGTGTGTCAAAGCTTTGGTAGGCTATTCAGCACGAGAGAGATTCACAGGTGAACCCAATCCAGATAAAAGCCGATTTTTTTCCCCACCTGACTTGGGTCAGTGAGACTTCTGATGAATTTTCAACACCTGCAAAGAAAGCCTCAGAGCTCAAGCCATGAGCCCCATTCACTACACTCACCCCACCCCCTCGCTACCCTGTTCTTGGCCTAGATAACTGCATGTCCATAGCGCAAGACCTCTTGCCTCTCCAGAGCCTCAGCAAATGGTCTCGGATCCCACCTCTCCCCACTCCAGCCTGGGATCCCTGGAAAGCAGAGAATGGCATCATCAGGAAGATAGTTATCAGCAGCTGCAGTAGAACCCTCAGCTTCAGATTATCCATGCTTGGGGAGCTGTCTTATCACTCACTCCAGTGCCAATGGTTCCCATTCTCCATAGAGCATGTGTTCACATTAAGCTTAATCAAAAGGTAATAAAGATAATATATCATTTACTGTACTCAGGATAGCCTGGTGGCTATTGGTGAATACATAAAACAGCCCATAATTTGTAACTAAATGTAATCTCACTCAGAGAAACTGGAGTGGAAAAGAGAAATCCATACTGGTACAGAAGGGTGGGAGAATGTTGTGATGCAGATACATTTAATGGGGCAGTGTAGAGGCATCTAACCTATGCTTCAGCACAAAATCTAGGCTGACACTCCGTTAGTGCAGTGCTGAGGGAGTCCCGCACTGTCAGAGGTGCCGTCTTTCGGGTCAGACGTTAAACCGAGGCCCCGTCTGACTTCTCAGAAGATGTAAAAGATCCCGCGGCACTATTTCGAAGAAGAGCAGGGGAGTTCTCCCCGGTGTCCTGGCCAATATTTATCCCTTAATCAACATCACTAAAAATAGATGATCTGGTCATTATCACATCACTGTTTGTGGGAGCTTGCTGTGCGCAGATTGGCTGCACTTTTCCTACATTACAACACTGACTACATTCCAAAAGTACTTCATTGGCTTTGAAGCACTTTGGGATGTCCTGAGGTTGTGAAAGGTGCAAGTCTTTCTTTTGTCACATGTCATTTTGGCTCAGTTGATAGCACTCTTGCCTCTTGGTTAGAAAGTTGTGGGTTGAAATGCGACACCAGTACATGCGTGTATAATCTAGGTGTTGTGTTACCTTCATTACGCTAAAGCTGTGACGCATTTTGTTTTCAGAGGCACGCACCAGGAGATGTAGCAATACTGCATAAAAGCCAAGAATGGGATTCATTTAGCCTGTTAAGTCAGTGAGTAATTGAACGATCGAGACCAGAAAGGTCCCTGGTTCGATCCCCTAGTCTGTGCTAGTTGGAGAATTAAAACAAACTTTGTAGTTCCTGGGTCAGGGAGAGAGAGGAAATAAAAAACAGCCTTCATTCTCATTGCCCATACATATCCAGCAACTTCAACGTGCGAGGTTAGGGTCAGGTTTGGCTCTGAGCCGATCTAACAGCCAACATTCACTGCCTAGGCTCTTATATGTAGAATGAGCATTTGGGCGATCTACAAGATGACTGCCGGCTCCAGTGGAATCAAACTCCTGCAAGAGCCGAGGCTCTCACGGGAGGAGGAAATTGGAAGAATGACTTAAAAAAACATTTCCCTATTTTTCACTGAGACTTATGAAAGTCTTAGCAGTTCTGACTAACTATTTCTATGTATCACTGAAGCGTGAAACAGAATTAGCAAACAGATGTGGTCTCACTCCTCAGATAATGAAGCAGTTTATGCTGGCATGCAACAAGACCTGGACGGCATTCAGGCTTGGGCTGATACGTGGCAAGTAACATTCGCGCCACACAAGTGCATAGGCTGGGGTTATTTTCAATGGAACAGAGGAGGCTGAGGGGAGATTTAATTGAGGTGTATAAACTGATGAGGAGCCTAGAACAGGAAACACAGAGATAGCATGCAGGTACAGCAAGCAATTAGGAAGGCAAATGGCATGTTGGCCCTAATTGCAAGGGGGTTGGAGTATAAGAGTAAGGAAGTTTTGCTACAATTGTACAGGACCTTGGTGAGACCACACCTGGAGTACTGTGCACAGTTTTGGTCTCCTTATCTAAGGAAAGATACACTTGCCTTTGAGGCGGTGCAATGAAGGTTCACGAGATTGATTCCTGGGATGAGAGGGTTGTCCTATGAGGAGAGGTTGACATAGAAACATAGAAAAATATGAGCAGGAGTAGGCCATTTAGCCCTTCAAGCCTGCTCCGCCATTCAATATGATCATGGCTGATCTTCTATCTCAATACCATATTCCTGCTCTCTCCCCATACCCCTTGATGCCTTTTGTGTCTAGAAATCTATCTATCTCCTTCTTAAATATATACAGTGACTTGGCCTCCACAGCCTTATGTGGTAGAGAATTCCACAGGTTCACCACCCTCTGAGTGAAGAAATTTCTCCTCATCTTAGTCCTAGATGTCCTACCCCATATCCTGAGACTGTGACCCCTCGTTCTAGAGCCCCCAGCCAGGGGAAACATCCTCCCTGCATCCAGTCTGTCTAGCCCTGTCAGAATTTTATACATTTCAATGAGATCCCTTCTCATTCTTCTAAACTCTCGTGAATACAGGCCTAGTCGACCCAAACGCTCCTCATACGACAGTCCTGCCATCCCAGGAATCAGTTTGGTGAACCTTCGCTGCACTCCCTCTATGGCAAGTATATCCTTTCTTAGGTAAGGAGACCAAAACTGCACACAGTACTCCAGGTGCGGTCTCACCAAGGCCCTGTATAACTGTAGTAAGACACCCTTGCTCCTGTACTCAAATCCTCTTGCAATGAAGGTCAACATACCATTTGCCTTCCTAACTGCTTGCTGTACCTGCACGTTTGTTTTCAGTGACTGGTGTACAAGGACACCCAGGTCCCTCTGTACATCAGCATTTCCCAATCTATCACCATTTAAATAATACTCTGCCTTTCTGTTTTTCCTACCGCAGTGGATAACTTCACATTTATCCATGTTATACTGCATCTGCCTTGTATTTGCCCACTCACTCAACTTGTCTAAATTGCCTTGAAGTCTCTTTGCATCCTTCTCACAACTCACAATCCCACCTAGCTTCGTGTCGTCAGCAAACTTGGAAATATTACATTTGGTTCCCTCATCCAAATCATTGATATACTGTATATTGTGAATAGCTGGGGCCCAAGCACTAATCCCTGCGCTACCCCACTAGTCACTGCCTGCCACCCCGAAAAAGACCCATTTATTCCTACTCTCTGTTTCCTTTCTGTTAACCAACGTTCTGGAATTTAGAAGAATGGGAGGTGATCTTATTAAAAGATTCTGAGGTGGATTGACACGATAGACGCTAAGAGGTTATTTCCCCTGCTGGAGAGTCTAGCACCAGGGGGCAAAGTTTCAGGATAAGGCGCGGCCTTTTAAGACTGAGATGAGGAGGAATTTCTTCACTTGGAATTTTTAGAATTCTCTACCCCAAAGGGCGTGGATGCTGAGTCGCTGAGTATATTCAAGGTTGCGATCGATAGATTTTTGGACTCTAGGGGAATCAAGGGATATTGGGATCGAGCGGGAAAGTGGAGTTGAGGTCGAAGATCAACCATGATCTTATTGAATGGCGGAGCAGGCTTGAGGGGCCATATGGCCTACTCCTGCTCTTAATTCTTATGTTCTTAAGTTCTTAAGTTGATAGAGTGGATTGGAAGGACCTATTTTCCTTAGCAGAGAGGTCAATAACCAAGGGGCATAGATTTAAAGTAATTGATACAAGGATTAGAGGGGAGTTGAGAGAACCTTTTTCACCCAGAGGGTGGTGGGGGTCTGGCACTCACTACCTGAAAGGCAGGTCGAGGCAGAAACCCTCATTGCATTTAAAACGTGCTTGGATATGCACTTGAAGTGCTGTAACCTGCAAGGCTCCAGATCCAGAGCTGGAAAGTGGGATTAGGCTCTTTTTCGTCTGGCACAAACCAAAAACCAGGCACGTAATGACAGCTCATTCTTTAAAGTTTGGTGAAGCGAAAACCAGAAAATGAATTGAAGTGATTAAAGTTGCAAATTAAGGAAATTATAGATATATATATTTAAAAAAACAGATTTAAGTTTAACAAGGTTAGTGCTACTTCTAATTGCTTCAGCATTCTCATTAGAGATCACTTTGTTAAAAGTCTCTGGCGAATGATTAAGAACCAATTTTCTTTGCTAATTAGCTTTGGACAAATGCCTTTTCGTGATTAAAATCAAGTGGAATTTGCACCAAGCTTCATTTCTTCATTATCTCCCCTCCTCTACAAGAGCCCTGATTGTTACAGTTCAGGATTATAGCCAACTTCGGGGGTAATTCCCAAATGCACACTGGTGCCTGGGATGCAACCATGCCCATAATTTTTCCATAAGGGTCGGCGAGATTTCTTTCTCTGCTCCATATTTGGAAAATTCCCCCTTTTGCCTTGTGTTGGTGGCTAGATGACCGTTTCTATAATCAGACTGAGCCTATTAGGAAACAAAACCTGTGTAATTACAAGTGCGGCTTTCTGCCATATGGACTCTGTGTCATCAGAAACCCTTTCATGCAAAGCTAAGTTTAAAAAAGTTCCCAGGATCACTTGTGAACTTGTCATATTAGTTACACACCGTGTGCAAAATCCAAGCCCCTGGAAGCACGCAGCCCTCCAAGTTCTGACATCCCCGCAAGGCCCTGTGGTATCAACCTACTCATACTTGAGCTGGACTCCTCCATTCTCCCTGCAATCGTGGCCAGTGAGCATGGAAAGCCTTTTAGCACATCGCAGACTTTCTGCTGCCCCTCAATGATTATCCTTTTCTTCAATGGCCCCCCGGGCACAGCATTTGTGCCCAGCTGAGCAGCGCATGGAGAGGGCTGCGGACTCTCCACTGCTGTCCCTGCCACCACCATCTGCTCTTGCTCGCTTGTGAAGTGTGAGTCACCAGGTGAAAACCCAACTATCTGTATACCTGGACCCATCGAAGTGCGAGTATCTGAGCTGGTGCATGTCAAGCAGGAGTCCTGTGACAGTGCACCCTCAGAAGGAATCAGCTCTTCTGAGGATTCGTCATCTGCGAGATCCACTGACTCCTGCTACACGTGTGAAGGCCTCCTGGCAGAGAGAAAAGCTGTGAATTACTACTGGCAGGGTAAGAATGTTGCAACTGTTGAGATACCGCGGCAAACGTGGGAGTCGAGACCAGAGCTATTGAAAACACAACTGCTTTATTCCATCCACATGTCAAACAGCTACTAGAAAAGCCCGCGCATCCACTTAAATACTTCCCAGACAGGAAATGCTCCCGGCAGCTTGTCCCTGCAGGAAACAAGTTGCTGGAGGAAAGGGCCCCCGGCTGGGGGCTTCTGCTTAGACTGTCTGTGCCGCCGTGAGTGGATTATGTCCAGTGGTGGCTGATATGCCTATCAATTAGTCCAATAAAAGGCGACGAGTTAAGAACGTAACTGAAGGTTTTTATTGGCTAAATAACAGAGCCCACCCTCGTGGGTGATCCGATCCAACAGGGAGGAATACTAGCCAGTCAGCTACCTTTATACCTGGGCAGGTAATGGGCGGAGTCGGAGGTGGTCAGCCCAGGTATAACAGTGCGACAAGAGGCGACCTCGTGTAGTGATGTGACAGTGAGAACAGTGAGAACAATATACAGTGATAACTATAACAGTGGTTTACCACATTCACCCCTTGTTTAGATTAGAGTCCGGCGGGGTGAAGTGTATTACCAGCTCTGGTATGTCAGTCTGTCCGGAGGCTTCGTTAGCCTCTCCGATCGTCGCAGCGGCGGTGTTACATTATCCGGTGTTAAAGCTGGTGTCTGCGTAGTCGGCAAAGGCTCGTGGGGTTCCGGCATGCCGTCTACCTCGGCTGGACTCGGGGGGTTGGGAGGGGGGGGTGAGGGTGCGAGGTCTCGTAAGGAGACAGTGTCCTCCCGTCCGTCTGGGTAAGCCACATAGGCGTACTGGGGGTTGGCGTGCAGGAGGTTCACCTTCTCGACCAGGGGGTCCGTTTTATGGGCCCTCACGTGCTTTCGCAGCAAGACGGGTCCCGGAGAGGTCAGCCAGGTTGGTAGGGTGGTTCCCGTAGTCGACTTCCTGGGGAAGACAAACATTCGAGCATGGGGGGTGGTGTTAATGGCAGTGCAAAGTAGTGACCGGATGGAGTGCAGCGCAATCGGGAGGACCTCTTGCCAGCGGGAGGTTGGGAGGCCCTTAGACTTTAAGGCTAAGAGGGTGGCCTTCCATACCGTCGCGTTCTCTCTTTCCACCTGGCCGTTCCCTCGGGGGTTGTAGCTGGTGGTCCTGCTTGCTGCAATACCCCTCTCCAATAGGAACTGACGGAGTTCCTCGCTCATGAAGGAGGCGCCCCGGTCACTATGTATATAGTTCGGGAACCCGAACAAGGCGAAGAGTTTGTTCAGGCATTTAATGACCGTGTTACTGGTCATGTCTGGGCAGGGGAAGGCAAAGGGGAAACGGGAGTACTCATCAACGATGTTGAGGAAGTACACATTACGGTCGGATGACGGTAGGGGCCCCTTGAAGTCGATGCTCAGACGCTCGAAGGGGCGGGTGGCCTTGATCAGGCTTGCTCTGTCCGGCTTATAGAAGTGCGGTTTGCACTCAGCACAGATCTGGCAGTTCCTGGTCATGGTCCTGACCTCCTCGATGGAGTATGGCAGGTTGCGGGCCTTAATGAAATGGTAGAGTCTGGTGACTCCGGGGTGGCAGAGGTCATTGTGGAGGGTCTGAAGTCTATCACTTTGCGCGCTGGCGCATGTAATGCGTGAAAGAGCATCAGGGGGGTCGTTCAGTTTACCGGGCCGGTACAAGATCTCATAATCATAGGTGGAAAGCTCGATTCTCCACCTCAAGATTTTGTCGTTCTTGATCTTGCCCCTCAGCTTGTTATTAAACATGAAGGCAACCGAGCGTTGGTCGGTGAGGAGGGTAAATCGTTTGCCTGCCAAGTAGTGCCTCCAGCGCCGTACTGCCTCCACAATTGCCTGGGCTTCCTTCTCGACCGACGAGTGTCGGGTCTCGGGGCCCTGTAGGGTCCTTGAGAAGAAGGCTACCCTGTTGGATCGGATCACCCACGAGGGTGGGCTCTGTTATTTAGCCAATAAAATTGATATGCCTATCAATTAGTCCAATAAAAGGCGACGAGTTAAGAACGTAACTGAAGGTTTTTATTGGCTAAATAACAGAGCCCACCCTCGTGGGTGATCCGATCCAACAGGGAGGAATACTAGCCAGTCAGCTACCTTTATACCTGGGCAGGTAATGGGCGGAGTCGGAGGTGGTCAGCCCAGGTATAACAGTGCGACAAGAGGCGACCTCGTGTAGTGATGTGACAGTGAGAACAGTGAGAACAATATACAGTGATAACTATAACAGTGGTTTACCACAGTGGCGTGTCGCCACAGAGCTCCCCCCAGAATCCGCTTAGGAGGAGTGGACGAGTCGTGACGGTGGTCTAATGGTCCTGCCGCAGCGGCTCTGAGTGGTCACCGGTCTGGTTGGTTGGGTCGGGCGGTTCGCCGCCGGCTGTGCTGGCTTGCCGGGGGGACGGCCTCTAGTTGGAGGCTGGGCCACGGGGACCTGTTCCCCTGGTTCTGTGTGTGCTGGTTTGAGCCGGTCGATGGAGACTGTGTCGACCCTGTCGCTGAGTCGCAGCTTGAAGACCTTGTCCCCGGTTTGTAGTACCTCGTACGGTCCGTCGTACGGGGGTCGCAGGGGCCCGCGGTGCGCGTCGTGTCGCACGAAGACGAAGCGCGCCTGCTGTAAATTTGGTGGGACGTGAGGTGCGAGTTCGCCGTGTCGGTTGACCGGAAGTGGGACGAACTGCTGAGCGGAAGAGAAAGAGTCGAGCCGCTGCTGTTCGGCCGACCAAGGCTTGGTAGGCTCCGGAAGGAATTCGCCTGGGACGCGCAGCGGTTCTCCGTAGACTAGCTCCGCTGCCGAGGACTGGAGGTCTTCCTTGACCGCGGTGCGTAGGCCGAGTAGCACCCACGGCAGGCGGTCAGTCCAGGTACTGTCCTGCAGGCCGGCGCGGAGTGAGGCCTTGAGTGACCTGTGGAAGCGTTCACAAAGTCCGTTGGCCTGCAGGTGGTACGCCGTGGTGCGGTGGAGCGTCACCCCGAGGTTGCGTGCTGTGGCCGTCCAGAGTTCGGAGGTGAACTGGGCGCCTCTGTCGGAGGTTATGTCGGCCGGTACGCCGAACCTCGCAACCCAGGTGTTAACGAACGCCCTGGCGATGTCGGCTGTGGTGGTGGAGGACAGCGGCACTGCCTCAGGCCAGCGTGTGTAGCGGTCGACCATCGTGAGGAGATAAGTTTGGCCTTGCGATGGCGGCATGGGACCGACGATGTCGACGTGTACGTGGTCGAAGCGGCGGCTGGGTACCTCGAAGTCTCCCAGGGGTGCTTTGGTGTGCAGCTGTACCTTAGCCCGTTGGCAGGCGAGGCAGGAGGTGGCCCAAGTCCAAACATCTCTGCTGAGGCCGCGCCAGATGAAGCGCTTGGAGAGGAGTTTGACGGGTGCGCGGGAACCCGGGTGAGAGAGCCCGTGGAGTGCGTCGAAGACGCGGCGGCGCCAGGTCTCAGGGACGACCGGCCTGGGGTGGCCGAGTGAGACGTCGCAAGTGACTGCCGTGGCTTCGGGCCCGTGCGCGACCTTGGCTAGACGTAGCCCTGGCAGGCTGGTAGCCGCCGAGAGGAGGTCTGGGTCCGTGAGCTGGGCCGCTGCTAGTTGTGCGTAGTCGACCGCGAGGTGATTCGCACAGACGGCGGGACGGGAAAGGCAGTCGGCGACCACGTTGTCTCTACCGGAGACGTGCTGAATGTCCGTAGTAAACTCGGACACGGCCGCGAGCTGGCGTTGCTGCCTAGCGGACCAGGGTTCGGTGTGCTTGGCCATCGCGTATGTGAGTGGCTTGTGGTCCACATACGCGGTGAAGGGGCGGCCTTCCAGGAGGAACCTGAAATGGCGGACCGACAGGTGGAGAGCGAGAAGCTCGCGGTCGAAAGTGGAGTATTTGACCTCCGGGGGGCGCAGTTGGCGGCTGTAGAAGGCAAGTGGCTGCCACGCGCCATTGACCCACTGCTCGAACACGGCCCCGACCGCGTGGTCGGAGGCGTCGGTGGTGAGCGCGACCCGGGCATCGGCCCTCGGGTGCGCGAGCAGAGTGGCGTCGGCGAGCGCGTTTTTGGTGGCGTCGAAGGCGGCTGCCGTGTCAGTGGTCCAGGCTACGTCCATCTTGCCGGATTTTTCTCGGAGGGAGTCGTATAGGGGCTTCATGAGGGCTGCAGCTCTGGGGATGAACCTGTTGTAGAAGTTCACCATCCCGAGGAACTCCTGGAGGCCCTTGATGGTTGTGGGGCGGGGAAATTGCTGGACGGCCTGCACCTTGTTGGGCAGGGGGACGGCCCCAGCAGGGGTGATGTGGTGACCGAGAAAATCGATCTCGGTTAGGCCGAATTGGCACTTCGCCGGGCTGAGGATGAGCCCGTGTTGGGCTAGGCGCCCGAACAGGATGCGAAGGTGTTCGAGGTGTTCCTGTTTGGAGGAGCTGGCCACGAGAATGTCGTCTAGATAGACGAATAGGAAGTTCAGTTCCCGGAGGACTGAGTCCATAAGGCGCTGGAAAGCCTGTGCTGCATTCTTGAGGCCGAAGGGCATCCTCAGGAACTCGAACAGGCCGAATGGGGTGATGACGGCCGTTTTGGGGATGTCCGTGGGGTGTACGGGGACTTGGTGGTAACCGCGCACCAGGTCGACTTTGGAAAAGACGGTTCGTCCGGCCAGTCGGGCCGAGAAGTCCTGGATGTGTGGCACCGGGTATCGATCGGGGGTGGTGGCGTCGTTGAGGCGGCGGTAGTCCCCGCAAGGGCGCCAGCCTCCGCCGGGCTTGGGGGCGATGTGGAGGGGCGAGGCCCAAGGGCTGCTGGAGCGGCGGATGATGCCGAGTTGTTCCATGGTGGTGAACTCGGCCCGCGCGATTTCCAGCTTGGCCGGGTTGAGTCTGTGGGCGTGGGCTGAAACTGGGGGGCCGGTGGTGGGGATATAGTGTTCCACACCGTGCTTGGCGGCTTTGGCCGCAAAGGTCGGGTTAGTGAGGGCGGGAAACTCAGCTAGGAGTGCCGAGTAGTCGTCCGTGGCTCTGGCGAGGCAGTAGGTCGTCAGGCCGGCCGAACGGGCCGGGGTAAAGGCGCCGGGGATGGGGGCCATAGTGTTGATGTCGACGAGGCGGTGCCTCGGAATGTCGACAAGGAGGCCGTGGGCGCGTAGGAAGTCGGCGCCGATGAGTGGGCAGAGGACCTTGGCTGTGAGGAACTCCCAGCGGTAGCGGCGGCCCGCGAGGTTGAGCGTGGCCATGCGGGTGCCATATGTGCAGATGTCAGAGCCATTGGCTGCGGCCAGCGTGATACCCCGTGTGCCGCGTTGGATCTCGAGGGCGGAGGCGGGGGTGATGCTGTGCTGGGCCCCTGTGTCGCACAGAAATCGGCGGTTGGTTCTGTCATCAGTGACATACAGTAGGGGCTCCTTCTGCCCCGCGGCCATCGCGGGGGCCGGTGCGGGGGGGGGTTTGAAGGTACACGGTGGCGTGCAGCGTTGAGCCCTCGCGCCAAAACGGGTGTGGTAGTAGCAGTGACCCGGAGTGGTAGGGCGGTCGGGCCTAGCGGCCCGGGAAGACCGCGTGGTCGTTGCCGTGAGGTCGGGCGCGACGTCGCGAGCGGCCTGTGCAGAGAGCAGCCGGTCGGCCTTTTCGGCTATATCATTCAGGTCCGTGGAGTCAGACTCCACAATGAGCGGGCGGATGCTGGCGGGGAGCTGCCGAATGAAAAGCGTGCGAAAAAGGGCGCCGGGATTTTTGTCGTCTGAGAGGGACAGCATGTGGGAAAGCAGGTCTGATGGTGAAGCGTCACCAAGGCCGGGGAGGTCCAGGAGTTGGCAGTGGCGCTGGTAAGAGGACGTTTGAAATTTTTTAAGTAGCGCAGCCTTCAGATGTTCGTACTTGCCATCCGTTGGTGGATTCTGCAGCGCTGCCCAAACCTTGGGGACTGTAGCGTAGGTGAGTGAGGCGACGAGGTAGTCGTACTTCGTGGCGTCGACTGTAATGCCTTTCAGCCGGAATCTGGACTCAGCTTGAACGAACCAGGCTTCGGCGAGGTTCTCCCAAAAGTCTGGTAATTTAACCGTGACTGCGTTTATATCCGCCATGCTAGCTTAGGATTCGTCCTGAGCGTCGGGGTCACCAGTGTTGAGATACCGCGGCAAACGTGGGAGTCGAGACCAGAGCTATTGAAAACACAACTGCTTTATTCCATCCACATGTCAAACAGCTACTAGAAAAGCCCGCGCATCCACTTAAATACTTCCCAGACAGGAAGTGCTCCCGGCAGCTTGTCCCTGCGGGAAACAAGTTGCTGGAGGAAAGGGCCCCCGGCTGGGGGCTTCTGCTTAGACTGTCTGTGCCGCCGTGAGCGGATTATGTCCAGTGGTGGCGTGTCGCCACACAACTTATCATTATGAAGATAATCATAGATACATAGAAGATAGGAGCAGGAGTAGGCCATTCGGCCCTTCGTGCCTGCTCCGCCATTTAATGAGATCATGGCTGATCCTTTAATTCAGTATCCCGTCCCCGCCTTCTCTCCGTAACCCTTAACCCCTTTTGCCCGTAGAAATATATCTAATTCCCTCTTAAATATATTTAATGAGCTGGCGTACACTGCCCTCTGTGGCAATGAGTTCCACAGGTTCACCACTCTCTGAGTGAAGAAATTCCCCCTCATCTCTGTCCTAAATGGTTTAGCCCTTATCCTTAAATTATGTCCTCTAGTTCTGTTTTCACCCGCCAAGGGAAACATTCCTTCTGCATCCAGTCTGTCTAGACCTGTCAGAATTTTATACACTTCTATGAGGTCCCCTCTCAATCTTCTAAACTCCAGTGTGTACATCCCTAAACTACATAGTCTCTCCTCATAGGTCATTCCCGCCATTCCTGGTATCAGCCTGGTGAATCGCCGCTGCACCCCCTCCATGGCAAGAACATCCTTCCTCAGATGAGGCGACCAAAACTGTACACAGTACTCGAGGTGTGGTCTCACCAGTGCCCTGTACAGCTGCAGCAAGGTATCCCTGTTCCTGTATTCTAACCCTTTTGCTATGAAGGCCAGCATACCGTTTGCCTTCTTGACCGCCTGTTGCACCTGCATGCTCGCCTTCAGTGACTGGTGTACAAGAACACCCAGGTCTCTCTGTACTTCCCCCTCTCCCAATCTATTGCCATTTAAATAATAATTTGCCCTCCCGTTCCTGCACCCAAGGTGGATAACTTCGCACTTGTCCACATTATAGTGCATCTGCCATTTATCCGCCCAATCGCCCAGTCTGTCCAAATCGCTCTGGAGCTTCCTGGTCTCTTCCTCTGAGCCCACCCCACCTCCTAGTTTAGTGTCGTCTGCAAATTTGGAAATGCTGCATCCGACTCCCTGATCCAGGTCATTAATGTAAATTGTGAACAGCTGGGGGCCCAGGACAGATCCCTGTGGTACCCCACTTGTTACTGCCTGCCATTCACTCGCTGCTGAAATCAAGTCAATATGACTGAGTGTTGTATGACATGTGGGTCACTGATATTTAATTGTGTCACCAGGTAACTGGGAGGTCCCCATCGCCTCATCTCTGACTGCCAGGGACGCCGAAATGCCACTGATCTCCAACGCTTCCTCCTCTGCAGTTGTTAGCTTTGAGATTTGTGGAGGACCACCTCTGGTTCTGTCCCTCTTCCTCCCCCTGGTGTTCCGCGCGCTCTTCACCTGTAACAGGGGAAAGAATAGACCTCTGAGTGAGTGTCATGGCATGTGTTCACCCGATGGATGCAGTGCATTTGGTGAGGGTGACTATCAGGGAGAGGCATGAAATTGCATAAGGATGAAGGTGAGTGCCAGTGGTGGATGGCTAGATGGGGATGTGAGGAAGTGCATAGAAGGAGCAGGATGGGTGCACTTTCAAGGTAAGTGGGTGTGAGGAGTGGTGATGAAGTATGCTTGACAAGGCAGAGTGAGGGGGTGGGGTGATGTGCACAGCAGGACGTAGGTGAATGTGCAACTGTGCGCACGTTTCCTGACCTGGTTAGGTCATTAAAGCGCTTCCTGCTCTGAATGCAGGAGCGTGGCACAATGCTCCTGCTGCTGACCTCCTGGACCACCTCCAGTCTTTGTGGCAGCAGCAGGTTTCTTCCTCCCATTGCTGGGGAAGCGTATCTCTCCCCGGCTCATCACTGCCCCCAGCAACACATCAAACGAGGCATCGTTAAAGTGGGACGCAGCCCTTGGGGCTTCCTGAGCCCATATTCTGCAATTGCTGTCTTGGGGCTAGTGAAGGAAATTGCTGCTGGATTAGAGTTCTCTCACTGGCGGTGTTCTTGTTAGAAGCACAAGCAGCTAATCAACTCGCAACTGCTCAACGGCCATTCTGTAATGCTTTGTCCCTGTAGAGAGTTCCTTTGTCTGGGAGTTTTTGCCCAACATTCTGTCGTACAGACTTGCACAGATGGTTTGATGGGAGAACAATGCACAGTAGAAACAACACTTTCATTCGTGTCATTCCCATTGCAATTTTACAGCACACCTTGCTCAATCTACAGCACCACCAACATTATCTTCTCCCAACACATTGCCATAGAGATGAATAAAATGGATGGCTACGAATTAAATCAAACGCTTTTCCTGCTTAATTGAGCTACTTGAAAGAGTCAAAGACAATTTTGTTCAACTGTTCCTTCCAAGGGGGATTAGGAGATGCAATGGGTCAGCAGACTTTAGGAACCTGGGCTTGAATCCAGCTCCGATTAAGGCTGCGGTTAGGCTCCATCTTCGGCTGTAAATGTTAAATGTTTTGCGAGCACGATCAGGACTCCACACTTTGAGTATTTAAATAGGCTCTGCTCCTATTACAAGGTGTCTAACAGCCTCCTGCTTGCGGGGGGTGGGTGGTGGGGGCGGGGGGGGAAGGGGGGGGGAGGGTTCTCACTCCCCCATCTCTGGAGTCTGGTCAGAAACCATTTCAGGGTTGAACCTTTGCATTGCTTTGAACAGGAAATAGTGATGAAAGAGTGGCACTACAATTGCAATCTGAAGCAGTTTCAAGCCTCCATTCTTTCATATCAACAAAAGTCCGAGATGATTAAGTTTGAGGCCAGTCTCGATCCAGTTCTAAGCGGAGGTAAGCCCGCAGTATAAAATTGTCTGTAATTTGACATAGGTTGACGCACCATTAGAGCGCATGGCGGTGGGAAGTTCGAATGTCACACCGAAGTAGGTAGAGGTTTGTCACAGCACTGGTAACCACCCCAGAAACACAGCACTCTACTTTAGCAGGACAAAGAACTGGTGATGTTAGGCAGGCAATGGGGGGGATTTTAACTCAGGTGCGGGATGGTGTCATGTTATCCGAATTTCGTGTTTCCCACACAAATCTAAATGGATGTGGGAGATTGATGCAATTTTAACTGAATTGGCCAATTGATTTCCAACGTGTGGGAAGCCTTTGCAAATTGGTTTTTCATGACTGAAAGTCCCCTCCGATGACGTCATCATTGCTGCTGCATTTAAGGTCCACAGCAAGCCTTGCTTCTTCTGCAGACTGCCAAGCTTCTTGACTGTGCAGTGTGAGGGAGCTGCAGCAAATATGACAAGCGGGAGGGCAAGATCAGCTCCTCACTTTGACGAGGTGGCACTGCAGGCATTAGTGGATGGGGCTGGGGCCGACAGGGAGGTGCTCTTCCCTTCATCAGGGAGGAAGAAGCCTCCCACTCAGACCAAGGCAATGTGGATGCAGATGGCTGAGGAGGTCAACTCCTTGGGAGTCACCCGCAGAACCTGGATACAGTGCAGGAAAAGATTTCATGACCTTCAGCGCACTGGAAAAGTGAGTATGGATTTCCCATCACCCTCAATCTGATCCCCATTGCCTTTCCTCACCAGCACACAGCTTTAGCAAACTCTAACTCCACACAACACACAGGGAGGACCCTTGGTCTTGCAACCTCACTCCATCTTTGTCTCCTTCTAAGTATCTATGCTATGCAATCTCTACACTCACTCCTTCATTCTCACTCAACCTCCACTTGTCTCCCTCATTGCAGGAAAAGAGAGCTCACAACAAAAGAGAGCGAGCCAGGACAGGAGGAGGGACAGCCTCAATAGCTCACCTGACCCCCTGGGAGGAGGCCCTCCTGGAAATTATGGGAATAGAGGATGATTTGCGCATGGGGGACGGACAGACGGGTGTAACGCAGCAAGCTGGTGACAGAAAAGTTTCCCATCTCTCTCTTTGACATTGCATGAGTCGCTGATAATGATTGTGAAGCTGTAACAGATGGACTTATGAGCATCCGCAGAAAACTATGTGCATCTAGCCTTTGCATCACATATCTGACTCTTTCCTTTACTCCCCCACAGGACCATCACAAGCATCCGTCCCCCCTGGCCAGGAAGAAGAGGCTGAGCAGCCAGACTCCTCAGAGGAAGCTGCAACCTCTGAGGGCGCAGCATCAGCAGAATTCAGCGCACCCAGCGCACCCAGCACCAGCGCAGACACTCACACCTCGGTGGGACTTTCGGGACATAGAGTAGTGTTGTCACCTGGTGTATCACAGCTCACAAGTGAGCATCAGCAGATTGTGGAGACAGGGACAGCAGTGGAGAGTCCTCGTCGGAGGGCCCAGGACTCTGCCAGCTCGGCTAAGCAGCATGTCGGCCCTCTGCCTCTGGGTCCATCCATAAGATCAGCGGTGATGGAACTCCAGGCACAGATGCAGGAGTCTCTGGCAGGTTTTGTCTCTAGGGTCGCTGCGAGTGTGGAGCGAATGGAGGAGTCCATAGTGAACATGAGCAGAGCCTTTGTGGAGTCATTGGTGCATGAACGCATCACCACGAAAAGGATGGCTACATCCGTGGAAATGATTGCTACCATAGAGGAGAGGATGGCTACGGTCATGGAGGAGCTTAGTCGCCAGGGTATGGAAAACATGGTCATTGTTCAGAATAGAATGACATCTCTTGAGGAGCGATGGGCATCTATTGAACAGAGAAACCAGACCTTCATGGAAGTCCTTCTGAGTAGGACTGCCATTGCAGATACGGGTCCCCATGGCCCCCCTGATGTGCAGCAAGGTGCTCTCCAGCCACTTCCAGGCGCTGGCCCCTTCTGGCCTGTGCAGCTTCAGGTGGGTGAGCAGCAGCCTGGCGCTCCTGCTGCTGCTGCTGTTGCCGGTGCTGCTGTTGTTCCTGGTTCTGCTGCTGCCGCGGCTGGTGCTCGAGCTCCTCTAATGCCTAGATGGGAAGGAAATAAATGGCTCCCATGCTTCTGGTATATGCCTCCGTTGAGGAAGCGCTGAGTGAAGGTGGCGAGAGGGGTTTCTCAGGAGGCCACACTGGAGATGGGTGTGAGGCTCCAACCTTCCACAGGTGTGGTTAAGCCTTCTAAAAGTTCCCCCAGACCTGAGACCACTAAGTCCTGCCACCTGCAAATGATGGCTGATCAAATCTCCTCTTTAATGGTTGACCTGCAGTTGATAGTCAGCAATCCAATAGTGCTCCCGCCAGGTTTCACATTCGCATTTCCCACCAGGTGTGTTTTACATGGGAAAAGGGTTAAATTTGCAAGGGCCTGTTAAAATAGGATTATAGAGGCCATTTAGTGGTTATTAAGGGCCTTAAAGACCAGTCCCGCCTGTTGGATGCAGGACGGAGTCGGGACCGTCAGACACGCCTGAGTTAAAATTGCTCGGAGTCGGGAACCAGGCGGGGGGGGGGGGGGGGTCCCACCCGGGGGGGTCCCACCCGCCCACCAGTTTTTGCGATTTAAACCAACCGCACACCTCCAAGCCCGACTCCACAGCTCAATGAACATCGAGCCCAATGTGTTTAATTCATGGTCATCTGGTAGAGGGGAAGAGGGGAGGAAGAGGAGAAGAGAGGAGGAGGGGAAGAGGGGAAGAGGGGAGGAGGGGAGGAGGGGAGGAGGGGAAGAGGGGAGGAGGGGAGGAGGGGAAGAGGGGAGGAGGGGAGGAGGGGAGGAGGGGAGGAGGGGAAGAGGGGAGGAGGGGAAGAGGGGAAGAGGGGAGGAGGGGAGGAGGGGAAGAGAGGAGGAGGGGAAGAGGGGAGGAGGGGAGGAGGGGAAGAGAGGAGGAGGGGAAGAGGGGAGGAGGGGAAGAGAGGAGGAGGGGAAGAGGGGAGGAGGGGAAGAGAGGAGGAGGGGAACAGGGAAAGGAGAAAGTGGGAAGAGGAGAGGAATCATAGAATCATAGGGGGAAATATTGGGTGGTGCCCATTTTGGGGCGCTAACGCCGCTGGGGTACTAATTTTAGCGCCCCGAAAAAGTTAGCGCCCCTCCACCGTAAATTCAGTAGTAGCGTCCCAAGCAGGAGGTGGGCGCTACTAGAAGTGCTCCACCTCCTGCTTGGGACACTACTACTGAATTTCACAGCGCTACGTGCAACAGCGCCACGCGCGGCAGCACTTAGCCCTGCGTCATTGCAGGCCTGCTCCCCTGATTAAAGGGGAGGGGCCTAGTGCTGCACCAGGGAGCGGGGTGCTGTGGAAACAGCCCGGCACTCAAGAGGAGTGCCGGGCTGAGCGATCGCGGCTGGCACCCCTCATACAAAAGTGAAAGGGGGCAGGTACTGCCAGTCGGCCAAAATAAAAATGGCTGCCCGACACCTGCCCTTTAAGAAGCACCGCCACCGCAGCAAAAACAGCCCCTGATCCTGTCGCACATATTGCCCGGCGATAGGTCAGGGGGCGCACGGGAAGTTTGCAGCCGGGGCGCGAGCAGGGCGCTATGCACAGTGATGACGTCATTGCCAGCGGCGCAGTGGCGCTACCGGCTACCATCACTGCTAACCTCCTGCTGAATTTCACGGGAGGCTTTAGCGGCACCGCGCCCGGGCACTAGGGGTTTGCAGCCCGTTAGCGGGGGCGCTAACGAGAAGCACAAACCAAACTAATTTTTCCCCCATAGAACAATACAGCGCAGAAGGAGGCCATTCGGCCCATCATGCCTGTTTTGGGTCTTTAATAGAGTTCTGAAATTAGCCCCACGCACCTGCTCTTTCCCCATAGCCCTGCAAATGTTAGAGAAGGAGAAAGAAGATTACGTTTTGCCACTGACACAGGAGGATGCATCGACCAATCTGGATAATCAGGATCATGCATTTAGCTTTGCAAATGCACAAATAGTGAGAAGGTGAACCAAAAACTCATGGTATAGGTTCTCTTTTAGATTCGCATTTTTCATTTTTAAGTGAATTTTTGTTTTCAACCAAATGAATTCCATTTTGAGTACCAAGCACTTCGACCTTTGCCTCAGCAACATTCCTCAATATCCATTTCCGAACTGCAGCCCAAGTTTACCCGTGTGAACTTGCCCACACCAGCCATCACAATGGTGTCTGAGTCAGGCTTGGGCTGAAAAGTGCCAGGCAACATTCACCCCACACAAATGCCAGGCAGTGACCACCGCTAACAAGAGAAAGCCGGACAGGTCCTCTTGACCACTATCACCAAATCCCCCAGCATCAACATTGTGGGGGTCACCATTGACCAGAAGCTGAATTAAACCAGTCACATCAACATTGTGGCTGCATGTGCAGGGCAGAGACTGGATACTCTGTGACAAGTAGCTCACCTCCTGGCCCCTTAAAGCCTCTCCACCAGCTACAAGGCTCAGGTCAGGAGAGTGATAAAATAGTCACCACTCACCTGAATGACTGCAATAACACTCGAGAAGTTTGACACCACGCAGGACAAAGTATTCCACTGGACTCTATCCACCCCTCCACCTCCAGTGCACTGTGGCTGTAGCATGTATGGTCTTTCAGGATGCTTTCAGGAACTCACCAAGGTTACTTCAACAATACCTTCCTCCACTGTGGCATCAACTACTGAAGAGCAAGAAATACAATATCGTGCCATCACCCCCAAGTTCCCCTCCAAGTCATACACCATCCTGACCTGGACATGTATCGCTGTTCCTTCATCATCGCTGGGTCAAAATCCTGGAAGACCCTACCTGGCACTGTTGTGGGAGCACCTTCACCACATGGACAGCAACTGTTCAAGAAGAAGGCCCACCACTACTTTCTCAAGGGCAACGAGTGATGGGCAATAAATGACTGCTTTGCCAGAATCACCACATCTGAAAAATATATATTTTTTAAGTTGAAGTAGGGGCTGAGGTATGTGGTTTGGCAGAGGGGAGTGGAGAGTGTTTTACTCTATATTTAAAGAGTGCTACGCCTGCCCTGGGAGTCCTTGATTCTGACATTACCAAGGTAACTTTTACAAATGTGCATTCCTGATGCATATTGGGAAATTGTGGAGATGTTCTCCATAATTCTCCATCCACTGTGGACACAAATCGTGGGGAGGCGCCACACGGGCATGCACATTAGAAAAGTTTACCCCTTGAGCTTCAGAAATGCGAAGTGCTCCATTCTCCAACAGGAAAGACCCTCAACATTGGGGAGCACACAATCCACATAAAAAGAAAACTTGCAGTGCGTTCCAGAGGGTATTCCCTATGGGCCTGTATTGCAGTTTCACTTGTTGTACTGCACTCCGCAGAATGCTGGGTTAGCTGTGCACATGGGGGATTTAAAACTGTTCAGGCAGAATGATAGCACTTTGTTGGTGCAGAGTAAATGGATCTTGGTCCATTATCCCTGCTTGATCTCTGCGCTGTGCTTGACACGGTCAACCACTCCATCCTCCTCCAATGCCTCTCCTCCATTGTTCACCTCTATGGGACTACTCTTGCATGCTTCCACTCCTACTTGTCCCAACATACCAACCACATCTCCAGCAATGGCTTCTCCTCCTATCCCCGCACAGTTACTTTAGTTCAATCCTTGGCCCCCCACCTTTTCCTTGTTTACATGCTGCCTCTTGGTGATGTTATCTTCAAGTGTAGGGTCAATCTTCACATGCATGCAAATGACACCCAACTTTACCTCTCCACCGTCACATTCAAACTCATGGTCAAGTTGTAGATAAGTCAAAAATTCTGCCCCATTGAACAATGGGAAGACAAAAGCAGCCTCGAAATACCCTTTCCCCCAGCTCCATCCCTATCCTCAGCTGCTCGGTCAGACTGGAGTAGATGATGTGCAATGTTAGAAACACTAGCAGGAAAGGTTGTATCAAAGAATCCATTTTCTGTCCAGGACTCCATTTTGTGGTTAAAAGACAGTTTTTGCAGAATCTGTTGAAACAGGCGATCTCTAGTGAATGTCCCAAGACACCTCAACACACCAAGGTCCCTTCGCAAGGCTGTAGCGACTGCCACCATATAAGATAGCCTTGTGTAGTTTCAAACTTCTAATTGATACCTGTTTGACGTATATGATTACCCTTTCTGAACACATACATATAGCTTTTGTTATGGCATCCACTCTCTGGAATGCTGAGCTGATGTTAGTGTAAACTGCTGAGGTTGATAATGACTCAGTGGAGTCTTCGGTACAGTACAACGATCGCTTTATTCAAGTGCACACAGGGAGAATACTTCTTTCCACAGGGTCAAGAGAATTCTGATTCTACAGCAAGTAACAGCTACTTTTATGCTCAAAAACCGCAAGAAGAAACATGTTGGCCCAGAAATTCGGGTCGGCGGATTCCCACGGTTGCAAGCCTCCGACCTGCACTTACCTTGCGCGCCGGCTGTTGAGCTGTAGGGCCCGCGTGGGATTCCGATCTTGGGTCTCCTCCAACTGCTGGCATGCAGTGCTTGCGTACCCCAGGGGCGCAGTTAGTTCGATACGTCCCCTGGGATCACGTGGACCATGAAGAGCCAATGGTAGCAGGGAATGCCCATTCATAAAATTGACAGGAAGAGCTGTCAAAACTATAAACACTATAAGCCCCAAAACATCACTAAAACTTCAAATAAACTAAAAAAAATCACATTTTTAAAATAACTATAAATTACATAAAATAACAATTTTAAACAATAATTTAAATTTTTGAAAAAATTAATTACATTTTCTAACGGGGCTAAAAATAAACTTACCTTTCTTTAAAGTATTTAAAAATAATAAACCTGTGGAAAAAATGTTTTAATTTTAATTAACTCACCACTTACCTTGTTAAAAACAGGCCTTGCGCCTGCTTTTTACATGTGTAACTCCTGGAGACTTACCCTCCCGGAGAAACTGGGGAAAAAAACATAAGTTCGATGTGCACGCGCAGCCTCTCCGGCGCACGTGTTCGACCTCTGAACCCCTTCCTTTAAGGGAACGGAAGTTCTGGTTTCCCGCACATGCGCAGTGCATGCATGAAACCGGCACTTCCGTTGGGCTTACGGGTGAGTACCCCGTGCGTACTCACGTGTTGGGACCCGAATTTCTGGGCCGTTATTTCGCATGTACACATTTACTTAGAAAAACCGCAGACATCGTTTTGGCTGTTGTCCTCAATACCTGCAGAAGTTACTGTCTGCCATCTGGGCTGTAGACGCTGCCCACATCCTCTATTTAGAGAGGTTGTCTACTTGGCTACGCTTATCTACACACTTTGTGGTTTCTGTTATCTGGGTCACAATGTTCCTGGACTCAGTTGCCCAAGCTCAGCATTTAACAACTTATGCTCCTAATGTGTACCCTAACAAAACCAAGAATGTCATGGAGGAGATATGATATGATGGGCTGTCAGCTGACGGTAACATTTAGACCATTGTCACAGAAGTTAGCTAAGAACTGGTGGGTATAGGGGAGGGTGGTGCGAGGGCTCATCATCCCGTGACTGAATTCAGCAATTGTAACGTGAGGTCTCCCGCAGCCTTTGCATCATCGTGGGTGTTCTATCGTTCCTCTAATAAAATCTATAAACAAACACTCTGCGTCTAGAACCTTAATTCTTGGCTCAGACGCCAGCTACAAGCTGGTCTCTCTAGCAGTATTAGTTAACACACATACAAAAAGAAAATACTGCGGATGCTGGAAATCTGAAATAAAAACAGACAATGCTGGAGATACTCAGCAGGTCAGGCAGCATCTGTGAAGAGAGAAACAGAGTTAACGTTTCAGGTCGATGACCTTTCTATCGACCTGAAACATTAACTCTGTTTCTCTCTTCACAGATGCTGCCTTAATTAATACGCAACCTTGATGTCCTGCTCAATCCTGAGCTGAGCTTCAAACCCCCCCCCTCATATCTCATCCACCATCAAAATAGCATAGTTCCACCTCTGCAAACACACCTGCCTCCACCCTTACATCACCCCACCACAGCTGAGACCTTTCTCCACACTTCTGTTATCTCCAGACTCAATTTTTCCAAAACCCTCCTTGCTGTTCCTGATCATGATCATTATTCAATGGCCCCTGCTGGACTGTGCACGTGTGGACATCAGGCAAGGAGAGTGTTACGTCCGTGAATAATTGAGACACGGACAGCAGGAGTGAACAAAGTAAGTCTTTACTGGTGGAAGTCAATAGTGAAACTAAAAACACAGAGGCTCAATAGCGCCTTTTATACAGGGGTGGTCACTGCCGGTACTGCAGTCTGAGACCAGTTATTCTCTTAAAGGTACATACACAACAATTCCTCCCCTTTTAGATAAACAGTACATAACATTCATTTAACAACTAATGATAACGAATTACAATCACAATTACGGTTGCTAGATACATTGGTTAAGTTTAAGCAATTATAAGTTCAGTCTTTGAGGAGGCTTCCTGATTCTGTCTGGATAACGCCTCTTTGGGGTATCAGGTTCTTCTGGCAATGTTGAGTCGGGATCAATGTCGTTGTTTGGTTCATCTGCTTCCAATATTACCGGTTCTGCGGTAGCTGCAATTGGAACGTCGATTTCATTACCAGGTGTATCAGATCGTGGTGTGGAGTTGACGTTTTCCCGTGACTCTAGAATCTGGTCAGCATGGCATCTTACAATGCTCTCCCCAACGTCCACGGTATACATGAGAGGTCCTTGTCGTGTACAAATCGTTCCTGGCTGCCATTTCTCAGTGCGGTAGTCCCGGGCCAAAACTGGTTGACCTATCTTAAAACTCCTGGTCGGCCTTTCATTCATATTCTGAAACTGCCTGTTCTCCACATCTCTTCGGACGTTTGGCTTAACCAAATCCAAGCGGCATCGTAGTCTTCGATTGAAGAACATCATGGCTGGAGTTTGGTTGGTAACCGCATGTTTCGCATTCCGGTAGGCAAACAAGAAGTTGTCCACCTTGTGTTGTAGGGGTATATCTTCATTACACATTGCCTTGATAGCCTTCTTGAATGTTTGGACAAACCTCTCGGCCAATCCATTAGTGGCTGGATGATATGGGGCAGATGTGTAATGCTTAACACCATTGTTCTTTAAGAACCTCCGGAACTCTTCAGACACAAACTGTGGTCCATTGTCAGAGCAAATCTGTTCAGGCAGCCCATTCCTGGTGAATATGGTTCGTAAAACTGTGATAGTTTTTTCCGTCGTGGTTGAGGACATTTTTATTACCTCTGGCCACTTTGAATGTGCATCCACCGCAATTAAAAACATCGAGTCCATGAAGGGACCAGCAAAATCAATGTGCACCCTTTGCCATGGAGATGAGGGCCACTCCCATGGATGTAGAGGAGCTTGTGGTGGGGCGTTTTGGACCTTCTGGCATCCTGCACAGCTCTTGGTCATCTCTTTGATTTCTCTATCGATTCCCGGCCACCACACAAACGCTCTGGCTAAGCTCTTCATTTTTACCCCACCCAGATGACCCTCATGAAGCTCATTGAGCACTCTATCCGTCAACTTAGGTGGAATTACTACTCTGGATCCACACATCAAGGTTCCTCTGCACATTGACAGCTGTTCTCTTCTCGGCGAGAATGCTGGCAGCAGTGGTTCGCCATGTGCTGGCCATCTCTTCACCGTTAAATCATAGACCCGTGATAGTGTCGGGTCATTCCGTGTTTCCTTTTCTATGTTTGCATTCGTCACAGGGAGACATTCGACTATGGTCGAGTGGAATAACTCCATTGGATCCACTGCAAGGTCTTCTTCTTCCACCGTCGGCAACGGTAGACGTGACAATCCATCAGCATTTCCATGCTGTTTAGTTCCTTTGTACTCGATGTCATATTGGTGTGCCCCTAGGAAAAGGGACCATCTCTGCAGCCGTTGTGCTGTCATTATCGGTACGTCCTTCTGAGGGTTGAAAATGGAGACAAGAGATTGATGATCGGTTAGTAGAGTAAATTTTTGACCGTGCAGGTAGTGATTGAACTTCTTCACCCCCCACACTAGGCTGAGGGCCTCTCTGTCAATCTGGGCGTAGTTATGCTCGGCAGAAGTTAACGAGCGTGACGCAAAAGCTATCGGCCTCTCTAAACCATCAAGGAATTTATGTGACAGTCCCGCCCCAATGCCGTAGGGAGACGCATCACACGCCAGCCTGATTGGCAGTGCTGGGTTGTAGTGAGCCAATACTTCCCTTGAAGTGATTAAGTCCTTACTCTTCTGAAAAGCACGCTTACAATCATCGCTCCATTTCCATGCTACTCCCGTTCATAGCAGGGCATTCAGTGGGTGCAGAATTGTTGACAAATTCGGCAAAAAATTCACCAATCCGAGGAATGACCTCAGTTGAGACACATTTTCAGGCGCTGGGGCCTTAACAACCGCTTCAATTTTGTCAGGGGACTTATGTAACCCCTCTTCATCAATCACGTGGCCACAATACGATATCTGTTTCTTAAAAAATTTGCACTTGGGGCGGTTGGCTCGCAGCCCATGTTCCCGTAGTCTAGTGAGCACCTGTTCTAGGTTGTTAAGGTGTTCACTGTCATCTTCACCTGTCACAAGGATGTCATCCAAGTAACACTGAGTCCCCGGAATCCCTTGCAGGACTTGTTCCATCGCTCTTTGCCATATCGCCGGAGCCGATGCTACTCCGAATACCAATTGATGATACTGGTAAAGACCTTTGTGAGTGTTTATCGTGAGATACTTCCTAGAGGACTCCTCAACCTCCATCTGCAAATATGCTTGTGCTAGGTCAATTTTTGTAAAATGCTTCCCTCCAGACAGTGAGGCGAATATGTCTTCTATCCTTGGAAGAGGATATTGTACTGTGTGAATGACCGGGTTCACCGTCACCTTGAAATCCCCACAGATGCGAATCTTCCTTGGCTCCCCGGACTTATTGCTTAATGTTTTCTTCATGACAGGAACGATGCGTGTCGCCCACTCGCTCCAGTCGACCTTAGACAACACGCCCGCCTTCTCCAGATTCTCCAGCTCTGCCTCGATGGCTGGGCGAATTGCATATAGTACCGGTCTTGCTTTGAAAAACTTGGGAACTGCATTCTCTTCTATTTTTATCGAGGCAGTTACGCCTTTAAGCGTGCCCAGTTCTTGTTGAAATACCTCTTTGGCGTTAGCTAAGATTGTTGACAATCGTCCAGGAGTGACGTCTTCATCTTTTTTACCATCCACCGTCATTGCATGAATGGAGTGCCAATCTAAGTTTATCTTCCTGATCCATTCCTGTCCCAATAACGGTGGTCCACCATTTGGCAGTATGTAGAGATACAATTTCCGTATTTTCTTGCCGTTGTATTCGACAGGCACCCTTATTTTTCCTCTGGGGTATACTTTTTGCCCCGTATACGTCGTCAAGACGATGGATGTCTCTCTCAAGGGTATGTGTGAAAATAGCCGCTCGTAGTCTCGTCGATTCATGACGGTTAGCGCTGATCCTGTATCCAATTCCATTTTAACTTGGGACCCTGCTATCGTGAGGGTGACCCAAATGGTTCGGTGATCCTCTTTTGCAATTACATTGTGAAGTTTGAGACAGCTTAGTCTCCTGTTCCCGGATTCACTATCGCTCATCTGGTCTTCGGAACTACTGTCCGTCATCTTTTGTACTTTCTTGTACGGTTCCTTAGTAGCCTTTTTGTTGTCGCTGGTCTTCTTCCCAGACCTGCAAACTCATGCAATGTGTCCCATCTTCCCGCATTGCCTGCATATTTTGTCTTTGGACCAGCAGTCCTTCTGGTCGTGGTTAGTTCTGCCGCAGCGATAACATTTTGCAAATCCCCGTGTCATTTCGTGGGTGCCGTATTCCTGTGGTTTTTGTTGAATTTCTGCAGCTCCCCTGGCTGCTGCTTCATACAATACTGCCACACTGAAAGCCTTATCTAGCGTCAGCTCTTTCTCTGAGAGTAACTTCTTCTGTGTTCCTTCACTCAGGAGTCCACAGACAAATTTGTCCCGTAGGGTATCTGCCAGTCCTGCTCCAAACTGGCAGTGCTTTGATAGCTTGCGTAGTTCCGTAAGATACTCAGCATTGCTCTCATCTTTGTGCTGAGTTCTCCTGTGGAATTTAAATCTTTCTGCTATCAACAGCGGTGCAGGGTTTAAGTGTTCCTGTAGGACAGCAACAATTTCGTTAAAACTCTTCGTCTTCGGTTTGGCTGGAGTAATCAGGTCCCGCAATAGGCCGTACGTTCTAGCGCCCATTAAGTTTAGCAATATCGATGCCTTTTTCCCCTCCGCCATTTCGTTTGCCTCGAAATATACCTCGACTCTTTCCACATACGTGGTCCAGTCCTCTATTGTATTATCAAAAGCAGTGATACAGCCAGTCTTCGGCATCTTGCAAATCTAAAATGGCGCCTCCCGTGCTTTGCCTTCTTCCCCGATTTAACAAAATGGCGCCTCCCGCGCTTTGCCTTCTTCCCCGCTGTTGTTAGCGCTGCTTTCCACGGTTTCTTGCGCGTTTAATATTGATTTTTTTTTTCTTTTATTATTTTCCCGTCGTGGAGTGGACCCTCTGGGACATTTCCCTCCCTCTTCTTAGGTCCGAACGCTGCCCGGCTCCAAAGCATCGGCCGTGCCCTGTGTGCTCCACCCTCTCTCTCTCTCTTTGCTTCCCAACTCGCTGCCCGGCCCCGTTGAAAAGCCACCCGATCGAGCTTCAGCCCGCCGCAGCCCAGGAAGGATCAGAGCACTACCTGCCACCAGCCCGATTAGCTGGGAAACCACAGACCGAGGAACCAAGCCTGGCTCTGGACAGTCTCTCCTGCAAGTTTCCAATCCGACGATTTGGAGGGCGGTTGCCCATGACCGACGCCCGTTTCTCGAGTTTCTTTGGATTTTATTATTATTTTTTTTTTCTTTCTTCTGGCTTCGACCTTCAATAACGTCGTCTGAGGTGCTGCCGAGTTGCAGGTAAGTTCGTTTCTTACTCGTCGCCAGTGTTACGTCCGTGAATAATTGAGACACGGAGAGCAGGAGTGAACAAAGTAAGTCTTTACTGGTGGAAGTCAATAGTGAAACTAAAAACACAGAGGCTCAATAGCGCCTTTTATACAGGGGTGGTCACTGCCGGTACTGCAGTCTGAGACCAGTTATTCTCTTAAAGGTACATACACAACAGAGAGGATCAAAGAGCAGCTGCGATGCACCTTCTGGTGAAGCGGTTCACTCTCGCCCACAGTGCAGGATTAGGTACAAGGAACAATCACATGGGTGAGGTATTTGTGCACAACACACCTGGTGGAAGTACAACCCAGCACCAGTCAAAAGCCTCAGGAAAGAATGAGAGGTGAAAGCCACCACCAGAAGTGTTTTAAGATCCCTGCTTGTTCCTTTGCCCTAGCTGATGGAGTTTAGTTGACAACAGATGGCTGCAGCGTTCGGGTTAGCTGGAGCAGCTGTTATGGGCTCTTTCAACTTTCCTTCTGGATTGCAACGAGTTCTCAATTTCCATGCTGTGTTGCACTCGCTCTCCCATTCATAACACCTACAGGTACATCAACTTGATTTGTAGCTCGAAAGGGTTGTTTTAGTCAAACATAAAAGCTACTGGGGTTGATTTAAAGGTCACCCATCAGTCACAGTAATAACCAACAGACAGGGTGTTTTTCTCTTTTCTCTTTACTTATGGCATGTGCACAGTGCTACTCACTGTGTTCCTTTTGATTGGCATTAAATGATCAAAAGTTGTGCTTTTTAAAAGGGCAGTATTAGTTCATTTATTACACAGATTCAGTCAGCTGCCTGTAATCGTGGGAGGTACCAGGGTGGAAGCAACAGTGGCAGCTCAGTTTGCTGCCCCAGTCCGCTGGAGCCCATCTAGTAATTCCATTGTATCTGGGCATTCCAGCTGATTGGGATTGACCCATTGAGTTGATTCTGCCACAGCTGGTATGACACTGTCACTTCCAGCCCTATGGTACACTAGCACAAGAACGCAAGTGCCCATAGCACCCCAGTAGTTCCGCCACTCAACTGGAGTAACTGTAATTGCAGCGAACAATGCTCCATACATCAAGGTGGTCCCTCAGTCACGTTTCTCTCAGGTGGCTCAGTGGTAGCACTCTTGACTCTGAGTCAGAAGATTGTGGGTTCAAAGTCCCACTCCGGAGACTTGAACACATAATCCAGGCTGACACCTCAGTGCAGTAAAAGAAAGAAAGACTTGCATTTATATAGTGCCTTTCACAACCACTGGACGTCCCAAAGTGCTTTACAGCCAAAGAAATATTTTTTTTTGAAGTGGAGTCACTGTTGTACTGTAGGAAATGTGGCAGCCAAATAGCGCACAGCAAGTTCCCACAGACAACAATGTGATAATGACCAGGTAAACTTTTAGATGTTGATTGAGGAATAAATATTGGCTAGGACACCAGGGAGAACTCCCCTGCTCTTCTTCGAAATAGTGCCATGGGGTCTTTTACGTCCACCTGAGAAAGCAGACGGGGCTTTGGTTTAACGTCTCATCTGAAAGGTGGCACCTCCGACAGTGCAGCACTCCCTCAGCACAGCATTGCACTGTCAGCCACTGTTCCCTCTAAGGTGCGTGGCCGCGCACGTGTCCCAGAGCTCACTCGCACTTCAAATTAAATGCCGCACCGAGAACTGGACTGCCAGACAGCTGGAACAGGAGAAGGGCCCAATACACAGTGGCCCCGGAATGCAGACAGTGTTGTTTGTGAGTCTTGCGACCACAGAGCCGATCCCAATTGGAAAGTAACAACAGAGTTGGGGCAGCAGCCACATGATAAGGGAGTGGGTGAGGGGTTGTTTGTGTCGCTCTCTGAGAAGTTCCACCTGCTGCAGGCAGAAGCTGTAGTGGAGCCGCGCTCAGCTGGTTGCCATGGTGATGATGGGCAGCGTATCCCTCTTTCTCCTTTGGCGCCATGGTGCCAGGGGCCTGTGCTACAGAAACTCTGTGGTCCCCGCCAGAGTGGGGCTAGTCGGAGCGGGGCCATTCCTGAGTGGGACCAGTTGGAGCGGGGCCTTTCTGAGTGGGGCCATTCCTGAGTAGGGCCTTTCTGAGTAAGGCCATTCCTGAGTAGGGCCTTTCTGAGTGGGGGCCATTCCTGAGTAGGGCCATTCCAGAGCAGGGCCTTTCTGAGTAGGGCCTTTCTGAGTAGGGCCATTCCTGAGTAGGGCCTTTCTGAGTGGGGCCTTTCTGAGTAGGGCCTTCCTGAGTGGGGCCTTTCTGAGTGGGGCCTTTCTGAGCAGGGCCTTTCTGTGTGGGGCCTTTCTGAGTAGGGCCTTCCTGAGTGGGGCCTTTCTGAGTGGGGCCTTTCTGAGCGGGGCCTTTCTGAGTGGGGCCTTTCTGAGTAGGGCCTTTCTGAGCGGGGCCTTTCTGAGTGGGGCCTTTCTGAGCGGGGCCTTTCTGAGTGGGGCCTTTCTGAGTGGGGCCTTTCTGAGTAGGGCCTTTCTGAGTGGGGACCATTCCTGAGCAGGGCCTTTCTGAGTGGGAGCCATTCCAGAGTGGGGTCTTTCTGAGTGGGGTCATTCTGGAGTGGGCCATTCCTGAGCAGGGCCTTTCTGAGAGGGCCATTCCTGAGTAGGGCCTTTCTGAGTGGGGTCATTCCGGAGCGGTTCGTTCTGAGCAGGGCCTTTCTGAGTGGGGCCTTTCTGAGTGGGGCCTTTCTGAGCAGGGCCTTTCTGAGTAGGGCCTTTCTGAGTAGGGCCTTTCTGAGTAGGGCCTTTCTGAGTGGGGTCATTCTGGAGTGGGGTCTTTCTGAGTGGGGTCATTCCGGAGCGGGGTCTTTCTGAGTAGGGCCTTTCTGAGTAGGGCCTTTCTGAGTGGAGCCTTTCTGAGTAGGGCCTTTCTGAGTGGGGTCATTCTGGAGTGGGGTCTTTCTGAGTGGGGTCATTCCGGAGCGGGGTCTTTCTGAGTAGGGCCTTTCTGAGTGGAGCCTTTCTGAGTAGGACCTTTCTGAGTAGGGCCTTTCTGAGTGGGGTCATTCTGGAGTGGGATCCTTCTGGAGCGGGCCAGCTCAGTGCAGCCAGCCACCAACGAGTTTGTGTGAATTTTGAGCTGTACTGAGTCCGCTTTTTAATATAAAATGATCCTACTGCAGATGGGTTTGTAAGCTCAGGCTTTCAATCATTTAGGTGAAGCGAGGAAGCATTTTAGCAAAAGGAAGAAGAGTGAATAACACAAGTTTAACTTACTATTATTTGCTACTTGTTAATAAATCCAATATTGCACCAGCGTGGATTTATGGTTTTAGTCTTGTTGCTGATGAAAGTTAAAAAAAACCATAATAGCATAAAAAATGGGGATAATTACTTTTGACCATCAGAATTCTGGTGTCAGATTTATATTTTTAGAAATGTTCAGTGGGATTAGGCTGGATAGCTCTTTGTTGGCCGGCGCGGACACGATGGGCCGAATTGGCCTCCTTCCATGCTGTAACTTTCTATGATTCTATGATTCTCATTTTCTACAGGCCAAGCCAATTAGCACATCGGTCTGCTGAAGAATTCAAACCGCCTGGGGCAACACAGGTTGCCTTTGTCAGAAACAAAAATATGAGTTTTTTTTAAATTCGGAAAATTGTTTCAAGCCAGAAAAAATATGGGAAAGTGATGTTAATTTTACCGTAAACAAAGTTGCAGAATGGGCATGTAAATGACAAATGAATTTCAATAATAGACAAGTGTGAGGTGGTGCATTTTGGTAGGAGGAATAAGGAGGCGACCTACTCCTTGGAAAATAAGAGTCTAAATGGGGTGGAGGTGCAAAGGGATCTAGGGGTATAGATTCACAAATCATTAAAAGTAGCAACGCAGGTTAAAAAGCCATAAAAGTGCAAATAAAGTGCTGGGGTTCATTTATAGAAGAATAGAATTCAAAAGCAGAGAAGTTATGTTAAACTTGTATAGAGCCTTGTCTGATTGTTTCATGATTTGAGACGGTGGGGTGGCAATATGGCACTGCAAATCATCTTCCGATTAGACACTTTGCAGCCTTCCGGACTCAATATCGAGTTCAATAATTTCAGATCATAACCTCGGCCCCTATTACTTTTTTCCTTTTAATTTTTTCCACCCCTTTGTTTTGGGTCCTTTTTTTCTCCCCCCCTCCCCTTCTCCTTTCCTTTTGTTTCTCTCTCTCACCTGGCAGCTGTCCTTATCCTGCCAGTATACTTCACACCTAATCTCAACTGCCTTTTGTCTCCACGGGCCCATTACCATCTCATCTGGCTTCGCATACCTTTTATTGTCTCTTTTTCTTCTTTTGTTCGATCGCAGCTTTGCCTTCGATCTTTTTATTTTCTTTCCAGTTTTGAAGAAGGGTTTCAACCCGGAACGTCAACTCAAATTTCTCTCCACGGATGTTGCCTGACCTGCTGAGTTTTTCCAGCATTCTCTGTTGTTATTTTGGATTTCCAGCATCTGCAGTATTTTGCTATCGTGCACTGTTAAGTGGTTGCTGTTGCTGCCATTGTTGGTGTAAAAGTTGTTGTTGTAACATTTGCCCACGGATGAAAAGGTCGCGCTCAAAGGAGTTCGTGGCCCACTCAGTACAAAAAAATATCAGAGGGAACACTGGTATCAGCCTAGATTTTTGTGCTCAAGTCTTTAGAGTGGGACTTGAACCCACAACCCTCTGACCAAAAGGCAAGAGGGCTACCAACTGAGCCACAGCTGACACTGAGGGAGACTGTTGGAGGGGCTGTCTTTTGGATGACCTGTTAAACCAAGGCCCCATCTGCCCTCTCGGGTATACGTAAAAGATCCCATGGCACTATTTTGAAGAAGAGCAGAGGAGTTCTCCCCGGTGTCCTGGCCAATATTTATCCCTCAACCAACATCACTAAAAACAGATTATCTGGTCATTATCACAGTGCTGTTTGTGGGAGCTTGCTGTGCGCAAATTGGCTGCTGCATTTCCTACATTACACTTCAGAAAAGTACTTCATTGGCTGTAAAGCATCTTGGGATGTCTGAGGTCATGAAAGGCGCTGCATCAATACAAGTTCTGTCCTTTTACTTATACCATGCAGACACTACACTGTAAGATGTTTAAATTCACCTTTGTCCTTTAACCCGTCCAACAGTTTCCAAAGTTCAGACCCGTCAAACAGACAACACAAAACATAAGGATTCGAGAATAACTTTCTTTTTACTTAAAATCAGCAAGAGGTTACAAGTAAGTTCACACAAAACTGTTACATATAATACTCCTGATTATATCTAAGCATACACAGGTTTATTCCCTTACTTTAAGCTCAAATGATTATAAGCCAATGCTACATATGTACTAACACCAGCAAGTGGTCAGTTCGGTGATGGCTAGATGTATGACTTTTACTGGCAACTACCCAAGTTGCCCCCTCTGACTGCAGCAGCCCAGAGTGTCTTATAACAGCATCTCTTATACCCTAAAAACCTCGGCAGGATCCTCAATGTGTATGTGTTCCAAACTGTGTGACAAATGGTCGGCAGTTGTTTTCCTCTTCTTATCAGTGGGCCCAAGGCCGTTCAACCATTTGTTCCTGCTCAGGGTCTGTCGCTTCCTTATCTGATTAACAGCTTCGTACAAAGCTCCCACAGGAACCAAACTCTCAGCCTCTTGAAGCATGCTGGTATATTAAATTTGGTCAACTTTTAAATTTGGTCAAGTTATATCAAATTCTTACAGCAAATGGCTTATTATTACAACATGCAACATGCTGTCCCAGCAACACTTATTTTCACAAAGCACCATAGTTAAGCAATGGAAGGAGTAAAAATAATTCCAAGGCACTTCACGGAGGTAGAGTGGATTGAAAGCTAAGCATTTATTGGGAATTAAGAGGGGTGACTCAAGACTTGTTTGAAGAAATTGGTTTTCAGGAGGCTTTGAAAGGCAGAGAGAGAAGTAAAGGGGTGCAGGGGTTAGGAAGGGAGCTGCCGGCATGACAGCAGAGACAGTAGAGGTTCTGCCAGCAATGGTGGGGCAGAATCAAGGGATTGCACCATTGATGCGGTTTGCCAGTTTGGCACCAGTACGCACTTCATTTACTTTCTTGGTATGTTGCCTCACATTTCTATAGCCCTCCTCATGCAGAAAACAATATCTCGCAGCACTTTGCCACTATACTGCGATGCAGACATAGCAAAAACATATTTACTGCAACACTAATCGGTTTTATTGAACAAAAATGTGGAAGCAGCAAGATAACATAACAACATAAGAAATAGGAGTAGGAGAAGGCCACTCGGCCCCTTGAGCCTGCTCCACCATTCAATAAGATCATGGCTGATCATCTACCTCAAATCCACTTTCCTGCACTATTCCCATACCCCTTGATTCCCTTAATATTCAAAAATCTATCGATCACTGCCTTGAAACTCAATGACTGAGCATCCACAGCCCTCTGGGGTAGAGAATTCCAAAGATTCACCACCCTCTGAGTGAAGACATTTCTCCTCATCTCAGTCTTAAATGGCCGACCCCTTATTCTGAGACTGTGACCCCTGGTTCTAGAATCCCCAGCCAGGGGAAACATCCTCCCTGCATCTGCCCTGTCAAGCCCTGTAAGAAATTTGTATGTTTCAGTAACCAGTATTGCAGAATGAGACCAAACTGCTGGACGTAATGCAAATGTTCAGGCAGGAGTGTGCTGCATGTCCAGCCACCCTCCAGCCTAACAGGGCTACATGGAGGGGAGATGCCAGGTGAGAGATGCACAAAATAAAATGTAATGTCTTACGCATTCATTTTTCACTAGGCCGGGATATTAGAACGGATTCGGCTGATTTTGTGAATGTGCGCTACGTTAAAATGAACAGACGGACCTTTGCCGGGGCTGCCTTGATTCAGTGGGTAGCACTGTCACCTCTGAGTCAGAAGGCTGTGGGTTCAAGAGCCCACTCCAGAAAACTTGAGCACAAAAATCTAGGCCGACACTCCAGTGCAGTACTGAGGGAGTGCTGCACTGTCGGAGGTGCCGTCTTTCAGATGAGACATATAAATGAGTTCCCCTCTGCTCTCCCAGGTGGACATAAAAGCGCCCATGACACTATTTTGAAGAAGAGAAAGAGGGTGTCTTGGCCAATATTTATCTCTCAACGAACATGACTAAAACAGATTATCTGGTCATTATCTCATTGCTGTTTGTGGGAGCTTGCTGTGTGCAAATTGGCTGCCGCGTTTCCTACATTACAACAGGACTACACTCCAAAAGTACTTCATTGGCTGTAAAGTGCTTTGCGATCTCGGGAAAGGCACTTTAGAAATGCAAGTCTTTTTTTCTTTCTTTGCCTGCGATTACCCCGTATGGGTATCCAGCTGGCGAGGTGTCACACCAGGAACGGGCATCAGTAAAGTCAGCTCTTCCATCTCAGTTATTCCAGTTCTTGAAAGAATGTACATGATTTAAATTTAAATCACAATGGAGTGAGCCTTGGCTCAGTGGTAGTTATTCCGCCTTTGAGCTGGAAGGTTATGGGTTCGAGCCCCACTCCAGACAGCCCCGGTGAGCAGAGACAAGTGCTCTGGCCTCTGAATACTGGGTTGACATGCAGCTGGGAGTAGAGTGGCAGCACCCCATCCTATCAAGCTGGTCCTCCTGATAGTGGCTTGCAAATCAGGCTAATGACCTGCCCATATAAAAATGGTCTCTGTTATGGAAAACAGCCCAGAAAACAAGCTGCTGGATATAATGCAGAAATGGGCTGCCTCATGTGCCGTTGGGCATGGAAGAGAGAACATAGGAACATTAGGAACAGGATAGGCCATTCAGCCACTCAAGCCTGTTCCAACATTGCAATTAGATCATGACTGATCTGTTCTTCAACTCCATTCACCCAACTTTGCTCCATATCCCTTGATACCCTTACCTAACAAGAATCTGTCGCGCTCAGTCCTGAAAGCTACTCCAATTGTCCCCCAGCATCCACCACCTTTTAGGGGAGAGATTCCAGATGAATCATAGAATCATAGAAATTTATGGCACAGAAGGAGGCCATTCGACCCATCGTGTCTGTGCCAGCCGAAAAAGTGTTATCCAGCCTAATCCCACTTTCCAGCTCTTGGTCCGTAGCCCTGTAGGTTACAGCACTTCATATCGAAGCACTTTTTAAATGCAATGAGAGTTTCTGCCTCTACCACCCTTTCAGGCAGTGAGTTCCAGACCCCCACCACCCTCTGGGTGAAAATAGTTCTCCTCAATCCCCCTCTAATCCTTCTACCAATTACTTTAAATCTATGTCCCCTGGTTATTGACCTCTCTGCTCAGGGAAATAGGTCCTTCCTATCCACTCTATCTAAGCCCCTCATCATTTTATACATCTCAACAAAGTCTTCCCTCAGCCTCCTCTGTTCCAAAGAAAACAACCCCAGCCTATTCAATCTTTCCTCATAGCTAAAATTCTCCAGTCCTGGCAACATCCTCGTAAATCTCCTCTGTACCCTCTCTAGTGCAATCACATCTTCCCTATAATGTGGTGACCAGAACTGCACGCAGTACTCTAGCTGTGGCCTAACTAGTGTTTTATACAGTTCAAGCATAACCTCCCTGCTCTTCTATTCTATGCCTCGGCTAATAAAGGAAAGTATCCCGTATGCCTTCTTAACCACCTTATCTACCTGTCCTGCTACCTTCAGGGATCTGTGGACATGCACTCCAAGGTCCCTCTGATCCTCTGCACTTCTCAATATCCTACCATTTATTGGCCCTGAAATTAGGATCGGGAGCTTGCCGCGCGTGCAAGCCCCCGATGTGCACTCACCCTGCGCGCCGACATCTGAAGCCCGGGCCTGCTTGCATTTCCTGTCACTGGCCCGGTTCAGATGTCGGCGCGATGTGCTTACCTGATCCAGCGGCGTAGTTAGTGCGATGTGCCGGCTGGGATCAGGTGAGCACTGTGCAGCCAATCAGGGGAGGGGAAACTCATTCATGAGTTTGAGTGTAAGAACTGTCAAACTCATGAAAAGCATGGGCTGCCAAAACACTACTTAAACTTTAAATAAAATTTAAAAAAACATCCCACTGATTATATTAACTATAAATAAGTTTTTAAAAATGTTTTAAACAATTAATCAATTTTTTGAAAAATTTTTTTTTTTTTTTAAATAGGGTCTAAAACTAAACTTACCTTACTGTAAATTCTTTAAAAATAATAAACCTGTGGAAAAAAAATTCTAAATTGTACTAAAAGCCCACTTACCTGTAAAACTAAGTACTTACGTCTGGTTTTTCCACGCGTAAAAACCGGAGGCCTTTAGACTCGGGCAACTCTGAAAAAAAAAGGAATTTCACTGCGCACGCGCTGCCTGTGCAGTCGCACGTGTTCTGCCTCTTAACCCCTTGGGTCAGAGGACAGGAAATGCCGATTTTCAGCGCATGTGCTGTGCATGCTGAAAACCGGCAATTCCTCCGGTCACACACGTGAGTACCCCGTCCGTACTCACGCGTTGTGACAGGAATTACTGGGCCATTGTGTATTCCCTTGCCTTGTTAGCCCTCCCCAAATGCATTACCTCACACTTCTCCAGATTGAATTCCATTTGCCACTTTCCTGCCCACCTGACCAATCCATTGATCTCTTTCTGCAGTCTACAGCTTTCTTCCTCACTATCAACCACACGGCCAATTTTTGTATCATCTGCAAACTTCTTAATCATGCCCCCTACTTTGAAGTAGAAGAAATTTAAATCACAGAAACGTCACCACAAGAGGAGGCCATTCGGCCCCTGTGCTGCTGCTATCTCCACATCAGATCCATCCACTCGAATCCATTTGCATGTTCCTCCCAGGCAACCTTTAATATGTTTCTACCTCGTATCTATCGAATTCCTGTTACATGTTGTGATTGACTGAGCTTCGATAGCCGCTCGGAGTAATGCAGTCTATATCCTAATAAGACTTTGGATGAAAAGATTTTTGCTAACATTCCCTTCATGCTTCAAGTACTAATCCTAAATCTGCCTCTGCTAATCTCCCTAACCTTTTCAAGAATGAAAATCATCGTGTCGCAGGACAGTGATGCAGTAGTCAAACAGCTCAATGTGGCCCAATCCTACCATGGATTCAAAGAGGCGTGAAAAGTACGAAAGGGAGACTGGGAGATATTCTGGTAAAAAGCAGAGGAGTTCAAAAGTTAATTGGGGATTGAGTTATTACGGTCTCATTTAAAAATGGCAAATTCTGGAACAAATGGGTTGCTGACTGCTGTTCCAGGTATTGAACCAGTCTCTTGGTGACATTTGCTTTGATTGTTTTGCAGAGTCTGAAGGCATCTCAACAGCAGATGAGAAAGCGATGAAATAATTCGCAAATGATAATTAAAAAAATCCTGCACAGTGGATGAGTCAGGAGGTTAGACAAACCTGTAGGAGCTCCTCACCTGTACAATGCACGCTGATTAATTCATCCCCTCCCTCCCCAGACTCTGTCTCTCATTGTCTTGTGTTGTTATGGAGTCTGTCTGTGTGTGTGGAACCAACAATTGAGAGATCATCTGTCTCCATCTAAAGTTCCTACAGCTTGTAATTTCTGCTTCACAGACAGTTAAAAGGTTAGTTCTGACACAGCTCACTTGCTTGAACATAGAAAACGTTTGCAATCCCTGTTATGCTGCACCGCTCACTTGCAATACTGGCTCTCCAATGTGAAGGTTCAGTGGTACTGTTCATCAGTGAGCACGGGTACAAAGCACCAGGGATGTAACAATATTTGTTCCTTACACGCATTCCTCTTCTGCTCAAACACAAAGCTATAATTTAACATCATTTGTTTCAGAGTTCTGAGAACTTTCTTAAAAGGGCCTGCACTGTGCCTGAGGTCCTCTCCTTCACAGCAATACTAGATATGCCACGCTATGCTAATCAGGAGAACTGTTTGGATTATATATAAGACAACAGAGAAAGGTGAATCTTGTACTATGCGCTAATCAGGTTACCGTAATTTGAAGATATAAGTCTGGAGGGGTTACTAATAATTAGTTGAATTAGGAAGGAGAGAAGAAGAGTTTGGAGAAAGGTGAATTAGTGTGTTGGATTCAGTGCTATGAACATACTGTTCTCCACGCCTAACAAACTCAGCCTCACACTGTATTCCAAGCTCTGGCCATTTACGCTCATGGCCTACTTTATCTTTATATAGGCAGGAGCATGAAGTGGGCGGGAAGGGAAATGATCTGAGTAAGTAGCCCTTAAAGGCTACTTACTGCAAAGATTTAAAGGGATGCAGCTACTTAAAGGTAAGTGCCCACATATGTTGGCAAACATTGTTTCAGCTTTTCTAAAGGCTGCAATCTAGAATATGCACTCCCTGTAACTCTTTCACATTTCAGTTACTGTTCTCACCCTTAATCGTAATCAAATTTATTATAATCAGCCCAAATGTATTCTAACCTAAGCAAATTAATTTAACCACACCAAATTGTGCCATTCTGCCCATGCGATTGACTCTCCGCTTTGGCTTTGCAAGGGCTGCAGCTGGTCACTGAGAAATAAGTTACAACAAAGTAAAAGAATGGCTCCGAGTTAGGTGAGTTTGAACTGTGATTCTTGTGATTAGAATAATTCACAGGTTTCACCTCTTGCACTCAGCTCTCGTTCTTAGAGATGCAAAGCAATCTTAAAATACTACGTGTTTTAGATTCCTCGTTCATACGGGCGCCACAAGTGCCCAACTTTTCCATTGAACTGTCAATCAAAGCAATAGTTCTCACCAACCTGACCTCTCAGTGAAACCACCGTGCATTTCGAGAATGCCGAGCAATTACACCAAGCCTTAGGGATACATGCTTATAGTCTCATTCAGATGGTACAAAGTTTCCATCCTTCTAAAACAGTGCATCCACTGACTTACTGCCAACAGCACGATGGGAGGCTCACTGGTATGTTTCTCAGCCTCATGGGGCAAGATGAGTGTCAGGTAAAAACCAAGAGAAATCAAAGTAAATATTCAGACAGGAAATGGAGATTGACATTAGGAAAATATTCCGATTTGTCTTTCTTGGATCCAAAGTGGATGACCTTACACTTCCCCGCATTGACCTCCACCTGCCGGAGTTTTGCCCACTCACGTAGTCTGTCGATGTCTCTTTGTAAGTTCCTCCTTCCATCCACACAGCTTATCGTGCCTCAAAGTGTGCCCTGCAATTTGATTGCATGAAATCAGATGTAAAATAGTTCAAATGCTGCTGCTATGCTTCGCACATTGCCTTTCTGAGGGAACGGGTTAGAACTTCCACTTCCCCCATGCATGCAATAACACCAATAGTAATTGTCAAGGTGTGAGCATATTTATCTTGTCACTGCTCCTGATACATCAGAATTTGTTTCCAGGTCCGTATTATAAACTCTCTTTGCCACCTCTACTTGGGCGGCTTGCTCTGCTAACTTAACAGGAGTGTGCCCTTCAGCTCCAAAAATGGATACCCTGTTTCGCTGCACCTCCAACACATCATCATAAGTGAGAGCTCTCCCCACATCTATGCGCCCAGACATTCTTTGTAGGCAGGGTGTCTTGTTAATAAAAACAAAAAATTGGCCACATGAAAAAAGTCTCCTTTGTAGGAATGACTATTTCCTATCCAAAGACTGAGGTCCACTCAGGCGCTTAAACAAAACGAAGTTTAATGGAAACTAACAGGTTTAAACAAGTAACTGCAGGAGAACATCGAGTGTAGGTCTGCTCAGTTCGGAGGCTCCACGAGGACTGCTGGCTGGTCCCGTGGTTGACGTCTTGACGTCATCACGTTCTTCCCGCCAGTGGAGGATCACGTGGTGTATGGCATGATGTCATCGCGTTTACCCGCGCTGTTAAAGTAATCACGCTCTATACAAGTAAACAGTACAAATAAAGATACAGACTCAGGCTGTAGCTAACATGTTGTTAAAGGGAATTATATACAAACGGTCTGAGTCCTTTAGTGGCTCCGCCACATGCGCCCCCCCAGAATTGTCTTGAACAGCAAAAGTGAGACGGCAAGGAGGCCTGACAAGCCTGTCCGAGCGACTTCTGTAACCCTGAAGCGGAAGCTGATGGCCGGTGGTCGAGCTGTTGGGCGGTTGTGGTGGAGCTGGCACGGTGACTGTGGGCGGTCGGCCCCGTTTTGGCGGTCGAGCGATTTTGACTGGGCTGTCCAGGTCTAAGTGCGCCGGCTTCAGCCGGTCAACCGATATATGGTCCGGTTTACCTCCGATATCGACCGAAAAGGATTTGCCTCCCGGCTCTTGTAATGATATCAGCAAATAGAGATGGTATTTGCCTGTTCAATTATGATGCCTTAATAGCATGTTTGCATGTATTGATTACTTATGCCTGACCAGCAGAGGTCATGTAAGAGACAAGCAGTTTGGTTTAGTTTCAGTTTTGTTCTAGATGCATCACAAGCATCGTGTCTCCTGTAAAAGCTGTATAAAAGAGTTGAACAAGCTTTAGATTAAAAGTCATTCTCTTTCATAAATGTCTCGTCATTGAACCCACAAAGAAATCAATACATGGTGTCAGAAGTGATTGAAAGAGATGAAGAGAAAAAATCTGAAGTTAAATCAGCTCTCCACAAATTAGCAAGCCAAAAGAGAACATCGTTGCTTACCATTGGAGAATAGCTAACGAAGTGAAAAAATGGAAGGTTTACACCCACCGGCGACGCTTCAGTTGACAGGTAATGTGGCTGAAAGTTGGAGGAGGTTCAAACAACGTTTGGGGTTGTATTTATCAGCAATCGGAGCTGACGAGAAAAGTGATAAACAGAAATCGTCAGTGTTCTTACATGTCGTGGGTGATGAAGCGCTGGAGGTGTATAATAACTTCACATTCGCTGCTAATGGAGACAAAATGAAGCTAGATAAAATAATGGAACAGTTTGAGGCCTACTGCATACCTAAACGTAACGTGACGTTTGAGAGGCACAGATTTTTCACATGTGTACAGAAAACGGGTGAGACTATTGATCAGTATGTGACTGAACTGAGAAACAGAAGCAAATCATGTGAATTTGGGGGACTGACAGATTCGCTGATAAAAGACAGACTGGTGTGTGGTATTCCAGATAATGGTCTAAGGGAAAGACTGCTAAGAGAGCAAGATCTAGACCTGGGAAAAGCCATAGCACTGTGTAGGGCTACAGAGACTGTGAAGTTGCAGGCAAAGGAGCTGTTCAGTGGTAATAGCTGCAACGTGGATGCAGTGAGTAAGAACGGACACAAACCGTTTAACAAAAAGAGCGCCAATGTGAAAAAAGAGGCGTGGCCAGCGAACGAAAATGAAAGGGACAATCGGAAGTCATGTAGTCGATGCGGTACACAGCATACACCAAGAAAGTGTCCAGCATATGGTAAAACATGCAATAGTTGCAACAAGAACAACCATTATGCCCGTTGCTGTAAGAACCAAGCGCAACAAAGCAAGGTCCATACAGTAGATGAAAGCGAGATAGAGGAGTTCTATGTAGATGTTGTGTCTGAAAACAAAAAAGAAGAAAGAGACTGGATGTTGACACTAAAAATGAATGACATACACATTCCATTTAAATTGCATACTGGAGCACAAGTTAATGTGATATCAGAGACTGATTTTAAGGAAATTAGACCCAGACCAAAGATACATGGAATAAAAGTGAAAGTGACAGGATACACAGGTACTGATATACCAGTGAAAGGAAGATGCTTGTCAAAGTAACACACAAGGACAGAGAGCACACGCAAGCATTAATCGTGGTGCCAAAGGATGTGCAAGCCATACTAGGTTTAAAAGCCTGTGAGAGACTGAACCTGGTAAAGAGAGTCCTCATTGTGGAAAGCGAAGGAGAGACAGTCTATGATGAACTGAATGTTGCGTGCACACCGGGTAAGCTGAGGTATACAGCAGACACGTTGTCCAGAGCTGTTGATCCAGGAGAGCCCGCAAACACAGTGAAAAGACTGAAGTACAAGGCAAAAGACAGTGGAACTGACTTCTACCAAAGCATGCTTGTAAACCGCACAACGCCGCTCGAGTGTGGTAAGTCACCAGCCCAACTCCTTATGGGACGTCGGCTAAGGTCAAACCTACCCATCCCGGAGAACCTCCTGAAAACAAAAGAGGGGGAGAAAGTGAGGAAGTTCAAAGAGCAACAAAAAGAAAAGCAAAAGTACTACTATGACAGAGGAACACAAAACCTACCTGAACTCCACACTGGTGACCAAGTAAGGTTCAAAGACAAAACAAACACATGGACTCAGAAGGGAACTGTCCTGAGTGAAGTTCAACCAAGATCATACACCATTCAGACAGATGAGGGTGCTGTTCTGAGAAGAAATCATCAAGATCTTCTCATGGGACCAGCCACAGCAGGTCAAGAGACTGATACTGTTGAACAACCTGATCACACAGCTGAGAACACATCATCTGAGGCAACAACTCAGATTCAAGGACAATCAATCAGAAAATCCTCAAGACACGTGAAGCCTCCTGAGAGACTCATTGAGCAAATTTAAGGACAATTGTTATAGAAGGAAGTAATGTTATCTTATTCTTTCTTCAAGTTCTAGTGTATTGACATATTTCATGTGAACACACAAAGCAAGGTTAAAAAAACCTTGATCATGATAATGATAATGTAAGTTCATTAAGTGTTACAGTTAAAATGCAGATTAATACAAAGAAAACATGTTGTTAGTTAAAAGTAAAATACTTTTGTTTAAAGAAAAGGAGATGTAATGATATCAGCAAATAGAGATGGTATTTGCCTGTTCGATTATGATGCCTTAATAGCATGTTTGCATGTATTGATTACTTATGCCTGACCAGCAGAGGTCATGTGAGAGACAAGCAGTTTGGTTTAGTTTCAGTTTCATTCTAGATGCATCACAAGCATCGTGTCTCCTGTAAAAGCTGTATAAAAGAGTTGAACAAGCTTTTGATTAAAAGTCATTCTCTTTCATAAATGTCTCGTCATTGAACCCACAAAGAAATCAATACAGCTCTATGACGCGGAAGGGACCAGTGTAAGGAGGCTTGAGCGGGCCCCGGTGAGCGTCATGGCGGATAAACACGTACTCGGCGCTTTTCAGCTCAGTTGGGACGTGGGAGCTCTGTAAGCCGTGATGCGACGTAGGCACTGGAGTGAAACATCTGGCCGCTTCCTGGTGGCTGACGAGTTGCTGGGATGCGGACCATGGCTCTGTTGGAGACGGGAGAAAATCCCCTGGTGCTCGTAGAGGTTGGCCATATACGAGTTCTGCCGAAGATGAGTGTAAATCTTCTTTGGGCACCGTACGAAGACCTAAAAGGACCCAGGGAAGTCTGTCCACCCATCCCGCGCCTTGAAGACTGGCCCGCAGAGCGGCTTTGAGCGACCTGTGGAGTCGCTCGCACAGGCCGTTCGCCTGTGGATGATAGGCGATGGTGCGATGTAGTTTGGTGCCGAGCCCCTGAGCCACAGCGTTCCAGAGCTCAGAGGAAAACTGCGGTCCACGATCGGAAGAGATGTCCGCCGGTATGCCGAAACGAGCAACCCAAGAGGAGATGAAAGCTCTGGCCACGTCTGCCGAAGTGGTGGAAACCAAAGGAACAGCCTCTGGCCATCTAGTGGTGCGGTCTACCATTGTGAGGATGTGTGTAAAACCTTGAGAAGGTGGAAGCGGCCCCACGAGGTCCACATTCACGTGGTCGAATCGACGCTCCGCAACAGCAAAGGTGGCCAATGGAGCTTTTACATGGCGCTGTACCTTGGCCTTTTGGCAGACCACGCAGGTGTTGGCCCAGTCGTGGACATCCAGGTGCATACCCCTCCAGATGAATTTTGATGACATCAGCCTTTGCGAGGCCCTCATGCCAGGGGTGACAAACCGTGTACGGCGTCGAAGACTTTTCGGTGCCAGGTGACTGGAACTATAGGGCGGGGAACTCCCATGGAGACGTCGCAAAGTAGCGTGGTGCCCGCGGCATGGAATTTGACATCGGCCGCTTGGAAGCTAGAGGGGCTGGTCCTGTATGCTTGGACCTCCGGGTCCAAGGCTTGATCTGCAGCCATGAGGGCATAGTCGATTCCGAGCTGGACTGCGTGCACAGTCGCGCGGGAGAGACAATCCGCCACCAGGTTGTCTTTGCCGGACACATGCTGAATGTCCGTGGTGAATTCTGAAATGAACGTCAGGTGACGTTGTTGCCGAGCTGACCACGGTTTGGCGGTCTTGGCCATAGCGTACGTTAGTGGCTTGTGGTCCACGTAAGCCATGAACGGACGTCCCTCTAGTAAAAACCGGAAATGGCGATGGCGAGAAAAAGGGGCAGCAACTCCCGGTCGAAAGTGCTGTACTTTCTTTCGTTTCGTCATAGTTGACGGCTGAAAAACGCAAGCGGTTGCCACGTCCCATTCATCCACTGTTCCGATTGCGTAGTCCGACGCGTCGGTGGTAAGGGCAATGGTGGCACCTGGAAGCGGGTGCGCCAGCATGGTTGTGTTGGCCAAGGCGCCTTTGGTGTCGACGAACGCCCGGTCCATCTCGGCCGTCCAGCTGATCGGATCCTTACCGGACTTGGCCTTGAGGGCCTCGTACAAGGGCTGTATAAGTAGAGCTGCCTTAGGGACGAACCGATGATAAAAATTTACCATCCCGAGGAACTCCTGTAGGGCCTTGACGGTCTGCGGGCGCGGGAAAGATGTAACCGCCTCGACCTTCGTCTGTAAGGGAATTGCGCCGTCTGATGTAATGCGGTGGCCCAAGAAATCAATCCGCTGCAGGCCGAACTGGCACCTGGCCGGGTTGATAATCAAACTGTGTTGACTGAGGCATGTGAAGAGGGTACGCAAATGGCGGAAGTGCTCCTCTTTGCTAGGGCTGGTGATGAGGATGTCGTCGAGGTAGACAAAGAGGAATTTTAGGCCCGGAAGCACGGAGTCCATTAAGCGCTGGAAAGCCTGTGCAGCGTTCTTTAAGCCAAACGGCATCCGCAGAAATTTGAACAGGCCGAATGGAGTGATGACTGCAGTTTTCGGGACATCCTGCGGGTGTATGGGGACCTGGTGATAACCGCGGACGAGGCCGACTTTCGAAAAAAAACTATTTCCCGCCAAATGGGGCGAGAAATCTTGGATATGCGGGATCAGGTACTGATCAGGAGTAGTGGTGTCATTCAGGCGTCGGACGTCGCCGCATGGCCGCCATCCACCGCTGGGTTTCGGAACAATGTGGAGAGGCGAAGACTAGGGACTATTCGACCGACAAATAATCCCCAGCCGCTCCATCGTGTCGAACTCCGCTTTCGCAGCCGCGAGCTTGCCGGGTTCGAGTCGTCGGGCCCGTGCGTAAACCGGGGGGCCGGTGGTGGTGATGTGATGTTCCGCACCATGCTTAGTAGCCGAGGAGGAGAAAGTGGGCCTGGTCAGATCCGGGAACTCTCCGAGGAGCCGAGTGAAGTCATCTGGAGGTGGGAACGCACAGAAGATGGTGTGCAGCACGGCATTACCTTGGTGGCATGGGATGGAGTGGAACGTGGCCGCATTGATCAACCGGCGGTGCCGGATATCGACTAGGAGGCCATTGGCGCACAAAACATCCACCCCAAGGATGGCCTGCGTGACTTTGGCCCTGATGAATTCCCAGTGGAAACGCTGGCCGCCGAAACACACCTGGACCCGCTGCCTTCCGAAGGTCCGAACGGCCACGCCATTAACCGCCACGAGGGCGGGCCGTGGCCCCCAGCTAGTATATCGAGATGTGACGCAGGTAGGATGCTACACTGCGCCCCGGTGTCGCAAAGGAAATTTCGACCAGAAAGGGAGTCGGTGATGAAGAGAAGCTTCCCTGAGTCTCCGATGGCCATTGCAGCCGCGGGGCGCTCATTAGACCCGGTCCTCTTTCGCCAGGGTGTCTGTAGATGTTTTTATTTGTGCGAAAAACTGCAGGGAGGGCGGCAGCATCTAGCTTTCGTGCCAAAACGGGCGTGGTAAAAGCACAACGCCGCTGATTGAGGAGTTGGAGCAGCATCTGTGGGGGAGGGGCACCTCGTGACCGCACAGTGCTGTTGTGTCACCGCGAAGATCTTGTCCACTTCGGCAGCAAGCTCCGCGCAGTCTATGACTTCGGACCTGGCTAGGGCAGCCTGAACTTGCTCCGGGAGTAGGCTGAGGAATAGCTCCCTGAAGAGGAAGCATTGCGGCTCGGACCTGAGGAGCATGAGCATCTGGCTCATGAGCTCGGACGGCTTGGAGTCCCCGAGGCCGGGCATAGCGAGCAGCCGGCGAGCGCACTCCGACTTCGTGAGCCCGAAGACCTGCAGCAACCATGCCTTTAAGGTGTCATACTTGCGATCAGTAGGCGGACTACCGAGTAGGCTGACGATCCGCGAGGCTGTGGCGCTGTCGAGGGCGGAGACCATGTAATAATAACGGGTCTGATCCGTAACGATGTCCCTGATGGCGAACTGGGCTTCAGCCTGGATGAACTACGTGGCTGGTTGCTGCTCCCAGAACTGCGGTAGCTTCAAGGTAATGGCGTTCATTTCCATGTTGATTATCTTCTGCGAAAACCATTCGCAAAAGTTGGGGTCACCAATGTAGGAATGTCTAGTTCCTATCCAAAGACTGAGGTCCACTCAGGCGCTTAAACAAAATGAAGTTTAATGGAAACTAACAGGTTTAAACAAGTAACTGCAGGAGAACATCGAGTGTAGGTCTGCTCAGTTCGGAGGCTCCACGAGGACTGCTCGGGCGGTCCCATGGTTGACATCATGACGTCATCACGTTCTTCCCGCCAGTGGGGGATCACGTGATGTACGGCGTGACATCATCGCGTTTACCCGCGCTGTTAAAGTGATCACGCTCTGTACAAGTAAACAGTATAAATAAAGATACAGACTCAGGCTGTAGCTAACATGTTGTTAAAGGGAATTATATACAAACGGTCTGAGTCCTTTAGTGGCTCCGCCACACCTTCCCCTTTAAAAGCAAGCAGCAACACTTTAAGAATTGCTTCCTTGCAGATTTCTTGTCCACCAGCTAGTTGTGTGCTTTTGTTTCCCCATAAACGGGGTAACTATTAAAATTAATAGGGGGCGAGGGCTGGCTTCACAATATCCAATGCGACCGGTCCTCTGCACCCCAGCCCAGGTCAACCCGCCACAAGATTGGAAGTCTGAGTGCATGCAGCAGATAACACAGTTCTACAACTGGCTCCCTTGTGGCCCAGAGATGGCTCAACCAGTTGTCCTCCATCACGGCCATGTAGCTATGCCAAGGACTACAGATATGGTTGGTGGCGCAATGGTAGGTGTGAGCAGTCTGGCGCTGGTGCCTGCTGATCACACCGGCATGCCATCCTTATTCCTGCACCACTTAAGCCATGAAATGCTGCATCGGGGACACTACAAAATCACCTTCGATCATTAGTTTTACCTAACTTGCTGACATATCTGGGATTGTGCAATTTGTAATTAGATGCCTTGTTGCTCCCTGTTGAAAGTTTACATTTGGAAGAGCTCTTTCTTCCTGCTCCCTCTTTTTCAGCTGTTCCATTTCTACTGAAGTCTTGAGTGTTTCACTTCAACAGTTTTCCACTTTTGCAGAGAATCCTCTGCATTTTTCAGTAATGGCTAAGAACAATTAACACTTTCATGGCAAAAATGGAGAAAAACTTTTTTTTCAAATATTCATAAAAATGGCCAAAAGAAACCCACATAACATGATAGTAAAAACATACTGCAAAAGTAGAAATGTTAAAATTGACTAAATAGACTAGGTTGCTAATAATACTACCTTTAGTTGTCAGTGTTATAATTCACATGTAAGATGGTGAATGTTTCCACAAATGATTCAGCAGGATTCCTAAATAATCTATTTGTCAACATTTTTTCAAACCAATTCCCTCTTGAAGAAGGGGACAGAACTAATTTTTAAAAAATGATCGACTCCCTCACTGAGGTACAATTCCATTGGCACCAGTTGTCCTTTGGTACTTTGCCCCAATAGCCATTGCTCACGTGTGAGTCCCAATCGTACTTTGAGCCTAATGTAGTCCTTCTTTCTTTCTTCTTGCATTTTTCCACTCAGGTGGACTTTAAGAAGCAAAACTGGCTCTTCAAGAAAGTCCAGCAGGTCTGACCCCATAGAGTGTTGTATTCTAAGGGCGCTGATGTTCTATTTTCTTATTCATTATCATTATTTTGGCGTTTCTGGCAACAAAAACAACAACTTGCATTTGTATAGCGCCTTTAACATAGCAAAACGCCCCAAGGCACTTAATAAGAGCGTTATCATGAAAAACATTTTTGACATCGAGCCGCAGAAGGAGATATTAGGGCAGATGACCAAAAGCTTGGTCAAAGTGGCGTTTTAAGGAGCATCTTAAAGGAAGAGAGAGAGGTAGAAAGGTAGGAGGTTTAGGGAGGGAATTCCAGAGCTTAGTGCCTAGGCAGCTGAACGCATGGCCACCAATGGCGGAGCGATTAAAATCAGGGATGTGTAAGAGCCCAGAATTGGAGGAGCGCAGAGATCTTGAAGGCTTGCAGGGCTGGAGAAGGTTACAGAGATAGGGAGGGGCGAGGCCATGGAGGGATTTGAAAACAAGCAACAGCCTGTCATAGTCACACTCACAGAATCATACCTTTCAGCCAATGGCCCAAACTCCTCCATCACCATCCCTGGGTATGTCCTGTCCCACCGGCAGGACAGACCCACCAGGGGTGGTGGCACAGTGGTATACAGTCGGGAAGGTGTGGCCCTGGGAGTCCTCAATATTGACTCTGGACTCCATGAAGTCTCATGGCTTCAGGTCAAGCATGGACAAGGAAACCTCCTGCTGATTACCACCTACCGCCCTCCCTCAGCTGATGAATCAGTACTCCTCCATGTTGAACACCACTTGGAAGAAGCACTGAGGGTAGCAAGGGCACAGAATGTACTCTGGGTGGGGGACTTCAATGTCTATCACCAAGAGTGGCTCGGTAGCACCACTACTGACCGAGCTGGCCGAGTCCTGGAGGACATAACTGCGAATCTGGGCCTGCTACAGGTGGTGAGAGAATCAACACGAGGGAAAAACCTACTTGACCTCGTCCTCACCAATCTACCTGTCGCAGATGCATCTCTCCATGACAGTATTGGTAGCAGTGACCACCGCACAATCCTTGTGGAGACGAAGTCCCGTCTTCACATTGAGGACACCCTCCATCGTGTTGTGTGGCACTACCGTGCTAAATGGGATAGATTCAGAACAGATCTAGCAGCTCAGAACTGGGCATCCATGAGGCGCTGTGGGCTATCAGCAGCAACAGAATTGTAATCCACCACAATCTGTAGCCTCATGGCCCAGCATATCCCTCACTCTGCCATTACCATCAAGCCAGGGGACCAATCCTGGTTCAATAAGGAGTGTAGAAGAGCATGTCAGGAGCAGCACCAAACGTACCTAAAAATGAAGTGCCAACCTGGGGAAGCTGCAACACAGGACTACATGCATGCTAAAAAACAGAAGCGGCATGCTATAGACAGGGCTAAGCGATCCTACAATCAACGGATCAGATCAAAGCTCTGCAGTCCTGCCACATCCAGTTGTGAATGGTGGTGGACCATTAAACAACTAACGGGAGGAGGAGGCTCCATGAATATCCCCATCCACAAAGATGGAGCCCAGCACGTGAGTGCAAAAGACAAGGCTGAAGCATTTGCAACCATCTTCAGCCAGAATTGCCGAGTGGATGATCCATATTGGCCTACTCCTGAGGTCCCCACCATCACAGAAGCCAGTCTTCAGCCAATTCGATTCACTCCACATGATATCAAGAAACGTCTGAGTGCATTGGATGCAGCAAAGGCTGTGGGCCCTCAACAACATCCCGGCTATCGTGCTGAAAGCTTGTGCTCCAGAACTAGCCTTGCCTCTAGCCAAGCTGTTCCAGTACAGCTACAACACTGGCATCTACCCGACAATGTGGAAAACTTCCCAGGTATGTCTTGTCCACAAAAAGCAGGACAAATCCAATCTGGCCAGTTACCACCCCATCCGTCTACTCGCAATCATCAGCAAAGTGATGAAAGGTGTCATCGACAGTGCTATCAGGCGGCACTTACTCACCAATAACCTGTTCACTGAGGTCCAGTTTGGGTTCCGCCAAGGCCACTCGGCTCCCGACCTCATTACAGCCTTGGTCCAAACATGAACAATGGAGCTGAATTGCAGAGGTGAGGTGAGAGTGACTGCCCTTGACATCAAGGCAGCATTTGACCGAGTGTAGCATCAAGGAGCCCTAGTAAAACTGAAGTGAATGGGAATCGGGGGGAAAACTCCCCACTGGCTGGAGTCGTACCTAGCACAAATGAAGATGGTTGTGGTGGTTGAAGTTCAATCATCACAGCCCAGGACATCGCTGCAGGAGTTCCTCAGGGCAGTGTCCTAGGCCCACCCATCTTCAGCTGCTTCATCAATGACCTTCCCTCCAACATATGGTCAGAAATGGAGTTGTTTGCTGATGACTGCACAGTGTTCCGTGCCATTCACAACTCCTCAGATATGAAGCAGCCCATGCCTGCATGCAACAAGGCCAGGATGACGATCAGGCTTGGGCTGGTAAGTGGCAGGTACCATTCGCGCCACAGAAGGGCCAGGCAATGATCATCTCCAACAAGCGAAAGTCTAAACACCGCCCCTTGAGATTCAATGGCATTACCATTGCCGAATCCCCCACCATCAACATCCTGGGGGTCACCATTGACCAGAAACTTAACTGGACCAGCCACATAAATATTGTGGCAACAAGAACAGGTCAGAGCCTAGGTATTCTGCGGCGAGTATTTCACCTCCTGACTCCCCAAAGCCTTTCCACCATCTACAAGGCACAAGTAAGGAGTGTGATGGAATACTCTCCACTTGCCTGGATGAGTGCAGCTCCAACAACACTCAAGAAATTCGACACCATCCAGGACAAAGCAGCCCACTTGATTGGCACCCCATCCAGCACCTTAAACATCCATTCCCCTCCATCACCGGCACACTGTGGCTGCAGTGTGTACCATCTACAAGATGCCCTGCAGCAACTCGCTAAGGCTTCTTCGGCAGCAACTCCCAAACCCGCGACCTCCACCACCCAGAAGGACAAGGGCAGCAGGCGCATGGGAACACCACCACCTCCAAATTCCCCTCCAAGTCACACACCATCCTGACTTAGAAGTGTATCGCTGACCCTTTATCGTCGCTGGGTCAAAATCCTGGAACTCCCTACCTAACAGCACTGTGGGAGTACCTTCACCACACGGACTGCAGCAGTTCAAGAAGGCGGCTCACTACCACCTTCTTAAGGGCAATTAGGGATAGGTAATAAATGCTGGCCTTGCCAGCAACGCCCACATCCCATAAACTAATTTTAAAAATATAATGTTTTTATATTGAGGCGTTGTTAGACTGGGAGCCAGTGTAGGTGAGTGAGCACAGGGTGATGGGTGAATGGGACTTGGAGCGAGTTAAGATACGGGCAGCAGAGTTTTGGATGAGCACCAGTTTATGTAGGGTGGAAGATGGGAGGCCGGCCAGGAGTGTGTTGAATAGTTATGTCTTGAGGTAACAAAAGCATGGATGAGGGTTCAGCAGCAGATGAGCTGAAGCAGGGTCAGCGTCGGGCAATGTTACAGAGGTGGAAATAGACAATCTCAGTGATAGAGTGGCTATGTAATTGGAAGCTCATCTCTGGATCAAATATGACACCAAGGTGGCAAAGACTGTGGGTCAGCTTCAGACAGTTGCCAGGAATGGAAACAATGGTTAAGGAACGGAATTTGTGGCAGCGACCAAAGACAGTGGCTTCAACCTTCCCAATATTTAGTTGGAGGAAATTTCTGCTCATCCAACCTTCCATGTCAGACAAGCAGTATGACAAATGAGAGACAGTGGAGGGGCCCAGAGAGGTGGTGGTGAGACAGAGCTGAGTCTCATCAGTGTACATGTGGAACCTCATGTTGTGTTTTCGGATGATGTCGCCGAGGGGCAGCATGTAGATGAGAAATAGGAGGAGGACAAGGATAGATCCTTGGGGGACTCGAGAGATAACGGTGCGGGAATGGGAAGAGAAGCCATTGCAGGTGATGGATAAGCCTGTAACCAGGCAAGGGCAACTCCACCCAGCTGGATGACAGAGGAGAGGCGTTGGTGGAGGATGGCGTCATCAACGGTGTCAAAGACTGCAGATAGGGCGAGAAGGATGATGAGGGGTAGTTTACCATAATCACATAGAATGTAATTTGTGACTTTGATAAGAGCCATTCCGGTACTGTGGCAGTGCCAGAAACCTGATTGGACGGAGTCAAAGATGGAATTGCGGGCAAGATGGGCACAGATTTGAGAGGCGACAGCAGGTTCAAGGACTTTGGAGAGGAAAGGGAGGTTGGAGATAGTTTGCAAGGACAAAAGGGTAAAGGGTAGGTTTTTTGAGGAGGGGGTGATGACGGCAGATTTGAAGGGGAGGGGTACAGTGCCTGAGGAGAAGGAACCGTTAACAATATCAGCTAACATGTGGCTCAGGAAGGAAAGTTGGGCAGTCAACAGTTTAGTCGGAATAGGCTCGAGGGAGCAAGAGGTGGGTCTCATTGACAAGGTGAGCTTAGAGAGACCAAGGCAGGAGATGGAATATAATCTAGAGGAAGACATGAGTTCAGGGCTAGGGTAGCGGGGAACATTAGGGGAAGTTTGGCCCAGTGGGCTCGGGGAAAGGAGGGAAGCGGCAGAGGCAGCTGAATGGATGGTCTCGATCTTAGTGACAAAAAGGTCCATGAGCTCCTCCCACTTGTTGTTGGGGGTGAGGGTGGAGGAGGCAGGGGAGAGGGGTTTCAGAAGACAACTTGTGGTGGAGAAGAGAAGCTGGGGATTATCTTTGCACTCCAGGATGATCCTTTGAATAGTGAGTAGTTTTAGTAATGGAGAGCAAGACCCGATAGTGCTTTATGTGGCTCAACTGGATCAGGTGATGGATGGTTAAGCCAGTTGTCCGCCATAGATATTCCAATCTGCATCCCTTGAACTTAAGGGAGCAGAGATGGGGGTATACGAGGGGGAATGTCTGGGGTGAGAGAGGAATGGTTTTAATGGGGACAAGGGCATCAAAGTTGGAGGAGAGGGTGTGATTTAGCAGGTCGGTAGCGGCAGAAATGTCATGATGAATTGTGGGCCAAAGGCTAGACCATTGGGAATTTGAAAGTGCAATGGTAAGTGACTTGAGGGAGAGTTATTTTCAGGTGCACACACAGAAAAAAGTGGGTTTGGGAGCGAGTTGGGGAATATGTGGAGAGCAATACAAGGAAATGATCAGAGGTTACCTTATCAGTGATAGTTACAATGGGAGTAGCAAGGTCATGTGAGATGGCAAGATCAAGACAAAGCTGGCATTTAATGCCCATCCCTGGTTACCCTGAGAAGGTGGTGATGGGCCTTCTTCTTGAACCACTGGTAGCGGTTTGATACAACTGAGTGGCTTTCTAGGCCATGTTAGTGTGGGACTGGAGTCACATATAGAATTAGGACAGATGGCAAGTTTCCTTCCCTAAAGGACATTAGTAAACCAGTTACAATATTCCAACAGCTCTAGGGTCATTTTTACTAATTCCAGCTTCTTATTTCTGAATTAAACTGAATTCAAATTCTAAAACTGCCATGGTGGGACTTGAACTCATGGTCTCTGGATTACTAGTCCAGTAACATATGCATTACATTACCGTACCCAAAACCTGATTGAGAATAAAATGCATGAAAGACAATGGGGACGAATTTAACTACTTAACCCATCGGAACACTGCCAGGATCTCGCTGTCTACGATCTGAATCTGTTCCCCGGAGCAGAGGGCAAGGACACCCACCCAGAACTCCCAGGGTCCTTCTTTACACATGCACGTTGGGTCTCAATGATGTCGTCGGGTCCTGACTGCAATTTTAACTCAGGCCTAAGCAGGGGGAAGCCACTGTGGCTTTCTTGTTGAACACAGATCCCCAAACAGTAATGCTGAGGTTGGGGATGGCATTAAACAGGAAATTAGAGACACGTGCAACAAGGGCACAGCAGTTATCATGGGTGACCTTAATCTACATATAGATTCTGCTAACCAAATTAGTAATAATACTGTGGAGGAGGAATTCGTAGAGTGTATACGGGATAGTTTCCTGGACCAATATGTCAAGGAACCAAGATCAGGCCATCTTAGATAGATTATGTAATGAGAAAGGATTGCTAAGCAATCTTGTTGTGTGAGGCCCCTTGGGGAGGAGTGATCATAATATGATAGAATTCTTCATTAAGATGGAGAGTGCAGTAGTTGACTCAGAGACTAGGGTCCTGAATTTAAATAAAGGAAACTATGATGGTATGAGGCATGAGTCGGCTAGGATGGATTGGGGAACATTATTTAAAGGGTTGACGGTGGATTGGCAATGGCAAACATTTAAAGATCGCATGGATGAACTACAGAATTTGTTCATCCCTGTCTGGCATAAAAATAAAACAAAAAAGGTGGCGCAACCATGGCTAACAAGGGAAATTAGGGATAGCATAAGATTCAAGGAAAGGACATATAATTGGACAGAAAAGGCAGTAAGCCTGAGGATTGGGAGCAGTTTAGGATTCAGCAAAGGAAGACAAAAGGATAATTAAGAGGGGGAAAATAAAGTATGAGAGTAAGCTTGCAGGGAACATAAAAACTGACTGTAAAAGCTTCTATAGATATGTGAAGAGAAAAAGATTGGTGAAGTCAAGCGTAGGTCCCTTGCAGTCAGAATCAGGGGAATTTATAATGGGGAACAAAGAAATGGCTGACCAATTAAATACATACTTTGGTTCTGTCTTCACAAAGGAGGACACAAATAACTTCCCAGAGATGTTGGGGAACATAGGGCCTAATGAGAGGGAGGAACTGAATGAAATCAGTATGTGTGGGGAAATGGTGTTAGGGAAATTGACGGGATTGTAAGCCGATAAATCCCCAGGGCCTAATAATCTACATCCTAGGGTACTTAAGGAAGTGGCCCTAGAAATAGTAGATGCATTGCTGATCATCTTCCAACATTCGGTGGAATCTGCAACAGTACCCATGGATTGGAGGGTAGCTAATGTTACCCCACTATTCAAAAAAGATGGTACAGAGAAAACGGGGAATTATAGGCCGGTAAACCTGACATCGGTAGTGGGGAAAATATCACACTATAAATTAGGGATAGTATAAGATCCAAGGAAAGGACATATAAATTGGCCATAAAAGGCAGCAAGCCTGAGGATTGGGAGCAGTTTAGGATTCAGCAAAGGAGGACAAAAGGGTAATTAAGAGGGGGAAAATAGAGTATGAGAGTAAGCTTGCAGAGTCCATTATAAAAGATGTAATAGCAGAGCACTTGGAAAACGGTGACAGGATCGGACAAAGTCAACATGGATTTACAAAAGGTAAATCGTGCTTGACTAATCTACTGGAATTTTTTGAGGAGGTAACTGGTAGAATAGATAAGGGAGAACCAGTGGATGTGGTGTATTTGGACTTTCAGAAGGCTTTCGATAAGGTCCCGCATAAGAGATTAGTGTGTAAAGTTAAAGCACATGGGATTGGGTGTAAGGTACTGACTTGGATAGAAAACTGGTTGGCAGACAGGAAGCAAAGAGTTGGAATAAACGGGTCTTTTTCCAAGTGGCAGGCAGTGACTAGTGGGGTACCGCAGGGATTGGTGCTAGGACACCAGTTATTCACAATATATATTAATGATCTAGACGAGGGAACTAGATGTAACATCCCCAAGTTTACATAGGACTCAAAGCTGGGTGGGCGTGTGTGCTGTGAGGAGGATGCAGAGAAACTCCAGTATGATTTGGACAGGTTGGGTGATTGGGCAGATGCATGGCAGATGCAGTATAATGTGGATAAATGCGAGGTTATCCACTTTGGTGGCAAAAACAGGAAGGTAGATTATTATCTGAATGGCAATAGATTGGGAGAAGGGGAAGTGCAATGAGACCTGGGTGTCTTTGTGCACCAGTCACTGAAGCTAAGCATGCAGGTGCAGCAGGCGGTTAAGAAGGCAAATGGTATGTTGGCCTTCATAGCGAGTGGATTCGAGTACAGGAGCAAGGATGTCTTGCTGCAGTTGTACAGGGCCTTGGTGAGACCACACCTTGAGTATTGTATGCAGTTTTGGTCGCCTTATCTGAGGAAGGATGTTCTTGCCATGGAGGGAGAGCAGCGAAGATTCACCAGACTGATACCTGGGATGGCAGGAATGACGTATGAAGGGAGATTGGGTCGATTGGGCTTATATTCGCTGGAGTTTGTAATGATATCAGCAAATAGTGATGTTATTTGCCTGTTTGATTATCATGTCTTACCAGCATAGTTGCCTGATTGATTACTTATGCCTGACCAGCAGAGGTCATATGACCGAGACAAGCAAGGCAGTGGAGTTTAGTTTCAGTTTCGTTCTAGATGCATCACTAGCATGATGTCTCCTGTAAATGCTGTATAAAAAGTTGAACAGACTATAGATTAAAAGACATTCTCTTTCATAAATGTCTCATCATTGAACCCACAAAGAAATCAATACATGGTGTCAGAAGTGATTGAAAGAGATGAAGAGAAAAAATCTGAAGTTAAATCAGCTCTCCACAAATTAGCAAGCCAAAAGAGAACATCGTTGCTTACCATTGGAGAATAGCTAACGAAGTGAAAAAATGGAAGGTTTACGCCCACCAGCGACGCTTCAGTTGACAGGTAATGCGGCTGAAAATTGGAGGAGGTTCAAACAACGTTTGGGGTTGTATTTATCAGCAATCAGAGCTGACGAGAAAGGTGATAAAATGAAAGCGTCACTGTTCTTACATGTCGTGGGTGATGAAGCGCTGGAGGTGTATAATAACTTCACATTCGCTGCTGATGGAGACAAAATGAAGCTAGATAAAATAATGGAACAGCTTGAGGCCTACTGCATACCTAAACGTAACATGACATTTGAGAGGCACAGATTTTTCACATGTGTACAGAAAACGGGTGAGACTATTGATCAGTATGTGACTGAACTGAGAAACAGAAGCAAATCGTGTGAATTTGGGGGACTGACAGGCTCGCTGATAAAAGACAGACTGGTGTGTGGTATTCCAGATAATGGTCTAAGGGAAAGATTGCTAAGAGAGCAAGATCTAGACCTGGGAAAAGCCATAGCACTGTGTAGGGCTACAGAGACTGTGAAGTTGCAGGCAAAGGAGATGTTCAGTGACAATAGCTGCAACGTGGATGCAGTGAGAATGAACGGACACAAACCGTTTAACAAAAAGAGCGCCAATGTGAAAAAAGAGGCGTGGCCAGCGAACGAAAATGAAAGGGACAATCGAAAGTCATGTAGTCAATGCGGTACACAGCATCCACCAAGAAAGTGTCCAGCATATGGTAAAACATGCAATAGTTGCAACAAGAACAACCATTATGCCCGTTGCTGTAAGAACCAAGCGCAACAAAGCAAGGTCCATACAGTAGATGAAAGCAAGATAGAGGAGTTCTATGTAGATGTTGTGTCTGAAAACAAAAAAGAAGAAAGAGACTGGATGTTGACACTAAAAGTGAATGACACACACATTCCATTTAAATTGGATACTGGAGCACAAGTTAATGTGATATCAGAGACTGATTTTAAGAAAATTAGACCCAGACCAAAGATACATGGAATAAAAGTGAAAGTGACAGGATACTCAGGTACTGATATACCAGTGAAAGGAAGATGCATTGTCAAAGTAACACACAAGGACAGAGAGCACACGCTAGCATTAATCGTGGTGCCAAAGGATGTGCAAGTCATACTAGGTTTAAAAGCCTGTGAGAGACTGAACCTGGTAAAGAGAGTCCTCGTTGTGGAAAGCGAAGGAGAGACAGTCTATGATGAACTGAATGTTGCATACACACCGGGTAAGCTGATGTATACAGCAGACACGTTGTCCAGAGCTGTTGACCCAGGAGAGCCCGCAAACACACACAGTGAAAAGACTGATGTACAAGGCAAAAGGCAGTGGAACTGACTTCTACCAGAGCATGCTTGTATACCGCACAACGCCGCTCGAGTGTGGTATGTCACCAGCCCAACTCCTGATGGGACGTCAGCTAAGGTCAAACCTACCCATCCCGGAGAACCTCCTGAAAACAAAAGAGGGGGAGAAAGTGAGGAAGTTCCAAGAACAACAGAAAGAAAAGCAAAAGTACTACTATGACAGAGGAACACAAAACCTACCTGAACTCCACACTGGTGACCAAGTAAGGTTCAAAGACAAAAGAAACATATGGACTCAGAAGGGAACTGTCCTGAGTGAAGTTCAACCAAGATCATACACCATTCAGACAGATGAGGGTGCTGTTCTGAGAAGAAATCATCGAGATCTTCTCATGGGACCAGCCACAGCAAGTCATAAGACTGATACTGTTGAACAACCTGATCACACAGCAGGTCAAGAGACTGATACTGTTGAACAACCTGATCACACAGCTGAGAACACATCATCTGAGGCAACAACTCAGATTCAAGGACAATCAATCAGAAAATCCTCAAGACACGTGAAGCCTCCTGAGAGACTCATTGAGCAAATTTAAGGACTATTGTTATAGAAGGAAGTAATGTTATCTTATTCTTTCTTCAAGTTCTAGTGTATTTACATATTTCATGTGAACACACAAAGCAAGGTTAAAAAACCTTGATCATGATAATGATAATGTAAGTTCATTAAGTGTTACAGTTAAAATGCAGATTAATACAAAGAAAACATGTTGTTAGTTAAAAGTAAAATACTTTTGTTTTAAGAAAAGGAGATGTAATGAGATCAGCAAATAGTGATGTTATTTGCCTGTTTGATTATCATGTCTTACCAGCATAGTTGCCTGATTGATTGCTTATGCCTGACCAGCAGAGGTCATGTGACCGAGACAAGCAAGGCAGTGGAGTTTAGTTTCAGTTTCATTCTAGATGCATCACTAGCATGATGTCTCCTGTAAATGCTGTATAAAGAGTTGAACAGACTTTAGATTAAAAGACATTCTCTTTCATAAATGTCTCATCATTGAACCCACAAAGAAATCAATACAGAGTTTAGATGAATGGGAGGGGATCTCATTGAAACTTATAAAATTCTAACAGGACTAGACAGACTAGATGCAGGAAGGATGTTCCCGATAGCGGGGAGTCCAGAACCAGGGGAGTTTAAAGATAAGGGGTAAGCCATTTAGGACAGAGAGGAGGAAGAATTTCTTCACCCAGAGAGTGGTGAACCTGTGGAATTCTCTACCACAGAAGAGAGTGGAGGCCACTTCATTAAATATATTCAAGAAGGAGTTAGATATATTTCTTAAGGCTAAAGGGATCAAGGGATATGGGGAGAAAGCAGGGACAGGGTACTGAATTCGGATGATCAGTCATGATCTCACTAAATGGCGGAGCAGGCTCGAGGGGCCGAATGGCCTACTCCTGCTCCTATCTTCTATGTTTCTATGCTTCTATGAACCAGGTCGGTAAAGGATCAACCCCCGAAGAGGCCAAAATTATTTTTCTTTCCTTTGTGGGGTCAGGGGGAATGCCACAGGGAAAGCTTAGGTTTCCCCTGCCCAGGACTCCACCCGTACCCACCCACCCCTGCCCCCCCCGCACCGAACGTGAGACCTCCATAAGTTGCCCCGCCATCTGATCCCGCCACATCCTTGTGTCGGCGGATGGCCTCTGGGCCGCAGAATGTTCCAACGCTTCCCGCTGACTTCACACCGGGGCGGTAGACTGGCAGCACATAAATGAGGCAATGGTCATTAAATAGCATGGAGCTTATTTCTACAGCAGCGGGTAAGTTTCCATCTGAACTGGACACCCACCCAGTGAGAATCGGGGTCAGTGTTTTAAGGGTGTGTTGTCACCGAGAGTTCAATCTCACATCTACACACACATACTTACAATTTTTATTAAGGACTTATTATAGATTGAGACATGCACGGATATAAATCATGGGAACATAGGAACAGGAGGAGACCATTCAGTCCCTCGGCCCTACTCCATTATTCAGTTAATTCATGGCTGATCTGTTCCGCAGCTCCATTTACCTGCCATTGCTCCATATCCCTTGATACCCTTACCCAACAAAGATCTATCGATCTCAGTCTCGAAAGTTCCAATTGTCCCCCAGCGTCCACAGCCTTTTGGGGGAGAGATTCCAGAGTTCCCTACCCTTTGTGTGAAAAAGTGCTTCCTGATTTCACTCCTGAATGACCTGCATAGAATTTACAGCACAGGAAGAGGCCATTCTGCCCAACTGGTCTTTGCCGTTGTTTTTGCTCCACACGAGCTCCTCCCACCCTACTTCATCTAATCATAACTCTAATTTTAAGTCCCCTTGTTCTTGATTTCCCCACCAGAGCAAATAGTTTCTCTGTATCTGCCCTATAAATCAATGGCAGTGAGATACATTGATAAGCAGTAGGTGTTTGCATACGAATCATCCACTGGAAATGAATGATGTTTCTGTGAAAGTGTCTACAATTAATTCAACTGGAAGGAACAGCTTATTAGTGAATCCTTTTGACCCTCACTTAAAATCAAATAGCATGAGAGACAGTGAACCATTACCTGAAGCTTCGACTTTGAGAGCTTTAAAGGGCAGGGTATGAGTCAGTGATCTGAAAGATGGACAAAGGTAATTCTCGACTACTCACCTGAGAAAACCTGTAAGGCCAAAAGACTGGGAAACAGCTAACCTTTTCTGATACACTCTGGCGTTTCATTACAAAATTGTTACGAATGTCTTTAAATGCAATGTTATTTTATTAAGATGGAGTAGTGCAAGCAAGAGCTTATTGATTTTGAATACAATAAGGCCTTTGTCAGGGTGGCCTTGTCAAGTGTCTCAGTGAAAGGAAAGCTTGGTCAACCTATCACACCAAAACCAGCCAAGCAAAGTCACGAGTTTCCCTTACTTACTTCAGTTATTCTGCATACAGGTATAAAATGATTCTTTTTAAATCAAATTTATTGACAGCCGAGCAGCTCACATTTATGAATAGAAGGTCATGATTAGGAACCTCAGGAAGCTCGACCCTTCAATCATTAACTTCCTCGACTTCATTTTGGTGAGCTTTAAGAGCTCTGTTCAAGGGTGTAGAGAATCAATCAGGGCTTTCTGAACTGGATCCCAATAGCAAAACAAGAGAAGGTGAATATAAGCTGAAAAAGGGTAGAGTCAAGCAAGACATAGGCAAACATTACTGGGAGGGTGGTTAGTTTTTGGCATAAAAGGAAAAAAAAAGACTTGCATTTATATAGTACCTTTCACAACTTCAGGACATCCCAAATTGATTTACAGCCAATGGAGTATTTTTGAAGCTTTGTAATGTAAGAAATGCGGCAGCCAATTTGTACACAGCAAGATCCCACAAACAACAATGCGATGATGACCAGATAATCTGTTTTTTTTTATTGCTGCTGATTGAGGGATAAATATTGGCCAGGACACCAGGAAGAACATCCCTACTCTGCTTTGAAATAGTGCCCTGGGATCTTTTATATCCACCTGAGAGCGTAGACAGGGCCTCGGTTTAACATCCAGAGAGTGGTGAACCTGTGGAATTCTCTGCCACAGAGGGCGGTGGAGGCCAGTTCATTAAATATATTCAAGAAAGAGTTGGATATATTTCCTAAGGCTAAAGGGATCAAGAGATATGGGGAGAAGGCAGGGACAGGGTACTGAATTTGGATGATCAGCCATGATCTCATTGAATGGCGGAGCAGGCTCGAAGGGCCGAATGGCCTACTCCTGCTCCTATCTTCTATGTTTCTATGTTTCTATCTCATCCCAAAGACAGCACCTCAGACAGAGCAGCTCTCTCTAACTACTGTAGAAAGAAAAAAAGAAAGACTTGCATTTATATAGCGCCTTTCACGGCCACTGGACATCTCAAAGCACTTTACAGCCATTGCAGTACTTTTGAAGTGAAGTCACTGTTATAATGTGGGAAACACAGCAGCCAATTTGCACACAGCAAGCTCCCACAAACGGCAATTTGATAATGAACAGATAATCTGTTTTTGTTATGGTGGTTGAGGGATAAGTATTGGCCAGGACACTGGGGATAACTCCCCTGCTCTTCTTCGAAATAGTGCCATGGGATCTTTTACGTCCACCTGAGAGGGAAGACAGGCCCTCGGTTTAACGTCTCATCGGAAAGACAGCACCTCCAACAGTGCAGCACTCCCTCAGTACTGCACTGGAGTGTCAGCCTAGCTTTATGTGCTCAAGTCCCTGGAGTGGGACTTAAACCCACAACCGTCTGACTCGGAGGCGAGGTTGCTACCCACTGAGCCACAGCTAACACTGTAGCAGAGTGTCAGCATAGATTTTTGTGCTCAAGTCTCTGGACTGGAGTGGGACTTGAACCCACAACCTCTGACTCACTGAGCCATGGATGACACCATAGGCATAGTTTATAAAGGGAGCTCTGTAGGGACAGTAGCTTGAATCTTTTCATGGTAAAATTGAACATGATTTTTGAAGAGAAACGCATCATTGGATACAACTGCAAGGTCAGCAGAAAGGTGAACTAGATGGACCGGTGGTGTCTTCCATCCTCGAGAGATTTTATTCTCTACCCACAGTGATTCGATTGTTAAAAACACACATATAACTGAACCAATAAATGGTCTCAGGTTTGACTCCAGGTTTGAGATGAGTTACCTGATCCCACCCGCAGTGGCAGTCAGGGCACTACAATTGGCCTCAGTGTCCCTGGGTGGCGTGTGTGTGGACGGAGTTTGAGAACAAGATTGGGCTCAGCTGTCATACCCTCTGCAGTTGAATAGCCTATCAATACTGTCGGCCTTCACAATTGAACAATGGTCACTCGAGCAAAGTAACACCGGGTGGCCCGCACTCCTGAAACTGTACGCCAGCAGGAGGCAGCACCTTTGAAGAGAAAAGGGAGTAAAAGAGAGAGAAATTGACCAAAGGCAGCTCTGCTTAATGGAGCATCACGGTGCTGTCGTCATGTGATTCCACATTTGGGAAGAAAACTTTACAAATGCAGGTCACATTTTAGATCTTGCCTCCTGCAAATCAAGGTGTCTTGATGGCAACCATGGAGAAATGCTCCCCCGCTCTATGACCCATGCATAGTCACTTACTAGAGGAGGCCTCCAATGAATCTTAATTTAAAAAAAGACGCTGGCATTGAGTTCCAGTAAGGATTATCGCAAACCTAGTAGCGTACAAACTCCCTTTTTGGAGTTGCATCACTGTTTAGCATCAGCTTCGGCTCAGTTGGTAGCACTCTTGTTGTTGAGTCTGTGTTTCCAAATGCAGTTATACTGAATAACAGGACACAGACTACAGAAGTAAGTAAACAGGTCTTTAGTGATTGAGGGTCAGGGCTGAACTGGGATACACTTTGCTCCACAGGGTTTATATACCGGTGTGGTCACCACCGGTACTACAATGTACAGGAGCCATCAAAAAGTAGTCCATCACCTTAAGGTATCCTCTTAAGGTGGTACAGGTTACATACACTACAATTCCTCCCCTTTTAGCTTAACAGTGTACACCCCAATTTAAACATTACATGGATAACATATATACAATTACACACAACTGTTCAAAGATTCAGTCTCTGAGGAGGCCTCCTGATCCGGGCCGGATAACGCCTTTCAGGGGTCTCTGGTTCTCGTTGCTGGGGTGACTCATCCATTTGATCTCTTATGGATTGAACATGATCATGTACGTTCGAGTCTGAGGTAGATGCTACAGGCACAATAACTTCTTCAACTGGTGTCTCTGCCGTAGACATGGGGTCGACCCTTGTTCTCGATTCCACAAGTTGGTCAGCATGACGTCGTATTACATTCTCTCCAACGTCTACCGTGTACATCAAGGGTCCTTGTCGGGCACGAATTGTTCCGGATTGCCATTTATCATCCCTATAGTCCCTGGCCAACACTGGTTGTCCTATTTCGAAACTCCGAGTGGCCTTGTTATTTACGTGCTGGAATTGCTTGTTTTCGACTTCCCTACGCACATTGGGTTTTAACAAATCCAATCGGGACCGCAACCTCCTGTTATAGAACATTATGGCAGGGCTTTGATTTGTCACTGCATGCGTGGCATTTTGATATGCCATCAGGAAATTGTCCACCTTGTGTTGTAGTGGAATATGGTCTTCGCTCATGGCCTTTAATCGCCTTTTTGAACGTTTGTACAAATCTCTCGGCCAACCCATTTGTAGCCGGATGATATGGGGCAGATGCATAGTGTTTCACCCCATTCTTTTTCATGAATTTCTGGAATTCTTCTGACACGAACTGTGGTCCGTTGTCTGAACATATTTGTTCCGGCAACCCATTCCTTGCAAATATGGTTCTTAGAACTGCGATCGTCTTTTCAGAGGTAGTGGTCGACATCTTAATCACTTCTGGCCATTTAGAATGTGCGTCTACTGCTATCAAAAACATGGAATCCATGAATGGACCTGCAAAGTCGATATGCACACGTTGCCATGGGATTGAAGGCCATTCCCACGGATGCAGCGGTGCAATTGGAGGTGCGTCTTGAACTTTTTGGCACCCTGAGCAGCTTTTAGTCAGATCCTCTATTTGTTTGTCGATACCTGGCCACCACACATAAGCCCTAGCAAGGCTTTTCATCTTGACTCCCCCCAGATGACCTTCATGCAATTCCTTCAGAACTCTCTCCCTTAATTTAGGAGGAATAATCACGCTTGTTCCATACATCAATGTTCCTTGACAGACGGACAGCTGTTCTCGTCTGGCTGAGAATGCTGGTAACAGTGGGTCGCCATGTGCTGGCCATCCCCTCACTGTCAAATCGTAGACCCGAGACAGTGTCGGGTTGTTTCGGGTCTCTCTCTCAATACCCGCATTGGTGACTGGTAAGCATTCGATGATGGTCGAGTGAAATATCTCGACAGGGTCAACTGCCGGTGCCTCTTCCGCTGTAGGTAGTGGCAGGCGTGACAGCCCATCAGCATTACCATGTTGCTTTGTACCTTTGAATTCGATATCATATTGATGTGCCCCTAGGAAAAGGGACCATCTCTGAAGCCTCTGCGCCGTCATAACCGGAACACCCTTCTTAGGGTTAAAAATGGAAACCAACGGCTGGTGATCTGTCAGCAGCGTAAACTTTTGGCCTTGCAGGTAATGGTTAAATTTCTTAACTCCCCACATGAGGCTGAGAGCCTCCCTATCTATCTGAGCATAGTTGCGCTCTGCGGAGGTCAATGATCTGGATGCGAACGCGACTGGCCTTTCCAAGCCATTTGGAAACTTATATGAGAGCACTGCCCCGATACCATATGGAGAAGCATCACAAGCTAAGCGAATAGGCAGCATTGGGTTAAAGTGAGCCAACACTTCCTTAGAGCTGATCAGTGCCTTGCTTTTTTGAAAAGCCCGCTTACAATCATCGCTCCACTTCCATGGCATTCCCATTTGCAAAAGAGTGTTCAGCGGGTGTAACACCGTGGATAAATTTGGAAGAAACTTGTGGTAATTGTTAACCAACCCAAGGAACGACCTCAACTGGGATATATTTTCCGGAGCAGGAGCTTTCACAACAGCTTCGATCTTGTCAGGTGACTTATGGAGCCCCTCCTGGTCAATGACGTGGCCGCAGTACGAGATTCGCTTTTGAAAGAACTCACATTTCTGGCGATTAACTCTGAGCCCATATTCTTTCAATTTGGTGAGCACCTGCTCCAAATTCGTGAGGTGATCCTTATCATCATCTCCTGTAATCAGAATGTCATCCAGGTAGCATTGTGTGCCTGGAATTCCCTGCAATACCTGCTCCATGGCCCTTTGCCAAATCACTGGAGCCGATGCCACTCCAAAAACCAGTCTATTATACCGAAATAAGCCCTTATGTGTGTTGATCGTGAGATACTGGCGTGACGCTTCATCAACTTCCATCTGTAGGTACGCCTGCGCCAGGTCTATCTTGGTGAAGTGTTTCCCGCCAAACAGCGAAGCGAAGATATCTTCAATCCGCGGAAGCGGATATTGCACCGTGTGAAGAACCGGATTAACAGTGATCTTGAAATCGCCACAGATGCGAACCTTCCCAGGTTCCCCCGGCTTGTTGCTCAATGAACGCTTCATGACAGGAACAATGGGTGTGGCCCATTCACTCCAGTCCACCTTTGACAGTACTCCTGAACTTTCTAGCCCTTCCAGCTCTAAGAATATCCCGACACTGGACAAACAGGGGGCTAAAGGGGGGGAGGAGCTAAACACGATCATAATCACTAAGGAAGTGGTACTCGGTAAAATAATGGGACTCAAGGCGGATAAATCACCTGGACCTGATGGCTTACATCCTAGGGTCTTGAGGGAAGTGGCGGTAGGGATTGTGGATGCATTGGTAATAATTTTCCAAAACTCCCTGGACTCGGCAAAGGTCCCGGCAGACTGGAAAACTGCTAATGTAACACTAGTACGATAGCAAAATACTGCAGGTGTTGGAAATCCGAAATAACAACAGAAAATGCTGGAAAAACTCAGCAAGTCAGGCAACATCCGTGGAGAGAAATTTGAGTTGACGTTTCGGGTTTGACCCTTCTTCAAAACTGGAGAGAAAAGGAACTAGATCGAAGGCAGGGCTGCGATCGGACAAAAGAATAAAAGAACCAAAAGAAGTAAAAGAGATTAGAAGCTAGACGAGATGGTAATAGGCTGTGATTAGGTGTAAAGTGCACTGGCAGGGCAAAAGATAGCTGCCAGGTGTGAGAGAGAAACACAAGGAAAGGGGGGGGGAAAGGAAAGGAGTGGAAAAATATAAGTGAAAATGAAATAGGGGCCGAGGTTATGATCTGAAATTGTTGAACTCGATATTGAGACCGGAAGGCTGCAGAGTGCCTAATCGGAAGATGAGGTGCTGTTCCTCGAGTTTACGTTGAGCTTCTGTGGAACAATACAAGAGGCCAAGGACGGTGAGGTCCGAGTGGGAATGGAGCGGTGAATTGAAATGACAGGCGACCGGAAGCTCGGGGTCACCCTTACGGACTGAATGGAGGTGTTCCGCAAAGCGGTCACCCAATCTGCGTTTGGTCTCCCCAATGTAGAGGAGACCGCATCGTGAGCAGCGAATACAGTATACTAGATTGCGAGAAGCACAAGTAAATCGCTGTTTCACCTGGAAGGGGTGTTTGGGGCCCTGGACAGTGGGGAGGGGGGACGTATAGGGGCAGGTGTTACATCTCCTCCGCTTGCACGGGAAGGTGCCAGGCGAAGGGGAAGGGCTGTTTGGGGTGATAGAGGAGTGGACTAGGGTGTCTCGGAGAGAGCGGTCCCTGCGGAATGCTGAAAGGGGAGGGGAGGGGAAGATACGTTTGGTGGTGGGATCACTTTGGAGGTAGCGGAAATGCCGGAGGATGATCCGTTGAATGTGGAGGCTGGTGGGGTGAAAGGTGAGGACAAGGGGAACCCTATCGTGGTTCCGGGAGGGAGGGGCAGGGGTGAGGGCAGAGGTGCGGGAGATAGAACTGACACGGTCGAGGGCAGTGTCAACCACGGTGGAGGGGAATCCTCGGTTGCGGAAAAAGGAAGACATGTCTGAAGCACTGGTGTGGAAGGTGGCATCGTCGGAGCAGATACGGCGGAGGCGGAGAAACTGGGAGAATGGAATAGAGTCCTTACAGGAAGCGGGGTGAGAGGAAGTGTAGTCCAGGTAGCTGTGGGAGTCAGTGGGCTTGTAGTAAATATTGGTCGATAACCTATCCCCAGAGATGGAGACGGAGAAGTCGAGGAAGGGAAGGGAAGAGTCAGAGATGGACCATGTGAAGGTGAGGGAACTTGACAATTTCATTCACTTTGCCTCCAATTTCCACCCTTCCCCTTCGCCTGGCACCTTCCCGTGCAAGCGGAGGAGATGTAACACCTGCCCCTATACCTCCCCCCTCCCCACTGTCCAGGGCCCCAAACACCCCTTCCAGGTGAAACAGCGATTTACTTGTACTTCTCGCAATCTAGTATACTGTATTCGCTGCTCACGATGCGGTCTCCTCTACATTGGGGAGACCAAACGCAGATTGGGTGACCGCTTTGCGGAACACCTCCGTTCAGTCCGTAAGGGTGACCCCGAGCTTCCGGTCGCCTGTCATTTCAATTCACCGCTCCATTCCCACTCGGACCTCACCGTCCTTGGCCTCTTGTATTGTTCCACGGAAGCTCAACGTAAACTCGAGGAACAGCACCTCATCTTCCGATTAGGCACTCTGCAGCCTTCCGGTCTCAATATCGAGTTCAACAATTTCAGATCATAACCTCGGCCCCTATTTCATTTTCACTTATATTTTTCCACTCCTTTCCTTTCCCCCCCCTCTTTCCTTGTGTTTCTCTCTCACACCTGGCAGCTATCTTTTGCCCTGCCAGTACACTTTACATCTAATCACAGCCTATTACCATCTCGTCTAGCTTCTAATCTCTTTTACTTCTTTTGGTTCTTTTATTCTTTTGTCCGATCGCAGCCCTGCCTTCGATCTAGTTCCTTTTCTCTCCAGTTTTGAAGAAGGGTCAAACCCAAAACGTCAACTCAAATTTCTCTCCACGGATGTTGCCTGACTTGCTGAGTTTTTCCAGCATTTTCTGTTGTTATTGCTAATGTAACACCCTTATTTAAAAAGGGCAGTAGACAGAAGGCTGGAAACTATAGACCGGTTAGCCTAACATCTGTGGTAGGTAAAATTTTGGAGTCCATTATTAAGGAGACAGTAACAGGACATTTGGATAATCATAATTTAATAGGACAAAGTCAGCATGGTTTTATGAAGGGGAAGTCATGTTTGACAAATTTGCTGGAGTTCTTTGAGGAAGTAACGTATAGGGTGGATAAAGGGGAACCAGTGGACGTAATGCATTTAGACTTCCAAAAGGCATTTGACAAGGTGCCACACAAAAGATTATTGCTTAAGATAAAAAATCACGGGATTGGGGGTAATATTCTGGAATGGATAGAGGATTGGCTATCTAACAGAAGGCAGAGAGTTGGGATAAATGGTTCATTCTCAGACTTGCAATCAGTAACTAATGGTGTTCCGCAGGGGTCAGTGCTGGGTCCCCAACTCTTTACAATCTATATTAACGATTTGGAGGAGGGGACCGAGTGTAACATATCAAAGTTTGCAGATGATACTAAGATGGGAGGGAAAGTAGTGAGTGAGGAGGACATAAAAAACCTGCAAGGGGACATCGACAGGCTAAGTAAGTGGGCAGAGATTTGGCAGATGGAATACAATACTGGAAAGTGTGAGGTTATGCACTTTGGCAGGAAAAATCGTAGAGCAAGTTATTATCTTAATGGCAAGAAACTGGAAAGTACTGAAGTACAAAGGGATCTGGGGGTCCTGGTGCACGAAACTCAAAAGGTTAGTATGCAGGTGCAGCAAGTGATTAAGAAGGCCAATGGAATGTTGGCTTTCATTGCTAGGGGGATAGAATATAAAAATAGGGAGGTATTGCTTCAGTTGTGCAAGGTATTGGTGAGGCCGCACCTGGAATACTGCGTACAGTTTTGGTGTCCATACTTAAGAAAGGACATACTTGCTCTCGAGTCAGTACAAAGAAGGTTCACTCGGTTAATCCCGGGGATGAGGGGATGGACATATGAGGAGAGGTTGAGTAGATTGGGACTCTACTCATTGGAGTTCAGAAGAATGAGAGGCAATCTTATTGAAACATAAGATTGTGAAGGGGTTGGATCGGGTGGATGCGGGGAAGATGTTCCCGATGATGGGTGAAACTAGAACTAGGGGGCATAGTCTTAGAATAAGGGGCTGCTCTTTCAAAACTGAGATGAGGAGGAACTACTTCACTCAGAGGGTGGTAGGTCCATGGAATATGCTGCCCCAAAAAGCTGTAGAAGCTACATCATTACATAAATTTAAAACAGAAATAGACAGTTTCCTAGAAGTAAAGGGAATTAAGGGTTACGGGGAGCGGGCAGGAATTTGGACATGAGTCTAGGTTCGGATCGGTCATGGCCCTGTGGGTAGCGGAGCAGGCCCAGGGGCCGTGTAGCCTGATCCTGCTCCTATTTCGTGTGTCTAATTCGGTTAGATTCAGGAGATGGTTTTGTGATAGTGGATTGGCGGTTAGGATCAGATCAGCCATGATCTTATTGAATGGCGGAGCAGGCTCGAGGGGCCGATTAGCCTACTCCTGCTCCTATTTCTTATGTTCTTATGTTCTACAGCAGGTCGTATCGCATAAGGTACCGGTCTGGCTTTGAAAAATTTTGGGTTTGCATGTTCTTCAACCTTGATGTTTGCCGTAATTCCTTTCAGTGTTCCCAGTCCCTGTTGGAACACCTCCTTAGCATCGTCCAATATTTTGGACAGTCGTTTAGGTTTGACGTCATCCTCTTTACAGGAATCTACAGTCAGTGCTTGTGTGGAATGCCAGTCCACATTTATTCTCCGGATCCATTCCCGTCCCAGTAGTGGCGGACCTCCATCAGGTAACACATACAAGTCCATTTCCTGACTTTCTTTACCATTGTAGACCACATTTACTTTTATCTTTCCGATGGGGTATACTATTTGCCCCGTGTATGTTTTCAATACAATCTCTGTATCCCTCAGGGGAATGTGCGAGAATAACCTTTTGTAATCTTGCTTATTCATGATCGTCAATGCCGATCCAGTGTCCAATTCCATCTTCACTTGGACTCCTGCTATCCGAAGCGTGACCCAGATAGTTTGGTGGTCTGCTGTGTTACCCACATTATGTATTTTTAGACAACCCAGTTCCTTACTGCTGGAGTCTGAATCCATCTTCTGTTCATCCGAACTGTTCTCTGTCACCTTGTGTACTTTTTTGTACTTCTCCTGCAGCGACTTTTTGCTGCTGGTCTTCTTTCCTGACCAGCATACTCTCGCTATGTGACCAAGTTTGCCACATTGCCTGCATTCTTTATCTTTGAACCAGCACTGGTTCTGGTCATGCGTTGTCCTTCCGCAACGATAGCACTTTACTGCGCCCAATGCCATTTCATTGGTGCTGAATTCCAATGGCCTTTGCTGTATCTCTGCAGTGCCTCGTGCTGCTGCCTCGTGCGATGCTGCAATGCTGAAAGCTTTGTCCAGCGTAAGATCCTTTTCCTCTAGCAGTCGCTTCTGGGTTCCTTCCCTTAGGAGCCCACACACAAACTTATCTCTCAGTGCGTCTGCTAGTCCTGTACCGAACTGACAGTACTTTGATAACTTGTGCAGTTCGATTAAGAATTCAGCGTTGCTTTCCTCTTTAAGTTGAATTCTTTTGTAGAATTTAAATCGTTCCGCTATCAGCAGCGGCGTGGGGTTTAAATGCTCTTGCAGGATAGTAACAATATCCGCGAAACTCTTTCCTACCGGTTTATCTGGTGCTACAAGGTTCCTTAATAACCCGTACGTCTTCGCACCCATCGAGTTTAATAGGGTTAGTGCTTTCTTATCCTCCGGTACCTCATTCGTTGTACAGTAAACTTCGACGCGTTCCACATAAGTGGCCCAATCTTCCACATCGCTATCAAAAGCAGTGATGTTACCCGTTTTTGGCATCCTTGTTGAGTTTCCTTTCCTTCGGATATGATTATTATTTTATTTTATTTTTTTTTCAAAATGGCGGCTTCCCACGCTTGGCGGCTTTTCCCGCGCTTGTCTTCTTCCCCCGTCGACTCAAAATGGCGATTACCGCGCTGTTGCCGTTATCGCCTCCCAGCGGTCCTTTATTTTCCCCTACGCTGCTGCTCTTGTTCCCCGCCGCTCCCGCGGTCCTTGTGGACATAAACGCTTTTCTGGCTGCTGCGCGTCTCTGCCCCGATTGCAGTCCGGCCCCTGACATCGGCTGCGGTCGTGTTCTCCGCCCTTTTCGTCGTTTCCCTCCCCTTCTCTTACTGACAACTCGGCCGACTTCCCCCCGGTGCCGCTCGATCGGGCTTACCCGCCGCTGTCGTCGAAGGGATGTTCACTGATGTTTTACTTCGTGGCCAGAAACCAACCCGGGTTCCCGATTGCCTACCGTGCTATGCAGTGCCCAGCAGGATGTTAAGGGTGGATGTCCTTGAACGACGCCCGTTTCAGAGGCGAAGCTTCCTTTGATGCAACTGCCGCTAGGTAAGATCAGGCTCATCGTCACTGTTGAGTCTGTGTTTCCAAATGTAGTTATGCTGAATAACTGGACACAGACTACAGAAATAATTAAACAGGTCTTTAGTAATTGAGGGTCAGGGCTGAACTGGAATACACTTTGCTCCACAGGGTTTATATACCGGTGTGGTCACCACCGGTACTACAATGTACAGGAGCCATCAAAAAGTAGTCCATCACCTTAAGGTATCCTCTTAAGGTGGCACAGGTTACATACACTACACTTGCCCTCTGATTCAGAAATTTGTGGGTTCAAACCTTGCTCCAGAGACTTGAGCGTAATCTTGGCTAACACCTCAGTGTAGTGACTGAGGGAGCCCTGCAGGGTTGGAGCTGATGGGCTCGATTTTATCGCAGCTGACAGGCGGGCTTTTAGGCGTGCGGGGGGTTAAAAATCGCAAAACTTGGGGGTCGGGACCCCCCCGGCCTGGTTCCCGCCTCCATGCCATTTTAACCTAGGTGTGTCTGATTGACCCGAATCAGTCCCACCTGCAACAGACGGGACTGGTCTTTAGGGCCCTTAAACAACACTGACTGGCCTTTATAATCCCATTTTAACAGGCCCTTGCCTGTTTAACCCTTTTCCCACCTAAAACGCGCCTGGTGGGGATCACGCCTGTGAAACCTGGTGTGAACACTATTGGCTTGCTGACTATCAGCTGCAGGTCCAACATTAAAGAGGATATTTGATCAGTCATCATTTGCAGGTGGCAGGACTTTGTTGTCTCAGGTCTGGGGCAACTTTTACCAGGCCTAACCACACCTGTAGAAGGTTGGAGCCTCACACACTTCTCCAGTGTGACCTCCTGCGAGACCCCTCTCGCCACCCTCACTCAGCGCTTCCTCAATTGAGGCACCTACCAGAAGCATGGGAGGCCTTTTTTTCCTCCCCCTCTTGGCATTAGAGGGCCTCCAGCCCCATTCGCGAAATGACACACGCCACAACTGCAGAAGTTCCCATCAGAATTTTTATGAAAAACAAACAACTGATGGCATTTTTACAAAATACACAGCATTTCACCCAAGTGACTACCCTTGCGACTATTTGTGCTTTATTTTCCTCTTACGCGAGCTCCTACGTAATGGTTCCCCTGTGGCTTCAGCAGATGTGGAGGCCCCTTGCTCACCTTCCTGCTGCTCCTGTCTCGACACCTTTGGCGGGCGTCCTCTGGGATGGCGAGCCTGTGAGGGCTCGTCAGCAGTCTGCTGCTCCTGCGGCTGTGCAGGGGTTGAGACCTCTCTCTCCGTTGGGTGTGTACTCCGGCGGGGCTCTGACCGAGGGCTCTGCAGTGGCATGGAAGTGTGAGCGCTTGGAGAGGAGCCCCCACTTCCTTGAGGTCTGCCACCAGCCTCCCTCTCATGGGTCAGGTCCCACTCAGTGCCTGCAAGTGGCTTGAGAGCAGCTTGCTGCACATCAGGGGGCCCATGGGAACCCGTATCTACAATGGGCAGTCCTACTCAGAAGGACTTCCATGAAGGTCTGGTTTCTCTGTTCAATAGATGCCCATCGCTCCTCAAGAGATGTCATTCTATTCTGAACACTCACCATGTTTTCCATACCCTGGCGACTAACCTCCTCCATGGCTGTAGCCCTCCTCTCCTCTACTGTTGCCCTCCTCTCCTCTACCGTAGCCATTCTCGCCTCTACGGTAGCCAGACTTACCACGGAGGCAGCAATCATTTCCACGTAGGTAGCCATCCTTTCCGTGTTGATGCGTTCATGTGCCAATGACTCCACAAAGGCTCTGCTCATGTTCGCTATGGACTCCTCCATTCACTCCACACTTGCAGCGACCCTAGAGATAAAACCTGCCAGAGACTCCTGCATCTGTGCATGGAGTTCCATCACCTCTGATCTTACGGATGGACCCAGAGGCAGAGGGTCGACATACAGCTGAGCCCAGCTGGCAGAACCCTGTGCCCTCCAACGAGGACTCTCCACTGCTGTCCCTGTCTCCACAATCTGCAGATGCTCACTTGTGAGCTGTGATGCACCAGGTGACAACTCTACTCTATGTCCTGAAGGTCCCACCAAGGCGTGAGTGTCTGCGCTGATGCTGGGTGCGCTTATTTCTGCTGACGCTGCGCCCTCAGAGGTTGCAGATTACTCTGAGGAGTCTGGCTGCTCAGGCTCTTCCTCCTGCACCGTGGGGACGGGGGCTCTCGATGGTCCCGTGGGGGAGTCAAGGAAAAAGTTAGAGATGTGATGCCAAGGTTACATGCACATTGGATTTTGCAGATGATCATAAGTCCATATGATGTAGCTTCAGAATCATTATCAGCGACTCATGCAATGCCAATGAGAGAGATGGAAAACTATTCTGTCACCAGCTTGCGGAGATGCTCCTGTCTGTCCTTCCCCAACGTCCACATCTCGGTCAGCCCCGGCAATCTCCAGGACACCTTCCTCCCAGGGGGTGAGCTGGGCTAATGAGGGCAGCCTTCCTCCTGTCCTGGCTCGCTCTCTCCTGTTGTGAGCTCTCTTTTCCTGCAATGAGGGAGACAAGTGGAGGTTGAGTGAGAATGAAGGAGTGAGTGCAGAGATTGCATAGTATAGATACTTAGAAGGAGACAAAGATGGAGTGAGGTTGCAATACCAAGGGCCCTCCCTGTGTGTTGTCAGTTGTGTTCAATGCATCAGAGTGAGAGGGAGTGTGAGGTCTGCATGGTGGCATAGTTCTGTGAATGTGAGCACAGAGAGAGAGGGAATGGGTAAGGGTGCATGGATGTGAGTGTCTAGTGGGATGTGCAGGAAGAGATTGCTAAAGCTGAGTGCTGGTGAGGAAAGGCAATGGGGATCAGATTGAGGGTGATGGAAACATCATACAGTACTTACTTTTCCAGTGCGAAGAAGGTCATGGAATCTTTTCCTGCACTGCAACCACGTTCTTCGTGTGAGCCCCAAGCAGTTGACTTGACCTGCCACCTGTAGCCACACAGCCTTGGTCTGGCTGGGAGGCCTCTTCCTCCCTGAAGAAGGGAAGTGGACCTCCCTGTGGGCCCTAGCTGTTAAATCTGTGAGTTGTTCAAGTAATTAATACTCAGACTTAATCAGTAACAATAAAACAGGTCTTTACTGGTTGGAGGTAGGGACTACACGTAGGTCTTTACTTCATGCCCACAGGCGGGAACTGAGGGGAGATCAGTACCCACAGTACTATTTATACCCCTATGGCCAGGAGTGGTACTGCGTATCACTACGCCCAACAAGTAGTGCAGTCCTGTCCATAGGTTCAAAGTAGCACACATATTACATACACAACATTCCTCCCTTCCTAGCTTTAGTCATCTCCCCATTTAACATAACGTAATAACATATATACATATATAACTTCAGGGTTACATAACAGAATAACATAGATACATAGATAACTTCATGTCAAAACAGATCACAGATTCAGTCTCTGTGGAAAACAGTTCACAGATTCAATCTCTGTGGTGGAGTCGGTTCACGTTGCTGGAGTGACTCATTCAATAGTCCTTCCATGGATTTAACAGTTTGAACTTCCGAACTGAATTGGCTCCGTTCGGAGGGACCACGTGTGTGATCTGGTAGAGGTAATAATGGTTCAGATGGGTCATCTTCTGTTTCGACTTTTCCTTTTCTGCTTCTTGGAGACTCTCTGGGCTCCACTGTCAGCTGCCAGCTGCATGCGCAGTTCCTCCTTCTCTCCCTCCTTTTTCCGTAGTAGAGCCACCTTCTCCCGATGTTCCGTAGACTTTCGGTGCTCCTCCATGATTTCTGTATGGTGGGAGTCGAAGTTACAAGTTGGGCAGGACAGGACATAGTAATATTCGGTGTCGTCCTGATCTAGGCCAGCGAGAGGGTCTTCTATTTCCTCCATACCCAGCTGGGCGTTAGCCAGCTTTTGTTCCAAGTCCAGACATCTTTCCTGAAGAGACTTCTTCATGCGTACCTCTTCATCCAGCTTTTTCTGGGCTTTCAGCAAGTCGTTTACTAATGACCTCATTTGAGATTTTACTACTTCAACTTCTTTTGGAGATTGATTGATCGGACTATTCAATCCCTCTACCGGAGCAGCTGTTTCAGCGGTCTGTTGTTCTACGTTGACGTGAGTCAGCGTACTTTTGGCATCCAAGGGCTGCTCTGTTGCAGTCATCTCAGTCTGTGTTGCCACCTCAGCTCTTCCAATAACCTTTGAGAGCTCCGAACCCCTTTCGTTTGAATATTGAAGTTCGTGTTCAAGTTTTTCCCATTTCAGAGTCCTGTCCTTCAGCATATGCAGGAGTTGGCTGACCGTTAACTCCTCTGACATCAGACGTTTTGTGTGCTCCTGCTCCATTTTCTCCATCAGCTGCTTCTGTTGTCTTTCCAGATTCTCCAACTCTATATCAAAGAACTCTTTCGTTGCATTCAACTCTTGCTCAAAACGGCGAAGCATTTGTTCTAATTGCTGTTGTAGTTTGAAATGGAGTTGAGTTCGAGCCCGGTGTCCCTCAGAAATGGGCACATCAGTAGACTTGCCAGACTCAGAATCCACAGTTAAACTATGTTGTTGTTGCTCAGTGGAATTCTGTGCTGAAACTTTGTCTTTTGCACCTGAGTTGGGCTTACCATCATCCGTTCCAGAGTCTGGGCCGACTATCTTCACCGAGCTCGCACTCGTTATTGTTTGTAGGAAATGCCAGTCCATATTCATTTTCCTAATCCACTCCCGTCCTAGTAGTGGAGGACCTCCTTCAGATATCACATATAAGTCCATTATTTGACTGTCTTCGCCCTTGTGGACCACTGCAACCTCTATTTTCCCGATGGGGTACACTCTTTGCCCCGTGTATGTTTCCAATATAATCCCCGTATACTGTAGGGGAATATGTTGGAATAACTTTCCGTAATCTTTCTTATTTATGACCGTCAATGCCGATCCAGTGTCCAATTCCAGTTTTACTTGGACTCCTTCTATCTGAAGAGTGACCCAAATTGTCTGGAGGTCTGCACCCTTACCAGCGTTGAGTACTCTTAAGCTAGCCAGTTCATTACAGCTTAAGCTAGCCAGTTCATTACTGCTAGCGTCTGAATCGGACTCCTGTTCGGTCACCTTGTGTACCTTTGCGTATTTTCCTTGCGGTGACTTCTTGTTGCTGGTCTTCTTCCCTGACCTGCATACTCTAGCTATATGTCCAAGCCTACCACAAGTTCTACATTCTTGGTTTTTAAACCAACACTGGTTCTGATCATGCGTTGTCTTTCCACAACGATAACATTTGCCAGAACTCACACCCAATTTGTGTGCACTGAGCTCCGGTGACCGTAGCTGCATTACTGCCGTGCCTCTCGCTGCGGCTTCGTGTGCTGCTGCCATAGTGACCGCCTTCTCAAGCGTCAGCTCATTCTCCTCGAGCAGTCGCTTTTGTGTATCCTGTTTAAATAAACCACACACAAATTTGTCTCGAAGTGCCTCTGTCAGTCCCATTCCAAACTGGCAATATTTCGCTAATTTACGCAATTCCAGCAAATAATCAGCATTGCTTTCATGCTGTAGCTGCCTTCTGTCGTAAAATTTAAATCGTTCCGCTAGCATCAGCGGCGTGGGGTTTAGATGATCTTTCAGGACAGTAACAATCTCATCGAACATCTTATCCGCCGGTTCATCTGGTGATAACAGGTGTTTCAATTGCCCGTATGTCTTCGCACCCATTAAATTTAATAATGTTAGAGCTTTATCTTGGTCACGAATTTTATTGGCCTTACAATAATTTTTTACTCTTTCAACATATATGGCCCAATCTTCGAGGTCACTATCAAAGGTGCTAATATTCCCGTGTTTAGGCATTGTAGATTTGCAATTTCTCAGATTTTCTTTTCTTTACTTGTTATCAAAGATGGCGGCTTCCCGCTCTTGCCGTCGTCCTCCGCCCACAAAATGGCGGTTTTCCCGCGCTTGGCGGTCTTCACCCGTCCCCCGACGCCGTCTCCTTTCAGCCCCCGAGTGCGGCCCTTATCTTCGCCGCGATCGCCCGAGTGCGGCCCTTATCAGCGGATGCGATCGCTGGATCGCGAAGCGGCTCTCGGCTCTTATCAGGAGATGCGATCGCTCTGTTGAAACGCCTCCCGCTCGAAGCGGCTCTCGCGCCCTATTCCTCCAGCTTCCCCAGCCCCGTTCGTGCGGCCAACGCGGTCGACTGCCTGTCGCGTCGCTGCCCGGCTCAGACAACGGCTTACCCACCACCAAGCTGGAGAAGAAGCTGACGGTCGCCGATGGAGGCTCCGAGGTCAGGACGTCTTCCAGTGGGGTGGAGAGGGTGGAAACCTCTCTGCAATGTCCTGGCTGTGGATGAAGCTGCCGTGGAGTGACTGCCGCAGGGTCCGAATCAGACTCGTCGCCAGTGTTAAATCTGTGAGTTGTTCAAGTAATTAATACTCAGACTTAATCAGTAACAATAAAACAGGTCTTTACTGGTTGGAGGTAGGGACTACACGTAGGTCTTTACTTCATGCCCACAGGCGGGAACTGAGGGGAGATCAGTACCCACAGTACTATTTATACCCCTATGGCCAGGAGTGGTACTGCGTATCACTACGCCCAACAAGTAGTGCAGTCCTGTCCATAGGTTCAAAGTAGCACACATATTACATACACAACACTAGCACCATCCAGTAATGCCTGCAGTGAAGCCTCATCAAATTTGGGGGCAGCTCTTGCCCTCCCACTGGCCGTTGCTCCTGCAGGCTCCTGTACCATCTTAATGGTGAAGTTTGGGAGCCTGCAGAGGAAGCAAGGCTTGCTGTGGACCTTAAAAGCAGCAGCAATGATGACATCATAATCTGCGACTTTCTGACTGGAAATACTCAATTGCCAAGGCTTCCCACACGCTGGAAATCAATTGGCCAATTGAGTTAAAATTGCATCAATCTCATAGACCCATTTAGAATCGTGTGGGAATCACTAAATTCGGGGAACCCGCCAATTCCCCGCACCTGAGATAAAATCGACCCCGATGTCTTTGGGATGAGATTTTAAACCAAAGCCCCGTCTGCTCTCTCAGGTTAAATTAAAAGATCCCACGGCACTATTCAAATAAGAGCAGAGGAGTTCTCCTGGTGTCCTGGCCAAGATTCATTCCTCAACCAACATTACTAGAAAATCAGATTATTTGGTCACTTATCTCCTTGGTGTTTGTGGGACCTTGCCTGCCATGTCTCCCCTACTTTACACAGGAACTGCACTTCAGAAGTGCTTCTATTGGCTGTGAAACAGTCTGGGGCGTCCCGAGGTTGTGAAAAGTGTCATATAAATAAAAGTTCTTCCTTTCCTTGCTTAGCAATTTTAAGGATAAGGGGTAAGCCATTTAGGACTGAGATGAGGAGGAATTTCTTCACCCAGAGAGTGGTGAACCTGTGGAATTCTCTACCACAGAAGACAGTTGAGGCCAATTCATTAAATATATTGAAGAAGGAGTTAGATATATTTCTTAAGGCTAAAGGGGAGAAAGCAGTGACCGGGTACTGAATTTGGATGATCAGCCATGATTTCATTAAATGGCAGAGCAGGCTCGAGGGGCCGAATGGCCTACTCCTGCTCCTATCTTCTGTGTTAGCAATTTTTTCTCTTCACTACAACTTATAGTCATGTTACGTGATCCCTCTCTCCCCATCAATGTATCCTGCCCTGCGTTCCCACTCTCCTTCCTCCGCTGTCCTTCCTCCAGAAATGTGACCCTAGCCTGTTTCCCCCTCTCTCCTCTCCATCATGAATACCCCCCATCTCCTCCACTGAATGTAACACTATCCTGTGCTCCCCAATGAGACTGCCCCTACTCGTCCACCCAACCTTGTAAGTCATGGCTTGCCAAGTATAAATGAGGAGAAGTTCAGCGAAGATCAAGTGCAGCAGCAAATTACATGAAGCTCAGCTGAGAAATGAACACAAAGCTAAAAACATGACTACCCAGCACCTAGAAGGTTTCATCAGAGGGAGAAAGCGCAGTTTCATCACAGCATACAAGAGACAGCCTTTCAGTAAAGACGATGGATCACTGAGCAAGGTCAACATGCATTTTCAGTACGAGTCCTGGTGGATGAAGATTGAAACGCATTGCTGACAACTGGGCTTTATGTACAACAGCAGCAGAAATTGCTGTACAAGGCTTTTCTGATGTAGTTTTATGTAGTACAACATTTCCATGGTGTAATCCACAGCACTAATGGAACTGTCCACCCGGCACAGTCAGGCAGTCCCAACTATATACGCTCAGCAATCATTGCAAAACTGCCCGCTGTTACCATTTCAGCGAAGCAGCATTTTTAAGAGGTTAACGTTGCTTTTGGATAGAAAATGGTACTGGGCTAGAAATACTCCAACTGGATTCTTCAGTTTCAGTCTGTTAAAACTTCTTTTTTTTGTTCAGTCCATCCTCGCATGCACTCAGTGTCCTCCCTGTTTGCATGCAATATTTTTTTGGGGTCAATTTTCTCTCGAGCGAGTGTTGGTAGGTTTGTCACCACGGGGTCATCACAGCAGATTCCACTGCTTTTCTCAACCGATATTCATATCGTCACTTTCCAATAGGTCAGGAGCGGAAAAAACTAATTAACTTCCCCTTCCACACCCAGGATGCTGAGGCCAACTGTAGAAGCCCAATTACCATCCCTGTTGACATCATCTAGCTCAGTACCAGCAGAACCTGGGACATGGAGACGTGCTGGAACACCAGGCGCTGCCTTTATCCTTTCAGTCATCAAGCGACAAGAATAATATTTTTAACACTCCAGCCTGCAGAAGTCTTCTGGTTCAGACCCACTCAATGTGTCTCCTTTCTTGAGCTCTATTTTCTGTGGGGGTATATGTGCATAAATCGTTATAGGTGGCAGAGCAGGTTGAGAAAGCAGTTAAAAAAGCTCACGGGATCCTGGGCTTCGTGAATAGAGGTGCAGAGTACAAAAGCATGGAAATTATGATGAAAAACTGTATAAAACACTGGTTCGGCCTCAACTGGAGTATTGTGTCCAATTCTGGGCACTTTAGGAAGGATGTGATGGCCTTAGAGAGGGTGCAGAAAAGATTTACAAGAATGGTTCCAGGAATGAGGGACTTCAGTTACGTGGATAGACTGGAGAAGCTGGGGTTGTTCTCTTTAGAGCAGAGAAGATTGAGAGGAGATTTGATAGAAGTGTTCAAAATCATGAGGGGTCTGGACAGAGTAGATAGAGAGAAACTGTTCCCATTGGCGGAAGGGTCGAGAACCAGAGGACACAGATTGAAGGTGGTTGGCAAAAGAGCCAACGGCGACATAAGAAAAAACTTTTTTACTCAGCGAGTGGTTAGGACCTGGAATGCACTGCCTGAGGGTGGTGGGGGCAGACTCAATCATGGCTTTCAATAGGGAGTTGGATAAGTACCTGAAAGAAAAACATTTGCAGGGCTACGGGGAAAGGGCGGCGGAGTGGGACTAGCTGAGGTGCTGTTGCAGAGAGCACGGGCCAAATGGCCTTCCTCCGTGCTGTAACCATGCTATGATTCTATAAGAGAGAGCTCCTAATTGTTTCCCCAATTTCTTAAAATAGGCCTCTTTCCCATGTAACGTTTACAATAGGATTTATTGCCCTCCGGTAGCAATTAACAGATTTTGGTCAAAATTCATTTGCATGTAATTTTAGCACAGTTGTTAAACTTTATGAAATAAAATATTGCACAATGGAATTTTACACCAACATATTTACCAGGGAAAATTAAGCTCTGAATTTATTATTTCAACAGACAGCTAAGGATGATATCAGAACTATAATAATATCGTGAGAATCCCAGTGGATTCAAGTTTCCTTCTCTTGGTTTATTTCATCACCTGAAGTCGAGCTATTCCACCCCTCTCCTCCCCCCTCCAAGTTCAAAACTTATCACTCCCAGCCTTCTTTTAACTCACAATATAACGCACAGAGGTTCCTATCCTGTCCTGCTCACTCAATGCCAGTCTGCAGTTTTTATGGGTAGATTGCTGTGGAATGACACTTTAAATAGGTACAGTAGTGCTTACTTTTGAATTTGATATTATTTAAATCTGTAAGTTGTATAGTTACAATTTTTTTTTCATGCAAACTCACTTGAAATAGATGCCATTTGTCTGGCTGGTTGCGTAAACCAAACAAATCAGTTTTCTCCAAACCAAACACATTAAAATGCGTACAAGAGTCATCTGTTTGTCAACAACAACAACTTTAAATACATTTTATTTTAAATAAACTTGCATTCATATCGCACTCTTAATGGAGATAAATGTCCCAAGGTGCTTCACATAGGAGTACAGGAAACTTTCTTTTAACCGACACCTAAATATCCAGAAATCTCTCTTAACCGGCAAAATTCAAGAGTAGGTTCAGGTAAGTTTTACTATATATTAGTGGCCGTGTAACCGGGGTTCCTAGATCTGTGGCCGTGTAACCGGGGCTCCTGGATCTGTGGCCATGTAACCGGGACTCCTGCACAAGTGCCGTATAACCAGGGTTCCTGCACCTGTGGCCGTGTAACCGGGGCTCCTGGACCTGTGGCCGTGTAACCGGGGCTCCTGCACAAGTGCCATGTAACTGGGGCTCCTGCACCTGTGGCCGTGTACGGGGCTCTCGTACCTTAGTAAGTATACCGCTCTGTAATCCGGACTTTTTGATCAACCGGCACCACGCCGGTCCCGTCGGTGCCGGATAAAAAAGAGTTTCCTGTACTAAAAAAAACGATGCTGATCCAAGGGAGATATGAGTTGGGGTGATCGAAAGCTAGGTTGTTAAGGGTGGGTTTTAAGAAGGGTCTTAAAAGAGGAGAGGGAGGTGGAGAGAGGGTGGGGTTTAGGGAGAAAATTCCTGGGCATGAGGCCTAGGCGGCTGAAGACACGGTCACCAATGGTGGGCTGTAAGGAGGGGGAGATGCACAAGAGGCCAGAGTCAGGGGTGCAAAGGTTTGGGCGGGCGGGGGAGGGCGGTTGTAGGGCTTGAGGAAATTATAGATATAGGGAAGACGAGAATTTTAAATTTAGGCATTGGGTGACCAGGAGCCAATGTTAGTCCATGAGGATAGGGGTGATCAGTGAATCGAACTTGGTGCAGGATAGGATACAGGCAGAGAGTTTTGGATGGGCTGAAGTCTATGGAGGGTGGAAGATGGAAGGCCAGTCAGGAGAGCGGTGGAGTCTGGAGGTGACAAAGGCAGGGATGGTGGTTTCAGCAGCAGATGAGCTGAGGTAGGGGGGAGAGGCAAGGGATGTTACAGAGGTGGAAGTACTGTCGGTGGTTTTGGTGATGGAGAGGACATGGGGTCGGTGCTCAGCTTGGAGTCAGATAGGATATTGATGTTGCAAACAGTCTGATTCAGCAGTAGCCGGGGAGGGCCTGTACAGAATTATCAGCTCGTCCGGATAGACTTCACTTCACATACAAACTGTTCCATGTCCCTGGGTCTCCACTCTCTGGTACTTTCCACAGCAATTTGATGCTATACACGTTAGGATCTCCATAAAATAAAGTTCCTTACCTACTTGTTTTCCAAGTCCACAACTGTGAAGCTCAGGAGCACTGACATTATCCATTCAGGAATGTATTTTGCTTGACTACAAAGGGCTTCGGCCATATGGGACAAAAGAGGTCTTGACACATAAGCAGCTTACACTGGCATACCAGAACAGCAGTTCCCAGAGAAAATCTTCATTCACATCAGTTTTTAAACTGTTTTCAAATAACTGTTTGTATGCAGTCTATTCCTTTATTATGTGATTTCAATTTGAATGAACAGATAATTCAAATTAAGAAGCTGTGAAAAACACCTCCTGTGCTGTTTCATTTCAATTGCTTCATTCAAATTACCTGATAATTTGAATTTTTTCTGACTAATGAACGATTTTGAGTTAATTAGAGTAGACTGTTTGAGATGTATCTGTTTGATCGAGATTACTAAAATGTGTAAACCTCCATATAGCTAAAAGATTTGCATATGTTCTGCCTTCCTCACACTGCAATGTGTCACCTACACAAAATGCCTGCGACATTGTCTGGCACATTTGCTTCATTGCCTCAAACATCGTTCGTAACCATAAAAAAGTTACCAATCACTGCTGGGTCAACAGTGCTGAGTGACTGATTATTTTTATTCAAAATTATAACAATAAAAATAACTTTTAAAAACTGAACACGTATAAAACCTAACAATGGACAAAAACAGCAAGGAGTTAGCAAACTACCAGTGCAGATTCAGAAACAGGAGCCAATAGATAATTACTCCTCACATGGTAGCTGTTAATGCTGCTGCCATCATCATTCACACCTCATCTAGAGCCAACTTTTGTTTCTTAACTTGTCCCATTACCTCTCCTTTTGCCTTGCACCATCATCCCTTTTGTCAGTCAATCTCTCCTGCCTTCCATCCTGTCACAGAGCTTCCCTTTGTTCTTTCCTCCCCTCCTCCCTGCCCCTGCTTAAAAATCTCTCTTCCCTAACCTTTTCCAGTTCTGATGAAGGGTTTGGCCCGAAACGTTGACTGTTTCTCTCTCTTCGATGCTGCCTGACCTGCTGAGTGTTTCCAGCATTTTCTGTTGTTATTTCAGATTTCTAGCAGCCGCAGTATTTTGCTATTGTAGATAATTACTCAAAATGTTTCCAGCCACCATCTTGTTTTGTCAGTAATGCAATGGGTTTTAGTTCAATACAAAATAAAGGGTTACGGCAGTCAATTAGTGGAAAGTCAAGGTCACATAAAAATTATATAATTTCACAATAAAGTCAATAAATTTATCCGTACAATGTGTTGAAATCTTTCCTACAATGCTTCTTTGCAAGGTCTGTCCCTCTTTTAGAAGTCTGGTGCTTAAATTTTAAGATTAGCCTTGTTGTGACTTCTTTTACTAGGCTTTCTGGCCCATCTTTTAGCTTCAAATCGGGCCTTGAATTAATTAGCCTGAAACCAGAGAATCGGCATATGTGCAACTGGATCCTATTTTCCACTGCACCCATTGTTTAGGTTTCATGCTGGCATTAAATAATGCATCGTCCATTGCGTGGTATAATATTATTAGGTAACAGCCTATCCTCTGACCCACTGTGGGCAACGTCAGGGGCGATTCACTAGTCTGCAAAATCGTCACGAACTCCAGGTTCCTCTTTGAAGAAACACAGATTAAATGTAAACTTTGAGAGATATGGGGGGCAAAAAAGAATGGAGAAAACAGCTTTCAATTTATAATATTATAGGTAAAACCTCACCCCATGAAGTGGAAGAGGTCTAGAAATTTGTTTCGGGCAGTGGCGCAGTGCGGCGGTATCTGATCGGCCATCCATTGTACGCAGCGCCTGATGTTCAGTTCCAGTGACTGCAACGGGCAGCCAAACTGATACCGCCCGATTTGTGCCACAGCCCGAGACAAATTTCTAGGCCAGAAAGTTTTAAAGAAATAGCCTTAAAAGAAATATACTTAAGTGATGTGGAAAGTCAGAAAACCCACCTTGACTGGATCAAAAATCCCCACACACCAAGCCTGGGTCAACTACTCCATTCTCACGCACACTGGGTCATATACCTACACCCCCTCACACCGTGTTAGCTATCTCACACTGACACACGCCTACAGACTGGGTCAGATACTCCATTCTCACACACACATGCACACTGGGTCATATACCTACACCCCCTCACACTGTGTTAGCTATCTCACACTGACACACGCCTACAGACTGGGTCAGTTCAATGACTGGAGCAGTGCGCTTGCCAATTAATAAGCACATCCGAATTAAAGTGCGAATAGACAAAACATCCATAAGAAACAGGAAATATGCACTAATACCATCAACATGCAGCGACTGTCCCAAATTTATAAATGACTTATTTTGATTACAAATTAGCCTCAACCTTCCCCTCAGCCAGCAGTTCCTGGAAGGAATTATAATTACACACCAAATCTCCCAAAATACAGTGCATGTGAAAAACCCAAACTAATGAGCTGACAAACAAGTCAGGCTACCTAGATACACAGCACAAAGCACACCCACATATATAAAATATACACATATTTTCTTCTCGTCAAGGTTTCTATTTGTAACAGAACCTATTCTTGATCTATACTGGGCAACAACACTTGTCGATGAGTAAGTCAAGTGGAGTGGAGTGTCACAGTATCCTCTGACAAATCACCCAAACTTCTACACTTACTGTAACTCATACGATTTGCCGTCAAAACATCAAAATTTTGCATGACAAGATCAGGAGCTGGTGCAAATGGTACTTTACGAGCAGGCTTGAGAAGTTATAAGTTATTTGCCCCACATACACATAAAGGACCTGACCGTATACTGGTCAGCATGACCACCAACATGGAACGGACAGAAATACCATCACAGCAAGGGTGTTAGAAGAGGATTCTTTCAGGGTTCTAAGAATGCATAGAAATAAAATGGGGGCAAAACAGCAGCAGTCTGGTGTTTCGTGAACAGTATTTCACGGCACATAACGGAAATCACCCCCATTTGCTATATTTCAGACCATGCCCTGGTTGGTCAAGACTTGCCTGTGGAATAGATGTAGTGTTCCCAGGTCACCATCGGTCTTTTCCTCTGGACGGTTATTTTCTCGATGGTTTCCTTGTAATTGTTCCCCCTGTGGGCCCACAAATGTGAAAAAAATAATCAAAATTGTGATTATTTTATTTGTCAAAAAAACAGCCCTGGATGACTAAAGAGGTAAGGGACGACATAAAACTAAAAGAAAATGCATCCAAAAATGCAAAAAATAGCACAGATCCTGGTGAATGGGAAAGATACAAAGAACAGCAAAAAGTGACAAAACAGATAGTAAGTGCTACAGAAAGGGAATATGAAAGAAACTGGCAAGGGATATCAAAATCAACACAAAACAGTTTTACAATTATATTAAGAAAAGAGGGTGGTCAGGAGCAATGTGGGCCCCTTGAAAACTGATAACGATGATATTGTAAATTAAAATAAGGAAATGATGGACATGTTGACTAACTACATTGCATCAGTATTTACAGCAGAGGAACATCCCAAGGAAACTAATATTGAATCAGGGATGGGGGCTCACCAAAATTAACGTAAGCAAAATAACAGTAATGAAGAAAATAATGGCACTAAAGAGTGATAGCTCCCCAGAACCAAATGTTTTCCATCCCAGGGTTTTAAAGGAAGTAGATGAGAACAATAGAGATTCCCTAACTATAATCTTCCAAAAGCAAAACACTGCAGATGCTGGAAATCTGAAATAAAAACAGAAAATGCTGGAAATACTCAACAGGTCAGGCAGCATCTGTGGAGAGAGAAACAGCCAGAATTTTCTGGGATGGTAGCGGGCACGATCAGTGGTGGGTCAGGTGGGAAAGCTGTTATTTTTGACAGCAGGTCAGGAACCCGCCATCATCCCGCTCCCATGCGCCTTTCCCCTGGCGTGCCTGTCATCGCAGAGCCAACCCTACCGGCAGCGGCGGGCGACCCAATTGAAATCATTATCAGGTAGTTTCCAGGCACTTAAGAGCCTTTTTTCACTTACTTTTTAAGTTTCCCTGCATGGCCACGGGATTCATGCAGCTCGGGAACCACGTCTGTCAACCTGAAGCGGGAGTTCCGTGGCCATTGCTCCAGCTGATTGTACAGTAAAAGCTCCAAACTGACAGATGATCACTTTCCTCAGGCAGATGCTGTTGCTCAGTCCATTCCCAGCACAGATTCTGCAGGCTGCAACTGTTTCCAGCAAAGTCTCCATCCAGTGTCACCTCATTGGAAGAACTCTCTCACCATTGACAGAAGGCTTCTGTCATCTGCCATCTATTCCATCAACATGGGTGCCGTTTATACTGTTCCATCTTGGTCCTCAGAATCCCACCACGACCAGCCCCAACACCAGGCACACCAGCAGCACCAACAACACCAACCTTCTCCGCAATCACCTGATGCTGCACAGGACAGCGGGCATCAGCACCCGAGCACATTGCTGCCCAAGAGGCCGGGGATGGCCTCACCATGACCAGATTTACTTCACTTGACGCTGTGCACCCTGGCTACCATATGATGTGCCAGGTTGGCACCAGCCCACACCAACACCATAAAGCATCCCTACAATGACCAAGCCATTCCTTTCACACTCATCTCCATTGCAGGGGATACCGTTATGTCTCACCATTCACTGCAACTCACTAAGCCACTTCCAAAGGTGCACACAAATCTGCCCAAGGCTGGAAAGTGTTGAAAATTAAGATTTTTATGTTTGACACCACGTTAACAGAAACTTTTCATAAACATTGGATAAAACACCCAAGTGGCTACCCTTGTGTGTTGCTAGTTGGTATGATTGCACTAGAATGAGAGTGAGTGTGAGGGGTGGCAAGTCAGGTGGGGAAGTGATACTGTAGATAGAGAGTGATGGGTGGACGTGCAAGGTATGTTGGTGTGAATATGGATATGTAGGAGTAGGGTAGGGAAGGCAGAGTGATGGGGATGTAATTAGAGGCTCAGCAGGATACAGTTGAGTGTGGCTTTATACTAATGTTTCCTGGTCTAATGAGATAATTGAAACGTTTGCGGCACTACACCCAGGTCCTCCTGACTGCATCCCTGCTTGTGACCTCCTTGGCAATCTGCAACCAGGCTATCTTGGTTTCCTGACAAGGTCTCTTCCATCCATCGGAATGGAAGAGGACCTTCCTGTGTGCATCGGAGAACCTGGGTGCAGCCCTTTGCCTCTGTGCAGTCATTGTCAGTGTTTGCAGCACTCCAATGCTGCAGTGCACTGACAGCACTCTGTTAGATGAAACTTCAGATCTAATGTGGCCATGGTCCCTTTAAAGATCCCGGCTGAAAAGGCGTCATGAATGACGTCACCAGACCCGCTCCATCTCATTGGGCCAGGTAACGCGCTGGGCAGGCTTAATAGGTCCCATTAAGGCAAGTTCATTTTCAACAGCGGGATGGAGCCAGCAGCGGGGTCGCGACCTCCCACGGGCACCGCCCGCACTGGACCCACCCAGGTAGGCAAAATTTCAGCCTGCGTTTCAGGTCGATCCCCTTTTGTCAGAACTGGAAAAAGTTACAGATGTAACAGAATTTAAGCAAGTACAGAAGCAGGGAAAGGGGGGAGGGGAGGAAATAACAAAAGGGAAGGTCTGTGATGGGATGGAAGGCAAGAGCGGCAAAAGGGATGATAGTGCAAGGAGAAAAGAGGTGGTAATGGGACAAGTAAAGAAACAAAAGATGGGTCTCGAGGAGGTGTAAATGGGAATGGCAGAGTCATTGCCAACAGCTGCCTTTCAAAAAAATAGGGGCAGAGGTTATGATCTGAAATTGTTGAACTAAATGTTGAGTCTGGAAGGCTGTAGAGTGTTCAATAGAAAGATGAGGTGCTGTTCCTCGAGATTACATTGAGCTTCATTGGAACAGTGTAGGAGGCCAAGGACAGAGGGGACAGAGTGGGAGTTGTGTGGAGAATTAAAATGACCAGGGGTCACGCTTATGGACTGAACGGAGGTGTTCTGAAAGCAGACACCCAATCTGCGTTTGGTCTCCCCACTGTAGAGGAGACCGCATCGTGAGCAGCGAATACAGTATAGTAAATTGCAAGAAGTACAAGTAAATCGCTGTTTCATCTGGAAGGAGTGTTTGGGGCCCAGGACAGTGGGAAGGGAGGAAGTAAAAGGGCAGGTGTTGCATCTCCTGCACTTGCACGGGCAGATGCCATGGGAAGGGAAGGGGGTGTTGAGGGTGATTGAGGAGTGGACCAGGGCATCGTGGAGGGAGTGGTCCATTCAGAATGCTGAAAGGAGAGGAGAGGGGAAGATGTGTTTCGTGGTGGCATCATGCTGGAGGTGGTGGAAATGGCGGAGAATGATCCATTGAATGTGGAGGTTGGTGGGGTGGAAGATGAGGACAAGGGAAACCCTATTGTGGTTCTGGGAGGGAGGGGAAGGGGTGAGAGCAGAAATGTGAGAAGTGGAACGGACATGGTTGAGGGCCATGTCAACCATGGTGGAGGGGAATCCTCGGTTGAGGAAAAATGAAGACATGTTGGAGGCACCGGTATGGAAGGTGGCATCGTCAGAGCAGATGCAACGGAGACGGAGATACTAGGAGAATGGAATAGACTCCTTACAGAGAGTGGGGCGGGAGGAAGTGTAGCCAAGGTAGCTGTGGGAGTCAGTGGGCTTATAGCGGATGTTGGTCGATAGCCTATCCTCAGAAATGGAGACAGAGAAATCAAGGAAGGGAAGGGAAGAATTGAAGATGGACCATGTGAAGGTGAGGAAAGGGTGGAAATTAGAATCAAAGTTAATGACATTTTCCAGTTCTGGGAGAGAGCAGGAAATCGATACAATCATCAATGTACCAGAAAAAGAGGTGAGGGAGGGGACCTGAGTACGACTGGAATAAAGAATGTACCACATATCCCACGAAAAGGTAAGCATAGCTAGGGCACATATGGGTTCCCATAGCAACACCTATAATCTTCCAAAGTTTTCTTGATTCAGGAACCGTTCCTTTAGATTGGAAAAATGCATATGTCACTCTGCTATTTAAGAAAGGTGAGAAAGGGAAACCAAGGAATTGTAGACCAGTTAGTCCAACATCTGTTATTGGGAAATTACTTGAGTCTATAATTAAGGATGGAGCGACTGAACACCTTGAAAATTTTCAGCTTATCAGAGAGATTTGGCATGGATTTGTAAAGGGTAGGTCATGCCTGACGAACGTGATTGAAATTTTTGAAGCGGTGACTAAAGTAGTGGATGGAGAATGTCTATGATGTTATTTATATGGACTTCCATAAGGTATTCAATAACGTTCCTCATAAGAGATTGTTAACTAAAGTTGAAGCTCATGGAATTAAAGGCAAATTATTAACCTAGTTAAGTAATTGGCTGAGTAGCAGGAAACAGATAGTAGGGATAATAGGCAGCTACTCTAATTGGCAGGATGTGTCCCACAGGGTTCTGTGATGGGGCCTCAACTATTCACCGTATTTATTAATGACTTAGTTGATCGGATAGAGAGCCACATATCTAAGTTTGCCGATGGCACAAAGATAGGCGGCATTGTAAGCAGTGTAGATGGAAGCATTAATTACAAAGAGATATTAATAGATTGAATGAATGGGCAAAACTGTGGCAAATGGATTTCAAAGTAAGCAAGTATTAGAAACTTTCAACCTAAAAAGGATAGATCAGAGTACTTTCTAAATGGTGAAAAGGTGGAAACAGTGGAGGTCCAAAGAGACTTGGGGGTCCAGGTACATAGAACCTTAAAGTGTCATGAACAGGTACAGGAAATAATCAAAAAGGCTAATGGAATGCTGGCCTTTATATCTAGAGGACTAGAATACAAGGGGGTAGAAGTTATACTGCAGCTGTACAAAACCCTGGTTAGACCACACCTGGAGCACTGGGAGCAGTTCTGGGCACCACACCTTAGGAAGGATATATTGGCCTTGGAGGGAGTGCAGCGTAGGTTTACCAGAATGATACCTGGACTTCAAGGGTTAAGTTACGAGGAGAGATTACACAAACTAGGACTGTATTCCCTAGAATTTAGAAGGTTAAGTGGGGTGATACGATTGAAGTTTTCAAGGTATTAAGGGAAACTGATAGAGTAGATAGAGAGAAACTATTTCCGCTGGTTGGGGAGTCTAGGGCTAGGGGGCATAGTCTAAAAATTAGAGCCAGGCCTTTCAGAAGTGAAGTTAGGAAACACTTCTATACAAAGGGTGGTAGAAGTTTGGAAGTCTCTTCCGCAAATTCCGCACACAGGTCAATTGCTAATTTTAAACCTGAGATTGATAGATTTTTGCTAACCAAAGGTATTAAGGGATATGGGCCAAGGCAGGTGGATGGAGTAAGGTCCCAGATCAGACATGATCTCACTGAATGGTGGAACAGGCTAAAGGGGGCTAAATGGCCTCCTCCTGTTCCTATGTTCCTCAGTGAAGAACAGAAAGGGACAGGTAATGAAGAGTCCCCAAAGTTGAGTTGTATCTCTGTATGTGCTTGCTACAGCAATATCTAAGCAAAAGAAGGAAGAAAAATATGGCACCAATAGCAAAAGAGATATTAGGGCTGATAGTCTGATTGGGCACTCCAGGAATCTGCCAGGAGCATATTCGGGAAATTGCCCTGTTATGTAATTTTAAACACCAAGAAACAATCTTAATGACAAAGAAGTCCATCAGCTCCTTGCACTTGTTGTTGGAGGGTTTAAGGAGACAGTTGGTAGTGAAGAAAAGTAGCCGGGGGTTACCTTTGCATTCCAGGAATAGTGAGCAGTTTAGGTTGAGAAATGCTTGATGCGGTCCATCCAGATCTGGCGATCAATGACTAAACCAGTTGTGAGCCGTATACATCCAGGTTTGTGCCCTTTGGACTTAAGGGAGCAAAAATGAGCGCAGTACCAGGAGGAACGACCAGGGTGGGAGAGAGTAAGGGTTTTCCTGGGCAAGATTCTATATGGAGGGAAAGGGATTCTATATAGAATCTTCTACCCATATTCACAGCCACCCCCTTGACCTTGCCATATTACGTGGCCTCTCTATTCCCACCATCTCAATTACAGTGGCACTTTCAAACTCGCAACTATCTACCCTTTAGCCCTCCATTCACCGCGATAGGGAAGACAGCAGGGCAGTGAACAGAAGAGAGAGGGCAAGGTGATTTGAGATGGCGGTTGAAATCACCGAGGATGAGAAGTCACTCGGTGCAGAGGCTGAGGGAGGAAAGGAGTGAGGATATCTCGGTGAGAAACAGGGGGTGGGGCTTGGGTGGACAGTAGAGAACAAGGGGGGAGAAATTGGGTGAGTAGCGCCACCTGTTAGCGCCTAAAGAGGCAGTCAGTGGCTGTAGCGCCACTGGCTGCGTCTGCGGCGATATTCAGTAGGGGCGCTAATGGTGGCGTTAGGCATTTGCGCTGTGCCGCCACCGATGATGTCATTGGTGTGCGCAGCGCCCCATTCGTGCCCTGTTCGCGATATTTGGTAGCGAACGCCGCAGTTGCGCCGCTCGCTACCTGCGCCCGGTTCATGGGGCCTTGCTGTGCTGGCAGCGGCGCAAGTTAAGGTGGAGGTGCGGGGCGGCCGCTTTTTCGGCGGCCGCCTGCCAGCACCTCCGTCCCCAGCCTCCTAACCACCCCCCGCGGCATTGCCGGCTGTTTCCCGAGAGCCCGGCACTTCTCCTTGGTGCCGGGCTCATTTGCCGGCACTCGCGATCGGGGATCGCGCTGTTGCAGGCACCTCCCCTTAACAATGGGAGGAAGGCCTGCAGTACCGCAGCGTGCCGTGCCGCAGCATGTGGCGCTGCGGCACGTTGCGCTGCGATAATCAGTTTCAGCGCCCTAAGAGGGACGTGGAGCGCCTCGAGCCTCGCCCCGTCTCCCTCGAGGGGCACTGAAACTGAATTTCTGGCGATCGGTATCACTCCGATCGCTGCACTAAATCCTGCGCTCAGCCGACTTTTGCGCCACTTTGGCACCCCAACCCAATTTCTAGGCCAAGGTCTTTAAAGGAGGCGAGAGGAGTGGAACAAGGTGAGGTGCTCAAAGGAGGAGAAGGTGCCAGAGGAGTAGGAAGACAAAACAAGGTGAGATTTGGTGATAAGGTCATGGACAGCAAGGGCTTTGTTTGCAAGTGAACGGACATTCTGGCTGGAGATGCGGAAGATAGAAAACACAAATAATGAGCTGTGAAATTAAGCTACATCTCATGCAAGGCATTGTTGTATGTAAATTTCAGCAGATAATCATGAGTGCAGATAATGAGGATTCAATGTATTTATTCAGAACCTAACAATTTACAGTATACATTGACTGAAATTTCCATTAACTCTTTAACACTTTGATTCAATTGAACATCAGCTAAAAAACACTGGAGTATATTTATCATTTTGTAAAAGTGTGAACAAAGATCAGAGACAATAATAAAGCCCCATTCACACACACATGAAATTTATTTTAAAGTTCATGGTCCTGGCCAATAGTTACCCCTCAATCAACATAACAAAAACAGATTCTCTGGTCATTATCACATTGCTGTTTGTGGGAGCTTGCTGTGCGCAAATTGGCTGCTGCGTTTCCCACATTACAACAGTGACTCCACTTTAAAAAAAAGTATTTCATTGGCTGTAAAGCGCTTTGAGATGTCCAGTGGTCGTGAAAGGCGCTATAGAAATGCAAGTCTTTCTTTTCACTAACCTTTGACAGCTATAGGGCAGAAGTTAGAAGCACAAGGCTGACCTATAGTGGCAGAGCACTGTTACTGCAGTTCCTGCTGTGGTTTTCCTTTCCTGCTTCTGGTTTTTTTGATGACCCAAGGCCAGACTAGAGGCAAGCATTTGGGCTCAGATTTCTCTCAGCTTTTCTTTCTTTGACTAACCCTAATTCGCATGTGATGGCCAGATATAGGCAGCAACTACCAGGAAAACATAACTCTTATGAATGGATTGGGTACAAGGAAATAACAAAAAGCCACATCAACGCTCGCTGGGGTGAAAGTTCTCAGCAGACACCCTCTCCTCTACACCTTCACATGCCATACCTCCTTGCAGTGCAATAGATGGCAATTTCAAAGCAAATTTAAGACTGAAGTGAGCAGCGGAGGTGGAGGGCTGGGAGGAGCAAAAGGAGGATAAAGTCTAGCCTTCAATTTAAACCAATTACTCCAAATTTGGATCAACCCTCAACACCTATTTCAGCCAATTTCACAATAGAACTAAAGCAAGAAGTCTGTCACAAGTTTGATTGTAAATATGTGCCTATCATGTATTCCTACATCAGCCACTGACAGAAGCCATACTGTCTATCGTTAGGTCAGGGTTCATCGTAGCAATTCATCAACAGAAGAGTTAAACTTATATATTTCATCTAAACTTGCCCAAGCGCATTTCTTGCCAGCTCTGTTTGGAGTTGTGTGAGACCCGTGACCTGGTCTCTCCACACAATCTTGCACCTTTCTGCCTTTGAACTGTTGCTGAAAAGCAGGTGAAGAGAAAAAGCCATTCTGCCCATAAGCTCATTCATTCCACAGACCACACACTGTACTCGGACTCCAGTTTGTATCGTGTGTCTGTAGTGTTCCTCCTCCTGTCTTAATGACATAAACAAACTACACAATTCTCATCAAACTCCACTTCATACATCACCCATTCTTGACTGGCTGATTTCCATGGCATTGTTTACGAGCTCCCATCAGTTCATTGCCATCATGTTTGACATACCATTCACTTTCCTCCATTTCTACTTAACCTCGAGCTCTCAATTCTGTTTCTAAGCAGGTATTCATTCAGCTTTTAATTTAAAGGAATCAATCAGTGCAGCATTAATTGTTTTAACTGGCAATCCATTCTACATAATCACTGCTTAATGAGGTGGGAAAAGTTCCTATAAATCTTTAGACTTGCTCGAGTTTTGTTAATTTTTTAAATCTATACCCTCGAGCACTCACGGGTGCAAATAAAATAACCTGACTGTAGGTTATACCTATCAGGAAGGGTGAACAAGCTGGGGCTCTTTTCTCTAGAAAAGAGAAGGCTGAGGGGTGACCTGAGAGATTCTGAAGGGGTTTGATAGGGAAGATGTTTCCACTTGCAGGGGAGTCCAAAACTAGGGGTCATAAATATAAGATAGTCACTAAAAAATCCAATAGGGAATTCAGGAGAAACGTCTTTACTCAGAGAGTGGTTAGAATGTGGAACTCACTACCATATGGTGTAGTTGAGGGAATAGCATCGATGTATTTAAGGGGAAGCTAGATAAACACATGAGGGAGAAAGGAATAGAAGGATATGCTGATAGGGTTGATGAAGAGGGGTGGGAGGAGGCTCGTGTGGAGCATAAACTCCAGTATAGGCCTGTTGGGCTGAACGGCCTGTTTCTGTGCTGTACATTCTATGTATCTACTTTAGCATTTTAAAAACCTGGATTATGTCTCCTTTCAATCTTCTTTTCTCTAATGAATACAAATTCAATGTTGAATATATTCTTATAATCATCCTTCTTATTCTCCTTTTAAATCATTGCCAAAGCCCTTTAACTTTTTGAATCCATCTTCCCAATTTCTCTGTTCTGCATTGAGTGAGTAACTGAATGATGGAACTTTTAATATTCCATTCTGATTTTTTGTTACACACTGGTTCAAATTCCGTGAAATTCAAGCTCCTTTATCCTTTGTTTCTACCACTTCACCGTGTTAAGCAAGAGACCACACAGCTGTTATTCCATTAGAGAAGCAGTGATCGCACGGATGCAGCAACAATGACAGAGGAAATCATATAAGAAAAATCAGGCAAAACATTTAAAAGAGAAAATAAAACTTTGAGTGATGTAAATAAGTCGGTACCAGTCAAGAAGAAAAACGACACGTGGAGAAATATGAAAAGACGCCCCAAGGGTTTATCTTCAAGTAGGGTAACCTTGAGGAATCAGAGCTTTGAAAAGGAAGGTCGTGCACATGGAGTGGAATGAATGAAGGTGCTGAAGTGACGTTTGCATTTCCCAATTTCTGAATCGCACCTAAAAGCAGCTAATTACTGGCAGGCTAACAATGACAGAAGGAGACTTCACTGGTGTCTGCTCATCACACTGCCATTCGAGTGGAATAGAGCACAGCACAGAATAGGGACAGTCACACTACTAACTAAACATTATTAAATCAATGGGGGGGAATTGTAATCCCCAATGACGCACGGGTTAGTGGCAGGTGGATGGGTTAAAATATCAAAAATGGGAATCCCAACCCCAACCCGCCGCCAATGTGAGGACTTCTGGTTATAATGGAGGCGGGTTTGGGTGGGGCTGAGTAACCCGATCGAGAGGGTCCATCATTAGAATATGTAAATGAGGGTACATCCCTCCCATTTTTGACTGTGATTTGAATTTAACACCTCCAGCACAGGTTTCCTGGGATCAGGAAACTCATCAGTAAAACGGAGGCGAGATTGAGCAGCACTTACTGGGGATGGTTGAAGGGCAGGTCTCCCGGTATGAATAAAGGCTCAGTGATCACAGCTGCTTTCTCAGTTCTCTCGGCTAAACGGTTTGTTGAGAATTCTTGTGGTGACAGACATATTGGTAAGGTTTGGAGGTGTTCACACAGAGAACATCAGGATGGGCAGCACCAAGGCTGCTTTAGATTGACTCTCAGATAAGGATGACAATCAGCATCAGCAGCAGCAAGGGCGTGCTGTGGTGGTAGCTGCAGGTGGACAAGAGGCATGTGGACAAGAGGCATGTGGACAAGAGGCATGTGGACAAGAGGCATGTGGACAAGAGGCATGTGGACTAGAGGCATGTGGACAAGAGACATGTGGACAAGAGGCAGGTGGACAAGAGGCATGTGGACAACAGGCAGGTGGACAAGAGGCATGTGGACAAGAGGCATGTGGACAAGAGGCATGTGGACAAGCGTCATGTGGACAACAGGCATGTGGACAACAGGCATGTGGACAAGAGGCATGTGGACTAGAGGCATGTGGACAAGAGACATGTGGACAAGAGGCATGTGGACAAGAGGCATGTGGACAACAGGCAGGTGGACAAGAGGCATGTGGACAAGAGGCATGTGGACAAGAGGCATGTGGACTAGAGGCATGTGGACAAGAGGCATGTGGACAAGAGGCATGTGGACAAGCGTCATGTGGACAACAGGCATGTGGACAAGAGACATGTGGACAAGAGGCATGTGGACAAGAGGCATGTGGACAACAGGCATGTGGACAAGAGACATGTGGACAAGAGGCATGTGGACAAGAGACATGTGGACAACAGGCAGGTGGACACCAGGCAGGTGGACAACAGAGAGGGGAGCAACAGAGGGGCCGAGTTTGCAGAAGATGCTACCCATCTGGAAAAAATTGAAAAGCATTTAAAAACAACTTTCACTAATATCTTCAGTCAAAAACTATTTTAGAAAAAACTAGTTGCTATTTTGTGACATTGCTCCCAAACAAAATGCTAAGAAACAATTGTGCCTTTTTTATGTAACTCTCTTCTCATCTCAGATGTTTGTTTTTGTCTTCCTCTCTCTGTATTTCATCTTTCTGTTTCTCTTGTGCACTCTGTATTCCTCTCACACACTGTCTAATGTTATGTCATACCTGTGGTAAACCACTGTTATAGTTATCACTGTATATTGTTCTCACTGTTCTCACTGTCACATCACTACACGAGGTCGCCTCTTGTCGCACTGTTATACCTGGGCTGACCACCTCCGACTCCGCCCATTACCTGCCCAGGTATAAAGGTAGCTGACTGGCTAGTATTCCTCCCTGTTGGATCGGATCACCCACGAGGGTGGGCTCTGTTATTTAGCCAATAAAAACCTTCAGTTACGTTCTTAACTCGTCGCCTTTTATTGGACTAATTGATAGGCATATCAATTTTATTGACTAAATTTTAAAGATGTCTGATAATGAACAGCAACAGCAAGGAGCTCACCCAGCAGCACAGCAACAGCAGCCTCCAGACAACGGGCCACACCAGCCGGCTTGGCTGCAAGCCTTGAAACCACCATACCTGGATCTAAACCCACAGGCACCAAACTCAGCCAACGACTTCAAACACTGGCTGGACTGCTTTGAATCGTACCTGGAGGAAGCCGTCGTCCCTCAGAGATCCAAACTAAGAGTCCTGAAAGCCCAAGCGAGCCCGAGAGTATATACACTCATCCAGGACATGACTACGTACGACGACGCCATCAACCTACTGAAACAGCAGTACCGGAGCCCGGTAAACTACATGTACACTAGGCATCTCTTAAGATCTCGCCAGCAACAGCCAGGAGAATCGATAGCTGAATTTTCACGAGCGCTGAGACAACTCGGCAGGAACTGTGACTTTAAAGCGGTGACGGCTACTGCGAACATGGAAGACAATGTCCGCGACGCCTTGGTGAGAGGCCTACGTTCCGACTACACACGGCAAAGACTGCTTGAAGCTAAGGACATAGACCTGGACAAGGCCGAAGCCCTCGCCCTCACCCTAGAGGCCACCCAGCAAGACCAGGAAGCGTTTGCCAGGTACTATTCGCGACCCTGGGACTCGGGCCCGACCCCCACCCCACCACCCTTCACAGCGCTGCCCCCGGGACCTACCTCAGCGTCTGCATCACGGATCCGACCGGGCCCGCTAGCCCCGGTACCGGCCCCGACATCAGGCAACCCCGATCGGGCCGCTGGCTGCTTCTTTTGCGGCCAGGAGAAGCATCCGAGGTCGCGCTGCCCAGCCAAAAACTCGACCTGCAAAACCTGCCTCAAGAAAGGCCACTTCTCCAAGGCCTGCAGAAGCAAATCCTCAGAAGCCAGCAGTGCCTCATGCGAACCCTGGGGGCGGCCATCTTTGTGCGGGGCAGCCGAAGCCTGCAGAGCCTCATGGGAAAACCAGGGGCGGCCATCTTTGTGCGGGGCAGCCGAAGCCTGCAGAGCCTCATGGGAAAACCAGGGGCGGCCATCTTTGTGCGGGGCAGCCGAAGCCTGCAGAGCCTCATGGGAACAGCAGGGGCGGCCATCTTTGTGCGGGGCAAACGATTTAAACAGAGCCTCATGTGAACTACGGGGGCCGCCATCTTCGCCGCCATCTTGTCATGACAACGACGCGCTCATCTACACCCTAGCTTCCGTGACCCTGGATCAAGCCCGCCCGCACCACCTGGCCAGCTCAATGATGGACATCAAAGTCAACGGCCACGCCACGACCTGCCTGTTCGACAGCGGAAGCACGGAGAGCTTCATCCACCCAGACACGGTGAGCCACTACTCCCTCCCCGTCCTGCCAACGCGCAGCCGCATCTCGATGGCATCGAGGTCGCACGCCACAGACATCAGCGGCTACTGTGTCGTGACATTGTCGGTTAAAGGGACAGAGTATAAAAATTTTAAACTCCTCGTACTCCCCCAGCTGTGCGCTGCCATCATACTAGGGCTGGACTTCCAATCCCACCTCCAAAGTGTAACCCTAGCATACGGTGGACCCCTCCCCCCACTCACAGTCGACAACCAGCGAAAGTTAAACCGCCCACCGCGTAACACCTGCAGCCTATCCACCCTCAAGGTACCGCCACCTTCCCTGTTCGCTAACCTCACCCCCGACTGCAAACCTGTCGCTACTAAGAGCAGGCGGTACAGCGCTGGGGACAGAGCCTTCATTAGCTCTGAGGTGCAGCGACTCCTGAAAGAGGGCATTATTGAGGGGAGCAGCAGCCCCTGGCGTGCCCAGGTGGTGGTAGTCAAGACCGGCGACAAAAATCGCCTGGTTATCGACTACAGCCAGACCATAAACAGATACACCCAGCTGGACGCATACCCCCTCCCCCGCATATCGGACATGGTCAATGAGATTGCACAATACCGCGTATTCTCGACCATCGACCTCAAGTCGGCCTACCACCAACTCCCCATCAGCCCGGAGGACAGCCAGTACACCGCCTTCGAGGCGAATGGCCGCCTCTACCAATTCCTTAGGGTCCCCTTTGGTGTCACCAACGGGGTCTCGGTTTTCCAACGGGAGATGGACCGGATGGTTGACCAGAACGGACTACAGGCCACTTTCCCCTATCTCGATAACGTCACCATCTGCGGCCGCAACCGGCAGGACCATGACGTGAATCTGGAGAAATTCCTCCGTACGGCCCAACGGCTGAACCTCACCTACAATAAGGAGAAATGCGTGTTTAACACAGCGCGCCTTGCCATCCTTGGCTGTGTAGTAGAGAACGGAGTCATCGGCCCCGACCCCGAAAGAATGCACCCCCTCATGGAGCTACCCCTCCCCCACTGTCCAAAAGCACTTAGGAGAACCCTGGGGCTTTTCGCCTACTATGCCCAATGGGTACCCAATTATGCGGACAAAGCCAGACCCCTCCTGAAAACCACATCCTTCCCCCTCACGGAAGAGGCGTGCGCGGCCTTCTCCCTCATTAAGGGAGACATAGCCAAGGCCACAATGCACGCAGTGGATGAGTCAATCCCCTTCCAAGTGGAGAGCGATGCATCCGACTTCGCCCTAGCCGCTACCCTTAACCAGGAGGGTAGGCCGGTAGCCTTCTTCTCAAGGACCCTACAGGGCCCCGAGACCCGACACTCGTCGGTCGAGAAGGAAGCCCAGGCAATTGTGGAGGCAGTACGGCGCTGGAGGCACTACTTGGCAGGCAAACGATTTACCCTCCTCACCGACCAACGCTCGGTTGCCTTCATGTTTAATAACAAGCTGAGGGGCAAGATCAAGAACGACAAAATCTTGAGGTGGAGAATCGAGCTTTCCACCTATGATTATGAGATCTTGTACCGGCCCGGTAAACTGAACGACCCCCCTGATGCTCTTTCACGCATTACATGCGCCAGCGCGCAAAGTGATAGACTTCAGACCCTCCACAATGACCTCTGCCACCCCGGAGTCACCAGACTCTACCATTTCATTAAGGCCCGCAACCTGCCATACTCCATCGAGGAGGTCAGGACCATGACCAGGAACTGCCAGATCTGTGCTGAGTGCAAACCGCACTTCTATAAGCCGGACAGAGCAAGCCTGATCAAGGCCACCCGCCCCTTCGAGCGTCTGAGCATCGACTTCAAGGGGCCCCTACCGTCATCCGACCGTAATGTGTACTTCCTCAACATCGTTGATGAGTACTCCCGTTTCCCCTTTGCCTTCCCCTGCCCAGACATGACCAGTAACACGGTCATTAAATGCCTGAACAAACTCTTCGCCTTGTTCGGGTTCCCGAACTATATACATAGTGACCGGGGCGCCTCCTTCATGAGCGAGGAACTCCGTCAGTTCCTATTGGAGAGGGGTATTGCAGCAAGCAGGACCACCAGCTACAACCCCCGAGGGAACGGCCAGGTGGAAAGAGAGAACGCGACGGTATGGAAGGCCACCCTCTTAGCCTTAAAGTCTAAGGGCCTCCCAACCTCCCGCTGGCAAGAGGTCCTCCCGATTGCGCTGCACTCCATCCGGTCACTACTTTGCACTGCCATTAACACCACCCCCCATGCCCGAATGTTTGTCTTCCCCAGGAAGTCGACTACGGGAACCACCCTACCAACCTGGCTGACCTCTCCGGGACCCGTCTTGCTGCGAAAGCACGTGAGGGCCCATAAAACGGACCCCCTGGTCGAGAAGGTGAACCTCCTGCACGCCAACCCCCAGTACGCCTATGTGGCTTACCCAGACGGACGGGAGGACACTGTCTCCTTACGAGACCTCGCACCCTCACCCCCCCCTCCCAACCCCCCGAGTCCAGCTGAGGTAGACGGCATGCCGGAACCCCACGAGCCTTTGCCGACTACGCAGACACCAGCTTTAACACCGGATAATGTAACACCGCCGCTGCGACGATCGGAGAGGCTAACGAAGCCTCCGGACAGACTGACATACCAGAGCTGGTAATACACTTCACCCCGCCGGACTCTAATCTAAACAAGGGGTGAATGTGGTAAACCACTGTTATAGTTATCACTGTATATTGTTCTCACTGTTCTCACTGTCACATCACTACACGAGGTCGCCTCTTGTCGCACTGTTATACCTGGGCTGACCACCTCCGACTCCGCCCATTACCTGCCCAGGTATAAAGGTAGCTGACTGGCTAGTATTCCTCCCTGTTGGATCGGATCACCCACGAGGGTGGGCTCTGTTATTTAGCCAATAAAAACCTTCAGTTACGTTCTTAACTCGTCGCCTTTTATTGGACTAATTGATAGGCATATCAATACCCAAAACAGTCATCTAGTTAGTAGGAACCAATGAGCAGCTATTACCTAAGGCCAATAGCACACCTCCATCCCCCACCAGGATGGCCTGAGGGTGCTCCGCTTCTTCCTTGAACAGAGGCCCGACCAGTCCCCATCCACCACCACCCTCCTCCGCCTGGCTGAACTTGTTCTCACATTGAACAACTTCTCCTTTAACTCCACTCATTTCCTCCAAATCAAAGGTGTTGCCATGGGTCCTACCTATGCCTGCCTTTTCGTGGGCTATGTGGAACAATCTTTGTTCCAGTCCTACTCGGGTCCCCTCCCTCACCTCTTTTTCCGATACATTGATGACTGTATCAGTGCCGTTTCCTGCTCTCGCCCCGAACTTGACAATTTCATTCACTTTGCCTCCAATTTCCACCCTTCCCTCACCTTCACATGGTCCATCTCTGACTCTTCCCTTCCCTTCCTCGACTTCTCCGTCTCCATCTCTGGGGATCGGTTATCGACCAATATTCACTACAAGCCCACTGACTCCCACAGCTACCTGGACTACACTTCCTCCCACCCCGCCTCCTGTAAGGACTCTATTCTATTCTCCCAGTTTCTCCGTCTCCGCCGTATCTGCTCCGACGATGCCACCTTCCACACCAGTGCTTCAGACATGTCTTCCTTTTTCCGCAACCGAGGATTCCCCTCTACCGTGGTTGACACTGCCCTCGACCGTGTCAGTTCTATCTCCCGCACTTCTGCCCTCACCCCTGCCCCTCCCTCCCGGAACCACGATAGGGTTCCCCTTGTCCTCACCTTTCACCCCACCAGCCTCCACATTCAACGGATAATCCTCCGGCATTTCCGCTACCTCCAAAGTGATCCCACCACCAAACGTATCTTCCCCTCCCCTCCCCTTTCTGCATTCCGTAGGGACCGCTCCCTCCGAGACACCCTAGTCCACTCCTCTACCACCCCAAACAGCCCTTCCCCTTCGCCTGGCACCTTCCCGTGCAAGCGGAGGAGATGTAACACCTGCCCCTATACCTCCCCCCTTCCCACTGTCCAGGGCCCCAAACACCCCTTCCAGGTGAAACAGCGATTTACTTGTACTTCTCACAATCTAGTATACTGTATTCGCTGCTCACGATGCGGTCTCCTCTACACTGGGGAGACCAAACGCAGATTGGGTGACCGCTTTGCGGAACACCTCCGTTCAGTCCGTAAGGGTGACCCCGAGCTTCCGGTCGCCTGTCATTTTAATTCACCGCTCCATTCCCACTCGGACCTCACCGTCCTTGGCCTCTTGTATTGTTCCACGGAAGCTCAACGTAAACTCGAGGAACAGCACCTCATCTTCCGATTAGGCATTCTGCAGCCTTCCAGACTCAATATCGAGTTCAACAATTTCAGATCATAACCTCGGCCCCTATTACATTTTTTCTTGTAATTTTTCCACTCCTTTCCGCCCCCCCCCTTTTCCTTTTGTTTCTCTCTCACACCTGGCAGCTATCTCTTGCCCTGCCAGTACACTTCACACCTAATCTCAGCCTATTACCATCTCGTCTACCTTCGAATACCTTTTATTGTCTCTTTTACTGCTTTTGTTTCTTTTACTTCTTTTGTCCGATCGCAGCCCTGCCTTTGATCTATTTTCTTTTCTTTCCAGTTTTGAAAAAGGGTTCGACCCGAAACGTCAACTCAAATTTCTCTCCACGGATGTTGCCTGACCTGCTGCGTTTTTCCAGCATTTTCTGTTGTTATTATAGCAGATGAAGTTTAGTTTAATTGCATTGTTCTCATGTATGAATCACAGTGCTCAAACCCAATGAGCACCAGTTACCATGGAAATCGTCACGTGGTCGCAGTGGACAAATTACAGTTGAGATTTTTCAGTCATATTGTTCCCACAGACCAATCAGCTCATTCAAAAGCTACAGTCACAGTGACAATCAACATTTTGGTGCATTTAGGAACATTTTGATGCTATGGGAAAATTGGAAACCTGATTGGAGGGATTCAAAGCATAACCAAGACTGCCTATTTCCACCTCCGTAACATCGCCCGTCTCTGCCCTTCCCTCACCTCATCCGCTGCTGAAACCCTCATCCATGCCTTTGTTACCTCTAGACTCGACTATTCCAATGCACTCTTGGCTGTCCTCCCACATTCTACCCTACATAAACGTGAGGTCATCCAAAACTTGGCTGCCCGTGTCCTAACTCGCACTAAGTCCCGTTCGCCCATCTCCCCTGTGCTTGCTGACCTACATTGGCTCCCGGTTAAGCAGCGCCTCGATTTCAAAATTCTCATCCTTGTTTTCAAATCCCTCCATGGCCTCGCCCCTTCCTATCCCTGTAATCTCCTTCAGCCCCACAACCCCCCGAGATATCTGCGCTCCTCTAATTCTGCCCTCTTGAGCATCCCTGATTATAATTGCTCAACCTTTGGTGGCCATGCCTTCTGTTGTTTGGCCCTAAGCTCTGGAATTCCCTGCCAAAGCGTCTCCGCCTCGCTACCTCTCTTTCCTCCGTTAAGACGCTCTTTAAAACATACCTCTTTGACCAAGCTTTTGGTCACCTGCCCGTATTTACCCTTATGTGGATTGGTGTCAAATTCTTTGTCTTAAAATACTCCTGTGCAGCGCCTTGGGACGTTTTACTACGTTAAAGGTGCTACATAAATGCAAGTGGTTGTTGTTGTTGCAGGAAAGATGGGAATAGAATTGCGGAGGTGATAACACTTTCAAGGAAAGAGAGGTTAGAGATGGAGCAGTATTTTAAGAACAGAAGGGTTATGGGTGAATTTGTCAACAGTGGTGCGAAGACCATAGTTTCGAAAAGGAGGGAGCCAATGCTTGAGGTGAGGGAACCATTTGCAGAATCAACCAGCATGGTGCCAAGATGAGAAGGTAGGTGGTCAGGGGTTTAGTGGGAATGAGATTGAGGGAGCTAGAGCTGGATCTTGTAGACAAGATGAGCTCGCTGAAAGCATGGGAGAAATGGGAGATAAACTAGAGAAAGATGGGATGGTGGGGTGGGGGCGGGGGGTACCGTGCTTGCGAAAGGTGGGAACTGGGAGGAGGTGTGGTTTGATAGATAAGAGTGGGGGGGGCGGTGGGAAGTAGACAGGCAGCTAAATGGATGATCTGTATCTAGGTAATGAAGAGCTGCTTGGAGTTCTTGTTATAGGTGAGGTGGAGGGGGCAGGAGGAAAGGATTTATCAAAGCAGTTGATAGTGGACAAAAGGAGCATGGGGTTACCTTTGACCTCCAGGACGGTCCTAGAAGCAGCTATGAGAGAAGAGACTGAGGACCAGAGGAGTTGATGGTGTCCAGACAGATTTTTCATAAAAATGATCCTTGCCCTCCTTTAACAGAAATCTTGACCTGTACGAGACCTGCTAGGTTAGAGCCCCTCCTCACTGCTTGGTTGTCCTGTGACCTTAGTGGTGAACAGACTCTCAGAGCAGCTCCACTGAATGCAGTTGCGTTGTGACTCTAAGAGTTGCACAAGATCACAAGACGAAAAGGGTCTTTCAACCCATTTCATGTCATCCTTCCAGAGTGTCAACTCCAGCATCTTCCTATTATCTCATCTAGTTGTCTCTTAAAGAGTAAACTAGCAAGAAATATAAAAGCAGACAGTAAGAGCTTCTGCAAGTATATAAAAAGGAAGAAAGTAGCTAAAGTAAACATTGGTCCCTTAGAGGATGCGACTGAGGAATTAATAATGGGAAACAAGGAAATGGCAGAGACTTTGAACAAATATTTTGTATCTGTCTTCACGGTAGAAGACACTAAAAGCATCCCAATAATAGTAGATAATCAAGGGGCAAAAGGGAAGGAGGAATTTAAAACAATGACTATCACTAGAGAAAAAGTACTTGGCAAACTAATGGGACTAAAGGCTGACAAGTCCCCTGGACCTGATGGCCTGCATCCTAGGGTCTTAAAAGAAGTGGCTGCAAAGATAGTTTAAGAACATAAGAACATAACATAAGAAATAGGAGCAGGAGTAGGCCAATCGGCCCCTCGAGCCTGCTCCGCCATTCAATAAGATCATGGCTGATCTGATCCTAACCTCAAATCTACTTCCACTCTCCATCCCACCCGAACCCATGTGATCTCCCGGGAGAGGCAAAAAACCAGATAAAAACCCAATGGCCAATTTGGGAGAAAAAATCTGGGAAATTCCTCTCCGACCCATCTAGGCGATCGAAACTCGTCCAGGAGATCACTCTGTCCCTGTATTTCCTGCAGTACTTACCTTCTGTAAAAGATGATCTCCACCCCAGCCAGGAACAAGCCCAATTTACACTTGAAGGACTCCTAGCTGGCAGCCTGTTCCCGAGGTCGCCACTAATCCCTGTGAACAGAACCATTTCCTGAAATCTAACACAGAATTAGAACACAAGGAGTAGGAGCAGGACCAGGCTACATGGCCCCTGGGCCCGCTCCGCCACCCACAGGGCCATGACCGATCCGAACCTAGACTCATGTCCAATTTCCTGCCCGCCCCCCGTAACCCCTAATTCCCTTTACTTCTAGGAAACTGTCTATTTCTGTTTTAAATTTATTTAATGATGTAGCTTCCACAGCTTTCTGGGGCAGCAAATTCCATAGACCTACTACCCTCTGAGTGAAGGAGTTTCTCCTCATCTCAGTTTTGAAAGAGCAGCCCCTTATTCTAAGATTATGCCCCCTAGTTCTAGTTTCACCCATCATTGGGAACATCCTCACCGCATCCACCCGATCAAGCCCCTTCACAATCTTATATGTTTCAATAAGATCGCCTCTCATTCTTCTGAACTCCAATGAGTAGAGCCCCAATCTACTCAACCTCTCCTCATATGTCCACCCCCTCATCCCCGGGATTAACCGAGTGAACCTTCTTTGTACTGCCTCGAGAGCAAGTTTACATTGGTTGTAATCTACCAAAATTCCCTGGATTCTGGCGAGGTCCCATCGGATTGGAAAACCGCAAATGTAACGCCCCCATTCAAGAAATGAGGGAGACAGAAAGCAGGCAACTATAGGCCAGTTAGCCTAACATCTGTCATTGGGAAAATGCTGGAATCCATTATTAAGGGATTTAGAAAATCATAATACAATCAAGCAGAATCAACATGGTTTTATGAAAGGGAAATTGTTTTTGACAAATTTATTAGAGTTCTTTGAGGATGTAACGAGTAGGGTGGATCAAGGGGAACCAGTAGATGTCTTGTATTTGGATTTCCAAAAGGAGTTCGATAAGGTGCCACATAAAAGGTTACTGCTCAAGATAAGAGCTCATGGTGTTGGGGGTAATATATTAGCATGGATAGAGGATTGGCTAACTAACAGGAAACAGGGAGTCTGGATAAATGGGTCATTTTCAGGTTGGCAAACTGGGGTGTCACAGGGATCAGTGCTGGGGCCTCAACTATTTACAATCTGTATTAATGACTTGGATGAAGCAACCGAGTGTACTGTAGTCAAATTTGCTGACGATACAAAGATGGGTGGGAAAGCAAGTTGTGAGGAGGACACAAAGGGGCAAAAATTGTGTCGTGTCCCCTTTGGGGCACTAACTTCGCCGGGACGCTACTTTTAGCGCGCCAAAAAAGTCAGCACCCCCGCGCTCGAATTCAATGGTAGCGCCCCAAGAAGGAGGTGGGGCCCTACTGGAAGAAATCCCCCTCCCTCTTGGGGCACCGCGGTACTGCAGGCCTTCCTCCCCTTAATTACAGAGGAGGGGCTTTGCGCAGCGCAACCCGGGGCCCAGCTGCACCACCAGGGATCAGGGTGCCGGCAAAAGAGCTGGAACTCAAGAGGAGTGCCCGGCTGCCCGATTGTGGACGGCACCCCGCGGGAGGATGGCAGAGGGGGCAGGTGCTGGCAGGTGGCCAGCAAAAAACTGGCCGCCCGGCACCTCTCAGCGATACGTCAGGGGGTGCGGCCGAAATTTGCGGCTGGAGGTGCGGCACCACGGGGCGCTACCGCCGCCGCTAACCTCCCGCTGAATTTTGCGGGAGGCGTTAGCGGTGCTGCAGTCGGGCGCTAGTTGCTCTGTGCCCCGTTATCGCCCTCTCTTAGGGTGCTAATGGCAGGTGTAACACAACTGAATTTTGCCCCCAAATAGTCTGCAAAGGGATATAGATAGATTAAGTGAGTGGGCAAAAATTTGGCAGATGGAGTTTAATGTGGGAAAATGTGAGTTTATCCACTGTTAGGAAAAATAGAAAAACAAAATATTATTTAAATGGAGAGAGACTACAAAATGCTGTGGTATGGAGGGATCGGGGGGTCCTCGTACATGAAACACAAAAAGTTAACCTGCAGGTACAGCAAGTAATTAGGAAGACAAATGGAATGTTGGCCTTTATTACAAGGGGGCTGGAGTATAAAAGTAGGGAAGTCTTGCTACAACTGTACAGGGCGTTGGTGAGACCACACCTGGAGTACTGTGTACAGTTTTGGTCTCCTTATTTAAGGAGGGATATTCTTGCATTGGAGGCAGTTCAGAGAAGGTTCACTAGGTTAATTCCTGGAATGGAAGGGTTGTCTTATGAGGAAAGGTTGAGCAGGTTGGGCCTACACTCATTGGAGTTTAGAAGAATGAGAGGCGATCTTATTGAAACATATCAGATTCTGATGGGGCTCGACAGGGTAGATGCTGAGAGGATGTTTCCCCTCATGGGGGAGTCTAGAACTAGGGAGCACAGTTTCAGGATAAGGGGTCACCCATTTAAGATGGAGATGAGGAGGAATTTCTTCTCAGAGGGTCGTGAATCTTTGGAATTCTTTACCCCAGAGAGCTGTGGAGGCGGTGTCATTGAATATATTCAAGGGTGAGGTAGACAAATATTTGAACTACAGGGGAGTCAAGGGTTATGGGGAACAGGCAGGTAAGTGGAGTTGAGGCCAAGATCAGATCAGCCATGATCTCATTAAATGGCGGAGCAGGCTTGAGGGCCCGAAAGGCCTGCTCCTGCACCTATTTCTTATGTTCTTATGTTCTTAAATAAATGCATTGTCTTGGCTTAAGCCACTTAAGCCACTGGCTTCAGCATTTGATCCATTATTTACCTTTACAAGGACCCCTTTGAGTCATCTGTTTGAGGCTGAACAGCCCTACCTTGTCAAACCATTACCCGTGGCTCTTCCTTCTGATAGCAGACATCAGCCTCATTGATTTCTGACTCATGCACTTGAATGACCCGCTTGTGTTGCAGCAACCAGGACAGCAAGCAGTACTACAGGTGGGACCTGTGCAGGTTTAGCATGGATCTGAACTCAGTGGATCACAATATAACCCAATTCTCTTTGTTCACAGTTGCTTCGCACTGGTTAGGTATAGTGAGCAACAAGTCAACTAACACCCTTCGGTCTCTTTCAACTATCTCCTTGGAAAGTTCTATCTCACCCATACCTCCATTTTAGTGTGATCAGGCCAGGTGCAATCTCTGTCGAGCTCTTTGTTGGATCTGTCACTCTCTAGCCTGACCGCTAGGGTACTTTCCCAGGGCAGCTTGGGCTGACTCTCACACCTGCCCAAAGTCACGGTCCTTGCTGCAACCAATGGAGTCACTCTGGGACATCCCCGTGGATGATCTCGAGCAGTGGTCCAGCAGGGACAGTTAGACTCTGCGCACCTAAGCAGGTCTCCATGCAGGCAAAGAGCCTGAAGTTGTTGAAAGAAAATTCAGGGATATTGCTTCAAAAAGGTAAGTTAAAACAAATTCTGTTAGCCCACTGTACCACCATTCACTTGTTAATGATTGGAAAGAACTGACTGACATGTCAACAATTTTAAATCATTAAAAACTGTACTGGTAGTGGGATGCTGGGGAGGAGAGATCCATGCACACATTTCAGTACATGTGCACAGACCTCACAGAGGTATGAACAGGCAGTGAAAATGTGCCTCCCATTTGTATTGCTGCGAAAGTAAGGCAATACTGTACCTTCACTCTTTCGCCTGCCTCTTTGGCCAAGTGTTTGGTCACCCATCCTAATATCTTCTTTTGTGGCTCGGTGTCACATTTTGCTTGATAACACACCTGTGCCTTGGGAAATTTTACTAGGTTAAAGGCACTATATAAATGCAGGTTTTTGTTGTTGTAATTTCTCTGCCACTCTTTTCGTTTATTTCTCCTCTCTCCTTTTCTACATTTCTCTTCCTCTGCGCACAGCCCACCTGCGGGATTTGCAGATGTTTGCCTCTCCCACACTGGACTGTCGCCAGTGTATCTAGCCTGGGGGGTGTGGGTGGGTGGGGCAGGCCGTACGGGCAGGGGGTGGCGCGTAAATCACCCTGGGCTCCTGCTCCTGTTCGCCGCTTTACCGTGCTCCAGGACCCGACTGGAAAACCGTGTGCGGGCGCCACACGCTGCCCTCCACAGTCAGGCAGCTGCCAACATTCAGCATCAGGGCTCGCACATGACAAACGGCCTCTTGGGCGAGGTGCTGGCACTCGAGCTGCAGAAATATAACGCAGCATGAACAAGTGTGTTTAGCCAAGGAAAGAAGAAAATTGGAGAGGGAAAGCCACGGAGTCTGTGCAATGCATAGTTGCCACTCCAATACACTTCAGGAATTAACCTCCATACCTATCCACAGGTCTTTCCTGTTTGAAGTAATTACAGTGGATTATGGTAATGTGCACTAGGGAAATTAATTAAACCTTTACAATTAATATTACATATCTCGAAATGAAAGTGATAGCTAAGTTACAATAATGAAGTCCCACCGTTGAAAATTTTACGCCAACGTTTGCAGAATCAGCGGGATCCCTCCTGTGCAAATATGGTGCTTTATCTTGGCTGATTAACTTGGGCCACACTTTCTCGGAGACCGAGGAGCCTGCGTCACATGGTCTGTGCTTGAGAAATAAACTGAGGGACAGGTTTAATTTGACATTGGGAAAGGATTTATGATTGGCAATAATCTGAGGCTTAATGAGCAGGCAAACAGCATGCTGTTTTTTTTTCCACAGAGTGAATGAACAGCTTTTATATTCTGCCTCGCTGAAATAATAAAGACAGTTTTTCTTTAATGACTGTGTTTTTTGGTGTAATTATTTTTTATGGTCATCAAGGTGAGGGATGATAGTGCCCAGGCAATAGGACACATCCCACTCCAGTCAGCCAGTGTCACAATTAAGCACGCCCAGGTCAGATAAGCACGAGTTAGATGCAGAGTGAAGGTGTTTTTGCATTAGTGTTGCTGACAGGTCTTAGATGGCTAACAATTAGTGCGTAGCCGGCCAGCAGTGCAGAGAGCTGATTTTGCCACGGTCATCTCATTTGCATAATTATTCATAGCTCCCTGGCAGCTTTGGTCATGTGCACTGAGCTAGTCGAATGCAAATTGAGTGCGACGCAGCCACTTAAAGCTAAGTGGTCGCAAAGTGGAACGAAAGGTTTTGGAGCCCTTGGAAAGGTTCAGAAGGGCATTCCAATCCATTGGCAGCTTTTACTGAGGCAGGAAGGGGCAGAGGGGAAGGAAGTGCAGGGCAAAAAATGAGACGAAAGGATTCCAAAGGGGAGACACAAACCAGAGTCTGCAGACAAATGACCGGCAGCCCCAGCATTTGACTCCTTGTGGACATGTGGACATTTTATGCATGAGGTGGGGTTGTCCTCACTGTATCCTTTGCATTGGACAACAGCGAGCATGGAATGAAACTGAGGCATAAAAGGTGAGGGCTGAAGTGGTTCTCGCAGTCACTGACCACTGTAGTTCCTGTGGTGGGGGTTGACTGCAGGTCACCTTGGGGCATGCAGCTTCACTTCCATGACCGTCCTTGTGAATCAGGACCCACTGACAAAGTGAGGCGTGCGCTCCTCGTGCCTGTAGATGTGGGATTGAGGGTACAAGCGGGTTGGCACAGACGGCCGCTGGTGCAGCCTCACCCAGCCCTCCTCCCCAGCAACCCTCCATTGATCTTCCTCTAAAACACACAAGTAAAGGGGCATTCCAGTGTGAAAGCTCATTTTACAACTATTGTGGCAGTTGGGGAAATGGCTGTGCCTTAGTAACTGGCACCACGGCTCTTGACCAACTAAATGGAAACAGAAAGAAGCAAAGTGCAAAAGCGAAAGAAATATCCTCAAATGCAGCTACCAATCTTACAATTGTGCTCTTTGACTCCATTCCTATAAATGTCAGAGCCCCTAACAATCCTGGGTGCTCACCTTACACAGGGAAGTAGCTGAATCGATGAGGTGCTGGGATAAACACCAGGAAATTGTGTTGATGCCGAAATGGTGTCATTTTCAGCTAACTTGCATACGTTGGCTGGCAAACCAGTGGGCACTTCCCAAGCAGGCCTCAGGCCTGCAATACCCAATAATGCGAGGCACCAATGTCTTGGGTAGAGCAGTGGTACCATCAGCTTAATGGCCTCCAGGAGTGAAAGCAGATGTAACATTCACTGGCTGGAAGAAAAGGAAGAATAAGAATGCATTATGTAAATGCAACGCAACCTTTTTAAAACAAGCAGAGACGTGACAGGTTCAATCATTCCCACCTTGTGTACATTTCCATGTAACTATGAAGTCTGATCAGCAGGAATGCCAAATAAGACTGGGATTTGTACTCTGAGGCTGTGTAGTGGGTCGTCCCATCCATATTCTATCATAATGCACCTAAGAATGCATGAAGGTGGGTTAGCATGCATGAAGGGAGCACCATCTTTTGCCCGTGTTCATTAATTTGCTCCTGGTGTAACACATTTTAGTGCCCCGATCCTGTATTAACAAGCGAAGGGTCCCTCCTCAACTTCAGTCAGCATCCGTAAAGAAAGAAAGGAAGAATTGCATTTCTATAGCGCCTTTCACTACCACAGAAGTCCCAAAGTTTTACAGCCAATGAAGTACTTTCTGAAGTGTTGTCACTGTAGTAATATAAGAAACACGGCAGCCAATTTGCACACAGCAAGGTCCCACAAACACATAGGCCTAGAAATTGGGTATAGCCCGGCTTGAGGCGTTAGAACTGGCGCTGCGCAAAGTTTATAGCCAGACGAAACTTATCGCCGCCTGGCGCGATATTGGGTTGCATCGTCCCTAAAGGTGATTGAGGCACGAATTCAGGCATTACACAGGACTCCTAAGGCGCTAAACTTCCGGCGCAACCCAATATCAGAGCAGACGGGCTCAGCGCAGGTGCTCTCAATTACCGATGACCACGAGAGTTCCAGGCACCGGCTAGCTCTTAAAGGGGTGGGCCAGTCAGCTTCAGCATCCACACTCTGCACCTTGCAGGCCTCAGAATTGGCGCAGGCCCTTCTCTGGCAATAAAAACTTGGACCAGATGGAGAAGGTGAGACAGAGAGCAGAGCGCTTCATCAATGAGGCTCTGGAGCAATTGGTGGCTGCAGTGGAGCGCCGGCGAGATGTTCTCTACCCAGACAATGGTAGGAGGCCGAATCATAAGGACTACCGACGAGCTTGGAGGGATGTATGCCAGAGGGTCAACTCCAGCAGCATGGTGACCAGGAGCCCTGTCCAATGCAGAAAGAAATTCAACGACCTCACTCGGGTCGTGAGGGTGGCTGTTGTTCCTGCAAACTTCTGCATCCCTTCATTTGCACCTGACTTTATGGCTACAGGGTGGCCTGTACCCCATTGGCCATCTGCCAGCAAGCACCCATGGCCCTTTCTGGGCACACACATGCACATTTGACTCAGGGCGTCATGTAAGGGCTCTTGCACCATGGGGGGCATGAGATGATCACTCAGGGCATCAGGTTACATAACTTCCCCTCCTTTCCCCTGCAGTCCATGCTGGCGAAGATTGGCAAAGACCAGCTTCGCACCGGTGGAGGACCTCCACAAGTGGTCACTCTCACGGGTCTCGAGGAGAGAGTCCACCAGATTCTTGGAGGACGTCTGAGTGATCCTGTAACCACTGCAGCTACCGACCCCATTGTCGACAGTGATGGTAAGGTTCTCACCTCTTACAACAGTCTGCTTCTACTTGTTCCCCCCGCCAGCATGCTTTCTCACTGTGGACCCATGTCATAGCCTTGCCGCAATCTGGCATCCCTTGCTGCGAACCTGTCCTTTTGCTAAAGCCACTCTTCCACCTCCCTGCTTTCAGATGCTGCATCACCAATTCGGGAGCCGGGCCCTCAAGCTGCCAGTGCCAGTGCCTCCGAAGACTCAATGAGAAAATTACTGTCCAACAGAAGGTCAGCAACCCTCTCCAGCAACGATCAGGATGGCCAGCCCAAATGGCTGCAGCTTTTATACTAGTGCTGTCCCCTTTAAATAGCGCCCCCCGAGTCCGAGAAGGGCCTGGGAACGCTCCATCCAACTGTCACTAATAGCGCCAGGCGGAAAGGTTGCGGGCGCCACCGAATATCCGGTCCGGGGCGCAAAAATGGCGTTGCACACTGAAATGACGTCATGATCTGCCTGCGCCCGCGGGCGCGTGCAAAGAGTTAGCGCCGGCGCTAAAATCATACTCAATATGGGAGGTGGCGCTATATTCACAGCACCTGCCCGAAAATTGGGTAACGCCCCAATTCTCGGGCTCTTTAGGCGCTAATCGTTGGCGCTACCAACCGAATTTCTAGGCCATAATGACTGGATAATCTGTTTTAGTGATGTTTCATTCAGGAAAAAATATTGGCTGGGATACCGGGAAGAACTCCCCTGCTCTTAAGTGGAGAGACTAGAGCAGCTGGTGTTGTTCTTCTTAGAGCAGAGAAGGTTCAGGGGCGACTTAACAGAGGTGTTCAAAATCATGAGGGGTTTTGTAGAGTAAATAAGGAGAAGCTGTTTCCACTGGCGGAAGGGACAGTAAGCAGAGGACACTGATTAAAGATAATTGGCAAAAGAACCAGAGGGGAGATGAGGAGAATTTTTTTTTACACAGTGAGTTATTGGCCCAGAAATTCGGGTCTCCACGGGTGAGGCCGCACGGGGTACTCACCCGTAGGCCCAATGGAAGTGCCGGTTTCCTGCATGCGCTGCGCATGCGTGGGAAACCGGCACTCACGTTCCCCTGAAAGAAGGGGTTCAGAGTTCGAACGCGTGCGCAGGAGAGGCAGCGCGTGCGCATCGAACTTACGTTTTTTTTGCAGGTTTTCCCGAGAGGGTAAGTCTCCAGAAGTTACACATTTAAAAAGCAGTCACAAGGCCTGCTTTTTACAAGGTAAATGGTGAATTAATTAAAATTAAAACATTTTTTCCACAGGTTTATTATTTTTAAATACTTTAAAGAAAGGTAAGTTAATTTTTAGCCCCGTTAGAAAATAAAATTATTTTTTTGAAAAATTTAAATTATTGTTTAAAATAGTTATTTCATGTAATTTATAGTTTATTTAAAAAATGTGATATTTAAAAAAAAATTATTTGAAGATTTAGTGATGTTTTGGGGCTTATAGTATTTATAAGTTTGACAGCCCTTCCTGTCAAACTTATGAATGAAGCATTCCCTGCTCCGATTGGCTCCCCATAGCCCACGTGATCCCAGGGGACGCATCGAACTAACTGCGCCCCTGGGATACACAAGCACTGCGCGCCAGCAGTTGGAGCAGGCCCAGGATCGCAATTCCACGGGGGCCCACAGCTCAACGGCCGGTGTGCTAGGTAAGTGCAGGTCGGGGGCTTGCACCCGCGGGAAGCCCCCGACCCGAATTTCTGGGCCATTATGATCTGGAATGCATGGCCTGAAAGGGCAGTGGAGGCAGATTCAATCGTAACTTTCAAAAGGAAATTGGATGAAAACTTGAAGGAGTAAAATTTGCAGGGCTCTGGAGAAAGAGCAGGTGAGTGGGAATAACTGGAGAGCTCTTTCAAAGAGCCAGCACTGACACAATGGGCTGAATGGCCTCCTTCTGTGCTGTATCATTCTATGATTCTTCAACAGAGTTATGGGATCTTTTATGTCCATCTGAGAGGGCGGACGGAGCCTACTCCAAAAGATGGCACCTCCGACAGTGCGACGCTCCTTCAGCACTGCCCCTCCAACAGTGCGGTGCTCCCTCAGTACCGCCCCTCCGACAGTGCAACACTCCCTCAGTACTGCCCCTCCGACAGTGCGGCACTCCCTCAGTACCGCCCCTCCGACAGTGCAGCGCTCCCTCAGTACTGCCCCTCCGACAGTGCAGTGCTCCCTCAGTACCGCCCCTCTGACAGTGCGGCGCTCCCTCAGTACTGCCCCTCCAACAGTGCAGCGCTCCCTCAGTACTGACCCTCCAACAGTGCGGCGCTCCCTCAGTACTGCCCCTCCGACAGTGCAGCTCTCCCTCAGTACTGCCCCTCTGACAGTGCAGCGCTCCCTCAGTACTGCCCCTCCGACAGTGCAGTGCTCCCTCAGTACCGCCCCTCCGACAGTGCAACACTCCCTCAGTACTGCCCCTCCGACAGTGCAGCACTCCCTCAGTACTGCCCCTCCAACAGTGCAGCGCTCCCTCAGTACTGCCCCTCCTACAGTGCGGCACTTCCTCAGTACTGCCCCTCCAACAGTGCGGCGCTCCCTTGGTACTGCCCCTCTGACAGTGCAGCGCTCCCTCAGTACTGCCCCTCCTGCAGTGCGGCGCTCCCTCAGTACTGCTCCTCCGACAGTGCGGCGCTCCCTCAGTACTGCCCCTCCGACAATGCGGCATTCCCTCAGTACTGCCCCTCTGACAGTGCAGCACTCCCTCAGTACTGTCCCTCCGACAGTGCAGCGCTCCCTCAGTACTGCCCCTCCGACAGTGTGGCGCTCCCTCAGTACTGACCCTCCAACAGTGCGGTGCTCCCTCGGTACTGCCCCTCCGACAGTGCAGCGCTCCCTCAGTACTGCCCCTCCTACAGTGCGGCGCTCCCTCAGTACTGCTCCTCCGACAGTGCGGCGCTCCCTCAGTACTGCCCCTCCGACAATGCGGCATTCCCTCAGTACTGCCCCTCTGACAGTGCAGCACTCCCTCAGTACTGTCCCTCCGACAGTGCAGCGCTCCCTCAGTACTGCCCCTCCGACAGTGCAGCGCTCCCTCAGTACTGCTCCTCCGACAGTGTGGTGCTCCCTCAGTACTGACCCTCCGACAGTGCAGCACTCCCTCAGCACTGCCCTGCCGACAGTGCAGCGCTCCCTCAGTATTGTACTGAAGAGAGTTATTTAAACCGCATAGGACGGGCGGGAGAGGAGCGGGGGGGGTGGGGTGGAGTTAAAATTCTAAACCCGACCTCAATCCGGCTCCAATGCGCCCACTTCCGGTTCTAGCGGAGGCGGGTTGGAGGGGGCCGGTGATGAACCTTCTCTCCAGAGGCAGGTCCATAATAATATAAATATGTTAATGAAGCTGCCTGGTTCAAATTTTAGGACAGTTTTTAAATTTAAGTGCGACGGGACCGTGTTTTCGAAGGCTCGCGAAACCCGGCAGCTAAAGGGAGGTGAGACGGGCTGGATTCAGCAGGTACTGCCACTGCACATGGGCCATGTGGAGCAGGAGTGCTTCACCCAGCCCCTTAAACAAGCCTGTTAACCCCACAATTGGACCCACCCCCGATCTACTCATGGCCCCCGATCTCCTCTCTGGTCCCACGTTGTCCCCTCATCGATCCATGATCTCTTCCTCCCTCCCTCCCTCCTCTCTGCTTCCTGGCTGTGGCCTTCCAGGGCAGGCATTCCCATCTGACAGCCAGACCGCCGTTCAGTCCAGCTGGGTGCAGCCAGGAAATGGAGTCAAAAAATTGAAATGGGTTCCTGCCGTTAAATTCGGCAGGACCTTCCTGTTCCCCACATTTCCGGTTTTCCTGGTCACTACGAGTCTCCCCCGCCCCTCTGCTCCCTCCTGCAAATATTGGCCTAGTGTTGAATTGTCAGCCTTGATTATGTGCTCAAGTCTCTGGAGTGGGGCTGGAACTCACAACCTACTACCTCATAGTTGAGAATGCGACCAGTCAGAATATATCTTTTAGGTTTTGGTTCTGAAAAAGCGTTACACCCAGAACAGTAACTTCGTGACCCCCAACCCACCGTGTATGTGCCCATAGCTGTTTTAACAGTGGTGGATATCGGGGTGTGCGAGTGTCCTGGCACGAAGAGGTGGGAACCATTGTTAGCTTATTTAAATCGGGCTGCCACAGTGCAATTGGGAGCCCAATTTAAGTTTTACGCATGTCGCACAGGTTTCTCAGGGGCCTGGAAACCCGTCAGTGATAGGGAGGCGGGAGTGGCCAGCTCTACAAGGTAAGTGCCTTTCTCACCACTCCTTGTGGACCAGGAGGAGTAGCTCCCCCCATCCTCAAGAATGCCTTTAGCCTTCCCCAGTCTCGATCACCGATCTTCCCCCTTTCAACCCTGATGTCCTTTCTCTCCCTCCAGCCAATTGCAGCCAATCACATCCCCCCCCCCACCCAAGCCCCCAATCGGCAACCTTCCCCCCGTCCCGCGATGGCCTCCCTCCCCCACCAAGCCCCGATCACTGACCCTCACATGCCACAATCGAGACCTACCTCCCCTCAAGCCCCAAACATCAACCTTGCCCCCTCCCGATTGCCAGGGACCATCCTCAAGGGTAGCCGGCTGCAGCCTGCTGCCGCTGGTGTTCCCTCCTGCCCGTCGGTCAAGTTGTCCATTTGGCTGGCTGCTGGGCGGGAAACGGATCAAAAATTTTAACGAGGCCCTGCCGTTAACTTCGGCAGGACCTCCGTACCCCCTAACCCTTATCAGGTTCTTCAGCCGCTTCATTCTCGCCCACACCCTCCCCGCCTCAGGGCCTAAGAGTTAGTTGCTGAACCATTGCACAGAGAGCACCAGAGATTGTGTGCACTGAAGGACTACAATCTGGACAGCTACACAGATCTGCCAACTACAGTACAATGAGAGTCATCCATTTTTTAGTGCGCTGAATTTTCCTCTCCTTTCCCACCCATTCCCAGGTGGTATCAGGTGAGCCGGGGAGGGAAATTGGCCTGGGAGTTGTTCTGCTGCATCCCCGCTACTTCCAGGACCCAGGAATAGAACAATGAAACTCGCTTGCAATCTGGACTGGATCTCTGCGTCGAACCCACATGTGCGCCTTCAATCTCTCGAGCTGAGTTAACACTCGGCGACGCATCCTTTTGGTTCTTTATAAAGAATTCATTCTTGGGATACGGCGTTGCTGGCTAGGCTGGCATTTACTGCCCATCATCAAGCAAGTTAAAAGGCGTGTTGCCACCCAGCAACCAAGAATGGGCAAGATGGGAAAGTGGTGCAAAATAATAATACAGTATTTATATGATTCGACTAAAAAACGGGAACTTCACAACATAACATTTTCTCCTACACCCATGTGCATACACTTGTTGAACTACAAAGCTTTAATCTTCCATTTCCTATCGCTCCTACGTGGTGCAACCCCTGTGGCTTGAACAGAGGTAGAGGCAGGCTGCTCAGATGGCTGCTCTGACTGCTGAGATGCTCTTGGCTGATGACCTCTGGGTTTTGGAGCGCCTGATGGCCCCGCCAAAGACTGCTACAGGGGCAGACTTGGCCATGGGGGGACAAGGCTGCATGTGGGGTACTGACTGAGGCGGGGTGGGGAGTGGGTGGGTCAACAGGTGAGAAGTAAAAGCGTTTTGAGTGGAGTTCCACTTCCATGTCCCCTTTTGCCATCACCCTCTCATGGGCCAGCCGCACTTCACATCTACCACTGTGCTGGAGAGCACTTGGGAGCAGATCAGTGCGGCGCTGTGGGGCCAAGGCTCCTATTTAAGGCGGCTGACCTGTTGGCATCCAGAGTCTGCACGCCCATGGTCAAGACCTACATGGATTCATTTGATTGCTGCAATTGACGTTCCATGGAGCTGGCCACTCTATCCATGGAAAACGACATCATCGCTATGCCCTGCGATACCAACCCACTCGTGTTTGAGGCGGACTCCTCCATTCTCTCTGCAACCGTGGACAGTGTGCTTGGACGGCCTATCAGCAATGTTCCCTTTAAGCTGCACAGCCATGCAGACCTTCGAAGGTCCCATGCAGCCGGTGAGCCGGCTTTTAAATAGAAAAAAAAGGCGCATGCGCGGAATTTTGAATGGCCCTCGCAGCCTGTTAAAGGGACCGCGTGGGCCAAAAACAAATTAGAGGGAACATTGTCTATCAGCGCATCTCACATCTCACATTCCCTGCTGCCCCTCAATAATGACCCTTTTCATCAACAGCCCCCGGAGTACAGCAACTGTGCCCAGCTGAGCAGCGCATGGAGTGTCCTGCGCCATCCGATGTGGACTCTCCACTGCTGTCCCTGCCACCACCATCTGCTCTTGCTCGCTTGTGAAGTGTGAGTCACCAGGTGAAAACCCAACTATCTGTATACCTGGACCCATCGAAGTGCGAGTATCTGAGCTGGTGCATGGTAAGCAGGAGTCCTGTGACAGTGCACCCTCAGAAGGAATCAGCTCTTCTGAGGATTCATCGTCTGCGAGATCCACTGACTCCTGCTACATGTGTGAAGGCCTCCTGGCGGAGAGAAAAGCTGTGAATTACTACTGGCAGGGTAAGAATGTTGCAACTTATTAGTATGAAGATGATCATATTTCACTCGCTGCTGAAATCAAGTCAATATGACTGAGTGTTGTATGACATGTGGGTGGCTGATATTTAATTGTGTCACCAGGTAACTGGGAGGTCCCCATCTCCCCATCTCTGACTGCCAGGGACGCCGAAATGCCACCGATCTCCAGCACTTCCTCCTCTGTTAGCTGTCAAATCGGGGAGGACCACCTCCGATTCTCCCCCTCTCCCTGGTGTTCTATGGTCTTTTCTCCTGTAAGGAGGGAAACAACAGACCTCTGAGTGAGTGTAATGGCATGTGTTCACCCGATGGATGCAGTGCATTTGGTGAGGGTGACTATCAGGGAGAGGCATGAAATTGCATAAGGATGAAGGTGAGTGGCAGTGGTGGATGGCTAGATGGGGATGTGAGGAAGTGCATAGAAGGAGCAGGATGGGTGCACTTTCAAGGTAAGTGGGTGTGAGGAGTGATGTGATGAAGTATGCTTGACAAGGCAGAGTGAGGGGGTGGGGTGACGTGCACAGCAGGACGTAGGTGAATGTGCAACTGTGCGCACGTTTCCTGACCTGGTTAGGTCATTAAAGCGCTTCCTGCTCTGAATGCAGGAGCGTGGCACAATGCTCCTGCTGCTGACCTCCTGGACCACCTCCAGTCTTTGTGGCAGCAGCAGGTTTCTTCCTCCCATTGCTGGGGAAGCGTATCTCTCTCCGGCTCATCACTGCCCCCAGCAACACATCAAACGAGGTATCGTTAAATCGAGGCGCAACCCTTGTCCGCCCTGAATCCACTATGAAACTTCTCCTTCTCTTTGTGCAAACCCCCACCTCCTCCAAATTCCATCTTTGGATTGGTCCTTTAAATACTGGAGTTCAGATCGCATCATGCGGGTCCGCATCACGCCCGACGCCACGTATTCAACACCAAACCCGGAAGTAACATGATAATGAGCTTGCTGCGTTAAAATCCCACCAACAGATACGCCGAGCTTGCTTCCGGTTTCCCACGTGATATTGGAACCGTCCCCTCCCAACGCGTCTCCAAGTTAATATGGGAGCCATTGAGTCACTCCCACTGTACGGCGATGAATTTGTTTCGTGTAAGCAGCAAATTCCTGTTTACAAGCATTTGTTCATGAGTTGTCACAATTTCAAAAAAGTAATCCAACATCAAAGGCAATGGCAGGCACAGAAGGATCCCAGTTTGATCTAGTCTAATGCTTCATCTCTATGTATGTTAGCCATATTTGCAAATTATACCAGATTAGGCAGTGAGTAGAGTCTAATAAAGCAGCTAAAGATTGATGGAAGGTCATAGACAATGGTTGCAAGTGGGGAGAACTATGGTAGCTGAACGTCAGTACAGAGAATTGTAAGGTCTTACACACCAGGAGAAAGAAAATAGGTGCATAGTTGATGAATGGTGTTGAACTAGCTCTTAGGGAGGCTAAAAGTGATTTGGGAATAAGGGGAGACTCAACCCTGACCATGTCTAGAGCAGAGCAGCAATTAACAACACAAACAGAATTCTGCTCTGCGCTGCCAAATCAGTGGAGCGTGGGGCTAATTCCGTGCTCCGACTGGGGAATGGCACTCGCAGGCAGCGCATCATGGGAAATCACAGGCAAATAAGCCGTGCTTTTCCATTCATTAATTGTAATAGGTGGAAAATCACGAGATGTGCTCCTGCGATTCCCCGCAATGCACTGTCTGCGAGGGCATTCCCCACAGGGACCACGGAATTGGGCCCTCTTAATCCAAGGCCATCGTGCGGAAGCTTACAGTGCCCTGGATAGGCCGCGCAATGAACGATGTGTTCAATACTAGTCACGGAAGTGGTGCGGAGATGACAGCACAGGATGCCTAATGCAATGAAAGGAAAGCTTGGCCTCCCCTCAGTATAGAAGATTGATTTCATCAAGCTGTTTAAAATGATAAAGGTGTTCGATAGGGTGGATACAGAGGAACTATTTCTGCAACATCACCCGTCTCCACCCCACCTCAGCTCATCTGCTGCTGAAACCCTCATCCATGCCTGTGTTACCTCTAGACTCGACTGTTCCAGCACTCTCCTGGCCGGCCTCCCACTTTGTACCTGTGATCAAATATGCCATTCATCAGGCACTGTATTCCCTGTGTTTAGTTTAGTTTCAGTTTCATTTCCTTTCCTGTATTGTATTGTGTGTAGGGCTCCGCCCATACCTGGCCCCTACTTAAGCAAGCCCCAGCGTGTCTCACAGCAGTACAGCAGATCTCTGGATGAGAGACACTTCTCCAATGTGTATTACTTTCTGAGTTAATAAAAGCCTTGCTTTGCTCCGTTAATGTCGAGTCTCGGATTCATTGAGGCACATCAGTACCCTACGTAAGCTTGAGCTCATTCACAACTCTGCCACCCGTATCCTAACTTGCACCAAGTGGCGTTCACCCATCTCCTGCTCGCTGACCTATATTGGCTCCCAGTCTAGCAATGCCTCGATTTTAACATTTTCATCCTTGTGTTCAAATTTCTCCATGGCCTCGCCCCTCCCTATCTCTGTAATCTCCTCCAGCCTTACAACCCTCCGACATCTCTGCACTCCTCCAATTCTAGCCTCTTAAGCATCTCCGATTTTCATCGCTCCACCATTGGTGGCCGTGCCTTCAGCTGTCTAGGCCCTAAGCTCTGGAATTCCCTCCCTAAATCTCTCCACCTCTCTCCCTCCCTCCCCCCCTTTAAGGTGCTCTTTAAAACCTACCTCTTTGACTAAGCTTTTGGTCATTTGTCTTAATATCTCCTTATGTGGCTCAGTGTCAAATTTTGTTTGATAATACTCCTGTGAAGTGCCTTGGGATGTTTGACTATGTTAAAGGCACTATATAATTGCAAGTTGTTGTTCTGTGGGGGAGTCCAGAATGAGGGGGGCATAATCTTAAAATTAGAACTAGGTCAATCAGGAGTGAAATCAGGAAGCACTTTTCCACACAAAGGGCAGTGGAAATCGGGAACTCTCTCCCCCAAAAGGCTGTGGATGCTGAGGGTCAGTTGACATTTTCAAGACAGATCGATAGATTTTCGTTGGGTAAGGGTATCAAGGGATTTGGATCAAAGGCCTGGTAAATGAGGTTGAGGTGCAGATCAGCCATGATCGCATTGAATGATGGAGCAGGTTTGAGGGGCTGAATGGCCTCCTTCTGTTCCGAATATTCTTGTGACTCTTAAGCCTTGAAAAGAAGTGAATGAAAAGGGACTTTATTGAAGCAGCTAAGAGAATAAGTGGAATAGAAAAGGTCAATCCTGGGCACTACTTCAAGTTAAATAACAACTTCAGAACACAGGTACAATAAAAATGGGTAACAAAAACCAAATTCAAGATGTCAGCAAGCAGTTCTTCACACAAAGGGTGATTAATTCCTGGAGAGGTTTTCTGGGTCGAGTAGTAGAGGCAAAAACTCTGGAGTCATTCAAGAAATGATTAGCTGCCACGAGGAGCTAACTGGACGGCCCTCTTGTGAGTAGAGTGAAGCTTCATTTCCCGGCACTGCGCGGGAGGAAAGGAATCGGGCCTATGGCTGATTTTTTCAATGTCATACCATTGAATTATTTTTAAATGCTGGCCCTCGCTTGGCTGCCCAATCACGGGCAAGGAACCGCCCAAAAGGTGCGGCTCACCAAGTTGATATGTGGCCATTGTTGGATCCAAGGGACTGGTCAGCTCAAGAAACTTCTGAAAGATAGAAAGACTTGCATTTCTGTAGCACCTCTCACGATCTCAGGCCGTCCCAAAGCACCTTACAGCCAATGAAGTGTAGTCACTGTTGTAATGTAGGAAATGTGGCAGCCAATTTGCACACAGCAAGCTCCCACAAACAGCAATGTGATAATGACCATTAAATCTGTTTTTTTAGTGATGTTGGTTGAGGGATATTGGCCAGGACACTGGGGAGAACTCCCCTGCTCTTCCTCGACATAGTGCTGTGGGATCCTTTACATCCACCTGAGAGGGAAGACTGGGCCTCGGTTTAACGTCTCATCCGAAAGACGTCACCTCCAACAGTGCAGCACTCCCTCAGTACTGCACTGGAGTGTTACTCAAGTCTCTGGAGTAGGACTTGAACCCTCGACCTTCTGACTCAGAGGCGAGAGTGCTGCCACTGAGCCACGGCTTACACGTCCTACTGGCTGTTCAGCTTTTTACATTTCTGGCACAATCATTATGACATTTCGCCCTATACAGTGTCAGCAGTCAACCTCCTTTCTCCTCTGGTTCACAACAACAAGTTTCGAGTAAGCACGAGATTTTGTCGTGGAGCATAAGGAACAGACTTTATTGATACTCAGTAAAAGCTGTTCGGTCTTTAACCGCATACAGAGAGAAGCATCCGGGAAGGCGCTGAACACCTCGAGTCTCTTCACCGGGAGCAAGCGGAAGCCAAGCGCAAACAGCAGAAGGAGCGCACGTCAACCCAAGCACCCCACCCACCCGCCCCATCAACCACTGTCTGCCCCACCTGTGGCAGAGACTATGGGGTCAATTTTCAGTGTGCCGTGGAGTCGGGATTGGAGGCGTGCAGGGGCTTAAATTCCCGAATTCGGGGGTCTCGACACCATCCCGCCCAAAACCCGCCCCCATGTAAGTTTCAAAGGAGGTGGGTACCCGCCCCGCACTAGGACCCGCCGACCCGAGGCGGGAAGGGATTAGTGCCAATTAACTGCCTGTTAACAGGTAGTTAACAGGCAGTTTTTAGCCTAATCCCTATTTTGAAGGTTGTCATGTGGGATTCCCGACGGCTCCAAACCACGCCAGGTTAGAGGAGTCGGGCCGTCGGGTTGAAGGACTTGGAGGGGCGAGATGTCGGTGTTCAGGTGAGTGATGGGTGCATGAGTGCAAAGGTAAGTGTGCTTGGTGTGTCTAAAGTGTGTAAAGAAGTTTAAATTACCTATACTTACCTTTACAGCCTTTCTTCTGTTAGGTTTCAGGAGTCCATCATTCAGCCGGCACAGAAAGCAGAATGGCTGCGATCTGTCAAAAGTGACAGCCTGCAGCTTTCAGTGCCAGCGAGATTTCTAACTGAGTCTACATAGAAGGACTCAGGTTAGAAGTAAGACTGTCAGTGTTTGACAGCTTCAAGCAGCTGTGAAACACTGATATTTCATCTGTCAACATGTCTTGACAGATGAAATTTCAGTCTGTGACATCACCTGTTGCCGGGTGGCCCTTAATTGGCCTGCTGAGCCCGCTGGGCAGGCTCAACAAGGTCAATCAAGTGAAAATCGTGTGGATTGGCCGCATCTCGATGGAGGCGGGACTACAACCCAAAAGTTGTAGCCCCGCCTCCTTCCCGACTTCTGAATGAAAATCACCCCCTGTAGATCCGCATTGGACTCATCAGTTACCTGAAAACTCATTTTTAGTGTGGAAGCAATTCATCCTCAGTTCCCAGGGACTGCCTAAGAAGACAGAGAGTGACTTTTTCCTGGTTTCTGTATCTTTCGAGTACACTCTGAGATACTGTTGAAAATCATGCTCTTTATACACCATATTTTGACTACATCAAAGCAAAATGTCATGGACAAGCCTGTATGACGTATCTATTTGCCAAATCCTTTGAAAACAGAATATCCATGTAAACAGTTTGCAATTGTTTACCTCAGAACGACTCCTCTACATGGGACTTCCTGACTTAACATTTGCTAGTATCCTTGAAATAAAAGCTTTAGCAACTGCTATCTGTAGCTAATGGATCCCTACTACCCATGGTTATTACCCTAAAACTAAACCACTCACGGGTGACATCATTACTAACACTTATTCCCTCACACAAGCACTACACATCTCAGAAAACAAGCAATGCATTCCCCTCACGACACTTCAGAGTCATCCTGTTTATATCTTGGAAAGCTTGTTGCTTTAAAACACAAAGAAGTTCGACTGTTAACCCTTAACTCCCCAAGATGTCCAGCATACATCTCTCCAGGATGTCCAACATACACCAGTGGCATTTTTGCTCGGCATTCTGCCATTGATTTTGCTGCCAATGCTTTGCTTCCGTATTCATGTTTGCTGCTGCCATTTGAGGAGTTTGTGCCCAATGCTGGAGCAAGGCTAGTCGGAGGAGCAGTGAAGTAACTGCCTCAAATTTCCACTCCAGGACACTTCAATAATTACCCGTAGCGAGTGAGGCTTCGGCCTTTTGCAGAAGTAAGCCCAGTGAGGGAAGTGACAAATCTGGCCGGCACATTCAAATTAAAGGGGCGTGCGCACTAAAAAGTAAATGATTGCTTTTATCAAGCTTCAGCATCAATTTCCGATATTGGTCAGTTTTGGCCAAGGGGTTGGTGGAAGGAGGAGAAGTGGCGGGCAGGTAGGTGAAGTGAAAGGACACCCAACATGGAAGTGCAGATTCTGTGGAGGAGTCTTGGAACGGTACAGCAGCTGACTCTGTTTGATGGATTGCTAAATGAGGTAGGCACCAGGAGGGTTGCCCCATGTTGGCGTTCCAGGGCACCTTCCCCCGAGGGCACCAGTGCATCAATTGTGGTAACAGACAGTCAGCGGGTTCAACACTGTGCATACTTGATGCAGGCCAGGGAACAGATGCAGTAGAGTAGGGCACACTTAAAGGAATCTGGAAAGGAAAGACTATCCAACAGTGTGATGTACCCTGTGGGTGACCCAAAGGTTGCATGCCACAAAGTGTTGTCTGTTCCACATGCACTCCACACCCATGTCAAGCTCTCACACAACCTCACAGCTCATTCTCTGCGTCTCATGCATGCCTGTACCTGAGGAGGACATATCTTCAACATGCAATGTTTCACACCCAAATCTTTCAAAGCCTTAACACCTCAAGTCATTTTCGAACAACCTAGCCGCGTAATACAGTCACTTACTGACCACCCAAGTTGGCATCTTTCCTTGCCAACCCTCCATCTCTTTCTCACAATCCCCAATCTCTCTCAACAATCCCTTCTAACGTACCTTTCCATCTGTTTCCCTCAAAGGGGCTTTGCTTGCGTTAAAAGTTCAACTTTTCTTAAAAAAAATCAAATTAGAGTAAAAGGAGTCTGTCTTCCTTTCTCCCTATGTGTGCCTTTCTCTTTTTTCCATTGCCTCATAAGTGTAAGATTTTTCTTACATAAAGTATTTGTTATTTCCAGTGCTTCATCTTCAGAGATTTTTGAGATGACACTTTGTTATGCATTATTGATTGAAGAAAGTATTATATCATTAAGTATTAACTTAGCTGGCTCTGTCTTATGGTTCACTCAAAGTTATATTAACTGCCTTGATATTTAAAATCATAGAATGGTTACAGCACGGAAGAAGGCCATTCGGCCCATCGAGCCTGTGCCAGCTCTCTGCAAGGGCACTTCAGCTAGTCCCACTCCCCGCCCTTTCCCCGGAGCCCTGCAAATTTCTTTCCTTCAGATACTTATCCAACTCCTTTTTGAAAGCCGTGATTGAATCTGCCTCCACCACCATTCCAGATCTTAACCACGAGCTGCGTAAAAAAGTTTTTTCTTCCATCACCTTGGTTCTTTTGCCAATCACCTTAAATCTGTGTCCTCTGGTTCGCAACCCTTCTGCCAATGGGAACAGTTTCTCTCTATCTACTCTGTCCAGACCCCTCATGATTTTGAACACCTCTGCCAAATCTCCTCTCAATCTTCTCTGTTCCAAGGAGAACAACTCCAGCTTCTCTAGTCTATCCCCTTAACTGAAGTCCCTCATTCCTGGAATAATTCTCATAAATCTTTTCTGCACCCTCTCTAAGTCCGTCGCATCCTTCCTAAAGTGCGGTGCCCAGAATTGGACATGGTACTCCAGTTGGGGCCGAACCAGTGTTTTATACAAGTTCATCATGATTTCCACACTTTTGTACTCTATACCTCTATTTATGAAGCCCAGGATCCTGTAAGCCTTTTTAACTGCTTTCTCAACCTGCCCTGTCACCTTCAACGATTTGTGCACATATACCCCCAGGTCTCTCTGTTCGTGCACCCTCTTCAGGATTGTACCATTTAGTTTATATGTCCTCTTCTCATTCTTTCTACCAAATTGTATCACTTAACATTTTTCTGCGTTAAATTTCACCTGCTACGCGTCTGCCCATTTCACCAGCCTGTTTGTCTTCCTGAAGTCTATCACTCTCCTCCTCACTGTTCACTATACTTCCAAGTTTTGTGTCACCTGCAAACTTTGAAATTGTGCCCTGTACACCTATGTCCAAGTCATTAATATATATCAAGAAAAGCAGTGGTCCTAGAACTGACCCCTTATGTATATTCTAAAAAAAAACCTCCAATTTTCTGCACACATCTCTCGAAGGTGCTGAATTTTGCTGTGGTATGGATTTATAAATACATTCCAGTGCCTCGGCCAAGGGTCATTCTTCAGGTACAAGCCCAGACAGTAGGCTATTTGACCATGGAGGTGGCGCCACCACTGTTCTCCATCCTGCCTTACCCAACGTTCACTCACGAGCAGTGACTACACTTCAAAAGTATTTCATTGGCTGTAAAGCGCTTTGGGACATCCTGAGGTTGTGAAAGGCGCTGTACAAATGCGAGTTTTTCTTTTTCCTTTCTTTTCAGCGGGTATCACTGGATATTCACTGGAGCGAATTCTGGCTGGGATTTCCCTTCTCAATCCAGGGATGCTGAGGCTAACACTAAGAGCTGAGATCAGCTAGCTCAGCACAATCCAGGAACAAACCTGGCAGCTTCTAGGCTGCAGGACTTAGTTAATTGTTGCCTCTACCGGAGGGAGAGCTCCTTTTACCTTCAGTACGTTGCATGCTGCAGCAACTAACCATCAGGCCTCTAATGGGACAAGACAAGTGTTTTCTGTAGGAAAGCAGTAAGCCGATCTGGGCCTCACACTCTGCTGTTTTGTGCTGAGCCCTCCTCCATGATCACTCAACTGGAAGATACCCTGCTGAGGTGCAGGGTGGTCTTGCCAGAATTTCCTTCCTCTGGAGGTGAGGTGCTCTACTGGGACACAGCGATTTGTCTGCAGGCCAGAAAATCACACCCGACGATAGCTGCCCTGTTGGTTTAGTTGGTAAAGGTAGCATGTAATTCAGCCCCACCGACCAGAACGGTGGATCTCCAGTCTTCACTGATCACAGTTGGGGCAACTGTTCAGCTGCCCTCGGGTCGAGAGAAACAATATCAGCCCGGGATACCACTCCTGGCTGTTAGCTTCAAAGTTCCCTCTAATTTTTTTTGGGTGCGTGGCCCATTCAAACTTCCGCGCATGGGCGGGTTTTCCATTGAGAAACCGGCAAGCGGCCTGTGCAGGAGCTTCAGATAGCAGCATGGCCGGGCCGTATGTTAAACGGGAACATTGGTTACCTTTGCTGGAAATTGCAGGTGCAGACTTCAGTGAGACCAGGATCATACGCCCATCTCATACAGTCTAATGAAAAACTTGCCTTTATATGGCATCTAATGTCTCTCAGAATCATTTCAAAGGACAAGACGTGCAGTGAGTCACTTTGAAGTGTTAAATAGAGTCTACAGCACAGAAACCGGCCATTCGGGCCAACTGGTCTATACCAGCGTTTATGCTCCACACGAACCTCTAGTTTTGGATTCCGCCACAAGTGGAAACATTTTCTCGATGTCTACCCTTTCATTATCTTAAAGACCTCTATCAGGTCACCTCTCAGCCTTCTCTTTTCTAGAGAAAAGAGCCCCAGCCTATTCAGCCTTTCCTGATAAATATATCCTCGCAGTTCTGGTATCATCCTTGTGAATATTTTATTCGCCTTTTCCAGTGCCTCTATATCCTTTTTATTATATGGAGACCAGAACTGTACACAATACTCCAAGTGTGGTCTAACCGGAATTTTCTGTACCTGGGCGGGCCAGGTGCGGGCGGGCGGCATGTCGGCTGCTTCCATCCCACTGCAGAAATTGACTTTGCGTTAATGGGGCCGATTAAACCCGTCCTGCATGTTACCCAGCCCAATTAAATGGTGCAGGTGTGATGACTTAATCTACGAGGCGTTGTCAGCCAGTATATTTAAAGGAGCCGTAGCCACATTGCATTTGAAGGTTCATGCAGGAGTGTGCAGGCAGCACACTGGAGGGTTTCATTGCTCCAAACATTTGGAGAGATGCTGCACAGAGGCCGAGGGCCGCACCCAGGTTCTCCGATGACTCCCTCCATACCCTTGTGGAGGGAGTCAGAGCACGTAGGGAGGTCCTCTTCCCTTCCAATGGGCGGAAGAGAGCTCCCCAGGAGACAAAAAGAGCCTGGCTCCAAATTGCAGAGGAGGTCAACAGCAGGGACGTGGTGAGGAGGACCTGGGTGCAGTGTCGCAAACATTTCAATTATCTCATTAGATCAGGAAAGGTGAGTACAAAGCCACACTCAACTTCATCCTGCTGTGTCTCTCATTACATCCCCATCACTCTGCCTTCCCAACCCTACTCCTGCACATCATTACTCACACCAACATATCTTGCATGTCCACCCATCCCTCGCTCTCTCTATCTACATTATCACATCCCCATCTTACCAGCCACCCCTCACACTCACCCTCATCATAATGCAATCATACCAACTAACAACATGCAAGGAGCCCACTTGGCATTGCCACCCCAATCCTTCATAGTCTCCCTCTAAAATGTAACCCATTCATTCCTTACACTCATTCATCACTCTCACTCAAGCTTCTCTTCTTTCCCTCCTTGCAGCAAAAGAGAGCCCACAATAAGAGGGAGAGGGAGAGAACTGGATGTGGGCCTCCATCATTTGCCACCCTCACAACAGCAGAGGAGGCTGCGTTGGAAGTCTCGGGAGTGGCCGAGCAACGGAGGTGGGGGACGGAGAGAGGGGGACATCTCAGCAACCTAGTAACAGAATTACATCTCATACAGCTACATGACATACATGAGTCACTCATATGGGGACTGATGTCATCAGCCACTGAATGGTCATCATGTGCATAATGGTATGTGCGCCCATTCTTCATATGACATATCTAACTCATCTCTTTACTCTCCCACAGGTCCATCAAGAACCCCCCTGCCACTGTACAGGAGGAAGAGCAAGGTGACTCCTCAGAAGAGCCTCCAGCTTCTGAGGGAACAGTGCACCCAGCACCAGTGCAGAGGCGCACACCTCGGTGGGTCCAACGTGAGATAGAGTAGTGTTGTCACCGGGTCCGTTACAAGTCACAAGTGAGCAAGAGGGGATGTTGGAGACAGGGACAGCAGTGGAGACTCCTCACCGGAGGACACAGGACCCTCCCAGCTCTGCTCAGCTGCATGCAGACGCTGAGCCTCGGGGGCCATCCAGAAAGAGGGCATTCCTGGAGATGCAACCAGAAGTGCAGGAGGCTCTGAAACGTTTTGCGAGCTCGATGTCTGCAAATGTTTAGAGCATGGAGGAGTCCATCTCCAACATGAGCACCACTGTGTTGCAGACGATGGTGACTGTAGGCTCTTCCATGGATAGGATGGCCACCTGCATGGAACAGCTAATGGGCCACTCACAGGAGCACGTGGTCTCTATGGAGAAGAGATGGCAGAGGCTCATTGATCTCCTGTCTAGGAGGGATGTCAGCAAAAATGTGGGTTCTCATGGCCCCACTGATGTGCAGCAAGGTGCTCTCTCCAGCTCCTTGCTAGCAGGGAGGTGCGGGTGGCCCATAAGAGGGATGACAGTGAGAGAGGAGAGGGGAGCGTGGGCTCCTCTCAAAGCACTTCCACTTCTCCCCCATTGCCCCCCCAAATCCCAGTCAGAGCCCCAGATGGCTCCTCAGATGGCGATGGCAGAGTCGGCCCCTGCACAGTCGCAGCATCGGCGGGAAACTTGAGCGGCAGCAGCGGGGCTATAAAAGGCTCCAGAGACCAGGTAAGGCCTCAGAGCGCCGGCGGGAAACTCGAATGGCAGAGCGGGGCTATAAAAGGCTCCAGAGACCAGGTAAGGCCTCAGAGCGCCGGCGGGAAACTCGAACGGCAGAGCGGGGCTATAAAAGGCTCCAGAGACCAGGTAAGGCCTCAGAGCGTCGGCGGGAAACTCGAGCGGCAGAGCGGGGCTATAAAAGGCTTCAGAGATCAGGTAAGGCCTCAGAGCGTCGGCGGGAAACTCGAGCGGCAGAGCGGGGCTATAAAAGGCTCCAGAGACCAGGTAAGGCCTCAGAGCGTCGGCGGGAAACTCGAGCGGCAGCAGCGGGGCTATAAAAGGCTCCAGAGACCAGGTAAGGCCTCAGAGCGTCGGCGGGAAACTCGAGCGGCAGCAGCGGGGCTATAAAAGGCTCCAGAGACCAGGTAAGGCCTCAGAGCGTTGGCGGGAAACTCGAGCGGCAGCAGCGGGGCTATAAAAGGCTCCAGAGACCAGGTAAGGCCTCAGAGCGTCGGCGGGAAACTCGAGCGGCAGAGCGGGGCTATAAAAGGCTCCAGAGACCAGGTAAGGCGTACCAGTCTCCGAACTCAGAACTCAAAGGGAAGGAGAGAGGTAAAAAGAAATTGAAGTGTGACATCACCAGAAAGCAGGTAAGTGATTGGTTGGTGAGTATTTCTCTCTTTTTAAACTTAAACTCTGTGATTTATAGTTTCTGAGGTGTGATAATCATCATCTAGTTTGTTTGTAAACCAGAGCCCTTAAATATATAATTTAGCTGTAAGGTAACTTCAATCCTGTGGTTTATACTTTCTAGGGTCTCTCTGGTGTAGCGGGACTTCTGCCATACAAGCGCCCTAGAGTATATCTTTAATTGGTGGTATTGAATTAATTTAAATTAATTAAAGGGTAAGTCATGTCAGGACAGCCCAGCCCCGTGTTATGCTCCAGCTGTGTTATGTGGGAATTCAGGGACACTGTCGGTGTCCCTGATGACCATGTGTGCCAGAAATGTATCCAGCTGCAGCTACTAGCAGACCGCATTGAGGCGCTGGAGCTGCGGATGGATGAGTTTTGGAGCATTTGTGATGCTGAGAGGGTCGTGGATAACACGTTTAGTGAGTTGGTCACACTGCAGGTAAGGGCTGCACAGGCAGAAGGGAAATGGGTGACCATCAGGCAGAGCAGTAGAAGCAGGCAGGTAGTGCAGGGGACCCCTGTGGCCATCCCCCTCTCAAATCCATCCCCCTCTCAAATAGGTATACCAATTTGGATACTGTTCAGGGGGATGAGTTACCAGGGGAACATGATGTGGAGATGCCGGTGTTGGACTGGGGTGCACAAATGTAAGAAGTCACACAACACCAGGTTATAGTCCAACAGCTTTATTTGAAATCACAAGCTTTTGGAGCACTGCTCCTTCATCAGGTGAAGTGAAGAGTTGCATATAAGCACAGCATATATAGTCAGAGAGTACTGCCAGATGATTACAGGTAATCTTTCTAACTGCCCTTTATCACACCTCGGCAGAGAGATAATCACAGCAATCACAGGTGTGAATGGTGTCCAAACAGGTCAGTCAGGAAAACATTACATCAAAGAACAATGAGGTGAGGTCACAAGGGGTCAAATGTTGCAGATGCTGGGGCCTGTATGAAAAACAAAAAACAAACAAAAAACTATTTTTTTGCTGGAAATCACAGCAGGTCTGGCCGCATCTGTGTAGAGAGAACAAGCCAATGACGACTCGAGTCTGGATGACTCTACGTCAGGTGGGGTTACATGTAGCGTGACATGAACCCAAGATCCCAGTTGAGGCTGTCCTCATGAGTGCGGAACTTGGCTATCAGTTTCTGCTCGATGATTTTGCGTTGTCGTGTGTCTCGAAGGCCGCCTTGGAGAATGCTTACCCGAAGATCGGAGGCAGAATGTCCTTGGCTGCTGAAGTGTTCCCCGACTGGGAGGGAACACTCATGCCTGGTGATTGTTGTGCCGTGTCCGTTCATCCGTTGTCGCAGTGTCTGCATGGTTTCGCCGATGTACCATGCTCCGGGGCATCCTTTCCTGCAACGTATGAGGTAGACAACGTTGGCCGAGTCACATGAGTATGTACCATGTACCTGGTGGGTGGTGTCCTCACGTGTGATGATGGTATCTGTGTTGATGATCTGGCATGTCTTGCAGAGGTTGCCGTGGCAGGGTTGTGTGGTGTCGTGGTTGCTGTTCTCCTGAAAGCTGGGCAATTTGCCGCGAACGATGGTCTGTTTGAGGTTAGGCGGCTGTTTGAAGGCGAGTAGTGGAGGCGTGGGGATGGCCTTAGCGAGGTGTTTGTCGTCATCGATGACATGTTGAAGGCTGCGAAGAACATGGCGTAGTTTCTCCGCTCCGGGCAAGTACTGGACGACGAAGGGTACTCCTTACATTTTACCAGGGGAAGGCAGCAGCAGCCAACTTCCTCGCACCAGGGGTGCTTCTGCTGCTCAGGAAGGGAGAAAAAAGAGTGGGAGAGCAATAGTGGTAGGGGATTCTATCGTAAGGGGAACAGATAAGCGTTTCTGTGGCTGTAGACGTGACTCCAGGATGGTTTTTCGCCTCCCTGGTGCCAGGGTCAAGGATGTCACTGAACGGCTGTAGGGCATTCTGAAGGGGGAGGGTGAACAGTCAGAGGTCGTGGTTCACATTGGGACCAACGACATGGGTAGGAAGACGGATGGGGTCCTGCAGCAAGAATTTAGGGAGCTAGGTAGCAGATTAAAGAGCAGGACCTCAAAGGTTGTAATCTCTGGATTACTCCCGTTGCCATGTGCTAGTGAGTATAGGAATAGGAGGATAGAGCAGATGAATGCGTGGCTAAAGAGTTGGTGCAGGAGGGAGGGCTTTTGTTTCCTGGATCACTGGGTCTGCTTTTGGGGAAGGTGGGACTTGTACAAGTCGGACAGGTTGCACCTGAACCAGAATCAGAACGGGACAAATATCCTTGCGGGGAGGTTTGCTAGCACTGTTGGGGGGGGTTTAAACTAACTTGGCAGGGGGCTGGGATACAGAGTGGAGCTATAACAGGGGGTGATATACAGCCAAATATAGAGGAAAAAACAAGTCAGCTTGGAAGGCAGAGCAAATATGTAACGGCACAAGGGAGTAGGGCAAGGCAGGATGGCATTTATTTTAATGCAAGGAGTCTTGCGAATAAGGTGGATGAACTGAAGGTGTTGATGAACACATGGGAGTATGATATTGTTGCTATTACGGAGACATGGTTGAGAGAGGGGCAAGACTGGCAGCTCAATATTCCGGGGTATAGAATCTTCAGGCGAGACAGAGGAGGGGTAAAAGAGGAGGGGGTGTCGCAATATTAATTAAGGAGTTAATTACTGCTGTAAGGAGGGATGATATATTAACAGGTTCATCTAATGAGGCCATATGGGTAGAACTTAAAAACAAAAAGGGGGCAAGCACTTTGCTGGGAGTGTACTATAGACCCACAAACAGTCAGGGGGAGATAGAGGAACAGATATGTAGGCAAATCTCAGAGAAATGTGCAAATAATAGGGTAATAATAGTGGGGGATTTCAACTTCCCCAACATTAACTGGGATAGTCAGAGTGTGAAAGGCTTAGAGGATGCAGAATTCTTAAAGTGCATCCAGGAGAGCTTTTAGAGCCAGCATGTAGAAAGTCCGACAAGAGAGGGGGCGGTACTGGACCTAATTCTAGGGAATGTGGCCGGGCAAGTGGTAGAAGTGTTAGTAGGTGAGCACTTTGGTGACAGTGACCATAATTCGGTGAGATTTAAGGTAGTCATGGAAAAGGACAGAGATGGACTGGAAATAAAGGTTCTAAATTGGGGGAAGGCCGATTTTAATATGATAAGGCAGGATCTGGCCAAAGTGGACTGGGATCAGCTACTTGTAGGAAAATCCACATCGGAGCAATGGGAGTCTTTCAGAAAGGAAATTGAGAGAGCACAATGGCTACATGTTCCCGTAAAGGTCAAGGGTGGGACCACCAAGCCCAGGGAACCTTGTGTTGTGTCGGTACCCTTCTACCTAGACACAATTAGAACTCAGAACCCAGATATTCAAACATGAAGTGCTTTATTCAGGAAGGAAAGGAAAGTTCTGGAGAGTTCCGAACAAAGAGAGCTAAACTTAACCAAGAGAACACCCAACCATGTATCTGCTGTGACAGCGCCACCACAGGTGGGAGGAGAACACACAATACATAACATATTCCTCCCCTCTTAAATGAAAGGTCCACATTATTCCTCAACAGGTAAGTTACTTTCAATGCACTCAACTAACCAAGGGTAGAGGTAGACTGCCTCAAACCCTGACTTTACCCTGGGGTTTATTCTGCCCCAGTCTTGTGGGTAAGTCACTAAGCCTACAGATCCAAGCGTCTTGGAGGCCACCGCTCTCTGACAGGATACCGGTGGTCATCGCTGGCTTCCACAGCAGTAGGCATTGACACAGGCCTAGATAGAGAAGGTGCCTGTGTCAGTCGAAAGTCAGGAGTTTGCACAGGTGGAACAGTCTCTTTGACTTCCTGTGTTGGAGAAGAGCACTGTGGCAAAGGATGCTGGTTTGCGGTATCATCCGGAAACAGTTCAGGCCAACCAGCCGTTGGAGCCTCTGTGGCTGTCTCTGCTCCTAGCAACAGTTGATCTGTGTGTCTTCTCCAGACGACGTCCTCAGCAGTCTCAACCGTGTAAGACACAGGGCCCGTCTGCATGATCACCGTAGCAGGAACCCATTTCTGTCCAGTGTTGTAGTTTCGAGCTAGGACGTGCTCTCCAGGGTGAAACCGTCTCTCCTTGGCTCTTTTCTCACTCTTTCAACTTGAGCTTGTTGTTGACAATGGACAACCTGTTCTGCCCTTGGAGGTTTGAGTAAGTCAAAACTTGTCCGCAACTGCCTCTTCATCATGAGCGAAGCGGGGGAATTTTTGGTTGTGGCATGCGGCTCGTTCCTGCAGGTGGATTGAGCCCTGACCTTGTGATGCCTTCAAGGCATGCTTCAACGTTTGCACGAACCTTTCTGCCAGGCCGTTAGTAGAGGGATGATAGGGCGCAGACCTGATGTGTTGGACACCATTCACATGCAGGAAGGTTGAAAACTCCTGTGATACAAATTGTGGACCGTTGTCACTTACGAGTTGTTCCAGTGAGCCATAATGGCTGAACATCTCACCAAGTTTCTCAATTGTTTTCTCTGCCGTGGTAGACCTCATCACAGCGACATCCGGCCACTTGCTACGAGCGTCCACAACCACCATAAACATCTTCTCTTCGAAAGGACCGGCGAAGTCCACATGTACTCACTGCCACACTTCTGCAGGCCAATCCCAGGGGTGTAGGGTTGCCAGCTGTGGAACATTCCAGACCCTTTGACATGGGGAACATGTTTTGGCTTTCTCCTCAATATTTCCATCGAGACCTGGCCACCAGAAGTAGCTTCCTGCCATTTCCTTCATCTGAACCATCCCACTGTGGCCTGTATGAAGTTGTTGCAGTATAGGTTCCCTCAGAGGTGGCGGAATGATGACACAGCGTCCCCAAAGAAGACAACCTGCCTGGACGGAGAGCTCATTTCTTTTTGAAACGTAAGGTTTCAAACTAGGAGAATCTCCTATAGCTCTCCCTCGAATGACATCGTCCATTACCTCAGACAGGACTGGATCATTGCGGGTGTGCCTTCGCACCTGAACTGCCGTGACAGGTGCTCCCTCCACTTGTCTAAAGTAGAAGATGTCTATCTGACGAGGCTCTGGGGGAGTAACAGGCAAGGGTAGCCTCGAGAGACCGTCTGCGTTGCCGTGCAAGTCTGATTTGCGATATTTGATGTCGTATGTGTGTCCTGACAACAGTAAAGCCCACCTTTACATCCTGCTTGCAGCAAGAGACGGAATTCCGGTGTGGGGCCCGAAGATTGAAGTCAATGGACGGTGGTTCGTCAGGAGTGTGAACCTTCTCCCAAACAGGTACTGGTGAAATTTTTGAATTCCAAAAACGATTCCCAAGGCCTCACGCTCAATCTGTGCATAGTTACTCTCAGCCTTGTTCAAGGTGCGTGATGCGAAGGCGATAGGTTTCTCTTCACCCGAAGGCATGATGTGGGATATGACTGCTCCCACACCATATGGTGACACATCACATGCTAGCTGCATGGGTAGCTTTGGGTCGAAGTGTGTCAGGACCTCCAATTTCAGCAATGCTTTCTTTGCTTGGGCGAATGCTTCGTTGCACAGTTCAGTCCATTTCCATGTTTTGCCTTGACATAGCAACTGATGTAACGGCTTCAGCAATGTTGCTAAGTCTGGAATAAACTTCCCATAGTAGTTAAGTAGCCCCAGAAATGAACTTAACAGGCTCACACTCTAGGGTGCTGGGGCCTCCACGATCGCCTTGAACTTTGACGGCGCCTTATGCAGGCCAGTAGCGTTAATCACATGCCCAGGTACTCAACTGAAGACTGAAAGAATTCACATTTGTCTTTACGAACTCTGAGTCCGTACTCTTTCAGTCGTTGTAGTGTCGCATCCAAGTTCAGAAGATGATCCTCCTCATTTGTCCCAGTGACAAGGATGTCGTCCAGGTAGCACTGGACTCCTGGCAGTCCACTCAAAATCTGATCCATTGCCCTTTGGAATAGAGCAGGGGCTGACGTAATTCCAAACGGAAGGCGGCAGTACCTGCATAGCCCCTTGTGTGTCACAATTGTCAGCAGCTCCTTTGATTTGTCATCGACATGCATTTGTAGATAAGCCTGGCATAAGTCTATTTTGCTGAACTTTTGCCCTCTGTAAAAAGATCATCAATGAGGGGAAGAGGGTACTGTTCCGCAGACAGCACCGGGTTAATAGTCACTTTAAAATCCCCGCAGATTCGAACAGATCCATCCTTTTTCAGGACAGGAACAATGGGTGTGCCCCATTTGCTCACATTCACAGGCTCCAGGACTCCATTCTCGACTAAGACCTCCAAGTTAGCCTCAACTTTTGGCCTAATTGCATAGGGTACAGGCCGGGCTTTGTGAAACTTCGGCTTGCTGTCAGGTTTAATGTCCAGTCTCACGCTGATCTTTTTCATGCTCCCAAGTTCCCCATTGAAGAGTTCTGCATGTTTGTTTAACACTGCAGTCAGACCTGACTCCCCTTTTGACATCATGCGGACTGCAGGCCAGTGCAGCGTGATTTTCTCTCGCCACGCACATCCCAGTAGCGATGGGTAATTTCCCTTTACCATATATAGTGGCAGTTTCGCAGTCTGTCCGTTGAATTTAACTGTCACCTCAATGGCGCCTCTCATGGCCACAGGTTCACCGGTATACGTCTTTAGCACAATGTTTGTTGGCTGAAGGGTAAGATGCTTTAGCATTTTGTTGTAGACAGTGTCTGAAACAAGGGACACAGCCGCACCTGTGTTCACCTCCATCCGCACTGATTGTCCCTCCACCAGTGGTGAAACCCAGTAGCCATTTGAACCACCTGCAACCATCAGTATGTGCACCTCTTCCTCCTCAGAGGTGTCGCTCCCCTCTGTTTTGCTTGTTCCATCATACTGCACTGAATGAACACTCTTTTTCCTCTCTTGTTCAAATACATACATTTTGCTTTCATGCTTCCCAGCTCTGTCTGTTCTTTTTTTACCTCTACAGGCACATTCAATGTGACCCTTTTTGCCACAATTTCGGCATTCCAGCTCCGTACACCAGCAGTCATTAGCGTGATGGCCCGTTTTCCCACAACGGTAACATGTGCCGTTCCGCGCACCTTTAGGTTCAGACGACACCTTGTGAACTCTCCCTGTTGAACTCAACTGGTGAGCCTCCTTTTCCGCCATCTCCATGGAGACACTAACTTCAATGGCCTTTTCAAGAGTAAGGTTGTCCTCAGTAAGAAGGCGCTTCTGTGTGGCTGCACTTAGCAGACCACACATAAGTCTGTCTCTAATGGTGTCATTCAGCACCTCCTTGAACTCCCAGTGTTCTGACAACCTTTTTAACGCAGCAATAAACATCGTCACTGATTCACCCTCCTCTTGATTCTGTTTGTGAAATCTAAATCTCTCAGCAATAACCAGAGGTTTTGGTGAAAAATGTGCTCCAAGAATTTCCACTAGTTGCTTATATGTTTTAGTTCCTGGCTTATCTGGCAGCACAAGGCTGTGAAGTAAATTGAATGTCTTCGGCCCCATTACACTCAAAAAGGTAGGCACGACCTTTTCGTTTGCCGCTGCATTCGCCAATACAAAAGAGTCAAAACGTTCCGTATAAGCGCTCCATTGCTCCACATTTTCATCAAAATCACCGATGTTTCCTAATATAGTAGCCATCTCACGTTTCAAATTAAAATTTCTGTTTACTCACTGCACCCGTAACGTAAATGTGATGCTGCAATCTCTGTTCCGAGTGTTTAGTAGTCGAAAACAAGACAGTTCCCACAATGCAGATTCATCCGATTCTCGTTGCCACTTTGTTGTGTCAGTACCCTTCTACCTAGACACAATTGGAACTCAGAACCCAGATATTCAAACATGAAGTGCTTTATTCAGGAAGGAAAGGAAAGTTCTGGAGAGTTCCGAACAAAGAGAGCTAAACTTAACCAAGAGAACACCCAACCATGTATCTGCTGTGACAGCGCCACCACAGGTGGGAGGAGAACACACAATACATAACACCTTGGATGTCAAGGGATGTATGAGAATGGATTAGGAAAAAAAGGGGGCTTTTGGCAGATACAAAGGACTAAAGACAGAGGAAGCCCTAGAGGAGTATAAAAAGTGCAGGGGGGTACTTAAAAAAGAAATTAGGAGAGCGAGGAGGGGCCATGAAATAACACTGGCGAGCAATATAAAGGAAAATCCTAAGGTGTTTTATAAGTATATTAAGAGCAAGAGGATAATTAGGGCAAGAGTAGGGCCCATTAGGGACCAAAGTGGCAATCTGTGTGTGGAGCCAGAAGATGTAGGTGGGGTTTTAAATGAATTTTTTGCATCTGTGTTCACTATGGAGAAGGACAATGTAGGCATAGAAATCGGGCAGGGGGACTGTGATATACTTGAACATATTAGCATCGAGAGGGAGGAGGTACTAACGGTTTTAGCAGGCTTAAAAGTGGATAAATCCCCAGGCCCGGATGAGATGTATCCCAGGCTGCTGTGTGAGGCAAAGGAGGAGATTGCAGGGGCTCTGACACAAATTTTCAAAACCTCTCTGGCCACAGGGGATGTGCCAGAGGACTGGAGAACAGCTAACGTAGTACCATTATTCAAGAAGGGTAGTAGGGATAAACCAGGGAATTACAGGCCAGTGAGCCTAATGTCAGTGGTAGAGAAATTATTGGAAAAAATTCTGAGGGACAGAATTAGTCTCCACTTGGAGAGGCAAGGATTAATCAGGGATAGTCAGCATGGCTTTGTCAAGGGAAGATCATGTCTGACCAATTTGATTCAATTTTTCGAGGGGGTGACTTAGGTGTGCGGATGAGGGTAGTGCAGTGGATGTGGTATACATGGATTTCAGTAAGGCTTTCGATAAAGTCCCGCATAGGAGACTGGTCAAGAAGGTAAGAGCTCATGGGATCCAGGGTACCTTGGCACATTGGATCCAAACCTGGCTTAGTGGCAGAAGGCAGAGGGTGATGGTCGAAGGTTGTTTTTGTGACTGGAAGCCTGTGTCCAGTTGGGTACCGCAGGGATCGGTGCTGGGTCCCTTGCTGTTAGTGGTCTACATTAATGATTTGGATGTGAATGTAAAAGGTATGATCAGTAAGTTCGCAGATGACACGAAAATTGGTGGGGTGGTAAATAGCGAGGAGGGTAGCCTCAGTCTGCAGGACGATATAGATGGGTTGGTCAGATGGGCGGAACAGTGGCTAATGGAATTTAACCCTGAAAAGTGTGAGGTGATGCATTTTGGAGGGACTAACAAGGCAAGGGAATACACAATGAATGGTAAGACCCTAGGAAAGACAGAGGATCAGAGGGACCTTGGTGTGCATGTACATAGATCCCTGAAGGCAGCAGAACAGGTGGATAAGGTGGTTAAAAAGGCATATGGGATACTTGCCTTCATTAGCCTAGGCATAGAATATAAGAGCTGGGAGGTTATGATGGAGCTGTACAAAACGCTGGTTAGGCCACAGCTGGAATACTGTGTGCAGTTCTGGTCGCCACACTATAGGAAGGATGTGATTGCTTTGGAGAGGGTGCAGAGGAGATTCACCAGGATGTTACCTGGGCTGGAGCGCTTCAGCTATGAAGAAAGACTGGGCAGGCTGGGGTTGTTTTCCTTGGAGCAGAGAAGGCTGAGGGGGGACCTGATTGAGGTGTACAAAATTATGAGGGGCATAGATAGGGTAGATAGAAAGGAACTTTTCCCCTTAGTAGGGGGTCAATAACAAGGGGGCATAGATTCAAGGTAAGGGGCAGGAGGTTTAGAGGGGATTTGAGGAAGAACTTTTTCACCCAGAGGGTGGTTGGAATCTAGATCTCACTGCCTGAAAGGGTGGTAGAGGCAGGAACCCTCACAACATTCAAGAATCATTTGGATGAGCACTTGAAATGCCATAGCATACAAGGCTACGGACCAAATGCTGGAAAATGGGATTGGATTAGACAGGGCTTGATGGCTGGTGTGGACGCGATGGGCCGAAGGGCCTCTTTCTATGCTGTATAACTCTATGACTCTATGACTTTGGCAGTATTAAATCCGTGAATCTTAAGGTATGGTGTTCTTCAATAAATAGACGGAGACTGCAGATCAACAATCAACAGGTGTTTACTGGATTAGGGTAGTCTAAAAACTAACAGTACAGATTCCTGCTCAGGGCTTATATATAGGTGTGGTCACTGCCGGTACTACAGTATACAGGAGCTGTAAAAGTAGTTCTTTCTTAAAGGTACATACACTACAATTCCTCCCCTTTTAGATTAACAGTACCATAACAATCAAATAACAGTTAACACTTTTAACTTGCACATTAACTGAAATAATCCATTTATAGATTCAGTCTTTGGGGCGGCTTCCTGATCCTTTCTGGATAGCGCCTTTCTGGAGTGTCTTGTTCTTGGTGCGGAGGCGATTCTGGCACCCTGTCATCGGTTAGTTCATCAGCTTCCGATGCTACTGTTTCTGGGGTAGATGCTACCGGTATGTCGGGTTCATCACCAGGTACGCGAGACATGGGGTTGACTCATTCCTGTGACGCTAGGATCTGGTCGACATGGCATCTCACAATGTTCTCCCCAACATCCACTGTGTACATTAATGGCCCCTGCCATGTGCATACCGTTCCGGGTTGCCATTTCTCTGTTCGGTAGTCGCGGGCCAAGACTGGTTGTCCTACATTGAAGCTCCTTGTCAGCTTCTCATTGATGTGCTGGAATTGCTTATTCTCCATTTCTGCGCACATTTGGTCTGAGCAAATCCAGACGAGATCTCAACCTTCGGTTAAAGCACGGTGGCATAGTGGTTAGCACTGTTGCCTCACAGCGCCAGGGACCCGGGTTCGAATCCGGCCTCGGGTGACTGTCTGTGTGGAGTTTGCACATTCTCCCCGTGTTTGCGTGGGTTTCCTCCGGGTGCTCCGGTTTCCTCCCACAGTCCAAAGATGTGCGGATTAGGATGATTGGCTATGATAAATTGACCCTTAGTGTTAGGGGGATTAAATACGTGGGGTTACGGGGATAGGGTGGGATATGTGTTGGTGTAGGGGTTACGGGGATCGGGTGAGATATGTGTCGGTGCAGGCTCGATGGGCCGAAATGGCCTCTATCTGCACTGTGGGGTTTCTGTGATTTCTGTGATCATGGCCGGGGTCTGGTTGGTAACTGGATGTGTTGCATTTCTGTAGGCTAACAGGAAATTGTCCACCTTATGCTGCAGTGGAATGTCGTCATCGCACATGGCCCTTACTGCCTTTTTAAAGGTTTGTACGAACCTCTCAGCCAATCCATTTGTGGCTGGATGATACGGGGCGGATGTGTAATGCCTTACCCCATTCCTTCTCATAAATTTCCGAAACTCTTCGGACACAAACTGTGGTCCGTTATCAGAGCAAATCTGCTCCGGCAAGCCGTTCCTGGCAAATATGGTCCGTAGGACTGCAATCGTTTTCTCCGTAGTGGTGGAGGACATTTTGATCACCTCAGGCTATTTCGAGTGTGCATCCACTGCTATTAAGAACATTGAGTCCATGAATGGACCAGCAAAATCAATATGCACCCGTTGCCATGGAGAGGAGGGCCACTCCCATGGGTGTAGAGGGGCATGTGGTGGTGCATTTTGGACCTTCTGGCATCCTGAGCAGCTCTTTGTTAGGTCCTCGATTTGTTGATCGATCCCCGGCCACCACACATAAGCCCAAGTAAGTCTTTTCATTTTCACCCCTCCCAGATGGCCTTCGTGAAGTTAATTGAGCACTCTCTCCCTTAACTTGGGTGGAATTACCACTCAGGATCCACACATCACTGTCCCCTGGCATACTGACAGCTGTTCTCTTCTGGATGAGAATGCTGGCAACAGTGAGTCGCCATGTGTTGGCCATCCCTTCACCGTCAAATAATATACCCGAGACAGTGTCGGATGATTTCGGGTCTCCTTCTCTATATCCGCGTTAGTTACTTGCAAGCGTTCAATTATAGACGAATAAAATATTTCGACAGGGTCCACTGCTGGTGCTTCCTCCACATAAGGCAGTGACAGGCGTAATAGCCCATCAGCGTTTCCATGCTGTTTCGTGCCCTTATACTCTATTTCATATTGATTCGCCCCTAGAAAAAGGGACCATCTTTGTAGCCGTTGCGCAGTCATCACCAGCATGCCCTTCTTTGGATTAAAGATGGAGACAAGTGGTTGGTGGTCAGTCAGTAAGGTGAACTTCTGCCCGTGCAGATAGTGGTTGAACTTTTTTACTCCCCATACTAGTTTGAGGGCCTCCCTGTCAATTTGGGCGTAGTTGCGCTCGGTTGAGGTTAGTGACCGAGACGCAAAGGCTACTGGCCTCTCCAACCCGTCTGGGAATTTGTGCGACAGCACCGCTCCAATACCATAGGGTGATGCATCACACGCCAATCGAATTGGTAGTGCTGGGTTGAAATGAGCCAACACCTCTTTTGATGTGATCAATTCTTTGCACTTCTGGAAAGCTCGTTTACATTCTTCGTTCCACTTCCATGGTACCCCCATTTGCAGTAGGGTGTTCAGTGGGTGTAATACTGTAGACAAATTTGGTAAGAACGTATGGCAGTAGTTCACCAGCCCGAGGAACGACCTCAGTTGTGACACATTTTCCGGTGCGGGAGCCTTGACTACTGCCTCAATCTTTTCAGGGGACTTATGTAACCCCTCTTCATCAATAACATGGCCACAATACGAGATCTGCTTCTGGAAAAACTCGCATTTGTGGCGATTAGCTCGTAACCCATATTCCTTCAATCTGGTGAGCACCTGCTCCAGGTTGGCAAGGTGATCATTGTCATTTTTGCCCGTGACCAGGATGTCGTCCAAATAACACTGGGTCCCTGGAATCCCTTGCAGGACTTGATCCATTGCCTTTTGCCAAATAGCCGGAGCTGATGCTACCCCAAACACCAGCCGATTGTATTGGTAGAGACCTTTGTGAGTGTTGATCGTGAAGTATTTTTTTGAGGCTTCTTCTACCTCCATTTGCAGGTACGCCTGGGCCAGATCAACCTTAGTGAAGCGTTTTCCTCCAGATAGCGAGGCGAAAATATCTTCAATCCGCGGAAGGGGATATTGTACCGTGTGAAGGACTGTGTTCACTGTCACCTTAAAGTCCCCACATATGCGAACCTTCTTTGGTTCCCCAGGCGTATTACTCAATGACCTCTTCATTACAGGAACGATGGGTGTAGCCCACTCGCTCCAGTCCACTTTGGACAGTACTTCTGAACGTCCCAAACCTTCCAGCTCTGCTTCGACGGCTGGGCGGATCGCATAAGGCACCGGTCTGGCCTTAAAAAACTTTGGGCTTGCATTTTCCTCTATTTTAATCGTTGCTGTTATTCCTTTTAGTGTTCCGAGTCCCTCCTGGAACACTTCTTGTGCGTCAGTTAGCATTTTTGACAGTCGTCCAGGTGTGACATCATCATCCTTTTTGGCCTCTACCGTTAGTGCCTGTATGGAATGCCAATCTAATTGTATCTTCCGGATCCATTCATGTCCTAGTAATGGTTGTCCTCCATCTGGCAATACATATAGGTCCATTTTTGGTGTTTCCTGGCCGTTGTATATCACGTTCACCCTTATTTTTCCTTTGGGGTAGACTTTTTGCCCCATGTACGTCTTCAAGACAATCCCTGTAGCTCTCAAGGGTATATGTGAGAATAGCCGCTTGTAGTCCCTTTGGTTTATGACTGTTAGGGCTGATCCTGTGTCCAATTCCATTTTCACTTGGACTCCGTCTATCTTGAGCGTGACCCAGATAGTCTGGTGATCCTCCATTTTGATTACATTTTGTAGTTTCAGACAACCCAGCTCCTTGCTTCCGGAGTCTGTATCACTTTTCTGTTCGTCTGAACTACTCTCCGTCACCTTATCTACCCTCTTGTACTTCTCCTGTGGAGATTTCTTGCTGCTGGTGTTCTTCCCCGACCTGCAGACTCTTGCTATGTGTCCTGCTTTTCCACACTGCCTGCACACTTGGTCCTTGAACCAACAATACTTCTGGTCGTGTGTTGTTCTGCTGCAGCGATAACACTTCCCTGCTCCATATGACATTTCATTGGTGCCATATTCTTGCGGTCTCCGTTGTATCTCTGCAGCGCCCCGTGCGGCTGCTTCGTGTGATACTGCCATGCTGAAAGCCTTGTCCAGCGTAAGATCCTTTTCTGATAGAAGCCGTTTCTGGGTTCCTTCACTTTGAAGCCCACACACAAACTTGTCCCTTAACGTATCTGCTAGTCCCATTCCAAACTGGCAGTGTTTCGATAGCTTGCGCAGTTCCGCTAAATACTCAGCATTACTTTCATCTTTATGCTGGTTCCTTTTGTGAAACTTAAATCATTCTTCTTTCAGCAGCCGTGTGGGGTTTAAGTGGTCCTGTAGGATTTCCACTATGCTTTCGAAATCCTTATCCACTGGCTTCTCTGGGGTTATTAGGTTTCGCAGTAAGCCATACATTTTTGCACCCATGGAATTCAACAAAACCAGTGCTTTCCTGGCATCTGGCACTTCATTCGCCTTGCAGTACACCTCAATGCATTCCACATATGTCACCCAATCTTCGACTTCATTGTCGAACGCTGTGATACTGCCATTCTTCGGCATCCCTGGGTGTGGTTAGACTGGCTAAATTGGCGTCTCCCGCACTCTCCCTTCTTCTCCGCTGGCTCAAAATGGCGTCACCCGCGCTTCCCTTTCTTCCCGCGCTCGCCCTTCTTCTCCGCTGCAGCTTCAAAAATGGCGTCTCCTGCGCTCTCCCTTCTTCTCCGCGGCTCAAATGGCGTCTCCCGCACTTCCTTTCTTCCCCCGCGGACGCTGCTCAGCCCTTGAGCCCTGGCTGCGCTCTGCGCGTTCTCCTGTGCGCCTCTCTCGTTGCCGCCGCTCGGTCCTGAACCCCGGCTGTGCTTTACCCTCTCTCTCTTTTTGTTTTCCGTCGATGCCGCTCGGTCTTCAACCCCCAGCTGTGCCCTGTGCGCTTTACCCTCTCTCTTACCCCGTCGACGCTGCTCAGCCTTTTCTGTGCCGTCGGTCGGCTCCAGCCGCCGCTGTCCGGGAAGGGTCTGCGCTGTACCTGTTGCCAGCCTGTTGCTGGATCGTCATGGCTGGAGAACCAAGCCCAGCTCTCAACAGCCTCCCCTGCGATGCTCACTCTCTGCCGGATGACTGGGCGGTTGCTCCTGGTCGACGCCCGTGCTTCTGGCCTCGACTTTCTTCCACTGTCCTCCAGGAGCGAATCCTTGGGAGGAAATGCAGAGTTGCAGGTAGGTTCGAATCGACCTCGTCGCCACTATTAAATCCATGAATCTTAAGGTATGGTGTTCTTCAATAAATAGACAGAGACTGCAGATCAACAATCAACAGGTGTTTACTGGATGAGGGTAGTCTAAAATCTAACAGTACAGATCCCTGCTCAGGGCTTATATACAGGTGTGGTCACTGCCAGTACTACAGTATACAGGAGCTGTAAAAGTAGTTCTTTCTTAAAGGTACATACACTACAGGCAGGGCCATCAGAGGCTCCAAAACCCAAAGGATGTCCGCCAAAAGTGTCTATGCAGTCGCAGCAGGGAAGTGAGCAGGCTGCCTCTACCTCTGCTGAAGCCACAGGGGTAGCACCTCGTAGAAGCATGCAGAAGAGAAAGATGACTCACAAATAGGTTCACAAGGATAGCCACTTGAATGATTTAGTCAATGTTAATGGCAAGTTTGCATTAATGTATTGTCAACCATTAAAATCTTTATTTTCACCACTTTCCCATCTTGAACAGATTTGTGTGCACCTTTGGAAGTGGCTTAGTGAGTTGCGGTAGCTCGTGAGACATAATGGAACCTCCAGCAATGGTGAATGGCTTGGTTATTGTATAGGTGTACACCATAAAGTTAAGTAAATGTGGACATCATGAGGCCATCCCTGGCCTCCTGGGCAACAATGTGCTCGGGTGCTGATGCCCTCTGTCCTGTGCAGCATTAGGTGGATGCGGAGAAGGTTGGCGGTGTTTTTGTTGGTGCTGCTGGTGTGCCTGGTGTTGCTGGTGTGTGGGCTGATCGTGGTCCGATTCTGAGGACCAAGGTGAGACAGTATAAACGGCACCCCATGCTGATGGAATAGATGGCAGGTCAAGTAGTGATGACAGAAGCAATCTGTCAATGGTGAGAGAAGTTCTTCCAATGAGGCGACACTGGATGGAGACTTTGCTAGAAATGTTTGCAGCCGACCGAAAGTTAAATCTGTGCTGGCAATGTAGTCAGTAACAGCTTCTGCCTGAGAAAAGTGATCAGCTGTGAGGTCGGAGCCTTTATAGTACATTTGATGCTGTCAAGTAATCAGCTGGAGCAATGGTCACTCAACTCCTGCCTCAGATTGACAGACGTGGTTCCTGAGCTGCGTGAATCCAGTGGCCAGGCTGGGAAATTTAAAATGAAGGGGAAAAAAGGCTCTTACAACAAGCTTATAATGATTTCAATTAGGTCGCCCGCTTCTGCCGGTCGGATCGCTGCCGCACTGGCAAATGTGCCCGAGGGAAAGGCGCGTGGGGGCGGATGGCAGCGGGTTCCCAACCCACTCCAACTTTATTCAAATTTCCCACCCGACCCACCTCCGATCATGCCCGCATGGACCCCAGAAAATTCCGGTCCAGATGCTTTTCCATGACATCTTTGAGTAAAGGTTCCATTATCTTTCCTCCCACCAATGTTAAGCTAACTGGCCTATAGTTCCCTGGACTTGTTCCATAAAAACATAGAAGATAGGAGCAGGAGTAGGCCATTCGGCCCCTCGAACCTGCTCCGCCATTTAATGAGATCATGGCTGATCATCCAAATTCAGTACCCTGTCCCTGCTTTCTCCCCATAACCCTTGATCCCTTTAGCCTCAAGAAATATATCTAACTCCTTCTTGAATATATTTAATAAGTTGGCCTCAACTGCCTTCTGTGGTAGAGAATTCCGCAGGTTCACCACTCTCTGGGTGAAGAAATTCCTCCTCATCTCTGTCCTAAATGGCTTACCCCTTATCTTTAGACTGTGACCCCTGGCTCTGGACTCCCCCGCCATCAGGAACATCCTTCCTGCATCTAGTCTGTCTAGTCCTGTTAGAATTTTATAAGTTTCAATGAGACCCCCTCTCATTCTTCTAAACTCTAGTGAATATAAGCCTAATCGGCCCAATCTCTCTTCATATGTCATTCCTGCCATCCCAGGTATCAGTCTGGTGAATCTTCGCTGCACTCCTTCCATGGCAAGAACATCCTTCCTCAGATAAGGCGACCAAAACTGCACACAATACTCAAGGTGTGGTCTCACCAAGGCCCTGTACAACTGCAGCAAGACATCCTTGCTCCTGTACTCGAATCTTCTCGCTATGAAGGCCAACATACCATTTGCCTTCTTAACCGTCTGCTGCACCTGCATGCTTACCTTCAGTGACTGGTGCACAAGGACACCCAGGTCTCGTTGCACTTCCCCTTTTCCCAATCTATTGCCATTCAGATAATAATCTGCCTTCCTGTTTTTGCCACCAAAGTGGATAACCTCGCATTTATCCACATTATACTGCATCTGCCATGCATCTGCCCAATCACCCAACCTGTCCAAATCATACTGGAGTTTCTCGGCATCCTCCTCATAGCACACACGCCCACCCAGCTTTGTGTCATCCGCAAACTTGGAGATATTACATCTAGTTCCCTCATCCAGACCATTAATATATATTGTGAATAGCTTTTGAAATATAGGAATCACATTAGCTGTCCGCCAATCCTCTTGCACTATTCCCTTTTCTAATGAATCTTTATATATAATTAATAGTGCCTCTGCTATCTGTTCCCTAATTTCTTTTAATATGAGTGGATGCAATCCATCTGAAACAGGGGTTTTATCCTTACATAGGATATACAGCACAGAAATAACAACAGAAAATGCTGGAAAAACTCAGCAGGTCAGGCAACATCCGTGGAGAGAAATTTGAGTTGACGTTTCGGGTTTGACCCTTCTTCAAAACTGGAGAGAAAAGGAACTAGATCGAAGGCAGGGCTGCGATCGGACAAAAGAATAAAAGAACCAAAAGAAGTAAAAGAGATTCGAAGCTAGACGAGATGGTAATAGGCTGTGATTAGGTGTAAAGTGTACTGGCAGGGCAAAAGATAGCTGCCAGGTGTGAGAGAGAAACAAAAGGAAAGGGGGGGGGGAAAGGAAAGGAGTGGAAAAATATAAGTGAAAATGAAATGGGGGCCGAGGTTATGATCTGAAATTGTTGAACTCGATATTGAGACCGGAAGGCTGCAGACTGCCTAATCGGAAGATGAGGTGCTGTTCCTCGAGTTTACGTTGAGCTTCCGTGGAACAGTACAGGAGGCCAAGGACGGTGAGGTCCGAGTGGGAATGGAGCGGTGAATTGAAATGACAGGCGACCGGAAGCTCGGGGTCACCCTTACGGACTGAACGGAGGTGTTCCGCAAAGCGGTCACCCAATCTGCGTTTGGTCTCCCCAATGTAGAGGAGACCGCATCGTGAGCAGCGAATACAGTATACTAGATTGCGAGAAGTACAAGTAAATCGCTGTTTCACCTGGAAGGGGTGTTTGGGGCCCTGGACAGTGGGGAGGGGGGAGGTATAGGGGCAGGTGTTACATCTCCTCCGCTTGCACGGTAAGGTGCCAGGCGAAGGGGAAGGGCTGTTTGGGGTGATAGAGGAGTGGACTAGGGTGTCTCGGAGAGAGCGGTCCCTGCGGAATGCTGAAAGGGGAGGGGAGGGGAAGATACGTTTGGTGGTGGGATCACTTTGGAGGTAGCGGAAATGCCGGAGGATGATCCGTTGAATGTGGAGGCTGGTGGGGTGAAAGGTGAGGACAAGGGGAACCCTATCGTGGTTCCGGGAGGGAGGGGCAGGGGTGAGGGCAGAGGTGCGGGAGATAGAACTGACACGGTCGAGGGCAGTGTCAACCACGGTAGAGGGGAATCCTCGGTTGCGGAAAAAGGAAGACATGTCTGAAGCACTGGTGTGGAAGGTGGCATCGTCGGAGCAGATACGGCGGAGGCGGAGAAACTGGGAGAATGGAATAGAGTCCTTACAGGAAGCGGGGTGGGAGGAAGTGTAGTCCAGGTAGCTGTGGGAGTCAGTGGGCTTGTAGTAAATATTGGTCGATAACCTATCCCCAGAGATGGAGACGGAGAAGTCGAGGAAGGGAAGGGAAGAGTCAGAGATGGACCATGTGAAGGTGAGGGAAGGGTGGAAATTGGAGGCAAAGTGAATGAAATTGTCAAGTTCGGGGCGAGAGCAGGAAACGGCACCGATACAGTCATCAATGTATCGGAAAAAGAGGTGAGGGAGGGGACCCGAGTAGGACTGGAATAAAGATTGTTCCACATAGCCCACGAAAAGGCAGGCATAGCTAGGACCCATGCGGGTACCCATGGCAACACCTTTGATTTGGAGGAAATGAGTGGAGTTAAAGGAGAAGTTGTTCAATGTGAGAACAAGTTCAGCCAGGCGGAGGAGGGTCGTGGTGGATGGGGACTGGTCGGGCCTCTGTTCGAGGAAGAAGCGGAGTGCCCTCAGGCCATCCGGGTGGGGGATGGAGGTGTAGAGGGATTGTACGTCCATGGTGAAAAGGAAGCGGTTGGGGCCAGGAAACTGGAAACTGTTAAAGTGGCGGAGGGCGTCCGAAGAGTCGCGGATGTAGGTGGGAAGAGACTGGACAAGGGGAGAAAAGATAGAGTCAAGATAGGAAGAGATAAGTTCCGTAGGGCAAGAACAGGCTGAAACGATGGGTCTACCAGGGCAGTCCTGTTTGTGGATCTTGGGAAGGAGGTAGAAGCGGGCTGTGCGGGGTTGGGGAACTATGAGGTTGGTGGCAGTAGGGGGAAGATCTCCAGAGGAGATGAGGTCAGTGACAGTCTTGGAAACGGTGGTTTGATATTCGGTAGTGGGGTCATGGTCCAGGTGGAGGTAGGAGCAGGTGTCGGAGAGTTGGCGTTCAGCTTCCGCTAGGTAGAGGTCAGTACGCCAAACAACAACAGCACCACCCTTGTCAGCGGGTTTAATGACAATGTCAGGGTTGGATCTAAGAGAATGGAGTGCTGCAAGTTCAGAGGGAGGTAGGTTGGAGTGAGTGAGGGGAGCAGAGAAATGGAGACGGCCGATGTCACGGCGGCAGTTAGCGATGAAAAGATCTAGAGAGGGTAAGAGGCCAGGGGGAGGGGTCCAGGTAGAATGGGAATTCTGCAAGCGGGAGAAAGGGTCAGTTGTGCGGGGGGAGGACTCCTGGCCAAAGAAGTGGGCACGGAGACGAAGGCGGCGGAAAAAGAGCTCAGCTGACCCTTTCTCCCGCTTGCAGAATTCCCATTCTACCTGGACCCCTCCCCCTGGCCTCTTACCCTCTCTAGATCTTTTCATCGCTAACTGCCGCCGTGACATCGGCCGTCTCCATTTCTCTGCTCCCCTCACTCACTCCAACCTACCTCCCTCTGAACTTGCAGCACTCCATTCTCTTAGATCCAACCCTGACATTGTCATTAAACCCGCTGACAAGGGTGGTGCTGTTGTTGTTTGGCGTACTGACCTCTACCTAGCGGAAGCTGAACGCCAACTCTCCGACACCTGCTCCTACCTCCACCTGGACCATGACCCCACTACCGAATATCAAACCACCGTTTCCAAGACTGTCACTGACCTCATCTCCTCTGGAGATCTTCCCCCTACTGCCACCAACCTCATAGTTCCCCAACCCCGCACAGCCCGCTTCTACCTCCTTCCCAAGATCCACAAACAGGACTGCCCTGGTAGACCCATCGTTTCAGCCTGTTCTTGCCCTACGGAACTTATCTCTTCCTATCTTGACTCTATCTTTTCTCCCCTTGTCCAGTCTCTTCCCACCTACATCCGCGACTCTTCGGACGCCCTCCGCCACTTTAACAGTTTCCAGTTTCCTGGCCCCAACCGCTTCCTTTTCACCATGGACGTACAATCCCTCTACACCTCCATCCCCCACCCGGATGGCCTGAGGGCACTCCGCTTCTTCCTCGAACAGAGGCCCGACCAGTCCCCATCCACCACGACCCTCCTCCGCCTGGCTGAACTTGTTCTCACATTGAACAACTTCTCCTTTAACTCCACTCATTTCCTCCAAATCAAAGGTGTTGCCATGGGTACCCGCATGGGTTCTAGCTATGCCTGCCTTTTCGTGGGCTATGTGGAACAATCTTTATTCCAGTCCTACTCGGGTCCCCTCCCTCACCTCTTTTTCCGATACATTGATGACTGTATCGGTGCCGTTTCCTGCTCTCGCCCCGAACTTGACAATTTCATTCACTTTGCCTCCAATTTCCACCCTTCCCTCACCTTCACATGGTCCATCTCTGACTCTTCCCTTCCCTTCCTCGACTTCTCCGTCTCCATCTCTGGGGATAGGTTATCGACCAATATTTACTACAAGCCCACTGACTCCCACAGCTACCTGGACTACACTTCCTCCCACCCCGCTTCCTGTAAGGACTCTATTCCATTCTCCCAGTTTCTCCGCCTCCGCCGTATCTGCTCCGACGATGCCACCTTCCACACCAGTGCTTCAGACATGTCTTCCTTTTTCCGCAACCGAGGATTCCCCTCTACCGTGGTTGACACTGCCCTCGACCGTGTCAGTTCTATCTCCCGCACCTCTGCCCTCACCCCTGCCCCTCCCTCCCGGAACCACGATAGGGTTCCCCTTGTCCTCACCTTTCACCCCACCAGCCTCCACATTCAACGGATCATCCTCCGGCATTTCCGCTACCTCCAAAGTGATCCCACCACCAAACGTATCTTCCCCTCCCCTCCCCTTTCAGCATTCCGCAGGGACCGCTCTCTCCGAGACACCCTAGTCCACTCCTCTATCACCCCAAACAGCCCTTCCCCTTCGCCTGGCACCTTACCGTGCAAGCGGAGGAGATGTAACACCTGCCCCTATACCTCCCCCCTCCCCACTGTCCAGGGCCCCAAACACCCCTTCCAGGTGAAACAGCGATTTACTTGTACTTCTCGCAATCTAGTATACTGTATTCGCTGCTCACGATGCGGTCTCCTCTACATTGGGGAGACCAAACGCAGATTGGGTGACCGCTTTGCGGAACACCTCCGTTCAGTCCGTAAGGGTGACCCCGAGCTTCCGGTCGCCTGTCATTTCAATTCACCGCTCCATTCCCACTCGGACCTCACCGTCCTTGGCCTCCTGTACTGTTCCACGGAAGCTCAACGTAAACTCGAGGAACAGCACCTCATCTTCCGATTAGGCAGTCTGCAGCCTTCCGGTCTCAATATCGAGTTCAACAATTTCAGATCATAACCTCGGCCCCCATTTCATTTTCACTTATATTTTTCCACTCCTTTCCTTTCCCCCCCCCCTTTCCTTTTGTTTCTCTCTCACACCTGGCAGCTATCTTTTGCCCTGCCAGTACACTTTACACCTAATCACAGCCTATTACCATCTCGTCTAGCTTCGAATCTCTTTTACTTCTTTTGGTTCTTTTATTCTTTTGTCCGATCGCAGCCCTGCCTTCGATCTAGTTCCTTTTCTCTCCAGTTTTGAAGAAGGGTCAAACCCGAAACGTCAACTCAAATTTCTCTCCACGGATGTTGCCTGACCTGCTGAGTTTTTCCAGCATTTTCTGTTGTTATTTCGGATTTCCAACATCTGCAGTATTTTGCTATTATACAGCACAGAAACAGGCCATTCGGCCCAACCAGTCCATGCCGGTGTTTATGCTCCACTCGAGCCTCCTCCCGTCTTTCCTCTTCTAACTATCAGCATAACCTTCTATTCCCTTCTCCCTCATATGCTTATCTAACCTCCCCTTAAATGCATCTATACTATTCGCTTCAACGAATATTCCCTGTGGTAGCGAGTTCCACATTCTCACCACTCTTTGGGTAAAGAAGTTCCTTCTGAATTCCCTATTGGATATCTGACTATCTTATATTGAAGGCCTCTAGTTATGCTCTTCCCCACAAGTGGAAACATTCTCTCTGTGTCCACTCTATCAAAACCTTTCATAATTTAAAGACCTCTATTAGGTCACCCCTCAGCCTTCTTTTTTCAAGAGAAAAGAGACCCAGCCTGTTCACCCTTTCCTGATAGGTGTACCCTCACATTTCTTGTCTGGGTGGGGTAGAGGAGCAAAGGGATCTCGGAGTACAAATACACAAATCACTAAAAGTAGCGACACAGGTTAACAAGGCCATAAATAAAGCAAACCAGGCACTAGGATTTATTTCTAGAGGGATAGAATTGAAAAGTAGTGAAGTTCTTGTAAAACTTCTCTGCATCCTCTCCAGTGCCTCTATATCCTTTTTATAATATGGCGACCAGAACTGTACGCAGTACGCCAAGTGTGGTCTAACCAAGGTTCAATACAGGTTTAGCATAACTTCACTACTTTTCAATTCTATCTCTCTGGAAATAAATCCTAGTGCTTGGTTTGCTTTTTTCATGGCCTTGTGCCACTACTTTTAGTGATTTGTGTATTTGTACTCCGAGATCCCTTTACTCCTCTACCCCACCCAGACTCGCACCCTCCAAGTGATAAATGACCTCCCTATTCTTCCTACCAAAATGTAATACCTCACATTTACCTGTGTTGAATTTCATTTGCCAATTATATGCCATTCTGAAAGTTTATTAATGCCTTCCTGTAATTTGTTGCAGTCCTCCTCAGGTTGACTATTCCACCCCCCCACCCAATCTGATTCATTTCCCAATACTAGATCCAGTAGTGATTCCTCTCTTGGGGGCGTCTTGCATACTGGGTAAGAAAGGAGTCTTGTACACACTGTAATAACTCCATTGTTTTTTTCCCTTTTCCTACCACTTCTTGCCAGTTTATTTGGGGGTAGTTGAAATCTCCCAAGATTATTATTCGATGACCTTTACTCATTTCATAGATTTACTTACATATTTCTTCCTCCACTTCCTTTCCACTATTAGCTGGTCCGCAGAATATCAGCACTAACGGGATTGATCCCTTCTTATACTTTGTCTCAATCTGTATGGATTCTGTTTCTATCTCAATGTTAGTTATGTCCCTTTTGTCTACTGCATTATTAGTACAGACACTTCACCCCCAACCCGTCTTCCTTCCCTATCCTTTCAAAGTATTTTATATCCTATGATATATAACTGTCAGTCCTATTCTTTATATAGCCATGTGTCAGTTAGCCCTACTACATCTGGCTCCTTGCTTCGGATTATTGCCTGTTTTGATTCAGATGCTGTGCACAATGCTATACAGGTAATTTAATTAGTTTTTATTAATTGTTCCCCTCATTTTATTTTTAACAGTCATTTTAAACTTGCATTCTATAGCTGCATCTCTTCTTTGACTGTTTATGTTCCCCTTGTTCCTTACCCTGGTCTGACCTATTTCTTCTAGCTTCAGACTTATTTTCATCAGATCCCTCCCCCTGACTTACTGGTTTAAAGCCCTATCCACATGATTATTTAACCTTTCCACTAGAAAACTGGTCCCACTCTAGTTCAGGTGGAGTCCATCTCAGCGGTACAGCTCCTTCCTGTCCCCACACTGGTGCCAGCGTCCCATGAAAGGGAACTCCTCCTTCCCACACCAGTCTTTCAGCCACGCATTCACCTTTCTGATCTGTCCATCACGATACCAATTAATACATGGCTCGAGTAGCAATCCCGAGATTAGCACCCGTGAAGACCTGTTTTTTAAATTTAGTTCCTAACTTCTGCTATTCCCTTAGATTGACCTCCTCCCTTTTCTTCCCTATGTCATTGGTCCCAACATGGACCACGACAACTGGACCTTACCCCTCCCTTTCCAAGTTCCTCTCCAGTTGCTCCGAGATATCCTTTACCTTTGCATCAGGTAGGCAACACACTCTTCTGGACTCTCGGTTGTGACTGCAGAGGACACTATCCCCAAGACTACAAGCTTTCTATTCTGCTCCTATCCCCACTACCCTCCCCCCGCCACCCTTGCACTGCCTCCTGCTCCACGATGCCATGACTAGCATTATGGCCCTCCTCTTTACAGCCCTCATTCTTATCCTCACGGGTAGGAAGTATATTGTACCTATTAGGGGACCTCCTTCTCTACCTTCCCTACGTTCCCCTTACCCTGCTGACTAACAGTCGCACTCTCCCCTTCCTGCACCTGTGCTTTCCTCTGAGGTGTGACTGTACTCTGGAGAAAACTATCCAGTCTTATGTGTCAGAGTTTTTAACACCCCCATTTAGCTCAATGACTCTGAGTTGGAGAGACTCAAGGCAGAGACATTTCCTGCCAATGTGCCAACATGGGACAGTTTGCTGCCCACAAACCCCCACATATCAGTCCTGACACATTGCCTGTGCGACCATCTCTGATCTGTATTTATTAGTTAGTAATGTGGCAGAACCACTGAATGACTCTGGCTAACTGTATATAATTCTCTTTAACGATGTTCTAACACCAGCCTAAACCTGTACCATTGTGTTAGGCATTACTGTGTTTTGTATATAGAGTTTGCATGTACGGGGCGTGGCCCCTTTAAGAGCGCTGGAAAACGCGGGCAAACGCGATGACGTCACTTTGCAAATCACGGGGCTGCCCAGGCAGTCCTCCTGGCATCTCTGTTGAGTAAAGACCTATTTAATTGTTCTCTTGTGTCGATCTCAGTTATTCGTAGGAATTCGCTAATTCCTACATTGGTGACCCCGTTTTTGTGAACGTTTTCACAAAAGAAGAGCACAGCATGGAAGCAAACGCCGTTTCACTGAAGCTACCGCAGTTCTGGGAGCAGCAAGCGCCCTCGTGGTTTATTCAGGTCGAGGCCCAGTTTGCCCTGAGGAACATCGATGCGGATCAGACCAAGTACCTTTATGTGGTCTCCGCACTCGACAGCTCTACCACCTCTCGGATCGTCAGCCTCCTCGAAAACCCCCCAACGGAGCGCAAGTATGAAACCCTCAAAGCGCGGTTACTGCAGGTTTTCGGGCTCACAAAATCGGAGCGCGCCCGTCGATTACTCGCTATGCCCGGGCTCGGGGACTCCAAGCCTTCAGAGTTGATGAGCCAAATGCTCACACTCCTGGGCTCAGAACGGGAATGCTTCCTATTCCACGAGAGTTTCCTCAGCCAACTGCCTGAACAGGTACAAGCTGCCCTGGCCAGATCTGAAATAGAAGACTGCGCAACACTCCCCGACCTGACAAGACCCACGTTCTCCTCCACAGCCACGAAACATGGTGTGGAACACCACATCACCACCAACGGCCCCCCCGGTCTACGTGCGGGCCCGGCGCCTGGAACCTGGCAAGCTGGCAGTCGCAAAGGCGGAGTTCGCAACCATGGAACGGTTAGGGATTATTTGCCAGTCAAATAGTCCCTGGTCTTCACCCCTTCATATCGTCCCGAAGCCTGGCGGCGGATGGCGGCCATGCGGCGACTATCAACGCCTAAACGACGCCACCACTCCTGATCGGTACCCGATCCCCCACATTCAGGATTTCTCTGCCCATTTGGCAGGGAACACCGTGTTCTCAAAAGTCGACCTCGTCCGGGGCTACCACCAGGTCCCAGTTAATCCACAAGATGTCCAGAAGACCGCAGTCATCACCCCATTCGGCCTCTTCGAGTTTTTATGGATGCCGTTTGGGTTAAAGAACGCCGCCCAGGCTTTCCAATGCCTGATGGACTTCGTGCTGCGGGACCTCAAGTTCCTCTTCATCTACCTGGACGATATTCTAATTGCCAGTCCTACGAAGGAAGAACATGCCTGTCACCTACGCACCCTTTTTCGACGCCTCAGCCAACACGGCCTGATTATCAACCCAGCCAAGTGTCAGTTTGGCCTGCACCAAATTGACTTCCTGGGGCATCACATCACCTCAGAGGGAGCGGTTCCTTTACCTTCGAAGGTAGAGGCAGTGACATCCTTTCCACGCGCGCAGAACGTAAAGGCCCTGCAAGAATTCCTAGGCATGGTAAACTTTTACCACCGTTTCGTGCCTAAGGCGGCACTACTCATGCAGCCCCTGTACGAGGCCCTCAAGGGCAAGACTGGCAAGAACCCGGTAGACTGGACGGATGACATGGCCCAAGCGTTCGCCGACACCAAAAGCGCCTTAGCCAACGCGACTATGCTGGCGCACCTGCTGCCAGGAGCCACCATCGCCCTCACCACCGACGCGTCGGACTATGCAGTCGGTGCCGTGCAACAGCCGTGGGTGAACGGGACGTGGCAGCCATTGGCATTCTTCAGCCATCAACTACGGCAGAACGAGAGAGCATACAGCACGTTCGACTGGGAGTTGCTCGCCCTTTTTCTGGCCATCCGCCATTTTCGGTTCCTATGTGAAGGACGTCCTTTCACCGCCTTTGTGGCCCATAAATCGCTAACCTTTGCAATGGCCAAGACCGCCGAACCGTGGTCAGCCCGACAGCAGTGTCAACTGACCTACATATCCGAATTCACCACGGATATACAGCACGTGGCCGGTAAGGACAACCTGGTGGCAGACTGCCTCTCCCGCGCGATCGTCAATACGGTTCATTTGGGCATCGACTACGCCCTCATGGCAGTGGACCAAGCCTCAGACCTGGAAGTCCAAGCTTACAGAACGGCCATCACTGGCCTCTAGTTGGCCGACGTCAAGTTCCATTCGGCAGGTACCACGCTGTTGTGTGACGTCTCCGTACAGGATCCTCGCCCTGTCGTGCCGGTCGTCTGGCGCCGCAAATTGTTCAATGCCACACATGGGTTGTCACACCCAGGAATGAAGGCCTCTCAGAAACTGATGTCAGCGAAATTTGTATGGCATGGCATGCAGTGGGCCAACACCTGCGTGGTCTGCCAAAAGGCCCAGGTACAGCTCCACATCAAAGCTCCATTGCCCACCTTCACAGTTCCGGAGCGACGTTTTGACCACATCAACGTGGACCTGGTAGGACCACTCCCACCCTCCCATGGTTTTTCACACATCCTGACCATGGTTGACCGCACCACCAGATGGCCGGAGGCAGTCCCCCTGTCATCCACTACTTCGGCGGACGTGGCCAGGGTGTTCATTTCCTCCTGGATCGCCCGTTTCGGAGTGCCTGCAGATATTTCGTCAGACAGGGGACTGCAGTTTTCTTCCAAACTCTGGAATGCAGTGGCCCAAGGACTCGATGTCAAATTACACCGCACCACAGCCTACCACCCACAGGCGATAAAACAAAACAAAAAAGGTGACTCAACCGTGGCTAACAAGGGAAATTAGGGATAGCATAAGATCCAAGGAGAGGACATACAAATTGGCCAGAAAAAGCAATAATCCTGAGGATTGGGAGCAGTTTAGGAGTCAACAAAGGAGGACAAAGGGATTAATTAAGAAAGGGAAAATAGAATATGAGAGTAAGCTTGCAGGGAACATAAAAACTGACTGTAAAAGCTTTTATAGATATGTGAAGAGAAAAAGATTGGTGAAGTCAAGCGTAGGTCCCTTACAGTCAGAATCAGGGGAATTTATAATGGGAAACAAGGAAATGGCAGACCAACTAAATACATATTTTGGTTCTGTCTTCACAAAGGAGGACACAAATAACCTCCCAGAGATGCCGGGGAACATAAGGTCTGATGAAATTGTGCTTGACTAATTTACTGGAATTTTTTGAGGATGTAACTGGTAAAATAGATAAGGGAGAAACAGTGGATGTGGTGTATTTGGACTTTCAGAAGGCTTTTGATAAGGTCCCACATAAGAGATTAGCGTGCAAAATTAAGGCACATGGGATTGGGGGCAAGGTATTGACTTGGATAGAGAACTGGTTGGCGGACAGAAAGCAAAGAGTTGGAATAAACGGGTCGTTTTCCGAGTGGCAGGCAGTGACTAGTGGGGTACCGCAAGGATCGGTCCTAGGACCCCAGCTGTTCACAATATATATTAATGATCTGGACGAGGGAATTGGATGTAATATCTCCAAATTTGCAGACGACACAAAGCTGGGCGGGAGGGTAAGCTGCGAGGAGGATGTCGGGAAACTCCAGTACGATTGGACAGGTTGGGTGATTGGGCAGAAACATGGCAAATGCACTATAATGTGGATAAATGTGAGGTTATCCACTTTGGTGGCAAAAACAGGAAGGCAGATTATTATTTGAATGGCAATAGATTGGGAGAAGGGGAAGTGCAAAGAGACCTGGGTGTCCTTTTGCACCAGTCGCTGAAGGTAAGCATGCAGGTGCAGCAGGCGGTTAAGAAGGCAAATTGTATGTTGGCCTTCGTAGCAAGAGGGTTCGAGTACAGGAACAAGGATGTCTTGCTACAGTTGTACAGGGCCTTGGTGAGACCGCACCTTGAGTATTATGTGCAGTTTTGGTCACCTTACCTGAAGAAGGACGTTCTTGCCATGGAGGGAGTGCAGCGAAGATTCACCAGGCTGATACCTGGGATGGCAGGAATGACGTATGAGGAGAGATTGTGTCGATTGGGCTTATACTCACTGGAGTTTAGAAGATTGAGAGGGGATCTCATCGAAACCTATAAAATTCTGTCAGGTCTGGACAGACTAGATGCAGGAAGGATGTTTCTGATGGCCGGGGAGTCCAGAACCAGGGGTCATAGTCTAAGGATAAGGGGTAAGCCATTTAGGACTGAAATGAGGAGGAATTTCTTCACCCAGAGAGTGGTGAACCTGTGGAATTCTCTGCCACAGAGGGCGGTGGAGGCTAGTTCATTAAATATATTCAAGAAAGAGTTGGATATATTTCTTGAGGCTAAAGGGAGCAAGGGATTTGGGGAAAAGGCAGGGACAGGGTACTGAATTTGGATGATCAGCCATGATCACATTGAATGGCGGAGCGGGCTCGAAGGGCCGAATGGCCTACTCCTGCTCCTATCTTCTATGTTTCTATGTTTCTATGAATGGCCTCTGTGAACGCTTCCACTGGTCAATGAAAGCCGCCCTGAGGGCCAGCCTCCAGGACGCTGGATGGGCAGACAAGCTACCGTGGGTCCTGTTGGGCCTTCGCACGGCCCCCAAAGAAGACCTTCACTCTTCATCAGTGGAGCTTGTGTATGGTCAGCCGCTGCGAGTCCCAGGGGACTTCCTACCAACATCGACGGAGCCATGGTCCGCGTCTGCCCAGCTTGCTAGTCACCAAGAGGTGGCCAGATGTTTCGCACCGGTGCCCACTCCGCACCACGGGCTGCAGAGGTCACACGTTCCCACGGAGCTTCACAAGGCTGAATACGTTTTTATTCGCCATGACGCACATAGGGTTCCGCTCAAGGTCCCATATACCGGTCCCTTCTGCGTGTTGGACGCAGGGGACAAAACCTTTACGGTAGATGTCGGTGGTAAACCGGACCACATTTCGGTCGACCGCTTAAAGCCAGCACATTTAGACCTCGGCCGCCCCGTCGAGACAGCTCAACTGCTGAAACGGGGTCGGCCACCCATCGTCGTTACGGCAGACCGAGTGCCACCGCCCGGCAGACCGCCAGCCGACCAGCAGCGTCCGCATCGAGAGTACAGGAGTCGTTCTGACAGGCTCGTCAGACCCCCTCACTGTTTGACTTTGTCCGTTAAAGCGAATTCTGGGGGGGCGCATGTGGCAGAACCACTGAATGACTCTGGCTAACTGTATATAATTCTCTTTAACGATGTTCCAACACCAGCCTAAACCTGTACCATTGTGTTAGGCATTACTGTGTTTTGTATATAGAGTTTGCATGTACGGGGCGTGGCCCCTTTAAGAGCGCCGGAAAACGCGGGCAAACGCGATGATGTCACGTTGCAAACCACGGGGCTGCCCAGGCAGTCCTCCTGGCATCTCCGTTGAGTAAAGACCTGTTTAATTGTTCTCTTGTGTCGATCTCAGTTATTCGTAGGAATTCGTTAATTCCTACAGTATTAATTTATATCTAGAACTAATAGAATCACTTGAAGTCTATTAATAATTAGTTTGATTTCAAATTAATTAGTAATTAATTATTCTGATTATTTATGTAGAGCAGATACTTAATGCAAATTGGATCGCTTTAATGTTGGTTTACTCTACTTACTCTATTAAGTGCAGTGATTTTGTTACGCATATCAACGCAACAAAATCCCACAAACAACACTGGGATGGATGGCCAGCTAATCTCTTTGTTTTAATGGTTTCAGTTCACAATAAGTTCAGATGAGAGTGGAAATTCAGACTATCTAGCTCTTCTGGCTGCAGAAACTGACCGTCTCCATTCCCAACACCATATCGATCTGCCTCTTGAATGACATCAGCGTTTGTGCCTCCTCCACCTGAGCCAGACCATTCCAGGTGTACTTAAAGAACTGTGAGGAAAGTAACTGTGGACACCCCCCCGCAATCTGTCCCACCCCCCCGCGATCTGTCTGACTCCCCGCAATCTGTCCCACTCCCCCCGCGATCTGTCTGATTCCCCGCAATCTGTCCCACTCCCCCCGCAATCTGTCTGACTCCCCGCAATCTGTCCCACTCCCCCCGCAATCTGTCTGACTCCCCGCAATCTGTCCCACTCCCCCCGCGATCTGTCTGATTCCCCGCAATCTGTCCCACTCCCCCCGCAATCTGTCCCACTCCCCCCGCGATCTGTCTGACTCCCCGCAATCTGTCCCACTCCCCCCGCGATCTGTCTGACTCCCCGCAATCTGTCCCACTCCCCCCGCGATCTGTCTGACTCCCCGCAATCTGTCCCATTCCCCCCGTGATCTGTCTGACTCCCCGTGATCTGTCTGACTCCCCGCAATCTGTCCCACTCCCCCCGTGATCTGTCTGACTCCCCGCAATCTGTCCCACTCCCCCCGTGATCTGTCAGACTCCCCGCAATCTGTCCCACTCCCCCCGTGATCTGTCTGACTCCCCGCAATCTGTCCCACTCCCCCCGTGATCTGTCTGACTCCCCGCAATCTGTCCCACTCCCCCCGCGATCTGTCTGATTCCCCGCAATCTGTCCCACTCCCCCCGCAATCTGTCCCACTCCCCCCGCGATCTGTCTGACTCCCCGCAATCTGTCCCACTCCCCCCGCGATCTGTCTGACTCCCCGCAATCTGTCCCATTCCCCCCGTGATCTGTCTGACTCCCCGTGATCTGTCTGACTCCCCGCAATCTGTCCCACTCCCCCCGCGATCTGTCTGACTCCCCGCAATCTGTCTGACTCCGCCCGCGATCTGTCTGACTCCCCCCGCGATCTGTCTGACTCCCCCCGCGATCTGTCTGACTCCCCACAATCTGTCCCACTCCCCCCGTGATCTGTCTGACTCCCCGCAATCTGTCCCATTCCCCCCGTGATCTGTCCCACTCCCCCCGTGATCTGTCTGACTCCCCACAATCTGTCCCACTCCCCCCGTGATCTGTCTGACTCCCCACAATCTGTCCCACTCCCCCCGTGATCTGTCTGACTCCCCACAATCTGTCCCACTCCCCCCGTGATCTGTCTGACTCCCCGCAATCTGTCCCATTCCCCCCGTGATCTGTCCCACTCCCCCCGTGATCTGTCTGACTCCCCGCAACCTGTCCCACCCCCCCCCGCAATCTGTCCCACTCCCCCCGTGATCTGTCTGACTCCCCGCAATCTGTCTGACTCCCCCCGCGATCTGTCTGACTCCCCCCGCGATCTGTCTGACTCCCCCCGCGATCTGTCTGACTCCCCACAATCTGTCCCACTCCCCCCGTGATCTGTCTGACTCCCCGCAATCTGTCCCATTCCCCCCGTGATCTGTCCCACTCCCCCCGTGATCTGTCTGACTCCCCACAATCTGTCCCACTCCCCCCGTGATCTGTCTGACTCCCCGCAATCTGTCCCATTCCCCCCGTGATCTGTCCCACTCCCCCCGTGATCTGTCTGACTCCCCGCAACCTGTCCCACCCCCCCCCGCAATCTGTCCCACTCCCCCGTGATCTGTCTGACTCCCCGCAATCTGTCTGACTCCCCCCGCGATCTGTCTGACTCCCCCCGTAATCTGTCTGACTCCCCCCGCGATCTGTCTGACTCCCTGCAATCTGTCCCACTCCCCCCGCGATCTGTCTGACTCCCCGCAATCTGTCGCACTCCCCCCGTGATCTGTCTGACTCCCCCGCGATCTGTCTGACTCCCCGGAATCTGACCCACTCCCCCCGTGATCTGTCTGACTCCCCCCGTGATCTGTCTGACTCCCCACAATCTGTCCCACTCCCCCCGTGATCTGTCTGACTCCCCCCGTGATCTGTCTGACTTCCCCCGTGATCTCTCTGACTCCCCCCGTGATCTGTCTGACTCCCCCCGCGATCTGTCTGACTCCCCCAGTGATCTCTCTGACTCCCCCCGTGATCTGTCTGACTCCCCCCGCGATCTGTCTGACTCCCCCAGTGATATGTCTGACTCCCCCCGTGATCTGCCTGACTCCCCCCGGTATCTGTCCCACTCCCCGCGATCTGTCCCACTCCCCCCGTGATCTGTCTGACTCCCCGTGATCTGTCCCACACCCCTTGCGATCTGTCTGACTCCCCCCGCGATCTGCCTGACTCCCCCCGCGATCTGTCTGGCTCCCTGAGATCTGTCCCACTCCCCGTGATCTGTCTGACTCCCCCCGTGATCTGTCTGACTCCCCGCAATCTGTCCCACTCCCCCCGTGATCTGTCTGACTCCCCCTGCGATCTGTCTGACTCCCCGGAATCTGTCCCACTCCCCCCGTGATCTGTCTGACTCCCCCCGTGATCTGTCTGACTCCCCGCAATCTGTCCCACTCCCCCCGTGATCTGTCTGACTCCCCACAATCTGTCCCACTCCCCCCGTGATCTGTCTGGCTGCCCCCGTGATCTGTCTGACTCCCCCCGTGATCTGTCTGACTCCCCGAGATCCGTCTGACTCCCCGTGATCTGTCTGACTCCCCGCAATCTGTCCCACTCCCCCCGTGATCTGTCTGACTCCCCGCAATCTGTCCCACTCCCCCCGTGATCTGTCTGACTCCCCGCAATCTGTCCCACTCCCCCCGTGATCTGTCTGACTCCCCCCATGATCTGTCTGACTCCCTGAGATCTGTCCCACTCCCCATGATCTGTCTGAACCCCCCGCGATCTGTCTGACTCCCCCCGCAATCTGTCTGACTCCCTGAGATCTGTCCCACTCCCCATGATCTGTCTGACTCCCCCCGCGATCTGTCTGACTCCCCCCGTGATCTCTCTGAATCCCCCCGCGATCTGTCTGACTCCCCGTGATCTGTCTGACTCCCCCCGTGATCTGTCTGACTCCCCCCGTGATCTGCCTGACTCCCCCCGTGATCTGTCTGACTCCCCGTGATCTGTCCGACTCCCCCCGGTATCTGTCCCACTCCCCGCGATCTGTCCCACTCCCCCCGCGATCTGTCCGACTCCCCCCGCGATCTGTCCCACTCCCCGCGATCTGTCCCACTCCCCTTGCGATCTGTCTGACTCCCCCCGCGATCTGTCTGACTCCCCCCGCGATCTGTCTGACTCCCTGAGATCTGTCCCACTCCCCGTGATCTGTCTGACTCCCCCCGTGATCTGTCTGATTCCTCCCGTGATCTATCTGACTTCCCCTGCGATCTGTCTGACTCCCCCCGCAATCTGTCTGACTCCCCCCGTGATCTGTCTGATTCCTCCCGTGATCTATCTGACTTCCCCTGCGATCTGTCTGACTCCCCCCGCAATCTGTCTGACTCCCCGCGATCTGTTCCACTGCCCCCGCGATCTGTCCCACTCCCCGCGATCTGTCCCACTCCCCCCGCGATCTGTCTGACTCCCCGCGATCTGTCTGACTCCCCCCGCGATCTGTCTGACTCCCCCCGCGATCTGTCGCACTCCCTGCGCGATCTGTCTGACTCCCCCCGCGATCTGTCTGACTCCCCCCGCGATCTGTCGCACTCCCTGCGCGATCTGTCTGACCCCCCCGCCGATCTGTCCCATTCCCCCCACAACCTTTCCCCGCAGTCTGAGATAGGGAGGGGCGAGGCCATGGAGGGATTTGAAAACAAGGATGAAAATTTTGAAATCGAGGTGGGGTCGGACCGGGAGCACAGGGGTGCTGGGTGGACAGGACTTGGTATGAGTTAGGATACAGGCAGCAGGGTTTTGGAGGATGCAAGGTGGGAGGCCAGCCAGCAGAGCACTGGAATAGTTGAGTCTAAAGATAACAAAGGCATGGATGAGGGATTCAGCAGCAGATGAGCTGAGGCGGGGCAGAGATAGGCGATGGTATGGAGATGGATGTAGGCACTGGGGGTGAGGGGGGAATTCCCTACCTTAGCCCCACCTGTTAGCGTGACATAATGTCAAGGAAGCGGTGGCCGATGCTCTTCTGCCAGCTGGTGGCGGGTCCTGTAGCGTCCTCTGTTTTCAAAGTCCCAGTAGCATGGTCGTTCTGAGGTAGCACCCAGCAAAAAAAAATGGTGGAGAGGTGACATAAAAACGTAGAAAAATAGGAGCAGGAGTAGGCCATTCGGCCCTTTGAGCCTGCTCCGCCAGCCAATATGATCATGGCTGATCCTCTATCTCAATGCCATATTCCCGCTCTCTCCCCATACCCCTTGATGCCTTTTGTGTCTAGAAATCTATCTATCTCCTTCTTAAATATATTCAGTGACTTGACCTCCACAGCCTTCTGTGGTAGAGAATTCCACAGGTTCACCACCCTCTGAGTGAAGAAATTTCCCCTCATCTCAGTCCTAAATGTCCTACCCTGTATCCTGAGACTGTGACCCCTCGTTCTAGAGACCCCAGCCAGAGGAAACATCCTCCCTGCATCCAGTCAGTCTAGCCCTGTCAGAATTTTATACATTTGAATGAGATCCCCTCTCACTCTTCTAAACTCTAGTGAATACAGGCCTAGTTGACCCAATCTCTCCTCATACGACAGTCCTGCCATCCCAGGAATCAGTCTGGTGAACCTTCGCTGCACTCCCTCTATGGCAAGTATATCCTTTCTTAGGTAAGGAGACCAAGGGCAGGACTTTCATTGAGTTGTGGAGGCGGGATTGGAGGCGTGTGGGGGGTTAAAACCTTGAAATCGGGGGGGGCACGAACCCATCCCGCCCCCAACCTGCCTCCATGCCAGTTTCAAAGGAGGCGGGTACCCGACCCGCACTGGGAGCCGCCTCCCCGAGGCGGGAAGGGGATTAGTGCCAATTAACTGCCTGTTAACAGGTAGTTAACAGGCAGTTTTTAGCCTAATCCCTATTTTTATTCCTCAAGTGTGGGATTCCCGACGGCTCCAAACCACGCCAAGTTAGCGAGGCGGACCGTCGGGATGAAGGGCTTGGAAGGGTCAAGATGGCTGGTGTTCAGGTGAGTGATGGGTGCATGAGTGCAGAGATGAGTGTGTTTGGTGTGTGTAAAGTGTTTAAAGAAGTCTGTTCGCCCTCCTGCCATCTGGGAGACGCTACAGATGCATTCGCACCCATACGACCAGGTTTAGGAACAGCTTCTTTCCCAGGGCTGTCATCCTACTGAACTCCACAAATAAACTCTAAAGCCTGCACATCTGCCAATGCACTTTATTATGGTTATGTTTATGTTAATGTATTACAAGCCAAATGTATGTTGAATGTTTAAATGTCTTAATCTAAATGTACACTCTCGGGAGCCGCAAGCCTACATTTTGTTGTACTGCACTTGTGCACTAACAATGACAATAAAGTTGATTATGATTATGATGATTATGATGTACTTAACTTTACAGCCTTCCTTCCTTCAGGCCTCAGGAGTCCCTCATCTCACCAGCACAGAAAGCAAAATGGCCGCGAACTGTCAAAATCTGCAGCATTCAGCTTTCTGATCCGGGGAGATCTCTGAATCATCCTGAGAGGAAGGAATTAACCTGGAGTACAGATTGTCAGTGTTTGACAGCTTCAAACAGCTGTCAAATGCTGATATTTCATCTGTCAAAAGGTCTTGACAGATGAAACATCAATCTGTGACGTCACCTGTTGCCGGGTGGCCCTTAATTGGCCTGCTGAGCCCGCTGGGTGGGCTCAACAAGGTCAATCAAGTCAAAATCGCGTGGGTTGGCTAGAACTCGATGGAGGCAGGACTACAACCCCGAAAGTTGTTGTCCCGCTTCCTACCCGCCTCCTCAATGAAAATCCAGCCCCAAAACTGCACACAGGCCCTGTACAACTGTAGTAAGACATCCTTGCTCCTGTACTCAAATCCTCTTGCAATGAAGGCCAACATACCATTTCCTTGCTAACTGCTTGCTGCACCTGCATGTTTGCTTTCAGGACTGATGTACAAGGACACCCAGGTCCCTTTGTACATCAGCATTTCCCAATCTAGCACCATTTAAATAATACTCTACCTTTCTGTTTTTCCTACCTAAGTGGATAACTTCACATTTATCCACATTTTACTGCATCTGCCATGTATTTGCCCATTCACTCAACTTGTCTAAATCGCCTTGAAGCCTCTTTGCATCCTCCTCACAACTTACAACCCCACCTAGTTTTGCGTTGTCAGCAAACTTGGAAATATTACATTTGGTTCCCTCATCCAAATCATTGACATATATTGTGAATAGCTGGGGCCCAAACACTGATCCCTGCGGTACTCCACTAGCCACCGCCTGCCACCCCGAAAAAGTCCCATTTATTCCTACTCTCTGTTTCCTGTCTGTTAACCAATTTTCAATCCATGCCAGTATATTACCCCCAAACCCATGTGCTTTAATTTTGCACACTAACCTCTTATGTGGGATTTTATCAATGGCCTTCTGAAAATCCATCGCCACGGCCAACTTCGACCCTAGCGCTGCTTGCACGCTGGGTTCTAAGCATGCCAGGTAAACCCAATGTGCAAGCAGACGGACTGAGGTATGGTCAGCACCTCTTAAAGGGACACACACGTCTTTCAGGTAAGTATGCATTTAAACTTCTGGACTGTTTTTTTTTGATTTTATTGAAGTAGTGATTTGCTGCAATACATGTTCAAAGTTTTTTAAGTGTGTAGGGAGTGCTGCTGGATGCTTGCAAGGCCTCGGATGGTAAAGGAAGGCCTCTGAGAAGACAGAAAATGCTACAAATACTCTGCAGGTCACACAACATCTGTGAAGAGAGAAACAGAGTTCACATCTCAGGTCGAGATGTTAGCTGACCTGCAGAGTACTTTCAGCATTTTATGCTGTAATTTCAGATTTACAGCATTCACTCGCAGAGGGAAGAGGAAGACACAAAAGAGGAAGAAACAGAAGAGGAAGGAGCTGAGGAGGAGGAAACAGTAGAGGAGGAAGCAGATGGAAGGATGCATCCCAGACAGTACCTTTGTGGTCAGGATATCTGGGATGGAATCATCCACCTGCGGTCCCAGTGACAGCAACCCCAATTCCCCTTTCAACATTTGTCCCACACCTTACCTTCTCTCTATTATTGACCATCACAGCGTCCTTAGGCTACAATGCTGAAATAAAAGCCACCACAAAACAAACATTCCAATACAACTTTACACATCTATCCATCCAATGTGACATCAAGAAATCAACTCATCACCCGTATGCATTTTCTTAGTGACTGTATTGTGTGTGTGCCTTTGCCTATCCTAGTGATGTCACGCAGTGCTACCAAGTGGCTTCAACATGGCTGGTAGAAGGCTGCTGACTTTCAGTGGGGAACACTGCAAATGGCCTTGCTGGTCGACCTTGAGGAGCTGGTGGCTGGGAGTGTCAAATCAAACGTCTTCATCTTCTTCTTCTTCTTCACACTCCTCTCCACTGGCTGGGCAGGCTGCATTTCTTTGGTGTGTAAAATGAGGAAGGCACAAGGGTGGAGTTGTGGTGAGGGGAGGGCAGGAAAGCAAGAGGTGTATGTGAGAAAGAGGATAATATATGAGGATACCAGCATCTTCTATCCTTTCAGCCCCACCATTGGCCAAAGGCCCAGCCATGCCTCTGCCAAGAATGGCCTGCACCATCTCCTCCAAGGGGGTGAGGTGAGGCTAGGAATGGAAGATGTGCCTCGTGATTGGTACAGGTTGTTGGTAGGTGAGTGATTTGGGGGGAGAGTCGTGCATTGAGCAGTGCGTGAGGCTAGTGGTGCAGCTGGTAAGAGACGGCTTTTGAAGATGCATTCACTGACCTTGACCACTGGTCTGAGGTCATGAAGCTTCTTTAGGCACTGGAGCCAGGTGGTGGGGGTGACACGACTGACGGTGACGGCCTCAGTGATCTGGTCCCACATCCTTCTTTCTGGAGGACCTCCTGGCCCCTGTGGGTAGAGGGCCGCTCTTGCAGTGTTGACACTCTGCATAAAGCTGGAGTGCTGCGTCCAAGACCCTGGGTGCCTTGCCCTGGCTTGCTGAGCCATTTGTGTTAGTGCTGAGGCACTTTTCCCATTTTTTGAGGTTCGGAATGGAATTCAGCTTTAAGAATTGAAGATTCCCATTTGGGAATTCTTTATAATGGTAATGGTTTTTTTGAAAGGAAGAGAGGGCTGAAAACTGCATTTTTTTTCACTGCATTGTAATTTTTATTAGTTCTGAGTGCATGGCCCCTTTAATTCATAGTCCTTGTCATTGCCCACAATGCCTTGCGAACTCCACAGCCTTGCTCCCAGAGGCTATAAGAAGCTGCAACGCCGCTCCTGGATGGGAACTTCGGGTCGGAGGCCTCTGTTAATGCTACCAGGAGAGCGTTACATGGTAACTTAGTGCTGCACTACAAATCTCCAGCCCCCAGCGCGGATTTCTGCCCGGTAGCTCTGCGGCCGTTATCTCGAGGCTGCAGTGACATCACCTGGTTTCTGTCGAGGTCCAATTTCTAAGTCTGGAAGTCTTGGCACTGACCATTCAGATGGAAAAAGTAGTATGCGGGCATCAGCTGCCTGCTTTAAATTATAGAGATTATTAAACAAGGCTCCTGAAAGGCCACTCAGTAGCATGTGTGGTGTTGCAGTAGGCCCAGTACAGCGCAGTGGAATTCAGTAGTCCTAGACAAGATTAGCTCAGCTGTGCTGCTGCCCATGGTTGAACAGACTGCTGATACTCGCTCTGCGCGATAATAGGTGAAGAGTAACTGCTTGGATGAGGCACCAGAGGACTTCCGACATCCATGGAATGTCCCTCAGTCTGTGTCAGCTTCTTCAGAAAGGACCAGCTCTAAGTGATAAGCCAAAACACAAATGGGATCTCCCAAAAGAGAGATTGAAGCATCAATGTCAGGATTTAAGCTGAAATCCTGCCACACAATAATGGAGGAACCATGGACAGATAATGCGAGAGGATCAATATGGCAACACGTCAACTTTTCATAAACATCCCATTCATGAAAAAGATGTCTAAATTTGAGCATGTCTTGCGTGAATTAGAAGGAGGAAAGTTTTGAGACCCTTGGAAGTGTACTCTTCACAAATCCATCAGAATACTGTCTTGATGAGCATAGAGAATAGGTCTGACTATATGAGGAAACAGGTGCTGGCAGATGGCCATCTGCTGTGTCTGGGATCCAACGTAGAATTGAAGCAATTCCCCTCCTCCCACAGTTTTAAACCAAATATTAAGAATTATTCATGAATGGCCAAGACCTGTCATCATACAGAACCATCAGAATTTCCTACTGATGGCAGGCTTTCTAGGTCCCAGTTAGAGGATCAGTGTTCAGCGCAGACCAGGCCCCTTACCCCTCATTGCTGCTCTGATCCCAGTCCGGATGCGAATGGACCAGCCCAGTCCCTTTCCTCTCAGGACCACCCTCAGCACTAAGGGAAGTGGTTCCACTGGCTGCATACGACAGCTGTGAATTCTCAGGAGGACAGGAATTCTCACCTGCGGCACACGGCAGCTGGAATCACTTCCGTTAACGCTAGGAGCGATGATGAGCAGGCAGGTGAAGGGTGTTGGACTTTTCAATACGGACATTTAATACTTGTTTTTAAAGCAGACTAAATGAACAGACTTGAAACCCTCGATTATTTGATAAAAGACCAAACTGTTAACTTGAGCAAAAGCATAAAGCTGGGAAATTTGACCATTGACATGTCCTGCAAAGGATCATGGGTGTGTGTCACCAAGACTGGAAGCTACAAGACCAGGACTGGCAAACAAGGTCCATGGAACTGATAAAAAGAAACACTTCTAACAGTTGCAGAGATAAGGAAGCAAGGATTGTGACTCTAATAAGAGATTCTTTAGTACAAAAGCAAAATACTGCAGATGCTGGAAATCTGAAATAGAAACAGAAAGTACTGGAAATACTCAGCAGGTCAGGCAGCATCTGTGGCGAGAGAAACAGAGTTAACGTTTCAGGTCAATGACCTTTCGTCAGTTAGTGTTGGTATTAGGCTTTGAAAAACAACCCATATATGGAAGCTGGTCAAACAGCAGATTTTGAAGAGAAAAACATATGAAACATTCTACAAGGGTTTACAGGAGAACCACATATGACATTGGAATAATACGACAAAGACTGTGTAGGAGGAAACTTCTATTCCTGCCAAGAACAAGGGACTTCATCAATCCTTTGTTGCTGGAAAAAGGTTGTATGAGAAGCTATCACTTTCTTTCTGGTAAAATCCATCGCATCTTAAGTTAAATTAAATTCTTTAAAGTTAGAAAATAACGACAGTGTCTTGCTTGATCCTTGTCCTTTTGTATTCTGTTCACGAGAGAATTTACATTTTACAGAGGAGTTTAGTTTTGTTCATTAGCACATCACTCAGGTTGGAGCAGGAGTGAGGGGAGAGGGATGGGCAGAATGGATGGCAATGAAGGGCTTGAGGGAAATGAATAGCAATGAAGGGTATGGGGAAAAGGATGGAAATGAAAGGGGCAGGGAAAGAGACAAAAGCTGGGAGCAGTGATTGGGGTGAAGGAGCTGGGAACAGTGATTGGGATAGGGTATCAGCTGTGGCTCAGTTGATAGCACGCTTGCCTCTGAGTCAGAAGGTCGTAGGTTCAAGTTCTGCTCTAGAGACTTGAGTGCAAATCCAGGCTGACACTCCTGTGCAGTGCTGAGGGAGTGCTGCACTGTCAGAGGAGCCGTCTTTCAGATGAGACGTTAAACCAAGGCCCCATCTGCTCTCTCAGGTGGACGTAAAAGAGCCCATGGAACTATTTCAGAGAAGAGCAGGGGAGTTATTCCCAGTGTCCTGCATCCCCATATTTATCCCTCAAACAATATCACGAAAAAAAGATTATCACATTGCTGTTTGTGGGAGCTTGTTGTATGCAAATTGGCTGTCACGTTTCCTACATTACAAAATAGGTCGGAGTCCATAGCCTTTGTTGTATCCAGTGCGCTCAGCTATTTCTTCATATCACGTGGAGTGAATCGAATTGGCTGAAGACTGGCTTCTGTGATGGTGGGGACCTCAGGAGGAGGCCAAGATGGATCATCCAACCGGCACTTCTGGCTGAAGATGTTTACAAATGCTTCAGCCTTGTCTTTTGCACTTGCGTGCTGGACTCCACCATCATTGAGGATGGGGATGTTCATGGAGCCTCCTCCTCCTGTTAGTTGTTTAATTGTCCACCACCATTCACGACTGGATGTGGCAGGACTGCAGAGATTTGATCTGATCCGTTGGTTGTGGGATCACTTAGCCCTGTCTATAGCATGCTGCTTCTGCTTTTAAGCATGTATGTAGTCCTTTGTTGCAGCATCCCCAGGTTGGCACCTCATTTTTAGGTACGCCTGGTGCTGCTCCTGGCATGCTCTTCTACACTCCTCACTGAACCAGGGTTGATCCCCTGGCTTGATGATAATTGTAGAGTGAGGGATATGCTGGGCCATGAGGTAACAGATTGTGGTGGAATACAATGCTGCTGCTGCTGATGGTCCACAACGCCTCATGGATGCCCAGTTTTGAGCTGCTAAATCTGTTCTGAATCTATCCCATTTAGCATGGTGGTAGTGCCACACAACACGATGGAGGGTGTCCTCAGTGTGAAGACGGGACTTCGTCTCCACAATGAATGTGCAGTGGGAGGAGGCGCGTGTGAAGTATAAATATGGGGATAGACCAGTTGGGTCAAATGGCTTATTTCTGAGCTGTAGATTCTATGTAATTCTCTTGTAATCAGTGACATTTTTAATTGCCACTTAACTACCCAGTCTGCAAGTTTTCTAATGCCTTCTTGTATTATTCTTCCTCGGTGTTAGCTATAGCCCCCCAGACTGAAAATTGTTGGATAAGGGAGAGAAGTCTTTATGAGAAGGAATATTGAAAGCCTGTTATCAAAGGAAGTCAAAGAAGTCTGAGTAAGCCACTAGACTACATACTATCCCATGACTACCATACCTTTATAGCGTCCAATTCCCCTGCAAATCAGCCAAGTGTTCCTTCAGCTGTTACCAGGTCTTTTATATCTTTAAGGGAATTGTCTCCATACGGATCTTGCTCTTCCCCATCTCACGAGAGAGAAATGCTAAATACGGAAAGCACCTCTGAGGAGGCAGTTAAAGCAGTCCGCAGCTTGGAGACCTGACCGATCTCCTCTGACTTACACAAGATTGTTTTTGCCAGAAATCACTCCCACGACAACAGACCGTTTAACTAACAGGAGTGAGATGAATATCTCCTGAACCATGAAAGGATGCTGATGGTTATCTATCTTGTCTTACCATATTGTACATAATATATCGAGTGTGCATTTTGTCCATCACACAATCTTTATGTGAATTGACAGGCCCAGGGAAATAACAGTCTCCCTGGGCTCAACAGTTTTATCAGTTTCAGCTCACACACTGAGACAATGGCTAATATTGCAGTAACAATGCTGCTCTAATGTCAGGAGCACCATTATTATTGTAACATTAAAGTACTAACATAAGTCGCTAAAACATCCTTAACTGGAGAGGAAACAATTATTGCTTTATTTTGGCTTGTCTTGCACTCTTACCCAAACACAATCCTCTTCCTTTCTGAAGTAAAAACAGAAAATGCTGGAGATACTCAGCAGGTCAGGCAGCATCTGTGAAGAGAGAAACAGAGTTAACGTTTCAGGTCGATGACCTTCAGGTCGATGACCAGGAAAAAAGCAGGAACTGGAACAGGTTTTTAAGCAAGTGCAGGAGCTGGGAAAGGGGGGGGGGAGGGGGTGAAAGAACAAAAGGGAAGGTCTGTGATAGGATAGAAGGCAGGAGAGGCTAAGAGACATTAAGAGATATTAAGAGATATTCAAGGCAAAAGGAGATGGTAATGGGGCAGGTTAAGAAAGAAAAGATGGCTTGAGATGAAGTGTAAATTGCGCTGGCAGAGTGAAAGATAGCTGGCCTGTGGGAGAGAAGAAAAGAAAACACAAACAAAAAAAAGTGTGGAAAAAAATATATATGATAGGGGCTGAGGTTATGATCTGAAATTGTTGAACACTATGTTACATAGATACAATAGAAGATAGGAGCAGGAGTAGGCCATTCGGCCCCTCGAGCCTGCTCCACCATTCAAAGCGATCATGGCTGATCATCCAAATTCAGTACCCTGTCCCTGCCTTCTCCCCATACCCCTTGATCCCTTTAGCCTTAAGAAATATATCCAACTCCTTCTTGAATATATTTAATGAATTGGCCTCCACTGCCTTCTGTGGTAGAGAATTCCACAGGTTCACCACTCTCTGGGTGAAGAAATTCCTCCTCATCTCTGTCCTAAATAGCTTACCCCTTACCCTTAGACTGTGACCCCTGGTTCTGGACTCCCCCGCCATCGGGAACATCCTTCCTGCATCTAGTCTGTCTTGTCCTGTTAGAATTATATAAGTTTCAATGAGACCCCCTCTCATTCTTCTAAACTCCAGCGAGTACAAGCTCAATCAACCCAATGTCTCCTCATACGTCATTCCTGCCATCCCAGGTATCAGTCTGGTGAATCTTCGCTGCACTCCCTCCATGGCAAGAACATCCTTCCTCAGATAAGGCGACCAAAACTGCACACAATACTCAAGGTGTGGTCTCACCAAGGCCCTGTACAACTGCAGCAAGACATCCTTGTTCTTGTACTCGAACCCTCTCGTGTAAGGGGTTTTCCTCGAGAGGTGTCCCTGAGGTTTCTCTCTCTAGAGGCCTCTCTCTCTTGCACAGTAAAACTTTGAGTGGTTCGACCCACTCGCCCCTTAGATTCTGTACTCTGGGCTTTGGGGCAGGAACTACAATGTAGAGAAAACTCTTGTAGACCAAGTTTGATGAAACAAAATGAAATGTTATTGCATAAGGAAAAATATCAAATCAAATGCAAGCAGATAAGAGACTACATGGGAGGGAAAAACACAAAACAAATCATAATGACACAGTACTAACTAAGGCAAATACAGGCATCTTATACTCTACAAAAGATCATCATGAAATAAGGAAAAACACGGAACATCGAGGGACAACAACCCATGTTAATTGTACCCTTAAATCCACCCCCTTATTAAACCTATCTAGATCTGATTGTGAAGGGCAGAAACATGCTCACCAATCCAACTAGAAAGTACAAGGTTTTGAACCAGCCTGTGTTTGATCCTTTCAGGCGTTCCGTCTCCACATGGATCGTGGAGCCCCAATGAGCTGCGCCACACCTCTCCTGAGGTGGGGGTCGGGGGCAGCTGGACACCGGCTGGTTCTGGCTGTCGGCGGGGTTGGGGATCGTCGGCTCGACCCCGGTCAGAGGAGCCTTGGGCTGGCTCCCATCGTTTCTTCAGTTCGTTTTTGTCTCTTCTCCCGAGTTGGGTCGATGGCCTCTCGTTTTGGCAATGGCCCGGGGATGGTCGATGATCTCCCGATGTGTTTCCCCGGGGCGGGACGCTGGCTCGAGCGGCCTTCTTGATGTTGGCTTAATTCTTCTTCCTCCTCCAGTGGTGGAGAGGAATTTACTGATCTTCTCCCGAAGCGACTCCTCTTCACCCACTGCCACTCGGTCATGTGTCTCTCTCCGAGTGTGTGTCTGCCGTCTCTTCTGCCTGAGTGTCCATACCACTCCAACCCCTCCAGTTATACCTTTCTTCAGCAGTCTTCACTTCCCACCCAAAATCAGGTTAGTCTTTGTTTAACTTTTGGCAGGCTGGGAGCACAGCGGGGTAGTTATTATATTTTAAAATGTTTTAAACGGCCGGTAAAGGCCCATCTCCGGTCTGGAATGACATTCATTATTTTTAATGTCCTGCTGATCCCGTTATCTAGTCCTGGGTGCTGTTCTCATGAATATGAAATTGTCCCCTTTTGTCTGGGTCAACATTTGGATGGCCTCTGTCTCCAGGCCAATCTTGACTGGATCTGCATCTAATCCATATGTATATGTGTGGGTCTGGTTTCGTTCTCTCAGAAACGGCTTCCAGAACTTGCTGTGGGTTGAATCCACAAAGCTGTCTGAGGATTCGCAGGAACCATTTTAAAGTGTCCCAGTAAGCTGGTCACATGGTATGGTGGCCATTTTGTATGCCCCTTTTTCTGGGCTTCTTTTAAAACAGTCTTTAAAATCACGGCCTCTTCTGCCATTTGACCCTTATTAATACAAAGTCCAATTTTGAGAATCCTACACTCGCTACGAAGGCCAACATACCATTTGCCTTCTTAACTGCCTGCTGCACCTGTATGCTTACCTTCAGCGACTGGTGCACAAGAACACCCAGGTCTCATTGCACTTCCCCTTCTCCCAATCTATTGCCATTCAGATAATAATCTGCCTTCCTGTTTTTGCCACCAAAGTGGATAACCTCACATTTATCCACATTATACTGCATCTGCCATGCTTCTGCCCAATCACCCAACCTGTCCAAATCATACTGGAGTTTCTCGGCATCCTCCTCACAGCACACACACGCACCCAACTTTGTGTCATCTGCAAACTTGGAGATATTACATCTAGTTCCCTCATCTAGATCATTTATATATATTGTAAATAGCTGGGGTCCTAGGACCGATCCCTGCGGTACCCCACTAGTCACCGCCTGCCACTCAGAAAAAGACCCTGTCTGCCAACCAGTTCTTTATCCAAGTCAGTACCTTGCCCCCAATCCCATGTGCCTTAACTTTACACGTTAATCTCTTATGCGGGACCTTATCGAAAGCCTTCTGAAAGTCCAAGTACACCACACCCACTGGTTCTCCCTTATTTATTCTACCAGTTACATCCTCAAAAAATTCCAGTAGATTAGTCGAGCACGATTTACCTTTTGTGAATCCATGTTGACTTTGTCCGATCCTGTCACTGTTTTCCAAGTGCTCTGCTATTACATCTTTTATAATGGACTCTAGCATTTTCCCCACTACCAATGTCAGGCTTACTGGTCCATAATTCCCCGTTTTCTCTCTACCACCTTTTTTGAATAGTGGGGTAACATTAGCTACCCTCCAATCCATGGGAACTGTTCCAGAGTCTATCGAATTTTGGATGATGACCAGCAATGCATCTACTATTTCTAGGGCCACTTCCTTAAATACCCTAGGATGTAGATTATCAGGCCCTGGGGATTTATCGGCATTCAATCCCGTCAATTTCCCTAACACCATTTCCCTACAAATACTGATTTCTTTCAGTTCCTCCCTCTCATTAGACCCTATGCTCCCCGACATCTCTGGGAGGTTATTTGTGTCCTCCTTTGTGAAGACAGAACCAAAGTGTGTATTTAATTGGTCTGCCATGTCTTTGTTCCCCATTATAAATTCCCCTGATTCTGACTGCAAGGGACCTACGCTTGACGTCACCAATCTTTTTCTCTTCACATATCTATAAAAGCTTTTACAGTCAGTTTTTATGTTCCCTGAAAGCTTAATCTCATACTCTATTTTCCCCCTCTTAATTAATCCCTTTGTCCTCCTTTGCTGAATCCTAAACTGCTCCCAATCCTCAGGTTTACTGCTTTTTCTGGTCTTCTCCTTGGATCTTATGCTACCCCTAATTTCCCTTGTTAGCCACAGTTGAGTCACCTTTTTTGTTTTATTTTTATGCCAAACAGGGATGAACAAATTCTGTAGTTCATCCATGCGATCTTTGAATGTTTGCCTTTGCCTATCGACCATCAACCCTTTGAGTAACATTCCCCAATCAATCCTACACAACTCGCGCCTCATACCATCGTATTTTCCTTTATTTAAATTCAGGACCCTAGTCTCTGAGTGAACTACTTCACTCTCCATCTTAATGAAGAATTCTATCATATTATGATCACTCTGACCCAAGGGGCCTTGCACAATTTGATTGCTAATTAATTCTTTCTTATTACATAATACCCAGTCTAAGATGGCCTGATCTCTAGTTGGTTCCTTGACATATTGGTCCAGGAAACCAACCCGTATACACTCCAGGAATTCTTCCTCCACAGTATTGTTACTAATTTGGTTAACCCAATCTATATGTAGATTAAAGTCACTCATGATAACTGCTGTGCCTTTATTGCACGCGTCTCTAATTTCCCGTTTAATGCCATCCCCAACCTCCGCATTACTGTTTGGAGGTCTGTATACCACTCCCACTAATGTTTTCTGCCCCTTTGTATTTCTCAGTTCTACCTATACAGATTCCACATCATCAGAGCTAATATCCTTCCTTTCAATTGTGTTAATCCCCTCTTTAACCAGCAATGCTACCCCACCTCCTTTTCCTTTTTGCCTATCTTTCCTGAATATTGAATACCCCTGGATGTTGAGTTCCCAGCCTTGGTCACCCTGGAGCCATGTTTCCGTAATCCCAATCATATCATATCCGTTTACCTCTATTTGTGCAGCTAATTCATCCACCTTATTATGAATGTTCCTCGCATTAAGACACAAGGCCTTCAGGCTTGTTTTTTTAACACTCTTACACCTTTTAGAATTATTATTTACTGTGGCCATGTTTGATTTAAACCCTTGATTTCTCTGACTGCCACCTTTGTTTTTTCTCCTTCCTGTCTTTTGCTTCTATCCTTGTTTCCCTTTCCTCTGTCTCCCTGCTCAGGTTCCCAACCCCCTGCCATTTTAGTTTAAACCCTCCCCCAGAGCACGAGCAATCACTCCCCCTAGGACATCGGTCCCGGTCCTGCCCAGGTGCAAACCATCCGGTTTGTACTGGTCCCACCTCCCCCAGAACCAGTTCCCATGTCCCAGGAATTTAAATCCCTCCCCCTTGCACCATTCCTCTGGCCACGTATTCATCTGAAATATCCTTCTATTTCTACTCTGACTAGCACGTGGCACTGGTAGCAATCCTGAGGTTACTACCTTTGAGGTCCTATTTTTTAATTTACATCCTAACTCCCTATATTCAGCTTTTAGGACCTCATCCCATTTTTTATCTATATCGTTGGTACCTATATGCACCATGACAACTGGCTGTTCACCCTCCCCTTCCAAAATGCTCTGCAGCCTTTCTGAGACATCCTTGACCCTTGCACCAGGGAGGCAACATACCATCCTGGAGTCACGTTTGCGGCCGCAGAAACGCCTATCTATTCCCCTTACAATAGAATCCCCTATTACTATAGCTCTCCCACTCTTTTTCCTCCCGTCCTGTGCAGCAGAACCACCCACTGTACCAGGAAGTTGGCTGCTGTTGCCTTCCTCTGATAAGCCATCCTCCCCAACAATATCCAAAATGGTATATCTGTTTGAGAGGGGGATGTTCACAGGGGACCCCTGCACTACCTGCCTGCACCTACTACTCTGCCTGGTGGTCACCCATTCTCTTCCTGCCTGTGCAGCCTTTACCTGCGGTGTGACCAACTACCTAAACGTGTTATCCACGATGTCCTCAGCATCACGAATGCTCCAGTATGTATCCACTCGCAGCTCCAGCACCGCAATCCGGTCTGTCAGTAGCTGCAGCTGGATACACTTCCCGCACACATGGTCGTCAGGGACACAGGAAGTGTCCCTGATTTCCCACATAGCGCAGGAGGTGCATACCACATGGCCGAGCTGTCCTGCCATGACTTACCCTTTAATTAATTCAAATTAAATTAAATCAAATCAATCTGTGGTGTATGCACCTTTAAGAGAGAACTACTTTTACAGCTCCTGTATACTGTAGTACCGGCAGTGACCACACCTGTATATAAGCCTTGAGCATGCCTCTGTACCCCAGTCTTGAGACTACCCTACTCCAGTAAATACCTGTTGATTGTTAAGTTACAGCATCCATGTGGTTTTGAAAAACATCATACTCTCAGAATCACGGATCTAACAGTGGCGATGAGTGTCGATTCGAATCTACCTGCAACTCTGCATTTCCCTTCGAGGATTCGCTCCGGGAGGGCGGTGGAAGAAAGTCGAGGCCAGAAACACGGGCGTCGACCACGAGCAACTGCCCAGTCGTCCGGCGGAGAGTGAACATCGCAGGGGAGGCTGTGGAGAGCCGGGCATGGTTCCCCAGCCATGACGATCAGCAATAGGCTGACGACAGGTACAGCGCAGACGCTTCCCGGACAGCGGCAGCTGGAGCCGACCGACGGCGGAGAGAAAGCCGAGCAGCGTCGACGGGGTAAGACAGAGGGTGAAGCGCACAGGGCACAGCCGGGGGTTGAAAACCGAGCGGCGTTGAGGAAAAACAAAATGGAGAGAGAGAGGGTAAAGCAGCAGCCGGGTTCAGGACCGAGCGGCGGAAACGGGAAAGGCGCACAAAAAGAATGCGCAGAGCACAGCCAGGACTCAAGGGCTGAACAGTGTCCGCGGGGAGAAGAAGGGAACGCACGGGAGATGCCATTGAGCCGCGGAGAAGAAGGAAGAGCGCGGGAGACGCTTTTTTTAGAAGCCGCAGCGGAGAAGAAGGGCGAGCGCGGGAAGGAAGGAAAGCGCGGGAGACGCCATTTTGTGCCAGCAGAGAAGAAGGGGAAGCGCGGGAGACGCCATTTTTGACAGTTAAATCACACCCAGGGATGCTGAAGAGCGGCAGTATCTCTACGTTCGACAATGAAATCGAAGATTGGGCGACATACGTGGAACGTATTGAGGTGTGCTGCAGGGTGAATGAAGTGCCAGATGCTAAGAAAGCACTGGTTTTGTTAAATTCCATGGGTGTAAAAACTTATGGGTTACTGCGAAACATAATAACCCCAGAGAAGCCTGTGAACAAGAATTTCGAAAGCATAGTAGAAATCCTACAGGACCACTTAAACCCCACACCGCTGCTGATAGCAGAACGATTTAAGTTCCATAAAAGGAACCAACACAAAGACGAAAGCAATGCTGAGTACCTAACGGAACTGCGCAAGCTATCGAAACACTGCCAGTTTGGAGCGGGACTAGCAGACACGTTAAGGGACAAGTTTGTGTGTGGGCTGCAAAGTGAAGGAACCCAGAAACGGCTTCTATCAGAAAAGGATCTTACGCTGGACAAGGCTTTCAGTATGGCACTATCACACGAAGCAGCCGCAAGGGGCACTGCAGAGATACAACGGAGACCGCAATAATATGGCACCAATGAAATGTCCTATGGAACAGGGAAGTGCTATCGCTGCGGCAGAACAACACATGACCAGAAGGATTGTTGGTTCAAGGACCAAGTGTGCAGACAGTGTGGAAAAGCAGGACACATAGCAAGAGTCAGCAGGTCTGGGAAGAAAACCAACAGTAAGAAATCTCCACAGGAGAAGTACAAAAAGGTACACCAGGTGATGGACAGTAGTTCAGATGAACAGAAAAGTGACACAGACTCCGGAAGCAAGGAGCTGGGTTGTCTGAAACTACATAAGGTAACCAAAATGGAGGACCACCAGACTATCTGGGTTACACTCAAGATAGACGGAGTCCAAGTGAAAATGGAATTGGACACAGGATCAGCCCTAACAGTCATAAACCAAAGGGACTACAAGCGGCTATTTTCACATATACCCTTGAAAGCTACAGAGATTGTCTTGAAGATGTACACGGGGCAAAAAGTCTGCCCCAAAGGAAAAATAAGGGTGAAAGTGATATATAAAGGCCAGGAAATACCTAAAATGGATATATATGTATTGCCAGATGGAGGACCACCACTGCTAGGACGTGAATGGATCCGGAAGATACAATTAGATTGGCATTCCATACAGGCACTGAAGGTTGAGGGCAAAAAGGATGACGACGTCACACCTGGACGACTGTCAAAAATGCTAACTGACACAAAAGAAGTGTTCCAGGAGGGACTCGGAACACTAAAAGGCATAACAGCAACGATTAAAATAGAGGAAAATGCAAGCCCAAAGTTTCTTAAGGCCAGACCAGTGCCTTATGCGATCAGACCAGCTGTCGAAGCAGAGCTGGAAGGGTTGGAACGTTCAGGAGTACTGTCCAAAGTAGACTGGAGCGAGTGGGCTACACCCATCGTTCCTGTAATGAAGAGGTCGTTGAGTAATACGCCTGGGGAACCAAAGAAGGTCCGCATCTGTGGGGATTTTAAGGTGACAGTGAACCCAGTCCTTCACACAGTACAATATCCGCTTCCACGAATTGAGGATATTTTCGCCTCGCTATCTGGAGGTAAACGCTTCACCAAAATTGATCTAGCCCAGGCGTACTTGCAAATGGAGGTAGAAGAAGCCTCGAAACAATACCTTACGATTAACACTCATAAAGGTCTTTATCAATACAACCGGCTGGTGTTCGAGGTAGCATCGGCTCCGGCTATTTGGCAAAGGGCGATGGATCAAGTCCTGCAAGGGATTCCAGGGACCCAGTGTTACTTGGGACGACATCCTGGTCACGGGCGAAAATGCCAGTGATCACCTCGCCAACTTGGAGAAGGTGCTCACCAGATTAAAGGAATATGGGCTACGAGCTAATCGCCACAAATGCGAGTTTTTCCAGAAGCAGATCTCGTATTGTGGCCACGTCATCGATGAAGAGGGGTTACATAAGTCCCCTGAAAAGATTGAGGCAGTAGTCAAGGCTCCAGCGCCGGAAAATGTGTCACAACTGAGGTCGTTCCTCGGGCTGGTAAACTACTACCATAAGTTCTCACCAAATTTGTCCACGGTATTACACCCACTGAACACCCTACTGCAAACAGGGGTACCATGGAAGTGGAATGACTAACGTAGATGAGCTTTCCAGAAGTGTAAAGAATTGATCACATCAAAAGAGGTGTTGGCCCATTTCAACCCAGCACTACCAATTCGTTTGGCATGTGATGCATCACCCTATGGTATTGGAGCGGTGCTGTCGCACAAATTCCCAGACGGGTTGGAGAGGCCAGTAGCCTTTACGTCTCGGTCACTAACCTCAGCCGAGCGCAACTACGCCCAGATTGACAGGGAGGCCCTCAGCCTAGTTTGGGGAGTAAAAAAATTCAACCACTCTCTGCATGGGCAGAAGTTCACCTTGCTGACTGACCACCAACCACTTGTCTCCATCTTTAATCCTAAGAAGGGCGTTCCAGTGATGACGGCACAACGGTTACAAAGATGGTCCCTGTTTCTAGGGGCGAATCAATATGAAACAGAATATAAAGGCACGAAAGAGCATGGAAACGCTGATGGGCTATCGCGCCTGCCACTGCCTACTGTGGAGGAAGCACCAGCAGTGGACCCTATCGAGATATTTTATTCGTCAATAATTGCACGATTGCCAGTAACGAACGCGGATATAGAGAAGGAGACCCGCAATGATCCGACGCTGTCTCGGGTATATGATTTGACAGTGAGGGGATGGCCAACACATGGCGACTCACTGTTGCCAGCATTCTCATCCAGAAGAGAACAGCTGTCAGTATGCCAGGGGACAGTGATGTGTGGATCCAGAGTGGTGATTCCACCCAAGTTAAGGGAGAGAGTGCTAAATGAGCTACATGAAGGTCATCTGGGGGGAGTGAAAATGAAAAGCCTTGCTAGGGCTTATGTGTGGTGGCCGGGAATCGATCAACAAATCGAAGACCTCACCAAGAGCTGCTCAGGATGCCAAAAGGTCCAAAATGCACCACCACATGCCCCTCTACGCCCATGGGAGTGGCCCTCCTCTCCATGGCAACGGGTGCATATTGATTTTGCTGGTCCATTCATGGACTCAATGTTCTTAATAGCAGTGGATGCTCATTCAAAGTGGCCTGAGGTGATAAAAATGTCCTCAACTACTACAGAGAAAACGATTGCAGTCCTACGGACCATATTTGCCAGAAACGGCTTGCCAGAGCAGATTTGCTCTGATAATGGACCACAGTTTGTGTCCAAAGAGTTTCAAAAATTTATGAGAAGGAATGGGGTAAGGCATTACACATCCGCCCCGTATCATCCAGCCACAAATGGATTGGCTGAGAGGTTCGTACAAACCTTTAAGAAGTCGATAAAGGCCATGTGCGATGATGATATTCCATGACAGCATAAGGTGGACAATTTCTTATTAGCCTACCGAAACGCGACACATGCAGTTACCAACCAGACCCCGGCCATGATATTCTTTAACCGAAGGTTGCGATCTCGTCTGGACTTGCTTAGATCAAATGTGCGAAGAAATGTTGAGGATAAACAATTCCAGCACATCAATGAGAAGCCGACAAGGAGCTTCAATGTAGGACAACCAGTCTTGGCCCGTGACTACCGAACAGAGAAATGGCAACCCGGAACGATATGCACACGGCAGGGGCCATTAATGTACACAGTGGATGTCGGGGAGAACATTGTGAGACGCCACGTTGATCAGATCTTAGCGTCACAGGAACGAGTCAACCCCATGTCTTGCATACCTGGGGATGAACCCAACATACCGGTAGCATCTACCACTGAACCAGTAGCAGTGGAACCCGATGAACTAACCGATGAAAAGGGGCCAGAATCGCCTCCGCACCAAGAACAAGAACCTCAGGAAAGGCGCTATCCTGAAAGGATCAGGAAACCGCCCCAAAGACTGAATCTATAAATAGACTATTGTTGTTTAATGTACATGTTAAAGTGTTAATTGTTATTTGAATATTATGGGTACTGCTAATCTAAAAGGGGAGGAATTGTAGTGTATGTACCTTTAAGAGAGAACTACTTTTACAGCTCCTGTATACTGTAGTACCGGCAGTGACCACACCTGTATATAAGCCTTGAGCATGCCTCTGTACCCCCAGTCTTGAGACTACCCTACTCCAGTAAACACCTGTTGATTGTTAAGTTACAGCATCCGTGTGGTTATTGAAAAACATCATACTCCCAGAATCACGGATCTAACAAATCCCACCAATTACACTACAATTAAATGATATACTGAAGGGCTGTGGTTTACCAGCAGTCCCCACTATAACACAGACACCCTATAAACTATAAACCACAAAATTTAAGTTTGGAAAAAAGGAGAAAGAGAGAAATACTCACCAACCAATCACTTACCTGCTTTCTGGTGACGTCACACTTCAATTACTTTTTACTTCCTCTCTCCCTCCCTCTGAGCTCGGAGATTGGTACGCCTCTTGAGCCTCGCCGCCTCTTAAACTCACCGCCGCTGCCTCGCTCCACTCAGGTCCGCCGCCGCTGTGGGGCCTACCTGCTCCTCGCCACTTTATATCACCGCCGCCGCCTCGCTCCACACAGTTCTACCACCACCGCCGCTGTGGAGCCTACCTGCTCCTCGCCACTTTATATCACCGCCGCCGCCTCGCTCCACGCAGTTCTGCCACCACCGCCGCTGTGGAGCCTACCTGCTCCTCGCCTCTTTATATCACCGCTGCCGCCTTGCTCCAGAAGGACATGTTGAGTCCAGAAGGCTGTAAAGTGCCTAATCGAAGGATGAGATGCTGTTCCTCGAGCTTATGTTGAGCTTCAGTGGAACAATGTAAGAGGCCGAGGACGGTGAGTTCTGAGTGGGAGTGGCGTGGAGAATTAAAGTGACAGGTGACCGGAAGCTCGGGGTCCTCCTTACAGACTGAACGGAGGTGTTCCACAAAATGGTTACTGAATCTGCGTTTGGTCTCCCCAGTGTAGAGGAGACCGCATCATGAGCAGCGAATACAGTACACTAGATTGCGAGAAGCACAAGTACATCGCTGTTTCACCTGGAAGGGGTGTTTGGGGCCCTGGACAGTGGGAAGAGGGGAGGTATAAGGGCATGTGTTGCATTTCCTGTGCTTGCACGGGAAGGTGCCGGGCGAAGGGGAAGGGGTGTTGGGGGTGATAGAGGAGTGGACCAGGGTGTCGCGGAGGGAGCGGTCCCTTTGGAATGCTGAAAGGGAAGGTGAGGGGAAGATGTGTTTGGTGGTGGGATCAGGCTGGAGGTGGCGGAAATGGCAGAGGATGATCTGTTGAATGTGGAGGCTGGTGGGGTGAAAGGTGAGGACAAGGGGAACCCTATCGTGGTTCTGGGAGAGTTCCTCTTCCTTTCTGTCTGTCCTATTTTTTTTAAAATTATAATTTCAACCTAATCCATCTTTTCTGTACTTTTTGTTAGCATTTTTTCTTCTATATTTTACATCGTGTGGAGATGCCGGTGTTGGACTGGGGTGGACAAATGTAAGAAATCAGACAACACCAGGTTATAGTCCAACAGCTTTATTTGAAATCACAAACTTTTGGAGCACTGCTCCTTCGTCAGGTGAAGTGGCGAGATGCATAAAAACACAGCTTATATAGGCAGAGAATAATGCCAGATGTTTACAGGTAATCTTTCTAACTGCCATTTATCACACCTCGGCAGAGAGATAATCACAGCAATCAAAGGTGTAAATGGTGTCCAAACAGGTCAGTCAGGAAAACATTACATCAAAGAACAATGAGGTGGGGTCACAAGGGGTCAAATGTTGCAGATGCTGGGGTCTGTATGAAAAACAAAAAAACAGACAAAAAACATTTTTTTTGCTGGAAATCACAGCAGGTCCGGCCGCATCTGTGTGGAGAGAACAAGCCAACAACGACTCGAGTCTGGATGACCCTACGTCAGGTGGGGTTACATGTAGCGTGACATGGACCCAAGATCCCGGTTGAGGCCATCCTCATGGGTGCGGAACTTGGCTATCAGTTTCTGCTCGACGATTTTGCGTTGTCGTGTGTCTCAAAGGCCACCTTGGAGAATGCTTACCCGAAGATCGGAGGCTGAATATCCTTGACTGCTGAAGTGTTCCCCGACTGGGAGGGAACACTCCTGCCTGGCGATTATTGCGCGGTGTCCGTTCATCCGTTGTCGCAGTGTCTGCATGGTCTCACCGATGTACCATGCTCCGGGGCATCCTTTCCTGCAACGTATGAGGTAGGCAATGTTGGCCGAGTCACATGAGTATGTACCATGTACCTGATGGGTGGTGTCCTCACGTGTGATGATGGTATTTGTGTTGATGATCTGGCATGTCTTGCAGAGGTTGCTGTGGCAGGGTTGTGTAGTGTCGTGGTCGCTGTTCTCCTGAAAGCTGGGTAATTTGCTGCGAACGATGGTCTGTTTGAGGTTAGGCGGCTGTTTGAAGGTGAATATTGGAGGTGTGGGGATGGCCTTAGCGAGTTGTTCGTCGTCATCGATGACATGTTGAAGGCTGCGAACAACATGGCGCAGTTTCTCCGCTCCGGGGAAGTACTGGACGACGATGGGTACTCTGTTGGTTGTGTCCCGTGTTTGTCTTCTGAGGAGGTCTATGTGATTTTTCACTGTGGCCCGTCGGAACTGTCGATCGACGAGTTGAGCGTCATATCACATTCTTATGAGGGCGTCTTTCAGCATCTGTAGGTGTCCATCGCGTTCCTCCTCGTCTGAGCAGATCCTGTGTATTCGCAGGGCTTGTCCATAGGGGATGGCTTCTTTAATGTGGTTAGGGTGGAAGCTGGAGAAGTGGAGCATCATGAGGTTGTCCGTGGGCTTGCGGTAGAGTGAAGTGCTAAGGTGTCCGTCTTTGTTGGAGATTCGTGTGTCCAAGAATGAAACCAATTCTGAGGAGTAGTCCATGGTGAGTTTGATGGTGGGATGGAACTTGTTGATGTTGTCGTGTAGTCTTTTCAGTGATTCTGCCGAGGTGTGATAAATGGCAGTTAGAAAGATTACCTGTAAACATCTGACATTATTCCCTGACGATATAAGCTGTGTTTTTATGCATCTCTCCACTTCACCTGACGAAGGAGCAGCGCTCCGAAAGCTTGTGATTTCAAATAAAGCTGTTGGACTATAACCTGGTGTTGTGTGATTTCTTATATTTTACATCAGTATACGATAGTCACCAATAAATCCAATTGGGAATTCAGGAGAAACTTCTTTACCTAGAGAGGTGTTAGAATGTGGAACTCGCTACCACAGGGAGTAGATGGGACAAATAGCAGAGATGCATTTGAGGGGAAGCTGGATAATGGAGAATGGAATAAAGGGTTATGCTGATAGGGTTACATAAAGAGGGGTGGGAGGAAGCGCGTGTGGAGCATGAACACCAGCATGGACCAGTTGGGCCGAATGGCCTGCTTCTGTGCTGTACATTCTATGTAAATCTATGTAAGTTTCTGCATCACACTTGCACCTGATCAACTCAATTTTCTTATACATAAAACAGCAAGAAAAACAACTGAACAGACAGGAAACATATTGATCAGCAGGTAGCATGCAAGAAGGAAAACCAACAATGATGGAGTTTAAACAGCTACAAATCGGGAATGGGCAGTCAGTAACAGTTAGCAATAGAAAAGAAAGCTAAACAATCAATTGTTCTAATAACCAGCAAGTTCACAATTTTGAAATTTGCAGATGACACGAAACTTGAAAGTGTAGTAAACAGATAGGAAGATAGAAATAGACTTCAAGACGAGATAGACAGGCTGGTGGAATGGGTGGACATGTGCAGATGAAATTCAATTCAGAAATGTGTGAGCTGATACATTTTGGTAGGAAGAATGAGGAGAGACAATACACGCCAAATGGTACAATTTTAAAGGGGTTGTAAGAACAGAGAGACCTGGCAGTGTTTGTGCACAAATATTTGAAGGTGGCAGGACAGGTTAACAAAGCAGTTAATAAAGCATATGGGATTCTGGTCTTTATAAATAGAGGTGTAGAGTACAAAAGCCAGGAAGTTATGCTAAACCTTTATAAAACACGAGTTCGACCCCAGCTGGAGTATTGTGTCCAATTCTGGGCTCCGCACTTTAGAAAGGACGTGAAGGCTTTGGAGAGGGTGCGGAAGAGATTTACTAGAATGCTAGAATGTTCCAGGGATAAGGGATTACAGTTACGTGGATAGACTGGAGAAGCTGGGGTTGTTCTCTTTAGAGCAGAGAAGGCTAAGAGGAGATTTAATAGAGATGTTTAAAATCATGAACAGTTCAGATAGAGTAAATACTGTTTCCAATGGCTGAAAGGTCGATAACCAGAGGGCACAGATTTAAGGTGATTGGCAAAAGAACCAGAGGCGACGTGAGGAAAAACTCTTTTACACAGCGAGTGGTTATGATTTGAAATGCACTGCCTGATAGGGTGGTGGATACAGATTCAAAACAGCCTTCAAAAGGGAATTGAATAAATACTTGAAGGAGAAAAAAATTGCAGGGATATGGGGAAAAAGCGGGAGAGTGGGACTGACTGGATTGCTCTTCGAAAGAGCCGACGCAGACTCGATAGGCCGAATGGCCTCCTTCTGTGCTGTACTATTCTGTGATTCTATGATAAGTTGTCTCCTGAAATAACACGTTTTCATCCGTATAAGGCATATATGGTAATCCTATTGTAGGTGAGAAGACAGCCCAGATGGAAAGACTTGCAACATGTGCCTGAAACTTGCATAATTATTCTCAAGGAAATTAGAATATTCAAATTAAGCACAGTAAAATATTTTCTCAACTGGCTTGTCAGAACAACTATCCTCATGTCAGGCAATAAAAGGCACAACTCCAGGGAGCAGAGCAATTAAGACCGAAGGACAGCTGTACCTTTGGCTTTCAAATCTTGCCACAGCTTGAAGATACTGGCAAACCAAGGAAAACAGCTGGTTAACCATTTTTATTCAGGTCGCACACATTATGGCAGGCGAGTTTCCTTTTCTCTGTGCAAGCCTCTCATTCCTCCTTCTCCACCAACACGTGCTTGTTTTTCCTCTCTCTATCACTTACCAATGAGTGCTTTCCTGATATTTCTCCACTGTCCCTCCTGGCCTGAAAAAAATACACTATTCTACGTATTGGTTCCTCTGGTAACGGAATCCAGAACAAGAGGGCATTATCTTAATATTAGGGCTATGCCATTTCGGAGTGAAATCCAGAAGTACTTTATCACACAAAGGGTAGTGGAAATCTGGAACTTTCTCCCCCAAAAGTCTGTGGATGCTGGGGGCAATTGAAATTTTCAAGACTGAGCTCACTAGATTTTTGTTGGTTAAAGGTATCAGGGATATGGAGCTAAAGTGTGTAAATGGAGTTCAGATACAGATTAGCCATGATCTTACTGAATGGTGGAACAGGCTTGAGGGGCTGAATGGCCTCCTTCTGCTCCTATGTTCCTATACTGTTCCCCCTCCTTGCATTCTCACTGTGCTGAAATCACACAATCTCCTATTCTAACTCATTCTTTCCCAGGAGCTCATAAAATATGTAACTCCTTACTTCCAATCTTTCCTGCATCCTACAATTATATAAAGCCTTATCAAATCTCTCAGGCATCTCAAAGTGCTTTACGTGTAGTACTTTGAAGTACAACAGCTGTTGTTTTGCAGGCAAACATGACAGCCATTTTATACACAAAAGATCCCATGAACAGCACTAAGATGAATGACCAGCTAATGTGTTTTTGACAGTGTTTTTGGAGTGAGGAATGTTGACTATGACATGAGAAGAACTCCCTGCTCCTCTCTGAATAGTGCCTTGGAACTTTAGTATCCATCTAAACTATCAGGACAGGCAGATGGGGCTCACTTTAAAAGATGACAACTCCAAGAGAGCAGGCCTCCCGCAGTGCTATACCATGTTATCCTACCCAAGATCGTTGCTGCTAGGCTGGCAGTTCCATAAGGAGCGCTTCATTGCTTCACTTTTACCTATGGGAATCTGCTGCCATCCTTTGATCTTTCTCTCCCAAATCTTCTCGCTTCCACTGTTCAAGTTCTCCTGGCTCCATTAGTTGGTGCATTTTCGCCCTCACTGCAACTCATATTGTCAACCGCCGTTACCCATCCCCCACCCCTCTGCTATCTGCTTCTCTCACTGAGCTGCTGAATTCTCTTCTCAAATTTGGTTGCTGAATTCCTGGACTTCTCGGGACATCAAGACGAATCTTCTGCACTGGACTACACTGGATTACACCACTATGCTTCTGCTCTGGACTACACTGGATTACACCATAAGACTTATCTGCTGTGCCTCTGATTCTGCTGCTAAAATATTTTACAGTAACTTTGGCCATCTTCCCCCACTGCTGCTGTTACTCTGCTGAGCTGGGTGATTCATTCTACTGGTTTTTCAGCTTTGTTGGCTGCTGGCTAGTGGTTTTACAATTCTCCATCACTTCTGATGTATGGTGACCTCCAACTTCGCGTCAACTTCGCCATCGTCTTTCTGCATTGCAACCGATTCTCATTCTCACGGGAATAGCCTCCATCCTCGAATTCTCTACCCTTCAGTAATGGTGATCATGAAACTATCGTATTGTCATAAAAACCCATCTGGTTCACTAATGTCCTTTAGGGAAGGAAATCTGCCGTCCTTACCCGGTCTGGCCTATATGTGACTCCAGACTCGCGGCAATGTGGTTGACTCTTAACTGCCCTCTGAAATGGCCTAGCAAACCACTCAGTTGTAACAAACCGCTACGAAAAACAATAAAAAGAATGAAACCGGACGGACCACCCGGCATCGACCTCGGCACCAGCTACAGACATGGCAATGACACAGCCAGCCCAATCGACCCTGCAAACTCTTCCTCACTAACATCTGGGGACTTGTGCCAAAATTGGGGGAGTTGTCCCACAGACTAGTCAAGCAACAGTCTGACATAGTCATACTCACAGAATCATACCTTTCAGCCAATGTCCCAGACTCCTCCATCACCATCCCTGGGTATGTCCTGTCCCACCGGGAGGACAGACCCACCAGGGGTGACGGCACAGTGGTATACAGTCGGGAAGGAGTGGCCCTGGGAGTCGTCAACATTGACTCCGAACCCCATGAAGTCTCATGGCTTCAGATCAAGCACAGGTAAGGAAACCTGCTGATTACCACCTACCGCCCTCCCTCAGCTGATGAATCAGTACTCCTCCATGTTGAACACCACTTGGAAGAAGCACTGAGAGTAGCAAGGGCACAGAATGCACTCTGGGTGGGGGACTTCAACGTCCATCACCAAGAGTGGCTCGGTAGCCCCACTGCTGACCAAGCTGGCCAAGTCGTGAAGGACATAACTGCCAGTCTGGGCCTGCAACAGGTGGTGAGAGAACCAACACGAGGGAAAAACCTACTTGACCTCGTCCTCACAAATCTACCTGTCGCAGATGTATCTGTCCATGACAGTATTGGTAGCAGTGACCACCGCACAGTCATTGTGGAGACGAAGTCCCATCTTCACACTGAGGACACCCTCCATCGCGTTGTGTGGCACTACCACTGTGCTAAATGGGATAGATTCAGAACAGATCTAGCAGCTCAAAACTGGGCATCGATGAGATGCTGTGGGCCATCAGCAGCAGCAGAATTGTATTCCCACAATCAACAGATCAGATCAAAGCTCTGCAGTCCTGCCACATCCAGTTATGAATGGTGGTGGACCATTAAACAACTAACGAGGGGAGGAGGCTCCATGAATACCCCCATCCTCAATGATGATGGAGCCCAGCACGTGAGTGCAAAAGACAAGGTTGAAGCATTTGCAACCATCTTCAGCCAGAAGTGCCGAGTGAATGATTCATATCGGCCTCCTCCTGATGTCCCCACCATCACAGAAGCCAGTCTTCAGCCAATTGGATTCACTCCACATGATATCAAGAAATGGCTGAGCGCACTGGATACAGCAAAGGCTATGGGCCCCGACAACATCCCAGCTATTGTGCTGAAGACTTGTGCTTCAGAACTAGCCGCGCCTCTAGCCAAGCTGTTCCAGTGCAGCTACAACACTGGCATCTATCCGACAATGTGGAAAACTGCCCAGGTATGTCCTGTCCACAAAAAGCAGGACAAATCCAACCCAACTAATTACCACCCCATCAGTCTACTCTCAATCATTAGCAAAGTGATGGAAGGTGTCATCGACAGTGCTATCCAGCAGCACTTACTCACCAATAATCACTGAGGCCCAGTTTGAGTTCTGCCAAGATCACTCAGCTCCCGACCTCATTACAGCCTTGGTCCAAACATGGACAAAGGAGCTGAATTCCAGAGCTGAGGTGAGAGTGACTGCCCTTGACATCAAGGCAGCATTTGAACGAGTGTGGCATCAAGGAACCCTAGTAAAACTGAAGTCAACGGGAATTGGGGGGAAAATGCTACACTGGCTGGAGTCATACCTAGCACAAAGCAAGATGGTTGTGGTGGTTGAAGGTCAATCATCACAGCCCCAGGATATCGCTGCAAGAGTCCCTCAGGGCAGTGTCCTAGGTCCAACCATCTTCAGCTGCTTCATCAATGACCTTCCTTCCAACATAAGGTCAGAAATGGGGATGTTCGCTGATGACTGCACAGTGCTCAGCGCCATTCAGAACTCCTCCGATAATGAAGCAGTCCATACCCACATACAACAAGACCTGGACAACATTCAGGCTTGGGCTGATAAGTGGCAGGTAACATTCGCGCCACAGAAGTGCCAGGCAATGGCTATCTCCAACAAGCGAGAGTCTAACCACCTCCCCTTGACATTCAACAGCATTATCATCACCGAATCCCCCACCATCAACACCCTGGGGGTCACCATTGACCAGAAAATTAACTGGACCAGCCACATAAATAATGTGGCAACAAGAGCAGGTCAGAGGCTGGATATTCTGCGGCGAGTGTCTCACCTCCTGACTCCCCAAAGCCTTTCCACCATCTACAAGGCACAAGTAAGGAGTGTGATGGAATACCCTTCACTTGCCTGGATGAGTGCAGCTCCAACAACGCTCAAGAAGCTCGACACCATCCAGGACAAAGCAGCCCGCTTGATTGGCACCCCATCCACTACCTTAAACATTCACTCCCTCCACCACCGGCACACCGTGACTGCAGTGTGTACCATCTACAAGATGCACTGCAACAACTCACCAAGGCTTCTTCGGCAGCACCTCCCAAACCTGCGAACTCTTCCACCTAGAGGGACAAGGGCAACAGGCACATGGGAACACCACCACATCCAAGTTCCCCTCCAAGTCACACACCATTCTGACTTAGAAATATATCGCCATTCCTTCATTGTTGCTGGGTGAAAATCCTGGAACTCCCTGCATAAAAAAGCAGACAAACCACTAGGGTTCATTTCTGGAGGGATAGAATTGAAAAACAGGGAAATTATGTTAAACTTGTATAGAACCTTGATTAGACCACACTAGGAGTACTGTGTACAATTCTGGTCTCCATATTACAAAAAACATATAGAGGCACTGGAGAAGGTGAAAAAAAGATCTACAAGGATGATACCAGAACTGAGGATATTTTTTATCAGGAAAGACTGAACAGGCTGGGGCTCTTTTCTCTAGAAAAGGGTTGAGGGGTGACCTGATAGAGGTCTTTAAGATAATGAAAGGGTTTGATAGGGTAGACGTAGAGAAGATGTTTCCACTTGTGGGGGCCGGGGGCTGGGGGTGTAGATGGGCAGAGTACAAAACTAGAGCCCATAGATATAAGACAGTCACTAATAAATCCAATATGGAATTCAGGAGAAACTTCTTTACCCAGAGAGTGGTGAGATTGTGGAACTCGCTACCACAAGGAGTCGTTAAGGCGAATAGCATAGATGCATTTAAGAAGAAGCTAGATAAGTACATGAGGGAGAAAGGAATAGAAGGATAATCAGATCAGGTTAGATGAAGAAGGGTGGGAGGAGGCTCGTGCGGAGCACAAACTCCGGCACAGACTAGTTGGGCCAAATGGCTTTTTACTATGCTGTAAAATCTATGTAATTCTTTTTAAAATTGTATAAAATCCTCACATTACCGTGTGTCCTCCGACTCGTCAGAAAGGCCATGTGAGATCCACTAGTATCCAGCTACCTATCTTATTATGAAAACAGTGTGAATGTCTGCATTGTATTACACTGTAAGGTAGTTTTTCCGATTGGGTACATTCAAGTAGCAGGGTAAAATGGGTGGAAATTCAATGGCCCAGAAATTCGGGTCTCCACGGGTGAGTACGCACGGGGTACTCACCCGCAGGCCCAATGGAAGTGCTGGTTTCCTGCATGCACTGCGCATGTGCGGGAAACCAGCACTTCCGTTACCCTGAAAGAAGGGGTTCAGAGTTCGAACGCGTGCGCAGGAGAGGCAGCGCGTGCGCATCGAATTTACGTTTTTTTTGCAGGTTTTTCCGGGAGGGTAAGTCTCCAGAATTTACACATTTAAAAAGCAGGCATAAGGCCTGCTTTTTACAAGGTAAGTGGTGAATTAATTAAAATTAAAACATTTTTACCACAGGTTTATTGTTTTTAAATACTTTAAAGAAAGGTAAGTTTATTTTTAGCCCTGTTAGAAAATAAAATTATTTTTTTCAAAAATTTAAATTATTGTTTAAAATAGTTATTTCATGTAATTTATAGTTTATTTAAAAAATGTGATTTTTAAAAAATTTATTTGAAGATTTAATGATGTTTTGGGGCCCGTAGTATTTAAAAGTTTTGACAGCTCTTCCTGTCAAACTTATGAATGGGCATTTCCCTGCTCCGATTGGCCCACGTGGTCCCAGGGGATGCATTGAATTAACTGCACCCCTGGGATATGCAAGCACTGCGCGCCGGGAGTTGGAGCAGGCCCAGGATTGGAATTCCACGCGGGCCCACAGCTCAACAGCCGACGCGCTAGGTAAGTGCAGGTCGGGGGCTTGCACCCGCGGGAAGCCCCCGACCCGAATTTCTGGGCCATTATGTCAGATCTCCAACCATTTAGTGCTCCATTCTAGTTTCCAGTAGGGTTTTACAATGACATGAGAAACGCCCACCAAGTTGCGGTTAATTCTATTATAATTATCTAGTGTTCACGCTGGCATCCAGCAGTATCGAGGTGACGCAGCAAATGTCAATCTCCCAACTTGAGCAGGAATACCAGCGCACTGTTGATGGGGTAGGACAGAGAGAGCGAGAGTTCGGAGCTACAAACACAGCGGGAGCCCAGGAGAGAGCGAGAGTTCGGAGCTACAAAAACAGTGGGGCCATGGGGAGCAGGGGCCCAGGGGAGCGGGGGCCCAGGGGAGCGCGGGCCCAAGGGAGCGGGGGCCCAGGGGAGCAGGGGCCCAGGGGAGCGGGGGCCCAGGGGAGCGCGGGCCCAAGGGAGCGGGGGCCCAGGGGAGCAGGGGCCCAGGGGAGCAGGGGCCCAGGGGAGCGGGGGCCCAAGGGAGCGGGAGCCCAGGGGAGCAGGGGCCCAGGGGAGCAGGGGCCCAGGGGAGCGGGGGCCCAGGGGAGCGCGGGCCCAAGGGAGCGGGAGCCCAGGGGAGCAGGGGCCCAGGGGAGCAGGGGCCCAGGGGAGCCGCTACAACAGACCGGTGAGTGTAAAGAAGTAAAAAGTAATTGAAGTGCGACGTCACCAGAAAGCAGGTAAGTGATTGGTTGGTGAGTATTTCTATATTTCTCACTTTATTTCCAAACTTGGGTGTCTAAATTTAAGTGCCTTTGTGTAGATTAAAAGATATACATGTTCCAAATTTTAAAACTACTTAATTAATTGAGATGGGAGACCAGGCAATGTGTTGTTGTTGTTACATGTGGGAGCTGGTGGACACCATTGAGGTCCAAGGCGACCACATCTGCAGCAAATGTTGGCTGCTCGAGGAACTTTGGCTCAGAGTTGATGAGCTGGAGTCCAAGCTTCAGACACTGTGACACATTAGGGAGGGGGAGCGTTACCTGGACACTAGAGTAGTTACTTCCAATTTGGCCCATGATCAGGGACAGGAGGGTGTGACTACAAGCAAGGCAGGTATTGGGATCCAGGAGGTAGTGATGGAGGAGCCTCAACCCTTGGCATTGTCTAACAGGTAAGAGATTCTTGCTCCCTGTATGGACAAGGGCAGGGACTGCAGGGAGGATGAGCAATCTGACCACAGCACCGTGGTACGGGGAGCCATTCAAGTGGAGGGAGTAAAAAGAAATGTTGTAGTGATAGGGGACAGTATAGTTAGGGTGATAGACACAGTTCATAGCAGCCGAGAGCGTGAGTCCCAAAGGCTGTGTTGCCTGCCCGGTGCCAGGGTTAAGGACATCTCCTCTGGGCTGGAGAGAAACTTGGAGTGGGAGGGGGAGGATCCAGTTGTCATGGTCCACGTAGGCACCAATGACATAGGTAGGACAACGAAAGAGGTTCTGCTGAGAGAGTATGAGCAGCTAGGGGCTAAATTAAAAAGCAGAACCACAAAGGTAATAATCTCTGGATTACTACCTGAGCCATGAGCGAATTTGAATAGGGTAAATAAGATCAGAGAAATGAACGAGTGGCTCAGAGACTGGTGTGGGAGAAATGAGTTTCAATTTGTGGGCCACTGGCACCAGTACTGGGATAAGAGGGAGCTGTTCCGTTTGGACGGGCTTCACTTGAACCATGCTGGGGCTAGAGTCCTGGCGAATCGAATAACTAGGGCAGTAGAGAGGGCTTTAAACTAAATAGTGGGGGGGAGGATCCAGGTGAGCGGGAATTTAAAAAGTCAATGAGAAATGAGAAAGCAATAGAGCAGGATAGAGATGGGGGAAATAATAACCAGAGTGTGACAGGAAGGGACAAAGGGGAAGAAATTCAGCATCGCCCCGTTTGGGGCGCGATTATCGGCCGGGTGCAAAATTTAGCTCCTGGCGCTAATTAACGCCTGTGACTGCAAACTTGGTTTCTATCGCCCCTGGAGGTGATTGGAGCACTAAATCAGGTGCTGCACACCTGCCTTAAGGCGCAAAGGCCGAGGAGCGAGGAGCTAACTCAGAGCGCAGGCGCAGCGCAGGTGATGTCAGTTAGCGATGGAACACAGACACACTGGCGCCGGCCAGTTCTTAAAGGGGAGGGTCGATCTTGCTCTCCAGCCACACCCTGCTCATTGGAGCCTTGAATCTCGGCCTGGAGAGAACTATGACTACATTTTCCAGCCAAGGACTATGGAGCGGGTGAGGGAACGAGCTCAGCACTTCAGCGAGCGGGCCTTGGAGGCTCTGGTTGGCACGGTGGACCGCAGAAGATCTATACTCTACCCTGAGAGTGGCAGGAGGCCTTTCCTGCATGACTACAGAAGAGTGTGGAGGGAGGTGGCTCAGCACGTCTCCTCCAGGTGGCCACGACCCATACTCAATGTTGCAAAAAGTTCAACGACCTCACTCGGGTCGTCATGGTGATTGGCTTTTTTTCAATACCTCTCCATCCCTCCATCTCAACCTCACTCTATGGCCAGAGGGTCTTTAAACCCCAATGCCCAACACTCATCCAACACCTATGGCCCTCTCATGAAACACACATGTACATTCCACACTTTGCATACAGTAAGGGCTATTCAACTATGCGAGGCACATCAGGCAAGACCATGGCTGCATACAGTAAGGGCTATTCACTTATGGGAGGCACATCAGGCAATAGCATGGCTGTATATTTAATGTAAAAGCTTCTATAGATATGTGAAGAGAAAAAGATTGGAGAAAAAGGTTGCAGTCAGAATCAGGGGAATTTATAATGGGGAACAAAGAAATGGCAGACCAATTAAATACATACTCTGGTTCTGTCTGCACAAAGGAGGACACAAATAACATTCCAGAGATGTCGGGGAACATAGGGTCTGATGAAAGGGAGGAGTTGAATGAAATCAGCATTTGTAGGGAAATGGTGTTAGGGAAATTGATGGCATTGAAGGCCAAAAAATCCCCAGGGCCTCATAATCTACATCCTAGGGTACAAAAAGAAGTGGCTGGTCATCTTCCAAAATTCTATAGACTCTGGAATAGTTCCCATGGATTGAAGGGTAGCTAATGTAACGCCACTGTTTAAAAAAGGTGGTAGAGAGAAAATAAGGAATTATAGACCGGTAAGCCTGACATCGGTAGTGGGGAAAATGCTAGAGTCCATTATAAAAGATGAAATAGCAGAGTACTTGGAAAACAGTGACAGGATCGGACAAACTCAACATGGATTTACAAAAGGTAAATCGTGCTTGACTAATCTACTGGAATTTTTTGAGTTTGTAACTGGTAGAATAGATAAGGGAAAACCAGACTTTCGGAAGGCTTTCGATAAGGTCCCACATAACAGATTGGCGTGCAAAGTTAAAGCACATGGGATTGGGGGTAAGGTACTGACTTGGTTAGAGAACTGGTTGGCAGACAGGAAGCAAAGAGTTGGAATAATCGGGTCTTTTTCCGAGTGGCAGGCAGTGACTAGTGGGTACAGCAGGGGTCGGTGCTAGGACCCCAGCTATTCACAATACATATTAATGACCTAGACGAGGGAACTAGATGTAATATCTCCAAGCTTGCAGACGACACAAAGCTGGGTGGGCGTGTGTGCTGTGAGGAGGATGCAGAGAAATTGTATTATTGGACAGGTTGGGTGATTGGGCAGATGCGTGGCAGATGCAGTATAATGTGGATAAATGCGAGGTTATCCACTTTGGTGGCAAAAACAGGAAGACAGATTATTATCTGAACGGCAATAGATTGGAAAAAGGGGAAGTGCAACGAGACCTGGGTGTCCTTGTGCACCAGTCGCTGAAGGTAAGCATGCAGGTGCAGCAGGCGGTTAAGAAGGCAAATGGTATGTTGGCCTTCATAGCAAGAGGATTCAAGTACCGGAGCAAGGATGTCTTGCTGCAATTGTACAGGGCCTTGGTGAGACCACACCTTGAGTATTGTGTGCAGTTTTGGTTGCCTTATCTGAGGAAGGATGTCCTTGCCATGGAAGGAGTGCAGCGAAGATTCACCAGACTGATACCTGGGATGGCAGGAATGACATATGAAGAGAGATTGGGTCAATTAGGCTTATATTCACTAGAGTTTAGAAGAATGAGAGAGGATCTCATTGAAACTTATAAAATTCTAACCGGATTAGACAGACTAGATGCAGGAAGGATGTTCCAAGTGGCGGGCGAGTCCAGAACCAGGGGTCACAGCCTAAGGATAAGGGGTAAGCCATTTAGGACTCAGATGAGGAGGAATTTCTTCACCCAGAGAGTGGTGAACCTGTGGAATTCTCTACCACAGAAGGCAGTTGAGGCCAACTTAATAAATATATTCAAGAAGGAATTAAATATTTTTCTTGAAGCTAAAGAGATCAAGGGATATGGGGAGAAAGCAGGAACAGGTTACTAAATTTGGCTGATCAGCCATGATCTCATTGAATGGCGAAGCAGGCTCGAGGGGCCGAATGGCCTACTCCTGCTCCTATCTTCTATGTTTCTATGTTTCAGATGCCGTCCTTTTTCTTGCAGGCTTAGGTATCTCATAATAGGAGACAGCAGCAACGGACGGGTAGAGGGCGGCCTCAGCTGCAACCCCTCAGCGATCTTGAGGCGCGCGTCCACAGGATTGTGGCAAGACAGGTGATCGGTCCCATCGACCCTGGAGAGGTCGACCCTGTTCTGGACAGCAATGGTAAGGTCATCAGCTTTCTCTCCACTCTCATTCCACTTGTCCCTCACAACACCAGCCTTTGACACTTTCAATCCAACTTACTAAATCGCTGCACTCCTTCCTCCCTTACTGCCCCCCTGTCCTCATGCTAAAGCCACTTTTGTACCTCCCTGCTTTCAGATGGTGATTCACCAGCTGAGGAGACGGGCCCTCAATCTGCCAGTGGGAGTGAAGCCGCAGGCAAGGAGGAAGAGGAAGCCGGAGCATCAACGCCACCCTCTCCCGAGGGAGCCTATTCCCACACTGGGACCATGTCTTCCCTGGAGGGGAGCAGGGGGGAAGGGTCTGGTGAGGGTAAAGCTCCAGGACCCAGCGGGCTGCAGCAGCGCGATGTGGCTAGGGAAGCTCGGGGGCCTTCTCCCCAGAGGGAGAGTAGGCCAGCGAGTCCTGCTGCACTGGACGCAGAGGAGGAGCGACTCTTCGCTGAAATAAACACCCAGGCGGTGGACATGCACACTGAGCTCATGGGTGCACTGGGTAGGGTGCCCGAATGCATTGAATCACTGGCGAGTGTGGAGCACTATGCTGTAGCACAGGCGGATGCCACGCAAATGCTTAGTGCTGCAATTCAGTCACTGTCTGCTGTGATCCAATCTCAGACTGGTCTCAAGCAGACTCAGATTGAGGCCACGCAAGCATTGACTGCTGCCATCCTCGCTGGCCCGAACACATTTCCCAGGGGCTCTCACCGCGCCGCAGATGGACAGCAATTTGTGCTCCAGCAGATTGCTCCGGAAGTTGAGGTGCTGCCCCTGGGAGTGCCAGTGTGTCGGTCGAGCAGGGAGTTGCTGTCCTCTCTCAAGATGACAGCATTCCTGCTGCCACCACTGTCACTTCCCCATTGCACTTGCCACCGCCTGTAGCCCAGACTGCTGCTGCCCATGCAGAGTTGTTGGAGTCTGCAGCCGGGCCCTCCAGGCCCAGAGCTGGTTGAGGCCGTCCTTCAAGGGCATCTGCAGTCTCAGGTCCTGACAATCAGCAGCCTTCCAGCAGCCTTGCTACAGCCACTGAGGCCCCATTACAGAGGAGGGTGGGAAGGGGGGAAGTGCGCAAGGGAAGATCACCCTTGAAGGGCAAACAGTAGGAGGTGTGACGAAATGTTGGTCAATTTTTTATTAAAGGCCGAGGTTCGTGTTCAAACTTTGGTTTAGTGTTTTGGACATTATCTCCAGGTTGAGAGAACCAGTTATATTAATGAATGATTTTTTGTGTTTGTTTCTATTAGTTTGTCATGAAGAAATGACACACACAGAGTTTGTAAAATAAAAAAGTTTTTGTATTCAAAATGTACAGGTTTGGCCTTTGGAATCATTGCTGCCTTGGCCGGCTTAGGGGTTGCGGGTTGGTTTCATTCATGTTGTTCTCAATGACAGAAGCCATTTCCTCAGCAGGGGCCTAGAAGCGACTTGTTATCAGCAGTTTCAACATTGTGGGCCTCCCTCCCGCCTTGATGCTGCTGCTAATCATCCTCCTCCTCTTCCTCCTGCTCCTCCTCTTCCTCCTGCTCCTCCTCCTCTTCCTCCTGCTCCTCCTCCGCTTCCTCCTCCTCCTCTGGTAGTTCTCCAAGGCCTGGTGGCATTGGCTGGTTCCTGAGGATTGCCAGGTTATGCAGCATGCAGCACACAACCCTGAAGAGGGAGACTCGCTTAGGCGAGTACTGCAGGGCTCCTCCTGAGTGGTCCAGACAGCGGAACCATTGCTTGAGCACACCGATCGTCTGCTCAACGATGTTTCTGGTGGTGAGATGGCTCTTGTTGTACCACAGCTCAGCAGCGGTGTTGGGGTTTGTAATGTATATACCTTTAAGTGGGGAACTATCTTTTACAGCTCATGTATACTGCAGTACCGGCAGTGACCACACCTGTATATAGCCCTGAGTAGTAATCTGTACAGATCAGTTGCAGTGTGAGCCACGTTGAGTAAACACCTGTTGTACCGTTCTCCGCAGTCTGTGTCTTATTATACACGGACGCAACATTGACGACGAGGCAAGTTCGAACCTACCTGCAACTCTGCATCACCTCCCGGGGATTCGTTCCTGGAGATCAGTGGAATGGAGGTCAAGGCCAGAGACTCAGGCGTCGACCACGGGCAACCGCCCAGTCATCCAGCAGAGACTCGAGAATTGCGGGGGAGGCTGTCGAGAGCTAGGCTTGGCTTTCCAGTCGAGGTGGTCCAGCAAAATGGGCTGGCAACAGGTAGTACGCAGACCCTTCCCGGACAGCGGTGGGCTAGAGCCCGACCGAGCGGCACAGCAAAGGGCCGAGCAGCGTCGACGGGGGAGAGAGAGAGAGGGCAGAGCGCACAGGGCGCAGCCGGTGTTCCGGAGGCGAGCAGCATCGGAGAGAGGGAGAGAGAGACACGCAGAAACCTGCGAGGCGCCGCCATTGCCACGAGGACCACCGAGAGCGGCATTGGCAGCAGCGGGGAGGAAGGAAAGCGCGGGAGACGCCATTTTTAGCCATTGGGAGACGCCATTTTAAACCACACCCAAAATGCTGAAGAGTGGCAGTATCACCGCATTTGACAATGAAGTCGAAGATTGGACTACATATGTCGAACGAATAGAGGTGTACTGCAAGGCAAATGAGGTGTCAGATGACAAGAAAGCGTCGGTATTGTTAGGTCCGTGGTTCAGTGGATAAATAATTACACGGATGCTGTACATAAACAAATAACAAGTCTTTACTGGAGGAGGGCAATCTCTAGACTGGAGTACAGAGGCATGCGCACAGCTTATATACCGGTGTGGTTACTGCCGGTACTACAGTATACAGGAGCTGTAAAAAGTAGTTCTGACTTAAAGCACATACATTACAAATCCTCCCTTTTTAGATTAATAATACCCCCTTAATATTCAAATAACAATTACATTTTTACATGTACATTCAATAACAAAAGTCCATTTATAGATTCAGTCTTTGGGGCAGCTTCCTGACCCTTTCGGGATAGCGCCTTTCCAGAGGTTCTTGTTCTTGGTGCAGAGGCGATTCTGACCCCCTTTCATCGGGTAGTTCATCGGGTTCCACTGCTACTGGGTCTGAAGTAGATACTACCGGTATGTCGGGTTCATCCCCAGGTACTCGAGACATGGGGTTGACGCATTCCTGTGATGCTAAGATCTGATCGACGTGGCGTCTCACAATGTTCTCCCCGACATCCACTGTGTACATTAATGGCCCCTGCCTTGTACATATTGTTCCGGGTTGCCACTTCTCTGTTCGATAGTCCCGGGCCAAGACTGGTTGCCCTATATTGAAGCTCCTTGTCGGCTTCTCGTTGATGTGCTGGAATTGTTTCTCCTCAACATTTCTTCACACATTTGGTCTGAGCAAGTCCAGACGAGATCTCAACCTTCGGTTAAAGAACATCATGGCCGGGGTCTGGTTGGTAACTGCATGTGTCGCGTTTCGGTAGGCTAATAAGAAATTGTCCATCTTATGCTGTAGTGGAATTTCCTCGTCGCACATGGCCTTTATCACCTTCTTAAAGGTTTGTACAAACCTCTCAGCCAATCCATTGGTGGCTGGATGATACGGGGGCGGATGTGTAATGCCTTACCCCATTCCTTCTCATGAATTTTTGGAACTCATCGGACACAAACTGTGGTCCATCATCAGAGCAGATCTGCTCTGGCAACCCGTTTCTGGCAAATATGGTCCGTAGGACTGCAATCGTTTTCTCTGTAGTGGTTGAAGACATCTTTATCACCTCAGGCCACTTTGAATGAGCATCCACTGCTATTAAGAACATTGAGTCCATGAATGGACCAGCGAAATCAATGTGCAGCCGTTGCCATGGAGAGGAGGGCCACTCCCATGGGTGTAGAGGGGCATGTGGTGGTGCATTTTGGACCTTCTGGCACCCTAAGCAGCTCTTAGTTAGGTCTTCGATTTGTTGATCGATTCCCGGCCACCACACATAAGCCCTAGCTAGGCTTTTCATTTTCACTCCCCCCAGATGACCTTCATGTAGCTCATTTAGCACTCTCTCCCTTAACTTGGGTGGAATCACCACTCTGGATCCACACATCACTGTCCCCTGGCATACTGACAGCTGTTCTCTTCTGGATGAGAATGCTGGCAACTGTGAGTCGCCATGTGTTGGCCATCCCCTCACCGTCAATTCATATACCCATGACAGCGTCGGATCATTGCGGGTCTCCTTCTCTATATCCGTGTTTGTTACTGGCAATCGTTCAATTATCGACGAATAAAATATCTCGATAGGGTCCACTGCTGGTGCTTCCTCAACAGTAGGCGGTGGCAGGCGCGATAGCCCATCAGCGTTCCCATGCTGTCTCGTGCCTTTATATTCTATTTCATATTGATTCGCCCCTAGAAACAGGGACCATCTTTGTAACCGCTGTGCAGTCATTACTGGCACGCCCTTCTTAGGAATAAAGATGGAGACAAGTGGTTGGTGGTCAGTCAGCAAGGTGAATTTCTGTCCATGCAGATAGTGGTTGAATTTTTTTTACTCCCCATACTAGGCTGAGGGCCTCCCTGTCAATCTGGGCATAGTTGCGCTCGGCTGAGGTTAGTGACCGAGACGCAAAGGCTACTGGCCTCTCCAAACCGTCCGGGAATTTGTGCGACAGCACCGCTCCAATGCCGTAGGGTGATGCATCACATGCCAAACGAATTGGTAGTGCTGGGTTGAAATGGGCCAACACCTCTTTTGATGTGATCAATTCTTTACACTTCTGGAAAGCTCATCTACGTTCGTCATCCCACTTCCATGGTACCCCTGTTTGCAGTAGCGTGTTCAACGGGTGTAATACCGTAGACAAATTTGGTAAGAACTTGTGGTAATAGTTTACCAGCCCGAGGAACGACATCAGTTGTGACACATTTTCCGGTGCTGGAGCCTTGACTACTACCTCTATCTTGTCAGGGGACTTATGTAACCCCTCTTCATCGATGACGTGGCCGCAATACGAGATCTGTTTCTGGAAAAACTCGCACTTGTGACAATTAGCTCGTAGCCCATATTCCTTTAATCTGGCGAGCACCTTCTCCAAGTTAGCGAGGTGATCACCGTCATTTTTGCCCGTGACCAAGATGTCGTCCAAATAACACTGGGTCCCTGGAATCCCTTGCAGGACCTGATCCATTGCCCTTTGCCAGATAGCCGGAGCCGAGGCTACTCCAAACACCAGCCGGTTGTATTGATAGAGACCTTTATGGGTGTTGATCGTAAGGTAATGTTTCGAAGCTTCTTCTACCTCCATTTGCAAGTACGCCTGGGCTAGATCAATTTTTGTGAAGCGTTTACCACCAGATAGTGAGGCGAAAATATCCTCAATTCGTGGAAGCGGATATTGCACCGTGTGAAGGACTGGGTTCACTGTCACCTTAAAATCCCCACAGATGCGGACCTTCTTTGGTTCCCCAGGCGTATTACTCAACGACCTCTTCATTACAGGAATGATGGGTGTAGCCCACTCGCTCCAGTCCACTTTGGACAGTACTCCTGAACGTTCCAACCCTTCCAGCTCTGCTTCAACCACTGGTCTGATCGCATAAAGCACTGGTCTGGCCTTCAGAAACTTTGGGCTTGCATTATCTTCTATTTTAATTGTTGCTGTTATTCCTTTTAGTGTTCCTAGTCCCTCCTGGAACACTTCTTTTGCATCAGTTAGCATTTTTGACAGTCGTCCAGGTGTGACGTCGTCATCCTTTTTGGCCTCCACCTTCAGTGCCTGTAAGGAATGCCAATCTAAATGTATCTTCCGGATCCATTCACGTCCTAGCAGTGGTGGTCCTCCATCTGGCAATACATATATATCCATTTTAGGTATTTCCTGACATTTATATGTTACTTTCACCCTTATTTTTCCTTTGGGGTAGACTTTTTGCCCCGTATACATCTTCAAGACAATCTCTGTAGCTTTCAAGGGTATGTGTGAAAATAGCCGCTTGTAGTCTCTTTGATTTATCACTGTTAGAGCTGACCCTGTGTCCAATTCAATTTCCACTTGGACTCTGTCTATCTTGAGTGTAACCCAGATAGTCTGGTGATCCTCCATTTCGGTTACATTATGTAGTTTCAGACAACCCAGCTCCTTGCTTCCGGAGTCTGTGTCACTTTTCTGTTCATCTGAACCACTGTCCATCACCTGGTGTACCTTTTTGTACTTCTCCTGTGGAGATTTCTTACTGTTGGTTTTCTTCCCAGACCTGCAGACTCTTGCTATGTGTCCTGCTTTCCCACACTGTCTGCACACTTGGTCCTTGAACCAACAATCTTTCTGGTCGTGTGTTGTTCTGCCGCAGCGATAGCACTTCCCTGTTCCATAGGTCATTTCGTTGGTGCCATATTCTTGCGGTCTCCGTTGTATCTCTGCAGCGCCCCTTGCGGCTGCTTCGTGTGATACTGCCATACTGAAAGCTTTGTCCAGCGTAAGGTCCTTTTCTGATAGAAGCCGTTTCTGGGTTCCTTCACTTTGTAGCCCACACACAAACTTGTCCCTTAACGTGTCTGCTAGTCCTGCTCCAAACTGGCAGTATTTCGATAACTTGTGCAGTTCCGTTAGGTACTCAGCATTGCTTTCATCTTTGTGTTGGTTCCTTTTATGGAACTTAAATCGTTCTGCTATCAGCAGCGGTGTGGGGTTTAAGTGGTCCTGTAGGATTTCTACTATGCTTTCCAAATTCTTGTTTACCGGCTTCTCTGGGGTTATTAGATTTCGCAGTAACCCATAAGTTTTTGCACCCATGGAATTTAACAAAACCAGTGCTTTATTAGCATCTGGCACTTCATTCGCCCTGCAGTACACCTCAATACGTTTCACATATGTCGCCCAATCTTCGACTTCATTGTCGAACGAAGAGATACTGCCACTCTTCGGCATCCTTGGTTGTGCGCTAACTATCACCAATGGCGCCTCCCGCGCTTCCCCTTCATCTCCGCTGGCACAAAATGGCGTCTCCCGCGCTTTCCTTCCTTCCCGCGCTCGCCCGTCTTCTCTGCTGCGGCTTCGCAAAATGGCGTCTCCCACGCTCTTCCTTCTTCTCCGCGGCTCACTGGCGCCTCCCCTTGCTTCGCCCCGCAGACACTGATCAACCCGTGATCCCTGGTTCTGCTCTGCGCGTTCTTCTCTTGATATTTGTCGACGCCGCTCAGTCTAGAACCTGGCTGTTTCTTACCCGCTCTCTCTCCGGTTTTGCAGTATTTTTCCTCGACGCCGCTCGGTGATCAACCCCTGGCTGCGCCCTGCTCTCTTCACCCTTTTTCTTACCCCGTCGATACTGCCCGGCTCTCTCTCTCTGCCGTCGGTCAGCTCCAGCCGCTGCTGCTCGGGAAGGGTCTGCTCTGGACCTGTCGTCGGTCTCTTACTGCTCGTTGTGGCTGGGGAACCAAGCCCTTCTCTCCACAGCCTCCCCAGTGAAGTTGGATCTCTACCTGACTGCTGGGCGGTTGCTCGCGGTCGACGCCCGTGTTCCTGGACTCGACTATTTTTTTTTTGTTTGTTTAATGTTGCAGGTAGATTCGCATCAACACTCGTCGCCACTGTTAGATCCGTGGTTCAGTGGATAAATAATTACACGGATGCTGTACATAAACAAATAACAAGTCTTTACTGGAGGAGGGCAATCTCTAGACTGGAGTACAGAGGCATGCGCACAGCTTATATACCAGTGTGGTTACTGCCAGTACTACAGTATACAGGAGCTGTAAAAAGTAGTTCTGACTTAAAGCACATACACTACAGGTATTGTTAAATTTAATGGGTGCAAAGACGTATGGTTTATTACGAAATCTAGTAACCCCAACGAAGCCAATGGAAAAGAGTTTTGAAGGCATAGTAACGATACTAAAGGAACATTTAAACCCCACACCGCTGCTGATAGCGGAAAGATTCAAGTTCAAAACGGAACCAGCATAAGGATGAAAGCAATGCTGATTATTTAACAGAGCTGCGCAAACTATCGAAACACTGCCAGTTTGGAGCGGGACTGGCAGATACCTTAAGGGACAAGTTTGTGTGTGGGCTTCAAAGTGAAGGAACCCAGAAATGGCTTTTATCTGAAAAGGACCTTACGCTGGAAAAGGCTTTCAGCATTGCGATATCATATGAAGCAGCAGCACGGGGCGCTGCAGAGATACAACAGAGACCGCAAGAATATGGCACAAACGAAATGTCATATAGAACAGAAAAGTGCTATCGCTGCGGCAGAACAACACACGACCAGAATGATTGCTGGTTCAAAGACAAAGTGTGCAGACAGTGTGGAAAAGTAGGACACATGGCACGAGTCTGCAGGTCGGGAGAGAAAACCAGCAATAAGAAACCTATCAAAGAAAAGTACAAGAAGGTACATAAGATGACGGAGAATAGTTCAGACGAACAAAAGAGTGGTAACGACTCCGAAAGCAGGGAACTGAGTTGTCTGAAACTACATAATGTGATCACAATGGAGGATCACCGAACCATTTGGGTCACTCTCAGGATAGCAGGAGTCCAGGTAAAGATGGAATTGGACACAGGATCAGCCCTAACGGTCATAAACCGACGGGACTACGAGCGGCTATTCTCACACATACCCTTGAGAGACATAAAAATTATTTTGAAGGCATACACGGGGCAAAAAGTCTACCCCAAAGGAAAAATAATGGTGACCGTTATATATAACGGTAAGGAAACACCAAAACTAGACCTGTATGTATTGCAAGATGGAGGACCACCATTACTGGGACGTGAATGGATCCAGAAAATACAACTGGATTGGCATTCCATACAGGCACTGACTGTGGCTGACAAAAAGGATGACGACGTCACACCTGGGCGACTGTCAAAGATCCTAACTGACGCGAAAGAAGTGTTCCAGCAAGGACTCGGAACACTAAAAGGCATGACAGCGACGATTAAAATTGAAGAAAACGCAAGCCCCAAATTTTTTGCGGCCAGACCGGTACCTTATGCGATCTGCCCAGCCGTCGAAGCAGAGCTGGAGAGTCTGGAACGTTCAGGTGTACTGTCCAAGGTAGACTGGAGCGAGTGGGCTACACCCATCGTCCCTGTGATGAAAAAGTTGTTGAGCAGCACACCTGGGGAACCAAGGAAGCTTCGCATCTGTGGGGACTTTAAGGTAACCCGGTCCTTCACACCGTACAATATCCACTTCCGCGGATTGAAGATATTTTCGCCTCGCTATCTGGAGGGAAACGCTTCACTAAGATTGATCTGGCCCAGGCGTATCTGCAAATGGAGGTAGAAGAAGCATCAAAAAAATACCTCACAATCATCATCCATAAAGGTCTCTACCAATACAACCGGCTGGTATTCGGAGTAGCATCAGCTCCGGCTATTTGGCAGAGGGCAATGGAACAAATCCTGCAAGGGATCCCAGGGACCCAGTGTTATTTGGACGACATCCTGGTCACGGGCGAAAATGACAGTGATCACCTTGCCAACCTGGAGCAGGTGCTCACTAGATTGCAGGAATATGGGCTCCGAGCTAACTGCCCCAAATGCGAGTTTTTTAGAAAACAGATCTCGTATTTGATGCGCCATCAATAACTCCAGAAGACTAAGAGTTAAACTTATAACAAGTAGGCTTTTATTAACAAAAGAATACGAGCATGCCTCTGCTGGTAGACCGATCCTTAAAGCCAGGGGGACTGGAGGTCAATCACCTTTATACCTGGGCTTAGGGGTGGAGCCAGGGGCGGAGCCAGCTGATGCATGCCCAGACATGTTCTGTACAGGCAGATTAGTGGTTTACCACATTCACCCCTTGTTTAAAATGAGTCCGGCGGGGTGAAGTGTCTCAGAAGTTCGTATAGGCAAGTCTCTCCGGGGGTCTTGTCTGCCGTAGTGATCGTCGTGGTGCCGGCTGCGGCGGTTCTTTTCCCGCGGCCGTTTCCCGCATGGGCCGGAGCACCGGCGTGTCGTCTTCGTGGGTGCGGGGTCGGTGGGTGTATAAGGGTGGGATACAGGGCCCTGGCGTGCCGTCTACTTGGGTTAGATGTGGATTCCCTTCTAGGGGTGTGTCGTGGGTAATGGTAGTGGGTAATGGTAATGGGTAGTGGGTAATGGTGTTTTCGGTGGCACCTGAGGGTGCGAGGGCTCGTATGGAGACCGTGTCCTCCCGCCCGTCAGGATACGCCACGTATGCATATTGTGGGTTGGCGTGGAGGAGGTGGACTCTTTCAACCAGGGGGTCTGTTTTATGGCTCCTCACGTGCTTCCTGAGCAAGACGGGGTCTGGAGACGTCAGCCATGGCGGTAGCGATGTCCCCGAGGTGGATTTCCTAGGGAAGACGAACATTTTCTCGTGAGGGGTGGCGTTCGTGGCGGTACAGAGTAGTGACCGCATGGAGTGAAGCGCATCGGGGAGGACTTCTTGCCAGCGGGAGGTTGGGAGGCCTCTGGACTTTAAGGCTAGCATGGCGGTTTTCCACACTGTCGCGTTCTCCCTTTCTACTTGTCCGTTACCCCGGGGGTTGTAGCTGGTGGTCCTGCTCGTGGCTATCCCTTTTTCGAGCAGGTACTGGCGCAGCTCGTCACTTGTCAACGACGAGCCCGTCACTATGGATGTAGCTGGGAAAACCAAATATGGCGAAGAGGTCATTGAGACATTTGATGACTGTGGCGCTGGTCATGTCCGGGCAGGGGATAGCGAACGGGAAACGGGAGTACTCGTCAATGATGTTGAGGAAGTACGTGTTGCGGTCAGAGGAGGGGAGGGGCCCTTTAAAATCTACGCTTGGGCGCTCGAAGGGGCGGGTGGCTTTTATCAGGTGCGCCCTGTCTGGCCTATAAAAGTGCGGTTTGCATTCGGCACAGACTTGGCAGTTCCTGGTCATGGTCCTGACCTCCTCGATGGAGTAAGGCAGGTTGCAGGCCTTAATGAAGTGGAAAAACCTGGTGACCCCCGGGTGGCAGAGATCGTTGTGGAGGGCCCGTAGCCTATCGACCTGTGCATTGGCACATGTTCCACGGGATAGGGCGTCCGGGGGCTCATTAAGTTTCCCGGGCCGGTATAAGATATCATAATTGTAGATGCATAATTCGATCCTCCACCGCAATATGTTGTCGTTTTTGATTTTGCCCCTCTGCTTGTTATTGAACATAAATGCTACTGATCGTTGGTCAGTGAGCAGGATGAAGCGTTTACCGGCCAGGTAATGCCTCCAATGCCGTACAGCCTCCACTATAGCCTGGGCCTCCTTTTCGACTGAGGAGTGTCTAATTTCGGGGCCCTGGAGGGTTCGTGAAAAGAAGGCCACAGGTCTCCCCGCCTGGTTAAGGGTTGCGGCCAGGGTGAAGTCAGACGCATCGCTCTCCACTTGGAAAGGGATGGACTCGTCCACGGCATGCATTGTAGCCTTTGCAATGTCCTCTTTTATGCGGGTGAATGCTGCACGGGCCTCTGCCGCCAGGGGGAAGGAGGTTGACTTGATAAGGGGCCGGGCTTTGTCCACGTAATTGGGCACCCATTGGGCGTAATAAGAGAAAAACCCCAGACATCTCTTCAGGGCTTTGAGGTAGTGAGGCAGGGGTAGTTCCAGAAGGGGGCGCATTCAGTCGGGGTCGGGGCCGATGACTCCGTTTTCCACTACACAGCCAAGGATAGCGAGGCGGGTGGTGCGAAACATACACTTTTCTTTGTTGTATGTCAAATTTAAGCGCTGGGCTGTTCGGAGGAATTTTTCTAGATTGGCGTCATGGCCCTGCTGGTCATGGCCGCAGATGGTGACATTGTCCAGGTAGGGAAAAGTGGCCTGCAGCGCGTTCTGGTCAACCATCCGGTCCATCCCCCTTTGGAAGACTGAGACCCCGTTGGTGACGCCGAAGGGGACTCTGAGGAAGTGGTAGAGGTGGCCGTTTGCCTCGAAGGCAGTATACTGGCGGTCTTCAGGTCTGATAGGGAGTTGGTGGTATGCCGACTTCAGGTCAATGGTAGAGAATACCCGGTACTGTGCAATCTGATTGACCATATCAGATATGCGAGGAAGTGGGTATGCGTCTAATTGGGTATACCTATTGATTGTTTGACTGTAGTCAATGACCAGGCGCTGTTTCTCGCCAGTCTTCACGACCACTACTTGGGCTCGCCATGGGCTGGTGCTGCCCTCGATAATCCCCTCCCGCAGGAGTCTCTCTACTTCTATTTTAATGAAGCTTCTATCCCCGGCACTGTACCGCCTGCTTTTTGTTGCGATGGGCTTGCAGTCGTGGGCGAGATTAGCAAACAATGGGGGGGGGGCTGACTTTCAGGGTGGATAGGCTGCATATTGTGCGCGGTGGTTGTTTAAAATTTTGCCGGCTGCAGACTGTAAGTGGGGGCAGGGGCCCGCCGTACGCCATCGTGACACTCTCTAGGTGGCACTGGAAATCCAGTCCCAGTAGCACAGCAGCGCAGAGCTGTGGCAGGACAAGGAGTTTAAAGTCTTTGTACTCTGTGCCCATTATTGTCAGGGTCGCTACACAGTAGCCGCCGACGTCCGCCGCATGGGACTTGGAGGCCATAGAGACCCGGTGGCGCGTGGGCATGACTGATAGGGAGTAGCGTCGCACCGTGTCGGGGTGGATAAAGCTCTCCGTGCTCCCGCAGTCAAATAGACAGTTTGTTGCGTGACCGTTTACCTTGATGTCCATCGTGGACCTGGCCAGTTGGTGAGGCCTGGATTGGTCCAGGATGATGGAGGCCATCGTTGAGGTCGGTGGGTCGCTGTTGTACTCGCGCGAGGCAGTGGGGGAGTCAGGGGCCTGGTCCCAAAGTGACGTCCAAGATGGCGGCCCGCACCGCTCACACGCGGCTGGTGATGTCCAAGATGGCGGCCCGCACGGCTCACACGCGGCTGGTGGTGTCCAAGATGGCGACCTGCACGGCTCACACGCGGCGCTGCTGGAGTTGGTCGGTTTCGCCCTGCACACTTTGGCATAGTGCCCCTTCTTTCCGCATTTGGAGCAGATCGCGTCCTTCGCCGGGCAGTGTTGTCTGGGGTGCTTGGCCTGGCCACAGAAATAGCACTTTGAGCCTCTGGACATCGCAGCTGTAGTTGGGATGCAGGTGGTGGCGTGGCGCAGGCCTGTGGCCTTACCGTGTCCCAAGATGGCGGCCCCCGCGACATCCACGGGGCGGGGAGGGCCGTATGGTCGGGGGGGGTAGGCATCCATGTGTCGGAGGGCCACGTCCAGCGAGTTAGCAAGGGCCACAGCCTTCTGCAGGTTGAGCCCACTTTGCTCTAGCAGTCTCTGTCGAGTGTAGCTGGACCTGATGCCGGCGACGTAGGCGTCTCTGATTAGGTCATCAGTATTTTCCGCGGCCGTCACCGATTTGCACTTGCAGTCCCGGCCGAGGACTCTCAGTGCCCGTAGGTATTCATCACCCGATTCCCCGGGTCGCTGTTTGCGGGTAGCCAGGAGGTGTCTAGCGTAGACCTCGTTGACTGGCTTAGTATATTGTTCTTTTAGTATCGTGATAGCGGCCGTGTAGGATACAGCGTCTCGGGTAATCGAATATACTTGGTGGCTCACCCGTGAGTTCAGTACTAGCAGTTTGTCGGCTTCGGTCCTGACGATAGTGCTGGAGGCCTGCAGGAATGCTTCGAAGCAGCTCAGCCAGTGCTCGAACTTATTTGATGCATCCGCCGTTTGAGGGTCCAGTTCCAGGCATTCCAGTTTCAGGATTTGCTCCATTTCAAAACTTTTTGTTAATAAAATTGATGCGCCATCAATAACTCCAGAAGACTAAGAGTTAAACTTATAACAAGTAGGCTTTTATTAACAAAAGAATACGAGCATGCCTCTGCTGGTAGACCGATCCTTAAAGCCAGGGGGACTGGAGGTCAATCACCTTTATACCTGGGCTTAGGGGTGGAGCCAGGGGCGGAGCCAGCTGAGGCATGCCCAGACATGTTATGTACAGGCAGATTAGTGGTTTACCACAGTATTGTGGCCACGTTATCGATAAAGAGGGGTTACATAAGTCCCCAGAGAAGATTGAGGCAGTAGTCAAGGCTCCAGCACCGGAAAATGTGTCACAACTGAGGTCGTTCCTCGGGCTGGTAAACTACTACCATAAGTTCTTGCCAAATTTGTCTGCAATACTACACCCACTGAACACCCTACTGCAAACTGGGGTGCCATGGAAGTGGAGTGACGAATGTAGACGAGCTTTCCAGAAGAGCAAAACACAAATCACATCGAAAGAGGTATTGGCCCATTACAACCCAGCATTACCAATTCGGTTGGCATGTGATGCGTCACCCTACGGCATTGGCGCGGTGCTGTCGCAGAAATTCTCGGACGGCTCAGAGAGGCCAATAGCATTTGCGTCACGATCACTAACCTCAGCCGAGCGTAACTACGCCCAGATTGACAGGGAGGCCTTCAGCCTAGTGTGGGGAGTGAAAAAGTTCAATCACTATCTGCACGGGCAGAAATTCACCTTGCTGACTGATCACCAGCCTCTTGTCTCCATTTTTAATCCGAAGATGGGCGTTCCCGTGATGACTGCGCAACGACTACAAAGATGGTCACTTTTTCTAGGCACCACTATGAGATTGAATATAAGGGCACGAAACAGCATGGAAATGCTGATGGGCTATCACGCCTTCCACTGCCTACTGCAGAGGAAGCACCAGCAGTGGATCCTGTCGAAATATTCCATTCGACTATAGTTGAATACCTACCGGTAACTAACTCTTGTATTGAAAAGGATACCCGAAATGACCCGACACTGACTCGGGTATATGATTTGACGGTGAAGGGATGGCCAGCACATGGCGACTCACTGTTGCCAGCATTCTCGACAAGGAGAGAACAGCTGTCAGTGTGCCGGGGGACCTTGATGTGTGGATCCCGAGTGGTAATTCCACCCAAGATAAGGGATAGAGTGCTCAATGAGCTTCATGAGGGTCATCTGGGAGGGGTAAAAATGAAATGCCTAGCCAGGGCTTATGTGTGGTGGCCGGGAATCGATAAACAAATCGAGGACCTGACCAAGAGCTGCTCAGGATGCCAGAAAGTCCAAAATGCACCACCACAGGCCCCTCTACACCCATGGGAGTGGCCCTCATCTCCATGGCAACGGGTGCATATTGATTTTGCTGGTCCATTCATGGACTCAATGTTTTTAATAGCTGTGGATGCGCACTCGAAATGGCCTGAGGTCATCAAAATGTCCTCCACCACCACGGAGAAAACTATTGCAGTCCTATGGACCATTTTTGCCAGGAATGCCTTGCCAGAACAGATTTGCTCCGGCAACGGACCACAGTTTGTGTCCGAAGAGTTCCGGAGGTTCTTGAAAAAGAATGGGGTAAGGCATTACACATCCGCCCCGTATCATCCAGCCACAAATGGATTGGCTGAGAGGTTCGTACAAACCTTTAAGAAGGCAATAAAGGCTATGTACAATGAAAACATTCCGCTGTGGACAATTTCCTGTTCGCCTACCGGAATGCGACACATGCAGTCACCAACCAGGCCCCAGCCATGATGTTCTTTAACCGAAGGTTAAGATCTCGCCTAGAATTGCTCAGACCAAACGTACGAAGAGATGTTGAGAGTAAGCAATTCCAGCACATCCATGAGAAGCCAACAAGGAGCTTCAATGTAGGGCAACCAGTCTTGGCCCGCGACTACTGAACAGAAAAATGGCAGCCAGGAACGATATGCACACGGCAGGGACCACTAATGTACACAGTGGACGTTGGGGAGAGCATCGTGAGATGCCATGCTGACCAGATCCTAGAGTCACAGGAACAAGTCAACCCCATGCCTCGCCCATACGTACCTGGTGATGAACCCGACGTACAGGTCGCATCTACCCCAGAAACAGTAGCATCGGAAGCTGATGAACCAACCGACGACAGGGGGCCAGAATCGCCTCCGCACCAAGAGCAAGACACTCGGGAAAGGCACTATCCAGAAAGGATCAGGAAGCCTCCCCAAAGACTGAGTGAGTTGTGGGGACTGAAGAAGGAATTGGAAAGGAGAGCCAGTTTCAGCTTAATAAATCATGAACAAACTTGCATTTCTATAGCGCCTTTCACTACCTCAGGACTTCCCAAAATGCTTCGCAGCCAGTGAAGTATGTCTGAAGTGGAAGTCACTGCTGTCATCTAGGGAAATGCAGCAGCCAATGTGCACACAGCAAGGCCACAAAAACAACAATGAGATAAATTACCAATTAAACTCTTTTTCTCGGTGTTGATTGAAGAGTCAATATTGACGAGGACACCATGAGAACTCCCCTGCTCTTTTTCGAATAGTTCCATGGGTTATTTTATGCCCACCTGAGAGGCTGACACCTGGCTCAATTGATGACAGAATAAACTAACTTAAATGTATTTGTGCTTATTGTTTATGGTTTACATATGTATATAATAGTCTTCTATCTCAAACATATCCATTATACCATCCCTTTCAACTACGTATGGTGTCACTCTCCAGGACATCTTGCTGAAATGAGGATTGGTCTTTTAAGTCATCAATCAAATAAACGATTGACTAAAAAACAACGGACTAAACAGTTTGCTTCATCAGGAAGCACCAATGAGGAACAAGTGAGCAGAAAACTGAGCAATCAAATTGTTCCTTTTTTGAACAAAAAAGTACCAATCCACACATGGCAAGAAGCAGGAAGTAGCCACTCAAATAATTTGGTAAAGTTGGCTTGAGCTGCCATTTTGAATTCTTTTTGTCTACCTGAACTTTACCGGTAAAAATAACATCCTAAATGAACCAGAAATGTTTTTGAGAGCGACTCCCCGCTTCCCCCCCTCTTTTCGGGCATGTTCCTCTATTGAGTTTATAATATTACACAGCATTACATCGGACTTAAAGCACAGAAACAGGCCATTCAGTCCAACTGGTCTGTGCTGGTGTTTATGCTCCACACGAGCCTCCTCCCACCTTCCTTATCTCACCCCATCAACACAACCTACTATTCCTTTCTCCCTCATGTGTTTATCTAGCTTCCCCTTAAATGCAATTCCTTCTTCAGTCCCCACAACTCACTGCCCAATGAACTGATATCATTTCATAATTCATTAAGATACAAGTTAATATCACTGGGGCTCTGAATATTTAAAAATGCAAACTGATCTCTCCTGGCGCTCCACATGGTGAGTCAGAAGACACACTTCCTTATAACTATAGGGGTGTTTGTGCCATTCACGGAATAACATCAGGGCCATTGATTTGCAATAACTAAATACATCAAATCCCATTTAAATTAAATAGAATATAACATGAGATTGTTACCTATGCTTTGGGGATTGAATTCCAAAGGCTCTGGTTAATATTCTGTGAAAATTATAAATAAGTGGTATACATATAATCTTACATCTGTATTTAATTCTTATCCCCTACCAGCTTTAAAGCATAGAATACTAGTGAGATCTACCAGTTGGAGTTAGATATCTGTTAGTTCAGTATACTGGGAAAGGTTTGGTTTACTGGTGGATCACTGGTGTCTGTCAGTAGCATTGGGTGGGAGTGGATCATTCTAGAGCTGGCAGCATGTGTGTGTAACTTATTCTGCAAATATTACACATTGGTGTTTTGTAATTAGTTTCTGGAAGTATATCTCTGCATCTCTCTCTGTTACTGCCCCTCCATCTATCTGTATCTCTCTCTCACTCTGTGTCTCATAGAGGTCAAAAGTTAGAAAGTTTACATTTACTAACTATCAATAAAGCATAGGTAATAATCATTTGATACATAAAGGCTTTGTTTGCTTTCAAAATTTAACTCATTTATTTTGAACTCAAATTACAATGAGGAAAGACTGTGGCCAGAATTTTCAGAGGTAAGAACGGGTGGGTTGGAGGCACGGAGGGGTGGTGAGTGAAAGTTGTAAAAATGTAAAACCCAACCAGGAGACGGGTTGGCAATTTAAATATAATAATGAGGCCTGAAGCCTCTACTTTAACCTGCTTTGCAGGTTTTACTGCAGGCGGCCGGGGATCGGGATACCTGCTGGCTGCAACGAGGCGGCCTCAGCCTCGGGGAGCAATCCTTGTGGGTCAGTCAGGAGGAGCAGGAGTGCTTCCCCCCGGCCCCCCAAGCTCCCCCACCGGTAGCCCGCACCCCCCCACCGGCCTGGGGTGGGGGGAGGGGGTCTGATCCAGGAACACCTCCCCCCTCCGGAGATCGTGGGGTCGATTTTAGTTCAGGTGAGGGGAATTGGCGGGTTCCCCGAATTTAGTGATTCCGACACGATTGTAAATGGGTCTGTGAGATTGATGCAAATTTAGTACAATTGACCAATTGATTTCCAGCGTGTGGGAAGCCTTGGCAATTGAGTATTTCCAGTCAGAAAGTCGCAGAATATGACGTCATCATTGCTGCTGCTTTTAAGGTCCACAGCAAGCCTTGCTTCCTCTGCAGGCTTCCAACATTCAACATTAAGATGGCACAGGAGCCTGCAGGAGGAACGGCCAGTGGGAGGGCCAGATCTGTGCCCAAATTTGATGAGGCTTCACTACAGGCATTATTGGATGGTGCTAGGGCCCACAGGGAGGTCCTCTTCCCTTCTTCAGGGAGGAAGAGGCCTCCCAGCCAGACCAAGGCTGTGTGGCTAGAGGTGGCAGGTCAAGTCAACTCCTTGGGGCTAACACGAAGAATGTGGTTGCAGTGCAGGAAAAGATTCCATGACCTTCTTCGCACTGGAAAAGTAAGTACTGTATGATGTTTCCATCACCCTCAATCTGATCCCCATTGCCTTTCCTCACCAGCACTCAGCTTTAGCAATCTCTTCCTGCACATCCCGCTAGACACTCACATCCATGCACCCTTACCCACTCCCTCTCTCTCTATGCTCACATTCACAGAACTATGCCACCATGCAGCCCTCACACTTCCTCTCACCCTGATGCTTTGAACACAACTGACACCCTTGGTATTGCAACCTCACTCCATCTTTGTCTCCTTCTAAGTATCTATGCTATGCAATCTCTGCACTCACTCCTTCATTCTCACTCAACCTCCACTTGTCTCCCTCATTGCAGGAAAAGAGAGCTTACAACAGGAGAGAACGAGCCAGGACAGGAGGAGGGCCACCCTCATTAGGGAGGAAGGCGTCCTGGAGATTGCCGGGGCTGACCGAGATGTGGACGTTGGGGAAGGACAGGCAGGAGCATCCCCGCAAGCTGGTGACAGAATAGTTTTCCATCTCTCTCATTGGCATTGCATGAGTCGCTGATAATGATTCTGAAGCTACATCATATGGACTTATGATCATCTGCAAAATGCAATGTGCATGTAACCTTGGCATCACACCTCTAACTTTTTCCTTGACTCCCCCACAGGACCATCGAGAGCCCCGTCCCCACGGTGCAGGAGGAAGAGCCTGAGCAGCCAGACTCCTCAGAGGAATCTGCAACCTCTGAGGGCGCAGTGTCATCAGAAATAAGCGCACCCAGCACCAGCACAGACACTCACACCTCGGTGGGACCTTCGGGACATAGAGTAGAGTTGTCACCTGGTGCATCACAGCTCACAAGTGAGCATCAGCAGATTGTGGAGACAGGGACAGCAGTGGAGAGTCCTCGTCGGAGGGCGCAGGACTCTGCCAGCTCGGCTCAGCTGCATGTTGACCCTCTGCCCCTGGGTCCATCCGTAACATCAGAGGTGATGAAACTCCAGGCACAGATGCAGGAGTCTCTGGCAAGTTTTGTCTCTAGGGTCACTGCGAGTGTGGAGCGAATGGAGGAGTCCATTGCGAACATGAGCCGAGCCTTTGTGGAGTCATTGGCGCATGAACGCATCACCACGGAAAGGATGGCTACCTACGTGGAAATGATTGTTGCCTCCGTGGTAAGGCTGGCTATGGTAGAGGAGAGGAGGGCTACGGCCATGGAGGAGGTTAGTCGCCAGGATATGGAAAACATGGTGAGTGTTCAGAATAGAATGACATCTCTTGAGGAGCGATGGGCATCTATTGAACAGAGAAACCAGACCTTCATGGAAGTCCTTCTGTGTAGGAATACCATTGCAGATACGGGTCCCCATGGCCCCCCTGATGTGCAGCAAGCCGCTCTCAAGCCACTTGCAGGCACTGAGGGGGACCTGACCCATGAGTGGGAGGTTGGTGGCAGACCTCAAGGAAGTGGGGGCTCCTCTCCAAGCGTTCACACTTCCATGCCACTGCAGAGCCCTCGGTCAGAGCCCCGCCAGAGTACACACCCAACAGAGATAGAGGTCTCAACCTCTGCACAGCCGCAGGAGCAGCAGACTACTGGCGAGCCTTCACAGGCTCGCCACCCCAGAGAACGCCCGCCAAAGGTGTCGAGACAGGAGCAGCAGGAAAGTGAGCAAGGGGCCTCCACATCTGCTGAAGCCACAGGGGAACCACTACATAGGAGCACGCGTAAGAGGTGAAATGCTGTGCATTTTGTGGAAATGCCATCAGTTGTGTGTTTTTCATAAAAATTCTGATGGCAACTTCTGCAGTTGTGGCGTGTGTCATTTCACGAATGGCGCTGGAGGTCCTCTAATGCCAAGAGGGGAAGGAAAAAAGGGCCTCCCATGCTTCTGGTAGGTGCCTCAGTTGAGGAAGCGCTGAGTGAGGGTGGCGAGAGGGGTCTCGCAGGAGGACACACTGGAAATGGGTGTCAGGCTCCAAACTTCCACAGCTGTGGTTATGCCTGGTAAATGTTCCCCCAGACCTGAGACAAAAAAGTCCTGCCACCTGCAAATGATGACTGATCAAATATCCTCTTTAATTTTGGACCTGCAGCTGATAGTCAACAAGCCAATAGTGTTCACGCCAGGTTTCACAGGGGTCATCCCCACCAGGCGCGTTTTACATGGGAAAAGGGTTAAACAGGCAAGGGCCTGTTAAAATGGGATTATAAAGGCCAATCAGTGTTGTTTAAGGGCCCTAAAGACAAGTCCCGCCTGTTGCAGGCGGGATTGATTCGGGTCAATCAGACACACCTAGGTTGAAATAGCGTGGAGGTGGGAACCAGGCGGGGGGGTTCACGACCCCTAGATTTTGCGATTTTAACCCCCCGCATGCCTAAAAGCCCGCCTCATGGCCCAATGAAAATCGAGGCCCATGACTCCAGCCCCGGGGTCGGGGATCGGACCCCCAACCATCCTGGGCCCAGCACCTAGCTGGTCCTGTGGTCTCCTTGTCCGCGTTCCCCACACGACTGGAAGCCAGCCTGTCGATCAGCGTGCCGGGAAACCCGAACTTCTGGGTTTCCCGCCTTCTCCCGGGTCCCCCCAACACCGAACGGGTGGGATCCGATAAAATCCACCTTGTGTGCTTCCCTCTCTCTCTCTCTTAGCTTAAGCTGCTTTCTTAAGTTTATATTGGCCCAGAAATTCGGGTCGGGGGCTTCCCGCGGGTGCAAGCTCCCGACCTGCACTTACCTTGCGCGCCGGCAGTTGAGCTGTAGGGCCCTGTGGAATTCCGCTCCAGGGCCTGGCCCAGCTGCCGGCGCGCTGTGCTTGCGTATCCCAGGGGCGTAGTTAGCGCGATGTGCCCCCTGGGATCACGTGAGCCATGGGCAGCCAATCAGAGGAGGGAAAAGCCCATTCATAAGATTAACAAGTAGACCTGTCAAAACTTATAAATACTACTGGCCCAAAATAGCAGTAAACCTTCAAATAAATTTTTAAAAAAACATCACACTTTTTAAATAAACTATAAATTACATTAAATAACTATTTTAAACAATAATTTAAATTTTTGAAAAAAATAATTTTATATTCTAACGGGGCTAAAAATAAACTTACCTTGCTTTAAAGTATTTAAAAATAATAAACCTGTGGAAAATATGTTTTAATTTTAATTAATTGACCACTTACCTTGCAAAAAGCAGGCCTTACGCCTGCTTTTTAAATGTGTAATTCCTGCAGGCTTAACCTCGTGTGAAAACCTGTAAAAAAAACATAAGTTCAATGCGCACGCGCAGCCCCCCCTGCGTGCGCGTTCGACCTCTGAACCTCTTCGTTCAGAGGATCGGAAGTGCTGGTTTCCCGCGCATGCGCAGTGCATGCAGGAAAACGGCAATTCCATTCGGCCTACGGGTGAGTACCCCGTGCGTACTCACCCGTGGAGACCCGAATTTCTGGGCCAATGTATTTAAAGTATAATTCGAAAGCAAGAAAAGTTGCAACATGTATGCAGTGCAGTCTGTCAAGTTTTCTCTGGGCTAATTTTCTGGGCTAATTTTCACTCATCACTGGGCAAATCGGCTGCCTGTTTTTCACCCCACCTGATTTCCTTTCCCATTGAAGTGAATGAGAAAAGAAAATCAGGTATGGTGCTAAATAGGTGGCCAATTTGTTATCACTCATTTTTCGCCCAGCGCTAAAATTGAAAATGACCACGTCTCATTTTTGACACACACTCACAGGCACAGACTCTTTTTTTTAACAAAAAATGCTTAAATAGATTTTACCTGAATAAATCTTTTGAAATTAGTCATCTAGTTTTCATTCAAATAACATTGAAAAATGACTGAAGGACATGTATTCTATAAGTTGGTTAACTTGAAGGCACACTGCACATGCTCAGACTGCGTGATCATCCTTCTGTTGGCAGTGTCACTGCTCTGGTCAAAAATATCAAGTCCAGGCCCAGGGTGTTGGGATAGAATGAGATGAGGATGCTAAAACTTAAACCTTTAAAAGACACACACAGCAAATCAGTGGATAAATATGTGAAACATGTAACTTTTTGAACTTGTTATTTGGCGTAAACCTTTTTATTTGGAAATTAGAAATATCAGTTACTAAGAATAAAACGTTGGATGAAATTTTTATGAATGGTTTGTGGGGGAAGGATGATACAGTGCCACTAGATAGTGCAATTACAGGGTGACAAATTTAAATAGGTTGTTTTCATTATAAATGGGGACATAGTAACTAACAATAGAAAAATGCTGGTACAGTAGTGTGACAAAAAGTGTGACAACAACACAGTTTTACAGGAAATACATGCAGACATATTATTTTTAATAAGATACTAGAATTGTCCCTTTGAGCCATTCCACCCGCAGCCTCACAAAATCAATTTCTGCACTCACACTGATAACACCTTTTCCAGAACTGTTGGAGATATATTATGAGAAGATTACTATAACTATTTTCATCTTCTTTTGAAGTTACAGGTAGGAAAGGAATTCTCTTGAGACCCTGAAAAAGCAAAAGTTTTATAGATATATATATAATGTGTGTATATATATATATATATAAATTTTTAAAAATTAATTCACAGGGTGTGGGCATTGCTGGCAAGGCCAGCATTTATTGCCCATCCCTAGTTGCCCTTGAGAAGGTGGTGGTGAGCCGCCTTCTTGAACCGCTGCAGTCCGTGCGGTGAAGGTACTCCCACAGTGCTGTTAGGGAGGGAGTTCCAGGATTTTGACCCAGCGACGATGAAGGAACAGCGATATATTTCCACGTCAGGATGGTGTGTGACTTGGAGGGGAACTTGGCGGTGGTAGTGTTCCCTTGCAGCTGCTGCCCTTGTCCTTCTGGATGGTGGAGGTCGCGGGTTTGGGAGGTGCTGCCGAAGAAGCCTTGGCGAGTTGCTGCAGTGCATCTTGTAGATGGTACACACTGCAGACACGGCACGCCGGTGGTGGAGGGAGTGAATGTTTAAGGTGGTGGATGGGGTGTCAATCATGTGGGCTGCTTTGTCCTGGATGGTGTCGAGCTTCTTGAGTGTTGTTGGAGCTGCATTCATCCAGGCAAGTGGCGAGTATTCCATCACACTCCTTACTTGTGCCTTGTAGATAGTGGAAAGGCTTTGGGGAGTCAGGAGGCGAGTCACTCACCACAGAATACCTAGCCTCTGACCTGCTCTTGTAGCCACAGTATTTATGTGGCTGGTCCAGTTAAATTTCTGGTCAATGGTGACCCCCAGAGTGTTGATGGTGGGGGATTCGGCGATGGTAATGCCACTGAATGTCAATGGGAGGTGGTTAGACTCTCGATTGTTGGAGATGGCCACTGTTTGGCACTTGTGTGGCGGGAATGTTACTTGCATGTTACATCCCAAAGCACTTCACAGCCAATGAAGTACTTTTAAAGTGTAGTCAAAGTTGTAATGCAAGAAATGCAGGAGCCAATTTGCGCACAGCAAGCTCCACAAACAGCCATTACATACATGACTGGATAATCTGTTTGAGTGATGTTGATTGAGGGATAAATACTGGCCAGGACAACAGTGAGAACTCCCCAGCTCTTCTTCAAAATAGTGCCATGGGATCTTGTACATCCACCTGAGAGAGCAGATGGTTTAATGTCTCATCCAAAAGATGGCAATCTGACAGTGAAGCACTCTCTCAGTACTACACTGGAATGTCAGTTTAGATTTTTGCTCAGGTCTCCAGAGTACGGCTTAGAACCCATGCTCTGTCTGACTCCAAGGCAAGAGTGCTATCCACTGAGCCATGACCAAAACCGAATATTGCTCGAGCCACAGATACTGTTATTAACACTGCTGCTGATATTAACACTGCTAATGCTGTTGATTCTGTTACTGTTGCTGTTGTAGATTCGGCTGTTGTTGATACTGCCACTATTGATACTGCCACTATTGATACTACCACTATTGATACTGCCGCTATTGATACTGCCACAATTGATACTACCACTATTGATACTGCCACTATTGATACTGCCACTATTGATACTACCGCTATTGATACTGCCACTATTGATACTGCCACTATTGATACTGCCACAATTGACACTGCCACTATTGATACTGCCACTATTGATACTGCCGCTATTGATACTGCCACTATTGATACTACCACTATTGATACTGCCACTATTGATAATGCCACTATTGATACTGCCACTATTGATACTGCCACTATTGATACTGCCACGATTCATACTGCCGCTATTGACACTACCACTATTGACACTGCCACTATTGATACTGCCACTATTGACACTTCCACTATTGACACTGCCACAATTGACACTGCCACTACTGATACTGCCACTATTGATACTGCCACTATTGATAATGCCACTATTGATACTGCCACTATTGATACTGCCACTATTGATACTGCCACGATTCATACTGCCGCTATTGACACTGCCACTATTGACACTGCCACTATTGATACTGCCACTATTGACACTTCCACTATTGACACTGCCACAATTGACACTGCCACTACTGATACTGCCACTATTGATACTGCCACTATTGATACTACCGCTATTGATACTGCCACTATTGATACTGCCACTATTGATACTGCCACAATTGGCACTGCCACTATTGATACTGCCACTATTGATACTGCCGCTATTGATACTGCCACTATTGATACTACCACTATTGATACTGCCACTATTGATAATGCCACTATTGATACTGCCACTATTGATACTGCCACTATTGATACTGCCACGATTCATACTGCCGCTATTGATACTGCCATATTGACACTGCCACTATTGATATTGCCACTACTGATACTGCCACTGTTGATACTGCCACTGCTGATACTGCCACTATTGATACTGCCACAATTGACACTGCCACTATTGATACTGCCACTACTGATACTGCCACTATTGATACTGCCACAATTGACGCTGCCACTATTGATACTGCCGCTATTGATACTGCCACTACTGATACTGCCACTATTGACACTGCCACTATTGACACTGCCACTATTGATACTGCCACTATTGATACTGCCACTATTGATTGACACTGCCACAATTGACACTGCTGCTATTCATACTGCCAATATTGATACTGCCACTATTGATACTGCCACTATTGAAACTGCCACTATTGACACTGCCACTATTGATACTGCCACTATTGATAGTGCCACTATTGACACTGCCAATATAGACACTGCCACAATTGACACTGCCACTATTCATACTGCCACTATTGACACTGCCACTATTGACACTGCCACTATTGATACTGCCACTATTGACACTTCCACTATTGACACTGCCACAATTGACACTGCCATTACTGATACTGCCACTATTGATATTGCCACTATTGATACTGCCACTTTTGATACTGCCACTATTGACACTGCCACTATTGACACTGCCACAATTGACACTGCCACTATTGATACTGCCACTATTGATACTGCCACTATTGATACTGCCGCTATTCACACTGCCACTATTGATACTGCCACTATTGATACTGCCACTATTGATACTAGCGCTATTGATACTGTCCCTATTGATAATGCCACGATTGATACTGCCACTATTGATACTGCCGCTATTGATACTGCCGCTTTAGATACTGCCGCTATTGATACTGCCACTATTGATACAGCCACTTTTGATACTGCCACTATTGATACGGCCACTATTGATACTGCCACGATTGATACTGCCACTATTGATACTGCCACTATTGATACTGCCGCTATTGACACGGCCACCATTGACACTGCCACTATTGATTCTGCCACTATTGATACTAGCGCTATTGATACTGTCCCTATTGATAATGCCACTATTGATACTGCCGCTATAGATACTGCCGCTATTGATACTGCCACTATTGATACTGCCACTATTGACACTGCCGCTATTGATACTGCCACTATTGACACTGCCACTATTGACACTGCCACAATTGACACTGCCACTCTTGATACTGCCACTATTGATACTGCCACTATTGATACTGCCACTATTGACACTGCCACTATTGACACTGCCACTATTGATACTGCCACTATTGACACTGCCACTATTGATACTGCCACTATTGATACTGCCACTATTGATACTACCACTATTGACACTGCCACTATTGATACTGCCACTATTGACACTGCCACTTTTGACACTGCCACTTTTGATAATGCCACTATTGATACTACCACTATTGACACTGCCACAATTGACACTGCCACTATTGACACTGCCACTATTGATACTGCCACAATTGACACTGCCACTATTGACACTGCCACTATTGATAATGCCACTATTGACACTGCCACTATTGATACTGCCACTATTGATACTGCCACTATTGATACTGCCACTATTGATACTGCCACTATTGACACTGCCACTATTGATACTGCCACTATTGACACTGCCACAATTGACACTGCCACTATCGATACTGCCACTCTTGATACTGCCAATATTGACACTGCCACTATTGATACTGCCACTATTGGTACTACAATATTGACACTGCCACTATTGACACTGCCACTATTGATACTGCCACTATTGATACTGCCACTATTGATACTGCCACTATTGACACTGCCACTATTGATACTGCCACTATTGACACTGCCACAATTGACACTGCCACTATTGATACTGCCACTATTGATACTGCCACTATTGATACTGCCACTATTGATACTGCCACTATTGATACTGCCGCTATTGATACTGCCACTATTGATACTGCCACAATTGATACTGTCACTATTGATACTGCCACTATTGATACTGCCACTAATGATACTGCCACAATTGACACTGCCACTATTGATACTGCCACTATTGATACTGCCACTATTGATACTGCCACTATTGATACTGCCCCTATTGATAATGCCACTATTGATACTGCCACTATTGATACTGCCGCTATTGATAATGCCACGATTGATAATGCCACTATTGATACTGCCACTATTGATACTGCAACTATTGATAATGCCACTATTGATACTGCCACTTTTGATACTGCCACTATTGATACTGCCACTACTGATACTGCCGCTGTTGATACTGCCACTATTGATAATGCCACTATTGATATTGCCACCATTGATACTGCCACTATTGATACTGCCACTGTTGATACTGCCAGTATTGATACTGTCCCTATTGATAATGCCACTATTGATACTGCCACTATTGATACTGCTGCTATTGATACTGCCGCTATTGATACTGCCACTATTGATACTGATACTATTGATACTGCCGCTATTGATACTGCCACTAATGATTGACACTGCCGCTATTGATACTGCCACTATTGACACTGCCACTATTGATACTGCCACTATTGATACTGCCACTATTGACACTGCCACTATTGATACTGCCACTATTGACACTGCCACAATTGACACTGCCGCTATTGATACTGCCGCTATTGATAATGCCACTATTGATACTGCCACTATTGATACTGCCGGTATTGATACTGCCACTATTGATAATGCCACTATTGATTCTGCCACTATTGATACTGCGACTATTGATAATGCCACTATTGATACTGCCACTTTTGATACTGCCACTATTGATACTGCCACTACTGATACTGCCACTATTGATACTGCCACTATTGATAATGCCACGATTGATATTGCCACCATTGATACTGCCACTATTGATACTGCCACTGTTGATACTGCCAGTATTGATACTGTCGCTATTGATACTGCCGCTATTGATACTGCCACTATTGATACTGCTACTATTGATACTGCCTCTAATGATACTGCCACTATTGATACTGTCATTATTGATACTGCCACTATTGATAATGCCACTATTGATACTGCTGCTATTGATACTGCCACTGTTGATACTGCCACTATTGATACGGCCACTTTTGATACTGCCACTATTGATACTGCCACTATTGATACTGCCACTATTGCTAATGCCACTTTTGATACAGCCACTATTGATACTGCCACTATTGATACTGCTACTTTTGATACTGCCACCATTGATACTGCCACTATTGATACTGCCACTATTGATGCTGCCGCTATTGACACTGCCACTATTGACACTGTCACTATTGATACTGCCACTATTGATACTGCCGGTATTGACACTGCAACTATTGATACTGCCACTATCGATACTGCCACTATTGATACTGCCACTATTGATACTGTCCCTATTGATAATGCCACTATTGATACTGCCGATATTGACACAGCCACTGTTGACACTGCCACTATTGATACTGCCACTATTGATACTACCACTATTGACACTGCCACTATTGATACTGCCACTATTGATACTGCCACTATTGATACTACCACTATTGACACTGCCACTATTGGTACTGCCACTACTGACAGTGCCACTATTGACACTGCCACTATTAATACTGCCACTATTGATACTACCACTATTGACACTGCCACAATTGACACTGCCACTATTGACACTGCCACTATTGATACTGCCACAATTGACACTGCCACTATTGACACTGCCACTATTGATACTGCCACTATTGACACTGCCACTATTGACACTGCCACTATTGATACTGCCACTATTGACACTGCCAATATTGATACTGCCACTATTGATACTACTATTGACACTGCCACTATTGACACTGCCACTATTGATACTACCACTATTGATACTGCCACTATTGATACTGCCACTATTGACACGGCCACTATTGATACTGCCACTATTGACACTGCCACAATTGACACTGCCACTATTGATACTGCCACTATTGATACTGCCACTATTGACACTGCCACTATTGATATTGCCACTATTGATACTACAATACTGACACTGCAACTATTGACACTGCCACTATTGATACTGCCACTATTGATACTGCCACTATTGATACTGCCGCTATTGATACTGCCGCTATTGATACTGCCATTATTGATACTGCCACAATTGATACTGTCACTATTGATACTGCCACTATTGATACTGCCACTAATGATACTGCCACAATTGACACTGCCACTATTGATACTGCCACTATTGATCCTGCCACTATTGATAGTGCCACTATTGATACTGCCGCTATTGACACTGCCACTATTGACACTGTCACTATTGATACTACCACTATTGATACTGCCGGTATTGAGACTGCAACTACTGATACTGCCACTATTGATACTGCCACTATTGATACTGCCGCTATTGATGCTGCCGCTATTGATACTGCCACTATTGATACTGCCACTATTGATACTGCCGCTTTTGATACTGCCACTATTGATACTGCCACTATTGACACTGCCACTATTAACACTGCCACTATTGATACTACCACTATTGACACTGCCACAATTGACACTGCCACTATTGACACTGCCACTATTGATACTGCCACAATTGACACTGCCACTATTGACACTGCCACTATTGATACTGCCACTATTGACACTGCCACTATTGATACTGCCACTATTGCCACTGCCACTATTGATAATGCCACTATTGATACTACTATTGACACTGCCACTATTGACACTGCCACTATTGATACTACCACGATTGATACTGCCACTATTGATACTGCCACTATTGACACTGCCACTATTGATACTGCCACTATTGACACTGCCACAATTGACACTGCCACTATTGATACTGCCACTATTGATACTGCCACTATTGACACTGCCACTATTGATATTGCCACTTTTTATACTACAATATTGACACTGCCACTATTGACACTGCCACTATTGATACTGCCACTCTTGATACTGCCACTATTGATACTGCCACTATTGATACTGCCACTATTGATAATGCCACTATTGATACTGCCACTATTGTTACTGCCACTAATGATACTGCCACAATTGACACTGCCACTATTGATACTGCCACTATTGATACTGCCACTATTGATAATGCCACTATTGATACTGCCAGTATTGATACTGCGACTATTGATAATGCCACTATTGATACTGCCACTTTTGATACTGCCACTATTGATACTGCCACTACTGACACTGCCACTCTTGATACTGTCACTATTGATACTGCCACTATTGATATTGCCACCATTGATACTGCCACTATTGATACTGCCTCTATTGATACTGCCACTATTGATACTTCCACTATTGATACTGCCGCTATTGATACTGCCGCTATTGATACTGCCACTATTGATACTGCCGCTATTGATACTGCCGCTATTGATACTGCCACTATTGACACTGCCACTATTGACACTGCCCCAATTGACACAGCCACTATCGATGCTGCCACTATTGACACTGCCACTATTGATACTGCCACTATTGATACTGCCACTATTGACACTGCCACTATTGACTCTGCCACAATTGAAAATGCCACTCTTGATACTGCCACTATTGATACTGCCACTATTGATACTGCCGCTATTGATACTGCCACTATTGATACTACCACTATTGATACTGCCACTATTGATAATGCCACTATTGATACTGCCACTGTTGATACTGCCATTAATGATACTGCCACTATTGATACTGCCACGATTCATACTGCCGCTATTGATACTGCCCCTATTGATACTGCCACTATTGACACTGCCACTATTGATATTGCCACTACTGATACTGCCACTGTTGATACTGCCACTACTGATACTGCCACTATTGATACTGCCACAATTGACACTGCCACTATTGATACTGCCACTACTGATACTGCCACTATTGATACTGCCACAATTGACACTGCCACTATTGATACTGCCACTATTGATACTGCCACTATTGACACTGCCACTATTGATATTGCCACTTTTTATACTACAATATTGACACTGCCACTATTGACACTGCCACTATTGATACTGCCACTCTTGATACTGCCACTATTGATACTGCCACTATTGATACTGCCACTATTGATAATGCCACTATTGATACTGCCACTATTGTTACTGCCACTAATGATACTGCCACAATTGACACTGCCACTATTGATACTGCCACTATTGATACTGCCACTATTGATAATGCCACTATTGATACTGCCAGTATTGATACTGCGACTATTGATAATGCCACTATTGATACTGCCACTTTTGATACTGCCACTATTGATACTGCCACTACTGACACTGCCACTCTTGATACTGTCACTATTGATACTGCCACTATTGATATTGCCACCATTGATACTGCCACTATTGATACTGCCTCTATTGATACTGCCACTATTGATACTTCCACTATTGATACTGCCGCTATTGATACTGCCGCTATTGATACTGCCACTATTGATACTGCCGCTATTGATACTGCCGCTATTGATACTGCCACTATTGACACTGCCACTATTGACACTGCCCCAATTGACACAGCCACTATCGATGCTGCCACTATTGACACTGCCACTATTGATACTGCCACTATTGATACTGCCACTATTGACACTGCCACTATTGACTCTGCCACAATTGAAAATGCCACTCTTGATACTGCCACTATTGATACTGCCACTATTGATACTGCCGCTATTGATACTGCCACTATTGATACTACCACTATTGATACTGCCACTATTGATAATGCCACTATTGATACTGCCACTGTTGATACTGCCACTAATGATACTGCCACTATTGATACTGCCACGATTCATACTGCCGCTATTGATACTGCCCCTATTGATACTGCCACTATTGACACTGCCACTATTGATATTGCCACTACTGATACTGCCACTGTTGATACTGCCACTACTGATACTGCCACTATTGATACTGCCACAATTGACACTGCCACTATTGATACTGCCACTACTGATACTGCCACTATTGATACTGCCACAATTGACACTGCCACTATTGAAACTGCCGCTATTGATACTGCCACTATTGATACTGCCACTATTGACACTCCCACTATTGACACTGCCGCTATTGATACTGCCACAATTGATACTGCCACTATTGATACTGCCACTATTGATACTGCCACTATTGATTGGCACTGCCACAATTGACACTGCCGCTATTCATACTGCCAATATTGATACTGCCACTATTGATACTGCCACGATTGAAACTGCCACTATTGACACTGCCACTATTGACACTGCCACAATTGACACTGCCACTATTGATACTGCCACTATTGATAGTGCCACTATTGACACTGCCAATATAGACACTGCCACAATTGACACTGCCACTATTCATACTACCACTATTGACACTGCCACTATTGACACTGCCACTATTGATACTGCCACTATTGACACTGCCACTATTGACACTGCCACAATTGACACTGCCGCTATTGATACTGCCACTATTGATACTGCCACTATTGATACTGCCACTATTGATACTGCCACTATTGATACTGCCGCTATTGACACTGCCACTATTGATACTGCCACTATTGACACTGCCACTATTGATACTGCCACAATTGACACTGCCACGATTGATACTGCCACTATTGACACTGCCACTATTGATACTGCCACTATTGATACTGCCACTATTGATACTGCCACTAATGATACTGCCACTATTGATACTGCCACTATTGATACTGCCACGATTGATACTGTCACTATTGATACTGTCACTATTGATACTGCCACTATTGATAATGCCACTATTGATACTGCTGCTATTGATACTGCCACTATTGATACAGCCACTTTTGATAGTGCCACTATTGATACGGCCACTGTTGATACTGCCAAGATTGATACTGCCACTATTGATACTGCCACTATTGATACTGCCGCAATTGACACGGCCACCATTGACACTGCCACTATTGATACTGCCACTATTGATACTGCCGCTATTCACACTGCCACTATTGATACTGCCACTATTGATACTGCCACTATTGATACTAGCGCTATTGATACTGTCCCTATTGATAATGCCACTATTGATACTGCCACTATTGATACTGCCACTATTGATACTGCCACTATAGATACTGCCGCTATTGATACTGCCACTATTGATAGTGCCACTATTGACACTGCCGCTATTGATACTGCCACTATTGACACTGCCACTATTGACACTGCCACTATTGATACTGCCACTGTTGATACTGCCGCTATTGACACTGCCACTATTGATACTGCCACTATTGACACTGCCACTATTGATACTGCCACAATTGACACTGCCACTATTGATACTGCCACAATTGACACTGCCACTATTGACACTGCCACTATTGATACTGCCACGATTGGTACTGCCACTATTGATACTGCCACTATTGATACTACCGCTATTGATACTGCCACTATTGATACTGCCACTATTGATACTGCCACGATTGAAACTGTCACTATTGATACTGTCACTATTGATACTGCCACTATTGATAATGCCACTATTGATACTGCTGCTATTGATACTGCCACTACTGATACAGCCACTTTTGATACTTCCACTATTGATATGGCCACTATTGATACTGCCACTATTGATACTGCCACAATTGATACTGCCAGTATTGATACTGCGGCTATTGACACGGCCAGCATTGACAATGCCACTATTGATACTACCACTATTGATACTGCCGCTATTCACACTGCCACTATTGATACTGCCACTATTGATACTGCCACTATTGATACTAGCGCTATTGATACTGTCCCTATTGATAATGCCACTATTGATACTGCCACTATTGATACTGCCACAATTGATACTGCCGCTATTGATACTGCCGCTATTGATACTGCCACTATTGATACTGCCACTATTGACACTGCCGCTATTGATTCTGCCACTATTGACACTGCCACTATTGAAACTGCCACAATTGACACTGCCACTCTTGATACTGCCACTATTGATACTGCCACTATTGATACTGCCACTCTTGACACTGCCACTATTGACACTGCCACTATTGATACTGCCACTATTGACACTGCCACTATTGATACTGCCACTATTGATACTGCCACTATTGATACTACCACTATTGACACTGCCACTATTGATACTGCCACTATTGACACTGCCACTATTGATACTGCCACTATTGATACTGCCACTATTGATACTGCCACTATTGACACTGCCACTATTGATACTGCCACTATTGACACTGCCACAATTGATACTGCTACTATTGACACTGCCACTATTGATACTGCCACTATTGATACTACAATATTGACACTGCTACTATTGACACTGCCACTATTGATACTGCCACTATTGATACTACAATATTGACACTGCCACTATTGACACTGCCACTATTGATACTGCCACTCTTGATACTGCCACTATTGACACTGCCACTATTGACACTGCCACTATTGATACTGCCACTATTGATACTGCCACTATTGACACTGCCACTATTGACTCTGCCACAATTGACAATGCCACTCTTGATACTGCCACTATTGATACTGCCACTATTGATACTGCCGCTATTGATACTGCCACTATTGATACTACCACTATTGATACTGCCACTATTGATAATGCCACTATTGATACTGCCACTGTTGATACTGCCACTAATGATACTGCCACTATTGATACTGCCACGATTCATACTGCCGCTATTGATACTGCCACTATTGATACTGCCACTATTGACACTGCCACTATTGATATTGCCACTACTGATACTGCCACTGTTGATACTGCCACTACTGATACTGCCACTATTGATACTGCCACAATTGACACTGCCACTATTGATACTGCCGCTATTGATACGGCCACTATTGATACTGCCACTATTGACACTGCCACTATTGACACTGCCGCTATTGATACTGCCACAATTGATACTGCCACTATTGATACTGCCACTATTGATACTGCCACTATTGATTGGCACTGCCACAATTGATACTGCCGCTATTCATACTGCCAATATTGATACTGCCACTATTGATACTGCCACGATTGAAACTGCCACTATTGACACTGCCACTATTGTCACTGCACAATTGACACTGCCACTATTGATACTGCCACTATTGATAGTGCCACTATTGACACTGCCAATATAGACACTGCCACTATTGACGCTGCCACTATTCATACTACCACTATTGACACTGCCACTATTGACACTGCCACTATTGATACTGCCACTATTAACACTGCCACTATTGACACTGCCACAATTGACACTGCCGCTATTGATACTGCCTCTATTGATACTGCCACTATTGATACTGCCACTATTGATACTGCCACTATTGATACTGCCGCTATTGACACTGCCACTATTGATACTGCCACTATTGACACTGCCACTATTGATACTGCCACAATTGACACTGCCACTATTGATACTGCCACTATTGACACTGCCACTATTGATACTGCCACTATTGATACTGCCACTATTGATACTGCCACTATTGATACTACCGCTATTGATACTGCCACTATTGATACTGCCACTATTGATACTGCCACTATTGATACTGCCACTATTGATACTGCCACGATTGATACTGTCACTATTGATACTGTCACTATTGATACTGCCACTATTGATAATGCCACTATTGATACTGCTGCTATTGATACTGCCACTATTGATACAGCCACTTTTGATACTGCCACTATTGATACGGCCACTATTGATACTGCCAAGATTGATACTGCCACTATTGATACTGCCACTATTGATACTGCCGCTATTGACACGGCCACCATTGACACTGCCACTATTGATACTGCCACTATTGATACTGCCGCTATTCACACTGCCACTTTTGATACTGCCACTATTGATACTGCCACTATTGATACTAGCGCTATTGATACTGTCCCTATTGATAATGCCACTATTGATACTGCCACTATTGATACTGCCGCTATTGATACTGCCACTATAGATACTGCCGCTATTGATACTGCCACTATTGATACTGCCACTATTGACACTGCCGCTATTGATACTGCCACTATTGACACTGCCACTATTGACACTGCCACAATTGACAATGCCACTCTTGATACTGCCACTATTGATACTGCCACTATTGATACTGCCACTTTTGATACTGCCACTATTGACACTGCCACTATTGACACTGCCACAATTGACACTGCCACGATTGATACTGCTACAATTGATACTGCAAATATTCATACTGCCACTATTGATACTGCCACTGTTGATACTGCTGCTATTGACACTGCCACTATTGATACTGCCACTATTGACACTGCCACTATTGATACTGCCTCAATTGACACTGCCACTATTGATACTGCCACAATTGACACTGCCACTATTGACACTGCCACTATTGATACTGCCACGATTGGTACTGCCACTATTGATACTGCCACTATTGATACTACCGCTATTGATACTGCCACTATTGATACTGCCACTATTGATACTGCCACTATTGATACTGCCACGATTGATACTGTCACTATTGATACTGTCACTATTGATACTGCCACTATTGATAATGCCACTATTGATACTGCTGCTATTGATACTGCCACTACTGATACAGCCACTTTTGATACTCCCACTATTGATACGGCCACTATTGATACTGCCACTATTGATACTGCCACAATTGATACTGCCACTATTGATACTGCCGCTATTGACACGGCCACCATTGACACTGCCACTATTGATACTGCCACTATTGATACTGCCGCTATTCACACTGCCACTATTGATACTGCCACTATTGATACTGCCACTATTGATACTAGCGCTATTGATACTGTCCCTATTGATAATGCCACTATGGATACTGCCACTATTGATACTGCCACAATTGATACTGCCGCTATTGATACTGCCGCTATTGATACTGCCAATATTGATACTGCCACTATTGACACTGCCGCTATCGATACTGCCACTATTGACACTGCCACTATTGAAACTGCCACAATTGACACTGCCACTCTTGATACTGCCACTATTGATACTGCCACTATTGATACTGCCACTATTGACACTGCCACTATTGACACTGCCACTATTGATACTGCCACTATTGACACTGCCACTATTGATACTGCCACTATTGATACTGCCACTATTGATACTACCACTATTGAGACTGCCACTATTGATACTGCGACTATTGACACTGCCACTTTTGACACTGCCACTTTTGATACTGCCACTATTGATACTACCACTATTGACACTGCCACAATTGACACTGCCACTATTGACACTGCCACTATTGATACTGCCACAATTGACACTGCCACTATTGACACTGCCACTATTGATACTGCCACTATTGACACTGCCACTATTGATACTGCCACTATTGATACTGCCACTATTGATACTGCCACTATTGATACTGCCACTATTGACACTGCCACTATTGATACTGCCACTATTGACACTGCAACAATTGATACTGCTACTATTGACACTGCCACTATTGATACTGCCACTATTGATACTACAATATTGACACTGCTACTATTGACACTGCCACTATTGATACTGCCACTATTGATACTACAATATTGACACTGCCACTATTGACACTGCCACTATTGATACTGCCACTATTGATACTGCCACTATTGACACTGCCACTATTGATACTGCCACTATTGATACTGCCACTATTGACACTGCCACAATTGACACTGCCGCTATTGATACTGCCACAATTCATACTGCCACAATTGATACTGCCACGATTGATACTGCCACTATTGATTGACACTGCCACAATTGACACTGCCGCTATTCATACTGCCAATATTGATACTGCCACTATTGATACTGCCACTATTGGAACTGCCACTATTGACACTGCCAATATAGACACTGCCACAATTGACGCTGCCACTATTCATTCTGCCACTATTGACACTGCCACTATTGACACTGCCACTATTGATACTGCCACTATTGACACTTCCACTATTGATGCTGCCACAATTGACACTGCCACTACTGATACTGCCACTATTGATACTGCCACTATTGATACTGACACTTTTGATACTGCCACTATTGACACTGCCACTATTGACACTGCCACAATTGGCACTGCCACTATTGATACTGCCACTATTGATACTGCCACTATTGATACTGCCACTATTGATACTGCCACTATTGAGGCTGCCGCTATTGACACTGCCACTATTGATACTGCCACTATTGACACTGCCACTATTGATACTGCCACAATTGACACTGCCACTATTGATACTGCCACATTTGACACTGCCACTATTGACACTGCCACTATTGATACTGCCACTGTTGATACTGCCACTGTTGATACTGCCACTATTGATAGCACCGCTATTGATACTGCCACTATTGATACTGCCACTATTGATACTGCCACTATTGACACTGCCCCAATTGACACAGCCACTATTGATACTGCCACTATTGATACTGCCACTATTGACACTGCCACTATTGATACTGCCACTATTGATACTGCCACTATTGACACTGCCACTATTGATACTGCCACTATTGACACTGCCACAATTGATACTGCTACTATTGACACTGCCACTATTGATACTGCCACTATTGATACTACAATATTGACACTGCTACTATTGACACTGCCACTATTGATACTGCCACTATTGATACTACAATATTGACACTGCCACTATTGACACTGCCACTATTGATACTGCCACTATTGATACTGCCACTATTGACACTGCCACTATTGATACTGCCACTATTGATACTGCCACTATTGACACTGCCACAATTGACACTGCCGCTATTGATACTGCCACAATTCATACTGCCACTATTGATACTGCCACTATTGATACTGCCACTATTGATTGACACTGCCACAATTGACACTGCCGCTATTCATACTGCCAATATTGATACTGCCACTATTGATACTGCCACTATTGAAACTGCCACTATTGACACTGCCACTATTGACACTGCCACAATTGACACTGCCACTATTGATACTGCCACTATTGATAGTGCCACTATTGACACTGCCAATATAGACACTGCCACAATTGACGCTGCCACTATTCATTCTGCCACTATTGACACTGCCACTATTGACACTGCCACTATTGATACTGCCACTATTGAAACTTCCACTATTGACACTGCCACAATTGACACTGCCACTACTGATACTGCCACTCTTGATACTGCCACTATTGATACTAACACTTTTGATACTGCCACTATAGACACTGCCACTATTGACACTGCCACAATTGACACTGCCACTATTGATACTGCCACTATTGATACTGCCACTATTGATACTGCCACTATTGATACTGCCACTATTGAGGCTGCTGCTATTGACATTGCCACTATTGATACTGCCACTATTAACACTGCCACTATTGATACTGCCACAATTGACACTGCCACTATTGATACTGCCACATTTGACACAGCCACTATTGACACTGCCACTATTGATACTGCCACTGTTGATACTGCCACTGTTGATACTGCCACTATTGATAGTACCGCTATTGATACTGCCACTATTGATACTGCCACTATTGATACTGCCACGATTGATACTGCCACGATTGATACTGTCACTATTGATACTGTCACTATTGATACTGCCACTATTGATAATGCCACTATTGATACTGCTGCTATTGATACTGCCGCTACTGATACAACCACTTTTGATACTGCCACTATTGATACGGCCACTATTGATACTGCCACTATTGATACTGCCACTATTGATACTGCCACAATTGATACTGCCGCGATTGACACGGCCACCATTGACACTGCCACTATTGATACTGCCACTATTGATACTGCCGCTATTCACACTGCCGCTATTGATACTGCCGCTATTGATACTGCCACTATTGATACTGCCACTATTGACACTGCCGCTATTGATACTGCGACTATTGACACTGCCACTATTGACACTGCCACAATTGACACTGCCACTCTTGATGCTGCCACTATTGATACTGCCACTATTGATACTGCCACTATTGACACTGCCACTATTGTCACTGCCACTATTGATACTGCCACTATTGACACTGCCACTATTGATACTGCCACTATTGATACTGCCACTATTGATACTACCACTATTGACACTGCCACTATTGATACTGCCACTATTGACAATGCCACTTTTGACACTGCCACTTTTGACACTGCCTCTATTGATACTACCACTATTGACACTGCCACAATTGACACTGCCACTATTGACACTGCCACTATTGATACTGCCACAATTGACACTGCCACTATTGACACTGCCACTATTGATACTGCCACTATTGACAATGCCACTTTTGACACTGCCACTTTTGACACTGCCACTATTGATACTACCACTATTGACACTGCCACAATTGACACTGCCACTATTGACACTGCCACTATTGATACTGCCACAATTGACACTGCCACTATTGACACTGCCACTATTGATACTGCCACTAATGACACTGCCACTATTGATACTGCCACTATTGACACTGCCACTATTGATACTGCCACTATTGACACTGCCTCTATTGATACTGCCACTATTGACACAGCCACAATTGACACTGCCACTATTGATACTGCCACTATTGATACTGCCACTATTGACACTGCCACTATTGATCCTGCCACTATTGATACTACAATATTGACACTGCCACTATTGACACTGCCACTATTGATACTGCCACTATTGATACAGCCACTATTGATACTGCCACTATAGACACTGCCACTATTGATACTGCCACTATTGACACGACCACAATTGACACTGCCTCTATTGATACTGCCACTATTGATACTGCCACTATTGATACTGCCACTATTGATACTGCCACTATTGATACTGCCACTATTGATACTGCCACTATTGACACTTCCACTATTGACGCTGCCACAATTGACACTGCCACTACTGATACTGCCACTATTGATACTGCCACTATTGATACTGACACTTTTGATACTGCCACTATTGACACTGCCACTATTGACACTGCCACAATTGGCACTGCCACTATTGATACTGGCTCTATTGATACTGCCACTATTGATACTGCCACTATTGATAATGCCACTATTGAGGCTGCCGCTATTGACACTGCCACTATTGATACTGCCACTATTGACACTGCCACTATTGATACTGCCACAATTGACACTGCCACTATTGATACTGCCACATTTGACACTGCCACTATTGACACTGCCACTATTGATACTGCCACTGTTGATACTGCCACTGTTGATACTGCCACTATTGATAGCACCGCTATTGATACTGCCACTATTGATACTGCCACTATTGATACTGCCACTATTGACACTGCCCCAATTGACACAGCCACTATTGATACTGCCACTATTGATACTGCCACTATTGACACTGCCACTATTGATACTGCCACTATTGATACTGCCACTATTGACACTGCCACTATTGATACTGCCACTATTGACACTGCCACAATTGATACTGCTACTATTGACACTGCCACTATTGATACTGCCACTATTGATACTACAATATTGACACTGCTACTATTGACACTGCCACTATTGATACTGCCACTATTGATACTACAATATTGACACTGCCACTATTGACACTGCCACTATTGATACTGCCACTATTGATACTGCCACTATTGACACTGCCACTATTGATACTGCCACTATTGATACTGCCACTATTGACACTGCCACAATTGACACTGCCGCTATTGATACTGCCACAATTCATACTGCCACTATTGATACTGCCACTATTGATACTGCCACTATTGATTGACACTGCCACAATTGACACTGCCGCTATTCATACTGCCAATATTGATACTGCCACTATTGATACTGCCACTATTGAAACTGCCACTATTGACACTGCCACTATTGACACTGCCACAATTGACACTGCCACTATTGATACTGCCACTATTGATAGTGCCACTATTGACACTGCCAATATAGACACTGCCACAATTGACGCTGCCACTATTCATTCTGCCACTATTGACACTGCCACTATTGACACTGCCACTATTGATACTGCCACTATTGACACTTCCACTATTGACACTGCCACAATTGACACTGCCACTACTGATACTGCCACTCTTGATACTGCCACTATTGATACTGACACTTTTGATACTGCCACTATTGACACTGCCACTATTGACACTGCCACAATTGACACTGCCACTATTGATACTGCCACTATTGATACTGCCACTATTGATACTGCCACTATTGATACTGCCACTATTGAGGCTGCCGCTATTGACATTGCCACTATTGATACTGCCACTATTAACACTGCCACTATTGATACTGCCACAATTGACACTGCCACTATTGATACTGCCACATTTGACACAGCCACTATTGACACTGCCACTATTGATACTGCCACTGTTGATACTGCCACTGTTGATACTGCCACTATTGATAGTACCGCTATTGATACTGCCACTATTGATACTGCCACTATTGATACTGCCACGATTGATACTGCCACGATTGATACTGTCACTATTGATACTGTCACTATTGATACTGCCACTATTGATAATGCCACTATTGATACTGCTGCTATTGATACTGCCGCTACTGATACAACCACTTTTGATACTGCCACTATTGATACGGCCACTATTGATACTGCCACTATTGATACTGCCACTATTGATACTGCCACAATTGATACTGCCGCGATTGACACGGCCACCATTGACACTGCCACTATTGATACTGCCACTATTGATACTGCCGCTATTCACACTGCCGCTATTGATACTGCCGCTATTGATACTGCCACTATTGATACTGCCACTATTGACACTGCCGCTATTGATACTGCGACTATTGATACTGCCACTAATGACACTGCCACTATTGATACTGCCACTATTGACACTGCCACTATTGATACTGCCACTATTGACACTGCCTCTATTGATACTGCCACTATTGACACTGCCACAATTGACACTGCCACTATTGATACTGCCACTATTGATACTGCCACTATTGACACTGCCACTATTGATCCTGCCACTATTGATACTACAATATTGACACTGCCACTATTGACACTGCCACTATTGATACTGCCACTATTGATACAGCCACTATTGATACTGCCACTATAGACACTGCCACTATTGATACTGCCACTATTGACACGACCACAATTGACACTGCCTCTATTGATACTGCCACTATTGATACTGCCACTATTGATACTGCCACTATTGATACTGCCACTATTGATACTGCCACTATTGATACTGCCACTATTGATACTGCCACAATTGATACTGTCACTATTGATACTGCCACTATTGATACTGCCACTAATGATACTGCCACAATTGACACTGCCACTATTGATACTGCCACTATTGATACTGCCACTATTGATACTGCCACTATTGATACTGCCACTATTGATAATGCCACTATTGATACTGCCACTATTGATACTGCCGCTATTGATAATGCCGCTATTGATACTGCCACTATTGATACTGCCACTATTGATACTGCCACTATTGGTAATGCCACTATTGATACTGCCACTATTGATACTGCGACTATTGATAATGCCACTATTGATACTGCCACTCTTGATACTGCCACTATTGATACTGCCACTACTGATACTGCTACTATTGATACTGCCACTTTTGATAATGCCACTATTGATATTGCCACCATTGATACTGCCACTATTGATACTGCCACTGTTGACACTGCCAGTATTGATACTGTCCCTATTGATAATGCCACTATTGATACTGCCACTATTGATACTGCCGCTATTGATACTGCCGCTGTTGATACTGCCACTATTGATACTGCTACTATTGATACTGCCGCTATTGGTACTGCCACTATTGATTGACGCTGCCACAATTGACACTGCCGCTATTGATACTGCCACTATTGATACTGCCACTATTCATACTGCCACTATTGACACTGCCACTATTGACACTGACACTATTGATAATGCCACAATTGACACTGCCACTATTGACACTGGCCCAATTGACACAGCCACTATTGATACTGCCACTATTGACACTGCCACTATTGATACTGCCACTAATGATACTGCCACTATTGACACTGCCACTATTGACTCTGCCACAATTGACACTGCCACTATTGATACTGCCACTATTGACACTGCCACCATTGATACTGCCACAATTGACACTGCCACTATTGATACTGCCACAATTGACACTGCCACTATTGACACTGCCACTATTGATACTGCCACTATTGATACTGCCACTATTGATACTGCCACTATTGATACTACCGCTATTGATACTACCACTATTGATACTGCCACTATTGATACTGCCACGATTGATACTGCCACAATTGATACTGCCTCTAATGATACTGCCGCTATTGATACTGTCACTATTGATACTGCCACTATTGATAATGCCACTATTGATACTGTTGCTATTGATACTGCCGCTATTGATACTGCCAGTATTGATAATGCCACTATTGATGCTGCTGCTATTGATACTGCCGCTATTGATTATGCCTCTATTGATACTGCCACTATTGATACTGCCACTATTGATACGGCCACTATTGATACTGCCACTATTGATACTGCCACTATTGATACTGCCACTATTGATAATGCCACTTTTGATACAGCCACTATTGATACTGCCACTATTGACACTGCCACTTTTGATACTGCCACTATCGATACTGCCACTATTGATACTGCCACTATTGATACTGCCACTATTGATACTGCCGCTATTGACACTGCCACTATTGACACTGTCACTATTGATACTGCCACTATTGATACTGCCGGTATTGACACTGCAACTATTGATAATGCCACTATCGACACTGCCACTATTGATACTACGACTATTGATACTGTCCCTATTGATACTGCCGCTATTGATACTGCCGCTATTGATACTGCCACTATTGATACTGCCACTATTGATTCTGCCACTATTGATACTGCCACTATTGATAATGCCACTATTGACACTGCCACGGTTGACACTGCCACAATTGACACTGCCACTATTGATACTGCCACTATTGATACTGCCACTATTGATACTGCCACAATTGACACAGCCACTATTGACACTGCCAATATTGATACTGCCACTATTGATACTACCACTATTGGCACTGCCACTATTGATACTGCCAATATTGATACTGCCACTATTGATACTAGCACTATTGACACTGCCACTATTGGTACTGCCACTACTGACAGTGCCACTATTGACACTGCCACTATTAATACTGCCACAATTGATACTACCACTATTGACACTGCCACAAATAACACTGCCACTATTGACACTGCCACTATTGATCCTGCCACAATTGACACTGCCACTATTGACACTGCCACTATTGATACTGCCACTATTGACACTGCCACTATTGATACTGCCACTATTAATACTGCCACTATTGACACTGCCACTATTGATACTGCCACTATTGATACTACTATTGACACTGCCACTATTGACACTGCCACTATTGATACTACCACTATTGATACTGCCACTATTGATACTGCCACTATTGACACTGCCACTATTGATACTGCCACTATTGACACTGCCACAATTGACACTGCCGCTATTGATACTGCCACTATTGATACTGCCACTATTGACACTGCCACTATTGATATTGCCACTATTGATACTACAATATTGACACTGCCACTATTGACACTGCCACTATTGATACTGCCACTATTGATACTGCCACTATTGATACTGCCACTATTGATACTGCCGCTATTGATACTGCCACTATTGATACTGCCACAATTGATACTGTCACGATTGATACTGCCACTATTGATACTGCCACTAGTGACACTGCCACAATTGACACTGCCACTATTGATACTGCCACTATTGATCCTGCCACTATTGACACTGTTACTATTGATACTGCCATTATTGATACTGCCGGTATTGATACTGCCACTATTGATACTGCCACTATTGATACTGCCACGATTAATTCTGCCACTATTGATACTACCGCTATTGATACTGCCACTATTGATACTGCCACTATTGATACTGCCACAATTGATACTGCCACAATTGATACTGCCTCTAATGATACTGCCACTATTGATACTGTCACTATTGATACTGCCACTATTGATAATGCCACTATTGATACTGTTGCTATTGATACTGCCGCTATTGATACTGCCAGTATTTATAATGCCACTATTGATACTGCTGCTATTGATACTGCCGCTATTGATAATGCCTCTATTGATACTGCCACTATTGATACTGCCACTATTGATATGGCCACTATTGATACTGCCATTATTGATACTGTCACTATTGATACTGCCATTATTGATACTGCCGGTATTGATACTGCAACTATTGATACTGCCACTATTGATACTGCCACTATTGATACTACCGCTATTGATACTGTCCCTATTGATAATGCCACTATTGATACTGCCGCTATTGATACTGCCGCTATTTATACTGCCACTATTGATACTGCCACTATTGATACTGCCACTATTGATACTGCCGCTTTTGATACTGCCACTATTGATACTGCCAGTATTGACACTGCCACTATTGACACTGCCACAATTGACACTGCCACTATTGATACTGCCACTATTGATACTACCACTATTGACACTGCCACTATTGATACTGCCACTATTGATACTGCCACTATTGATACTACCACTATTGACACTGCCACTATTGGTACTGCCACTACTGACAGTGCCACTATTGACACTGCCACTAATAATGCTGCCACTATTGATACTACCACTATTGACACTGCCACAATTGAGACTGCCACTATTGACACTGCCACTATTGATACTGCCACAATTGACACTGCCACTATTGACACTGCCACTATTGATACTGCCACTATTGACACTGCCACTATTGATACTGCCACTATTGATACTGCCACTATTGACACTGCCACTGTTGATAATGCCACTATTGATACTACTATTGACACTGCCACTATTGACACTGCCACTATTGATACTGCCACTATTGATACTGCCACTATTGATACTGCCACTATTGACACTTCCTCTATTGATACTGCCACTATTGACACTGCCACAATTGACACTGCCACAATTGATACTGCCACTATTGATACTGCCACTATTGATACTGCCACTATTGACACTGCCACTATTGATATTGCCACTATTGATACTACAATATTGACACTGCCACTATTGACACTGCCACTATTGATACTGCCACTATTGATACTGCCACTATTGATACTGCCACTATTGATACTGCCGCTATTGATACTGCCACTATTGATACTGCCACAATTGATACTGTCACGATTGATACTGCCACTATTGATACTGCCACTAGTGACACTGCCACAATTGACACTGCCACTATTGATACTGCCACTATTGATCCTGCCACTATTGACACTGTTACTATTGATACTGCCATTATTGATACTGCCGGTATTGATACTGCCACTATTGATACTGCCACTATTGATACTGCCACGATTAATACTGCCACTATTGATACTACCGCTATTGATACTGCCACTATTGATACTGCCACTATTGATACTGCCACAATTGATACTGCCACAATTGATACTGCCTCTAATGATACTGCCACTATTGATACTGTCACTATTGATACTGCCACTATTGATAATGCCACTATTGATACTGTTGCTATTGATACTGCCGCTATTGATACTGCCAGTATTTATAATGCCACTATTGATACTGCTGCTATTGATACTGCCGCTATTGATAATGCCTCTATTGATACTGCCACTATTGATACTGCCACTATTGATATGGCCACTATTGATACTGCCATTATTGATACTGTCACTATTGATACTGCCATTATTGATACTGCCGGTATTGATACTGCAACTATTGATACTGCCACTATTGATACTGCCACTATTGATACTACCGCTATTGATACTGTCCCTATTGATAATGCCACTATTGATACTGCCGCTATTGATACTGCCGCTATTTATACTGCCACTATTGATACTGCCACTATTGATACTGCCACTATTGATACTGCCGCTTTTGATACTGCCACTATTGATACTGCCAGTATTGACACTGCCACTATTGACACTGCCACAATTGACACTGCCACTATTGATACTGCCACTATTGATACTACCACTATTGACACTGCCACTATTGATACTGCCACTATTGATACTGCCACTATTGATACTACCACTATTGACACTGCCACTATTGGTACTGCCACTACTGACAGTGCCACTATTGACACTGCCACTAATAATGCTGCCACTATTGATACTACCACTATTGACACTGCCACAATTGAGACTGCCACTATTGACACTGCCACTATTGATACTGCCACAATTGACACTGCCACTATTGACACTGCCACTATTGATACTGCCACTATTGACACTGCCACTATTGATACTGCCACTATTGATACTGCCACTATTGACACTGCCACTGTTGATAATGCCACTATTGATACTACTATTGACACTGCCACTATTGACACTGCCACTATTGATACTGCCACTATTGATACTGCCACTATTGATACTGCCACTATTGACACTTCCTCTATTGATACTGCCACTATTGACACTGCCACAATTGACACTGCCACAATTGATACTGCCACTATTGATACTGCCACTATTGACACTGCCACTATTGATACTGCCACTAATGACACTCCCACTATTGATACTGCCACTATTGATACTGCCACTATTGATACTGCCACTATTGACACTGCCACTATTGATACTGCCACTATTGACACTGCCACAATTGACACTGCCACTATTGACACTGCCACTATTGATACTGCCTCTATTGATACTACAATATTGACACTGCCACTATTGACACTGCCACTATTGATACTGCCACTATTGACACTGCCACTGTTGTTAATGCCACTATTGATACTACTATTGACACTGCCACTATTGACACTGCCACTATTGATACTACCACTATTGATACTGCCACTATTGATACTGCCACTATTGACACTTCCACTATTGATACTGCCACTATTGACACTGCCACAATTGACACTGCCACTATTGATACTGCCACTATTGACACTGCCACTATTGATACTGCCACTATTGATACTGCCACTATTGATACTGCCACTATTGATACTGCCACTATTGACACTGCCACTATTGATACTGCCACTATTGACACTGCCACAATTGATACTGCTACTATTGACACTGCCACTATTGATACTGCCACTATTGATACTACAATATTGACACTGCTACTATTGACACTGCCACTATTGATACTGCCACTATTGATACTACAATATTGACACTGCCACTATTGATACTGCCACTATTGATACTGCCACTATTGATACTGCCACTATTGACACTTCCACTATTGATACTGCCACTATTGACACTGCCACAATTGACACTGCCACTATTGATACTGCCACTATTGACACTGCCACTATTGACACTGCCACTATTGATACTGCCACTATTGATACTGCCACTATTGATACTGCCACTATTGACACTGCCACTATTGATACTGCCACTATTGACACTACCACAATTGACACTGCCTCTATTGATACTGCCACTATTGATACTGCCGCTATTGATACTGCCACTATTGATACTGCCACTATTGATACTGCCACTATTGATACTGCCACAATTGATACTGTCACTATTGATACTGCCACTATTGATACTGCCACTAATGATACTGCCACAATTGACACTGCCACTATTGACACTGCCACTATTGATACTGCCACTATTGATACTGCCACTATTGATACTGCCACTATTGATAATGCCACTATTGATACTGCCGCTATTGATAATGCCACTATTGATACTGCCACTATTGATACTGCCACTATTGATACTGCCACTATTGATAATGCCACTATTGATACTGCCACTTTTGATACTGCGACTATTGATAATGCCACTATTGATACTGCCACTTTTGATACTGCCACTATTGATACTGCCACTATTGATTGACACTGCCACAATTGACACTGCCGCTATTGATACTGCCACTATTGATACTGCCACTATTCATACTGCCACTATTGACACTGCCACTATTGACACTGCCACTATTGACACTGACACTATTGATAATGCCACTATTGACACTGCCACTATTGACACTGCCACTATTGACACTGCCACTATTGACACAGCCACTATTGATACTGCCACTATTGATACTGCCACTATTGATACTGCCACTATTGACACTGCCGCTATTGATACTGCCACTATTGATAATGCCGCAATTGACACTGCCACTGTTGATACTGTCACTATTGACACTGCCACCATTGATACTGCCACAATTGACACTGCCACTATTGATACTGCCACAATTGACACTGCCACTATTGACACTGCCACTATTGATACTGCCACTATTGATACTGCCACTATTGATACTATCGCTATTGATACTGCCACTATTGATACTGCCACTATTGATACTGCCACGATTGATACTGCCACAATTGATACTGCCTCTAATGATACTGCCACTATTGATAATGCCACTATTGATACTGCTGCTATTGATACTGCCGCTATTGATACTGCCAGTATTGATAATGCCACTATTGATACTGCTGCTATTGATACTGCCGCTATTGATAATGCCTCTATTGATACTGCCACTATTGATACTGCCACTATTGATACGGCCGCTATTGATACTGCCACTATTGATACTGCCACTATTGATACTGCCACTATTGATAATGCCACTTTTGATACAGCCACTATTGATACTGCCACTATTGATACTGCCACTTTTGATACTGCCACTATCGATACTGCCACTATTGATACTGCCACTATTGATACTGCCACTATTGAAACTGCCGCTATTGACACTGCCACTATTGACACTGTCACTATTGATACTGCCACTATTGATACTGCCGGTATTGACACTGCAACTATTGATACTGCCACTATCGATACTGCCACTATTGATACTATCACTATTGATACTGTCCCTATTGATACTGCCGCTATTGATACTGCCACTATTGATACTGCCATTATTGATACTGCCATTATTGATACTGCCACTATTGATACTGCCGCTTTTGATACTGCCACTATTGATACTGCCACTATTGACACTGCCACGATTGACACTGCCACAATTGACACTGCCACTATTGATACTGCCACTATTGATACTGCCACTATTGATACTGCCACAATTGACACAGCCACTATTGACACTGCCACTATTGATACTGCCACTATTGATACAACCACTATTGACACTGCCACTATTGATACTGCCACTATTGACACTGCCACTATTGATACTACCACTATTGACACTGCCACTATTGGTACTGACACTACTGACAGTGCCACTATTGTCACTGCCACTATTAATACTGCCACTATTGATACTACCATTATTGACACTGCCACAATTGACACTGCCACTATTGACACTGCCACTATTGATACTGCCACAATTGACACTGCCACTATTGACACTGCCACCATTGATACTGCCACTATTGACACTGCCACTATTGATACTGCCACTATTGATGCTGCCACTATTGACACTGCCACTATTGATACTGCCACTATTGATACTACTATTGACACTGCCACTATTGACACTGCCACAATTGATACTACCACTAATGACACTGCCACTATTGATACTGCCACTATTGACACTGCCACTATTGATACTGCCACTATTGACACTGCCACAATTGACACTGCCACTATTGATACTGCCACTATTGATACTGCCACTATTGACACTGCCACTATTGATATTGCCACTATTGATACTACAATATTGACACTGCCACTATTGACACTGCCACTGTTGATACTGCCACTATTGATACTGCCACTATTGATACTGCCACTATTGATACTGCCGCTATTGATACTGCCACTATTGATACTGCCACAATTGATACTGTCACTATTGATACTGCCACTATTGATACTGCCACTAATGATATTGCCACAATTGACACTGCCACTATTGATACTGCCACTATTGATCCTGCCACTATTGACACTGTCACTATTGATACTGCCACTATTGATACTGCCGGTATTGACACTGCAACTATTGATACTGCCACTATTGATACTGCCACTATTGATACTACCGCTATTGATACTGTCCCTATTGATAATGCCACTATTGATACTGCCGCTATTGATACTGCCGCTATTTATACTGCCACTATTGATACTGCCACTATTGATACTGCCTCTATTGATACTGCCGCTTTTGATACTGCCACTATTGATACTGCCAGTATTGACACTGCCACAATTGACACTGCCACAATTGACACTGCCACTATTGATACTGCCACTATTGATACTACCACTATTGACACTGCCACTATTGATACTGCCACTATTGATACTGCCACTATTGATACTACCACTATTGACACTGCCACTATTGGTACTGCCACTACTGACAGTGCCACTATTGACACTGCCACTATTAATACTGCCACTATTGATACTACCACTATTGACACTGCCACAATTGAGACTGCCACTATTGGCACTGCCACTATTGATACTGCCACAATTGACACTGCCACTATTGACACTGCCACTATTGATACTGCCACTATTGACACTGCCACTATTGATACTGCCACTATTGATACTGCCACTATTGACACTGCCACTGTTGATAATGCCACTATTGATACTACTATTGACACTGCCACTATTGACACTGCCACTATTGATACTACCACTATTGATACTGCCACTATTGATACTGCCACTATTGACACTTCCACTATTGATACTGCCGCTATTGACACTGCCACAATTGACACTGCCACTATTGATACTGCCACTATTGATACTGCCACTATTGACACTGCCACTATTGATATTGCCACTATTGATACTACAACATTGACACTGCCACTATTGACACTGCCACTATTGATACTGCCACTATTGATACTGCCACTATTGATACTGCCACAATTGATACTGTCACTATTGATACTGCCACTATTGATCCTGCCACTATTGATACTGCCACTATTGATACTGCCACTATTGATACTGCCACTATTGATAATGCCACGATTGATACTGCCACTATTGATACTGCCGCTATTGATAATGCCACTATTGATACTGCCACTATTGATAATGCCACTATTGATACTGCCACTTTTGATACTGCCACTATTGATACTGCCACTACTGATACTGCCACTATTGATACTGCCACTATTGATACTGCCACTATTGATATTGCCTCCATTGATACTGCCACTATTGATACTGCCGCTATTGATACTGCCACTATTGATACTGCCACTATTGATACTGCCGCTATTGATACTGCCGCTATTGATACTGCCACTATTGACACTACCACTATTGACACTGCCCCAATTGACACAGCCACTATTGATACTGCCACTATTGACACTGCCACTATTGATACTGCCACTATTGATACTGCCACTATTGACACTGCCACTATTGACTCTGCCACAATTGACACTGCCACTATTGATACTACCACTATTGATACTTCCACTATTGATATTGCCACTATTGATACTGCCACTATTGACACTGCCGCTATTGATACTGCCACTATTGATAATGCTGCAATTGACACTGCCACTATTGATACTGCCACTATTGACACTGCCACCATTGATACTGCCACAATTGACACTGCCACTATTGATACTGCCACAATTGACACTGCCACTATTGACACTGCCACTATTGATACTGCCACTATTGATACTGCCACTATTGATACTGCCACTATTGATACTGCCACAATTGATACTGCCTCTAATGATACTGCCACTATTGATAATGTCACTTTTGATACTGCCACTATTGATAATGCCACTATTGATACTGCTGCTATTGATACTGCCGCTATTGATACTGCCAGTATTGATAATGCCACTATTGATACTGTTGCTATTGATACTGCTGCTATTGATAATGCCACTATTAATACTGCCTCTGTTGATACTGCCACTATTGATATGGCCACTATTGATACTGCCACTGTTGATACTGCCACTATTGATACTTCCGCTATTGATACTGCCACTATTGATACTGCCACTATTGATAATGCCACTTTTGTTACAGCCACTATTGGTACTGCCACTATTGATACTGCCACTTTTGATACTGCCACTATTGATACTGCCACTATTGATACTGCCACTATTGATACTGCCACTATTGATACTACCACTATTGACACTGCCACTATTGGTACAGCCACTACTGACAGTGCCACTATTCACACTGCCACTATTAATACTGCCACTATTGATACTACCACTGTTGACTCTGCCACAATTGACACTGCCACTATTGACACTGCCACTATTGATACTGCCACAATTGACACTGCCACTATTGACACTGCCACTATTGATACTGCCACTATTGACACTGCCACTATTGATACTGCCACTATTGACACTGCCACTATTGATACTGCCACTATTGATACTACTATTGACACTGCCACTATTGACACTGCCTCTATTGATACTACCACTATTGATACTGCCACTATTGATACTGCCACTATTGACACTGCCACTATTGATACTGCCACTATTGACACTGCCACAATTGACACTGCCACTATTGATACTGCCACTATTCATACTGCCACTATTGACACTGCCACTATTGATATTGCCACTATTGATACTACAATATTGACACTGCCACTATTGACACTGCCACTATTGATACTGCCACTATTGATACTGCCACTATTGACACTGCCACTATTGATACTGCCACTATTGACACTGCCACAATTGACACTGCCACTATTGATACTGCCACTATTGATAATGCCACTATTGATACTACCACTATTGACACTGCCACTACTGATACTGCCACTATTGACACTGCCACTATTGTCACTGCCACAATTGATACTGCCACTATTGATACTGCCACTATTGACACTGCCACTATTGATGCTGCCACTATTGACACTGCCACAATTGACACTGCCACTATTGACACTGCCACTATTGATACTGCCACTATTGATACTGCCACTATTGACACTGCCACTATTGACACTGCCACAATTGACACTGCCACTATTGATACTGCCACTATTGATACTGCCACTATTGATACTGCCGCTATTGATACTACCACTATTGACACTGCCACAATTGACACTGCCACTATTGATACTGCCGCTATTGACACTGCCACTATTGATACTGCCACTATTGACACTGCCAATATTGTCACTGCCACTATTGATACTGCCACTATTGATACTGCCACTATTGACACTGCCACTATTGATACTGCCACTATTGACACTGCCACTATTGATACTGCCACTATTGATGCTGCCACTATTGATAATACCACCATTGACACTGCCACAATTGACACTGCCACTATTGATACTGCCACTATTAATACTGCCACTATTGATACTGCCACAATTGACACTGCCACTATTGATACTGCCACTATTGATACTGCCACTATTGACACTGCCACTATTGATACTGCCACTATTGATACTGCCACAATTGACACTGCCACTATTGATACTGCCACTATTGACACTGCCACTATTGATACTGCCACAATTGACACTGCCGCTATTGATACTGCCACTATTGATACTGCCACTATTGATACTGCCACTATTGACACTGCCACTATTGACACTTCCACTATTGACACTGCCACTATTGACACTGCCACTATTGATACTGCCACAATTGATACTGCCACTATTGATACTGCCACTATTGATAATGCCACTATTGACACTGCCACTATTGATACTGCCACTATTGACACTGCCACTATTGACACTGCCAGAATTGACACTGCCGCTATTGATACTGCCACTATTGCTACTGCCACTATTGATACTGCCACTATTGTTACTGCCACAATTGACACTGCCACTATTGATACTGCCACTATTGATACTGCCACTATTGATACTGCCACTATTGATGCTGCCACTATTGATATTGCCACTATTGATACTGCCACATTTAACATTGCCGCTATTGATACTGCCACTATTGATACTGCCACTATTGATACTGCCACTATTGATACTGCCACTATTGACACTGCCACTATTGATACTGCCACTATTGACACTGCCACTATTGATACTACCGCTATTGATACTGTCACTGTTGATACTGCAGCTATTGATACTGCCACTATTGATACTACCGCTATTGATACTGCCACTATTGATCCTGCCACTATTGACACTGCCACTATTGATACTGCCACTATTGATACAGCCACTATTGATAATGCCACTATTGATACTGCCACTCTTGATAATGCCACTATTGATCCTGCCACTATTGATAATGCCACTATTGATACTGCCACTATTGATACTGCCACTATTGATACTGTCGCTATTGATACTGCCACTATTGATACTGCCACTATTGATACTGCCACTATTGATACTGCTGCTATTGATACTGCCACTTGTAGGTGGTGGTGTGTGGGTCAGCTTCCCCTCTAACTTCTGAGTGGTTCGAATCGCTCCCACTCTCTTGATTCTAGACCTTGGGCTTATTTGGGGGTTGTGACAAAAGTGCAGCAGACAACTGGTTTTGGTGCAAGAAACTTTCATCTTTATTGATGAAAGAAAATATAACACAGCAATCTTCTACTCTAATAAAAATGGGGAACACTTCAATACATACAAGGGAAAATACAGTAGAAAAATACCTCACCCCTCGCAATCCCCCTTCCTAGGTAAGTGGACCCTCGAGGGCCAGGGATAATGCTCACCAAAATGAATCCTTGACAGTTGAGCTGGTTTGCAGTTTCGGGGTTCACTGGATGTGTTGGTCATTGTCTACCATACCCTGTATGTGGTAGATGACTTCGACTATCTGCTGGTCAGTCTTCCCAAGTCCGCTGATGCGGTAGGGTGCGTTTTGGATCTATGGGGTGAGTGCCCACTTTTCTTCGGTAGATATAGGGTTTAGAGTTCCTTTTAAGTAAAAATCTTACCAGGGGTAAGTCAGGAATAGATTGTAGAGTGGAAACTTTCGAATCTTCGGTTTTTCTCCTGAGTTCTTTTTCTTTGGTCACGGTGGCTCAATATTACCGGATTGGTTGGTGGTAATATTTTGTTGGTAGTTTCGTAAGGCTCTTGTTGCCACGGGGTGTCTGACGATGTCCTGGGTCACTGAAGCTGTTGAACTTGGGTGTACAGTGGAATGCTGCCCCGTTTCGATGCTTTGGTTTCTTTTGTGTGTTGCTTCTGGGGCGAGTTTTCTGAGAGAGAACTTCTTGAGTTGTCTCGAACTTCTGGAGAGTTGAACTTTTTTAGAAAACAGGCCTTTAATTATACTAATTGGGGCCTCCTAATCTGCGCGCCAAATCAGTCCCGGTTTATTGTTTGATTTGGGTGGGCTTGTTAAGGTAACTTGATTAAAAAAAATATGAAAAATGGTTTCGGGATATTTGTACTGTTTAGTCAATGAGTTGTTGATCGCCTAGTTCATTGTCATAGTTATATTCAGGTTTCGAGTATCCTGTCTGAGCCTGAGGTTTCTATGTAGGTTGGCGAGGTGATTTGCATTATGTATGTTTTGGATGGGTCCTGTGTTTTGGGTGGGGACTGCTCCTTCATGGATTGATTGTTAGGATGAATTGAGGTTACACAGTTCCCCAGACAATTTGATTTACTCCAATATTCAAACTGCCTTTACAGAGGTTGATCCCATTTCCTGTTGCAGCCTTTTCTCCCTGTACAGGTCCAAACATGCCTTTTTATTTTAGCATCCTGAAACTTGTTTAGAAAGAGTCCAAAGTGTTGTGTCCGTGTATAATAAGACACAGACTGCAGGAGAACGGTACAACAGGCGTTTAGCCAACGTGGCTCACACTGAACTGATCTGTACAGATTACTACTCAGTGCTATATACAGGTGTGGTCACTGCCGGTACTGCAGTGTACATGAGCTATAAAAGATAGTTCCCCCCTTAAAGGTATATACATTACAATTCCTCCCCTTTTAGATTAACAGTACCATAACACTCATTTAATAATTAAATATCAAACTAATTACAATTAACACTTTTAACATGCAACATTAGCTGAAAATAGTCTATTTATATATTCAGTCTTTGGGGAGGCTTCCTGATCCTTTCTGGATAGCGCCTTTCCCGAGAGTCTTGCGCTTGGTGCGGAGGCGATTCTGGCCCCCTGTCGTCGGTTGGTTCATCAACTTCCGATGCTACTGTTTCTGGGGTAGATGCGACCTGTACGCCGGGTTCATCACCAGGTACGTATGGGCGAGGCATGGGGTTGACTTGTCCCTGTGACTCTAGGATCTGGTCAGCATGGCGTCTCACGATGCTCTCCCCAATGTCCACTGTGTACATTAGTGGGCCCTGCCGTGTGCATATCGTTCCTGGCTGCCATTTTTCTGTTCGGTAGTCGTGGGCCAAGACTGGTTGCCCTACATTGAAGCTCCTTGTTGGCTTCTCATGGATGTGCTGGAATTGCTTACTCTCAACATCTCTTCGTACGTTTGGTCTGAGCAAATCCAGGCAAGATCTCAATCTTTGGTTAAAGAACATCATGGCTGGGGCCTGGTTGGTGACTGCATGTGTTGCATTCCGGTAGGCGAACACAAATTGTCCACCTTGTGCTGCAGCGGAATGTTGTCATTGTACATAGCATTTATTGCCTTCTTAAAGGTTTGTACGAACCTCTCAGCCAATCCATTTGTGGCTGGATGATACGGGGCGGATGTGTAATGCCTTACCCCATTCTTTTTCAAGAACCTCTAGAACTCTTCGGACCCAAACTGTGGTCCGTTGTCGAAGCAAATCTGTTCTGGCAAGCCATTCCTGGCAAAAATGGTCTGTAGGGCTGCAATAGTTTTCTCCGTGGTGGTGGAGGACATTTTGATGACCTCAGGCCATTTCGAGTGCACAGCCACGGCTATTAAAAACATTGAGTCCATGAATGGACCAGCAAAATCAATATGCACCCGTTGCCATGGAGATGAGGGCCACTCCCATGGGTGTAGAGGGGCCTGTGGTGGTGCATTTTGGACTTTCTGGCATCCTGAGCAGCTCTTGGTCAGGTCCTCGATTTGTTTATCGATTCCCGGCCACCACACATAAGCCCTGGCTAGGCTTTTCATTTTTACCCCTCCCAGCTGACCCTCATGAAGCTCATTGAGCACTCTATCCCTCAACTTGGGTGGAATTACCACTCGGGATCCACACATCAAGGTCCCCCAGCACAGTGACAGCTGTTCCCTCCTTGTCGAGAATGCTGGCAACAGTGAGTCGCCATGTGCTGGCCATCCCTTCACTGTCAAATCATATACCCGAGACTGTGTCGGGTCATTTCGGGTTTCCTTTTCTATACAAGCGTTAGTTACTGGTAGGTATTCAACTATCGTCGAATGGAATATGTTGTGTCTGTGTATAATAAGACACAGACTGCAGGAGAAATGGTACAACAGGTGTTTACTAAACGTGGCTCACACTGGAAATGCCTGTACAGATTACTGCTCAGTGCTATATACAGGTGTGGTCACTGCCGGTACTACAGTATACATGAGCTGTAAAAAGTAGTTCCCCCCTTAAAGGTATATACATTACAATTCCTCCCCTTTTAGATTAACAGTACCATAACACTCATTTAACAATTAAATATCAAACTAATTACAATTAACACTTTTAACATGCAACATTAGCTGAAAATAGTCTATTTATATATTCAGTCTTTGGGGAGGCTTCCTGATCCTTTCTGGATAGCGCCTTTCCCGAGTGTCTTGCGCTTGGTGCGGAGGCGATTCTGGCCCCCTGTCGTCGGTTGGTTCATCAGCTTCCGATGCTACTGTTTCTGGGGTAGATGCGACCTGTACGTCGGGTTCATCACCAGGTACGTATGGGCGAGGCATGGGGTTGACTTGTTCCTGTGACTCTAGGATCTGGTCAGCATGGCATCTCACAATGCTCTCCCCAACATCCACTGTGTACATTAGTGGCCCCTGCCGTGTGCATATCGTTCCTGGCTGCCATTTTTCTGTTCGGTAGTCGCGGGCCAAGACTGGTTGCCCTACAATGAAGCTCATTGTTGGCTTCTCATGGATGTGGTGGAATTGCTTACTCTCAATATCTCTTCGTACGTTTGATCTGAGCAAATCCAGGCGAGATCTTAACCTTCGGTTAAAGAACATCATGGCTGGGGCCTGGTTGGTGACTGCATGTGTCGCATTCCGTTAGGCGAACAGGAAATTGTCCACCTTGTGCTGCAGCGGAATGTTATCATTTGACATAGCCTTTATAGCCTTCTTAAAGGTTTGTACGAACCTCTCAGCCAATCCATTTGTGGCTGGATGATACGGGGCGGATGTGTAATGCCTTACCCCATTCTCTTTCAAGAACCTCCGGAACTCTTCGGACACAAACTGTGGTCCATTGTCGGAGCAAATCTGTTCTGGCAAGCCATTCCTGGCAAAAATGGTCCGTAGGACTGCAATAGTTTTCTCCGTGGCGGTGGAGGACATTTTGATGACCTCAGGCCATTTCGAGTGCGCATCCACGGCTATTAAAAACATTGAGTCCATGAATGGACCAGCAAAATCAATATGCACCCGTTGCCATGGAGATGAGGGCCACTCCCATGGGTGTAGAGGGGCCTGTGGTGGTGCATTTTGGACTTTCTGGCATCCTGAGCAGCTCTTGGTCAGGTCCTCGATTTGTTTATCGATTCCCAGCCACCACACATAAGCCCTGGCTAGGCTTTTCATTTTTACCCCTCCCAGATGACCCTCATGAAGCTCATTGAGCACTGTATCCCTTAACTTGGGTGGAATTACCACTCGGGATCCACACATCAAGGTCCCCCGGCACACTGACAGCTGTTCTCTCCTTGTCGAGAATGCTGGCAACAGTGAGTCGCCATGTGCTGGCCATCCCTTCACAGTCAAATCATATACCCGAGACAGTGTCGGGTCATTTCGGGTTTCCTTTTCGATACAAGCGTTAGTTACCGGTAGATATTGAACTATAGTCGAATGGAATATTTCGACAGGATCCACTGCTGGTGCTTCCTCCGCAGTCGACAGTGGCAGGCGTGATAGCCCATCAGCATTTCCATGCTGTTTCGTGCCCTTATATTCAATCTCATAGTGGTGCGCCCCTAGAAAAAGTGACCTACTTTGTAGTCGTTGCGCAGTCATCACCGGAACGCCCTTCTTCAGGTTAAGAATGGAGACAAGAGGCTGGTGATCAGTCAGCAAGGTGAATTTCTGCCCGTGCAGATAGTGATTGAACTTTTTCACTCCCCACACTAGGCTGAGGGCCTCCCTGTCCATCTGGGCGTAGTTACGCTCGGCTGAGGTTAGTGATCGTGACGCAAAGGCTATTGGCCTCTCTGAGCCGTCCGAGAATCTGTGCGACAGCACCGCTCCAATGCCGTAGCGTGACGCATCACATGCCAACCGAATTGGTAATGCTGGGTTGTAATGGGCCAATACCTCTTTTGATGTCATTAGTGTTTTGCTCTTCTGGAAAGCTCGTCTACATTTGTCACTCCACTTCCATGGCACCCCAGTTTGCAGTAGGGTGTTCAGTGGGTGTAGTATTGTAGACAAATTTGGCAAGAACTTATGGTAGTAGTTTACCAGCCCGAGGAACGACCTCAGTTGTGACACATTTTCCGGTGCTGGAGCCTTGACGACTGCCTCAATCTTCTCTGGGGACTTATGTAACCCCTCTTTATCGATAACGTGGCCACAATACGAGATCTGTTTTCTAAAAAACTCGCATTTGGGGCGGTTTGCTCGGAGCCCATATTCCTGCAATCTAGTGAGCACCTGCTCCAGGTTGGCAAGGTGATCACTGTCATTTTCGCCCCTGACCAGGATGTCGTCCAAATAACACTGGGTCCCTGGGATCCCTTGCAGGACTTGTTCCATTGCCCTCTGCCAAATAGCCGGAGCTGATGCTACCCCGAATACCAGCCGGTTGTATTGTTAGAGACCTTTATGGGTGTTGATTGTGAGGTATTTTTTTGATGCTTCTTCTTCCTCCATTTGCAGATACGCCTGGGCCAGATCAATCTTAGTGAAGCGTTTCCCTCCAGATAGCGAGGCGAAAATATCTTCAATCTGCGGAAGTGGATATTGTACGGTGTGAAGGATCGGGTTCACTGTTACCTTAAAGTCCCCACAGATGCGAACCTTCCTTGGTTCCCCAGGCGTGCTGCTCAACGACTTTTTCATCACAGGGACGATGGGACTAGCCCACTCGCTCCAGTCTACCTTGGACAGTACACCTGAACATTCCAGACTCCCCAGCTCTGCTTCGACGGCTGGGCGGATTGCATAAGGTATCGGGCTGGCCTTAAAAAATTTTGGGCTTGCGTTTTCTTCAATTTTAATCGTCGCTGTCATGCCTTTTAATGTTCCGAGTACTTGCTGGAACACTTCTTTCACATCAGTTAGGATCTTTGACAGTCGCCCAGGTGTGACGTCGTCATCCTTTTTGTCAGCCACAGTCAGTGCCTGTATGGAATGCCAATCCAGTTGTATTTTCCGGATCCATTCACGTCCCAGTAATGGTGGTCCTCTATCTTGCAATACATACAGGTCTAGTTTTGATGTTTCCTTACCATTATATATAACGGTCACCCTTATTTTTCCTTTGGGTAGACTTTTTGCCCCGTGTATGTCTTCAAAATAATTTTTGTGTCTCTCAAGGGTATGTGTGAGAATAACCGCTCATAGTCCCGTCAGTTTATGACTGTTAGGGCTGATCCTGTGTCCAATTCCATCTTTACCTGGACTCCTGCTATCTTGAGAGTGACCCAAATGGTTCGGTGATCCTCAATTGTGATCACATTATGTAGCTTCAGACAACTCAGTTCCCTGCTTTCTATGTCGTTATCACTCTTTTGTTCATCTGAACTATTCTCTGTCATCTTATGTACCTTCTTGTACTTTTCTTTGGTAGGTTTCTTATTGCTGGTTTTCTTTCCCAACCTGCAGACTCGTGCTATGTGTCCTACTTTTCCACACTGTCTGCACACTTTGTCTTTGAACCAGCAATCATTCTGGTCGTGTGTTGTTCTGCCGCAGCGATAGCACTTCTCTGTTCCATATGACATTTCATTGGTGCCATATTCTTGCGGTCTCTGTTGGATCTCTGCAGCGCCCCGTGCTGCTGCTTCATATGATACCACAATGCTGAAAGCCTTTTCCAGTGTAAGGTCCTTTTCAGATAAAAGCCGTTTCTGGGTTCCTTCACTTTGAAGCCCACACACAAACTTGTCCCTTAAGGTATCTGCCAGTCCCGCTCCAAACTGGCAGTGTTTTGATAGTTTGCGCAGTTCTGTTAAATAATCAGCATTGTTTTCATCCTTATGCTGGTTTCGTTTGTGAAACTTGAATCTTTCTGCTATCAGCAGCGGTGTGGGGTTTAAATGTTCCTGTAGTTTCGTTACTACGTCTTCAAAACTCTTTTCCATAGGCTTCGTTGGGGTTACTAGATTTCGTAATAAACCATACGCCTTTGCACCCATTAAATTTAACAATACCAACACTTTCTTGTCATCTGACACCTCATTTGCCTTGCAGTACACCTCTATTCGTTCGACATATGTAGTCCAATCTTCAACTTCATTGTCAAATACGGTGATACTGCCACTCTTCGGCACTTTGGGTGTGGTTTAAAATGGCGTCTCCCAATGGCTTAAAATGGCATCTCCCGCGCTTTCCTTCCTCCCCCGCTGCTGCCAACGCCGCTCCCGGCGGTTCTCGTGGCAATGGCGGTGTCCTGTAGGTTTCGCGCGCTTCTCCTGTGCTGCTGCCAATGCTGCTCTTGGCGGTCCTCGTGGCAATGGCGGTGCCTCGCGGGTTTCTGTGCGTCTCTCTCTCCCTCTCTTCGACGCTGCTCGGCCCCTGAACATCGGCTGCGCCCTGTGCGCTCTGCCCTCTCTCTCTCTCCCCCGTTGACGCTGCTCGGCCCTTTGCTGAGCCGCTCGGTCGGGCTCTAGCCCGCCGCTGTCCGGGAAGGGTCTGCGCACTACCTGTTGCCAGCCCGTTTTGCTGGACCACCTCGACTGGAAAGCCAAGCCTGGCTCTCAACAGCCTCCCCCGCAATTCTCAAGTCTCTGCTGGATGACTGGGCAGTTGCCCGTGGTCGACGCCCGAGTCTCTGGCCTTGACCTCCAATCCACTGATCTCCAGGAACGAATCCCCGGGAGGTGATGCAGAGTTGCAGGTAGGTTCGAACTTGCCTTGTCGCCAATGTTGTGTCCATGTATAATAAGACACAGACTGCAGGAGAATGGTACAACAAATGTTTACTCAACGTGGCTCACACTGAACTGATCTGTACAGATTACTACTCAGTACTATATACAGGTGTGGTCACTGCCGGTACTGCAGTATACATGAGCTGTGAAAGATAGTTCCCCCCTTAAAGGTATATACATTACACAAAGTCATTTTCCTTAGTGTTTTCTTCCAGCTTTGGGGATCTGTGAATTTTGAGAATCTTACAACTATTGATAATGCCACTATTGATACTGCCACTCTTGATACCACAATCATATTCTCAAATAACGACAATAACTTGCAGCCTGTATTCATGGAGATCCGTGATATTAAAACAATTGTTTTTGTATTTTAAAAATAGATTATTTTAAATGAAATGTGAATTGACAGCTGCAAAAGCACACTTTGATGAGGGCAGAATGATTGACAATGAGGAATGTTTCACGAAGCCTGAAGAAGAAGCAAAAGGGCTAGAAATTCATTGTATAATTAGAAAAGTTGGAGAATTAGCGCCAGGCACTAATGCTTTAGACTGCATGCAAAATTCATGCTCATTGCTCAAAGAAATGATTGGAGCGCTAATTCAAGTCTTAAAGCCCAAGCTCATTGGCGTTACACTGAAAGGGTGGACCAATATCAGGTGCAGTCTAATCGCAAGTCATGATTGCCACAGGCTTTTCCCAGTTCTTAAAAGGGAGGTTCATTGATGCTGCGGAACCTCATTCTCAACATTGCTGGCTGTGCAGCTGCCTCAGCGAGCAGCAGCAGGTCAAGGAGAAGGAGCTGGAGCACTGAAGCAGCTGTACTCATGGCAGATCCCCGCCCCAGGGAGAGAGCCCGCAGATTCTGCAATCAAACATTGGCGGTGTTGGTGTTCACTGTGAAGAGACGGAGGGCGGTGCTCTACCTGACAAGTGACAGGAGACCCTCGCTGCAAGTCTTCCGAACCATGTGGAGGAAGGTAGCTCAGCACGTCTTGGGCAGCACTGTGGTCCCCAGGATCTACACACAGTGCAGGAAGAAATTCAACGACCTCTCTCGGGTAAATGCTTCAACAAATGCTACATACCACAATCTGTAGCACAATTTTCACACACTGCCCAAAGCACCACATCCCCAGCATTCACCCACCAACAATCTCTACATACCAACAGTCACACCCACATCTCACACCTTGCACACAATGACAGCTATTCAACTATGGCAGGCACATCATCCAAACATATTGCTCCACACTCACTCACTCACTTTCCTTTCTCTTGCAGGCCAAGGTGGCTCACAACAGGAGGGAGCAGGAGCGCACAGGCAGGGGACAACCTGACACCCAACCACTTTCTGAGCTGGAGGAAATAGTGCTGCTGATTATTGGGTGCCAGGTGGTGGTCGCCATGGCCACCGGCGACATTGATCCCCTTGGGTATGTACATCCCTACTCCATCTTCTCACATCCCACTTCCCCCTCACCCCACAAACCTTTACACTTTCCAGCTAATCATGCTGTATGCATGCCTTTCTCCCTTCCTGCTCACCTCCCCTCACCTTAACCCATCTCTTGTGCCTTTATACTTTCAGAGCAAGCACCTGAGCAGCCTGTCCCTGAGGGTACCATAGAGAGCGAGGTGTGAGAAGAGGAGGAGGAAGAAGACATCGCGTCACTCCATGTCTCACCCACAGGCACCAGCTCAGATACTGGCACTACGCATTCTTTAGAGGATAGTATAGTAGCAGGATCTACACAGGCTGAGTCACCGGGGATGAGCGGCTGCAGCAAGGCCAGGGGGAAAGGGTAGTTCGGGGGCCAGCTCCCCGGAGGGCGAGTTCGCGCACGATTTCTGCTGCACAGGACTCAGATGAGGACCTCGATGAGGAGATGTTTAGAAGAAGGGTGATGGGCATGCACACGGTGTAAGAAATCGTGGATTGAAAGAAGTAATAGTCTGTTAAGGGTTCGCTAGATCAGCAGTTTGCCTAAGTTGATGACACAGAAAGATTCCAGTCACATCAGAAAAATAGCTGTACAGAGAGTTGAATTGCAAGGTCAGAACACAAAAAACAGGCCTTTGAGTGGGCATAACTAGGCCTGATACAGGGTGTAGCAAGGAGCTGTAGGATAAACAAGATGTCTACAAAGAGAGCAACAAGACCTTTAGAACAGATATAAGGAGGAAAATGACCTCATGAGGCTGGGAGGGGGCTGTCATAGGTAGCCTCTCCCTTGTAATTGGACAATAGGATGCGGTACAAATGATGGACACCAGGTATCCACCAGCCCACCGAAAAAACTATAAATATAGACCACTGAGCGAGGAAATCAGACAGTGAGGGGCAAAGGCTTCTTCGAGGTGGAAATCAATGCTGGCTCAGGGCTAACTCAAAATCCGCGTTTTGGTGCTGGAACTGCGGTTGGAGTCACCGTGGAGCATCCGCGAGGCTGAGATCTTCGTGGATAACACATTTAATGAGGTGCTCACACCACAGTTAAAGAGTGCACAAGCAGACAGGGAATGGGTGACCGCCAGACAGAGTAAAAGAACTAGGAAGGTAGTGCAGGAGTCCCCTAGGTCCATCTCCCTCCCCAACAGATTTTCCGTTTTGGATGCTGCTGGGGGAGATGGTTTCTCAGGGCAATGCAGCAAGAGCCAAGTCCGTGGCACTACGAGTGGCTCAGCTGCACAGGAGGGGAGGGAAAAGAGTGGGAGAGCAATAGTGATAGGGGATTCTATCGTAAGGGGAACAGATAGATGTTTCTGTGGCCGCAGACATGACTCCAGGATGGTATGCTGCCTCCCTGGTGCCAGGGTCAAGGATGTCACTGAGCGGCTGCAGAACATTCTAAAGGGGGCGGGTGAACAGCCAGAGGTCGTGGTCCATATCGGTACCAACATCATAGGTAGAAAGAGGGTTGAGGTCCTGCAAGCAGAATATAGGGAGCTAGGAAATAAATTAAAAAGCAGGTCCTCAAAGGTAGTAATCACAGGATTACTCCCAGTGCCACGTGCTAGCGAGAGCAGAAATAGGAGAATAGACCAGATGAATGTGTGGCTGGAGAGATGGTGTAGGAGGGAGGGATTTAAATTCCTGAGGCATTGGGACCGATTCTGGGGAAGGTGGGACCTGTACAAGCTGGACGGGTTTCAGCTCGGCAGAACCGGGACCAATATCCTCACAGGGGGGTTTGCTAGTGCTGTTGGGAAGGATTTAAACTAGTTTGTCAGCAGGCTGGGAACCTAAGTGTGGGCCCAGAATGGAGTGAAACAAAGCTGGAAGTGCAAGTTAGAAAAGTAGTCAGCAAAACTAGTAGGGAGCAGAAACAAAGGCCAACAGTAAAGAGGATCAAAGTGCAGAAAAATATTAAACAGGCAAAGTTGAAGGCACTTTATCTAAATGCACATAGCATTCGCAACAAGGTGGATGAATTAATGGCACTGTAGCAGTTCGTATTCACCTAGGTAGGTATCGGACGAATGACTACTAAATAATCGAGTTCGACTTCAGGAGAACAATCTAGAAGTTGTTTATTTACAAGAACAGACGAAATACAGCAGGTAAGGCAGCTGGATGCAGGAGCACTGTGAAGTAGGTCTTTCCCCAGCGGGGATACCATGAGGACTCACCCCCGCGAACCACGAGGACTCGCTCCTCACGACCCATGAGGGCCCATCCCTCACGAACCACGAGGACCCATCCCTCGCGAACCACGAGGACCCATCCTTCGTGAAACACGAAGACTCGTTCCCCGCCGACGACGCACCAGCTCGTCAGCCTGCTGGTTGTGTTACCTACCACACTTTTCGGCGAGAAAGAGAAGCGTGCCACCCTCCAGGCAGTTTACCCCCTACCAACGTCTACAACAACTAGAACCGTTGCCGCCTTTCTCCAGTTTTCACCTTAACAAACGCAAACACCTACTGACGCTGCAAACATCGAGGACGGGTCCAATGGGCATCCCGCGGCCGTGATCAGCCACGTGAAAGTTGCTGTCCTCACCGATCACTGATCAACGCAGCAACTTTTCACCCTCCGTTGTGTTATTGTTGTAGCACTATGGCACGCACCGTTCCGTGCGTTCCAGCCTCCCGAAGGTTTCGCTCACCTGTCGGCGAGTTCACCGACCTCGCCTGTCCAGTCCTTCTGGATCGCTCGTTTGGCGTTCCTGCAGATTTTGCCAGAACAAGGACTTGTTCCAACATCAACAGAGTGATCGCCCGCTTCCGCCCAACCTGCCCATCACTCTGCCAAGGCCTGCTGTTTCGCACGTCTCCACGGTCCTTCGCCTGACGGATATGTTTTATTCGCCACGACGTGCGTAAGGATCCGCTTACAACCAGCATCTTCAGACCTGGCCCGCCAAGTCGAGACAGCACACCCGCCGAGACCACTAGCTCGTCAGACCATCTCATCTTTGGACTTTCGTTAAAGCGAACTCTGGGGGGGCGCATGTGGCGGTTCCACCGGGTGTCCCTTACATATATAATGTACATAATTCACTTTAACCTAACTGTATGTATATAACTTACCTGTTTGGGCCGTTGCCCCTTTAACTTACCAGTTTGGGCTGTTGCCCCTTTAAGAACGCGATGTGACGCGCTGATGTCACGTCACGCATCATGTGATGCACCTGCGGCGGCCGCCGGCCCGGCTCAGCCTCCCGTAACGGCCGTCGGCACAGCGGGCCTACCGCGCCCGCGACTTCGGCCACATCGGCCAGCTGCGGTGCCGGGTGCCTCTCGCTCCCGCGACTTCGGCCGCAACGGCCAGCCACAGCAACGTGCCGAAGCAACGGCGCAGGTCATGTGACTGCCCAAGCGCGGGCAAACGCGCTGACGGCACGACACGGTCACGTGACCACACAAGCGCGGGAAAATGCGGCCGAGCGTGATGATGTCATCACGCTCTCCACAGGACTGCGGACTCAGTCCTCGTGGCGTCCTCGCTGGGGAAAGACCTACTCTACAGCTCTCCTGCAACCATCTCACTTACCTGCTGTATTTCGTCTGCTTCCTGCATTAAAGAACTTATTTATTGTTCTCCTGAAGTCGAACTCGATTATTTAGCTGTCATTCGTCCGATACCTACCTAGGTGAACACGAACTGCTACAGCGCTAATAGAAGTAAATGGGTATGATGTAATTGCCATTACAGAGACATGGTTGCAGGGTAACCAAAGCTGGGAACTGAATGTTCCAGGGTACCCAACATTTAGGAAGGACAGACAAAAAGCAAAAGGAGGTGGCGTAGCGCTGTTAATAAGGGATGAGATCGGTATGGTAGAGATAAAAGATCTTGGCTTGGCAGATCGTGATGTAGAACTAGAATCAGTTTGGGTGGAGCTAAGAAACAGCAAAGGGCGGAAAACATTGGTGGGAGTTGTGCATAGGCCACCAAACAGTAATGGTAATGTAGGGCACAGTATCAATCAAGAGATTAGAAGTGCATGTAACAAGGGCAATGCGATAATCATGGGGGACTTTAATCTACATATTGACTGGGCAAATCCAATTACCACTAATGGTGTGGAGGACAAATTCTTGGAATGCATGCGAGATCGTTTCCTGCATCAGTATGTGGAGGAACCAACCAGAGAACAGGCTATTCTGGCTCGGTGCTGTGTAATGAGAAAGGGCTAATCAATAATCTTGTGGTAAATGGGTCTTTAGGGACAAGTGACCATAATATGATTGAATTTTACATTAAGTTTGAGAGTGATGTAATCCAATCTGAAACTAAGGTCTTCAATCTACACAGAGGAAACTACAAGGGTATGAGGGACAAGTTGGCCATGGTAGATTGGGAGACTACACTGAAAGGTATGAAGGTGGACATACAATGGTTAACATTCAAGGAAATAATGCATAATTTGCAACAAACATATATTCCTCTAGGGCATAAAAACCCAAAAGGAAAAGTGATCCAACCATGGCTAACAAAAGAAATTAAAGCTAGTCAAAGGAGGAAGCTTATAAAGTTGCCAGAAAAAGCAGTCAGCCTGAGGGTTGGGATCTTTTTAGAAATCAGCAAAGGGGGACCAAGAAATTGATAAAGAAAGGGAAAATAGAATATGAGCACAAACTAGCAAAAAATATAAAAATGGATTGTAAAAGCTTCTATAGGTATGTGAAATGGAAAAGACTGGCGAAGGTAAATGTAGGTCCTTTACAGTCAGAGACAGGAGAATTTATAATGGGGAATGAGGAAATGGCAGAGAAATTAAATAAATACTTTGTTTCTGTCTTCACAGAGGAAGACACAAAAAACCTCCCAGAAATACGAGAAAACCAAGGCTGTGACGAGAATGAGGAACTTAAAGAAATGATTTTAGTAAAAAATCAGTACTAGCAAAATTAATGGGACTAAAAGTCAATAAATCCCGAGGACTGGATGACCTACATCCTAGGGTTTTGAAAGAGGTGGCCATTGGAATAGTGGACGCATTGGTTGTCATCTTCCAAAATTCTATAGATTCTAGAATGGTTCCTGTAGATTGGAGGATAGCAAATGTAACCCCACTATTTAAGAAAGGAGGGAGAGAGAAAACGGAGAACTAGAGACCTGTTAGCCTCACATCAGTAGTTGGGAAAATGCTGGAATCTATTATAAAGGATGCAATAACTGGGCACTTAGAAACTAATAGTAAGATTGGGCAGAGTCAACATAGATTTATGAAAGGGAAATCCTGTTTGACAAACCTATTGGAGTTCTTCGAGGATGTAGCTAATGGAATAGACAAAGGGAACCAGTAGATGTGGTGTATCTGGATTTTCAGAAGGCCTTCGATAAGGTCCCACACAATAGGTTGGTGAACAAAATTCGGGCACATGGAATTGAGGGTAATATATTAGCATGGATTGAGAATTGGTTAACAGACAGAAAACAAAGTGTAGGGATAAATGGGTCTTTTTCAGGATGGCAGGCTGTGACTAGTGGGGTACGACAAGGATCGGTGCTTGGGCCCCAGCTATTCACAATCTATATCAATGATTTGGATGAGGGGACTAAGTGTAACATTTCCAAATTTGTTGATGATACAAAGCTAGGTGTCAGTGTTAGTTGTGAAGAGGATGTGAAGAGGCTTTAAGGGGATCTCAACAGGCTCAGTGAGTGGGCAAGAACATGGCAGATGGAATATAATGTGGATAAATGTGAAATTATCCACTTTGGTAGAAAAAACAGAAAGGCAGAGTATTTCCTAAATGGTGAAAGATTGGAGAATGCAGATGCTCAAAGGGACCTGGGTGTACTTGTACATGAGTCACTGAAAGTGAATGTGCAGATGCAGCAAGCCATTAGGAAGGCAAATGGTATGCTGGCCTTCATTACAAGAGGATTTGAGTACAGGAGTAAAGAAGTCTTACTCCAATTATATAGGGCCTTGGTGAGACCACACCTGGAGTACTGTGTACAATTTTGGTCTCCTTACCTAAGGAAGGATATACTTGCCATAGAGGGAGTGCAACGAAGGTTCACGAGATTGATTCCTGGGATGGTGGGACTGTCGTATGAGAAGAGATTGAGTAAACTAGGCCTGTATTCTCTTGAATTCAGAAGAATGAGAGGGGATCTCATTGAAGCATACAAAATTATTACAAGGCTTGATAGGATGGATCTTGGGAGAATGCTTCCCTTGGCTGGGGAGTCTAGAACCAGGGGCCACAGCCTCAAGATAAAGGGTAGGCCATTCAGGACTGAGATAAGAAGAAATTTCTTCACACAGAGGGTGGTGAATCTTTGGAATTCTCTACCCCAGAGGGCTGTGGAGGCTCAGTCATTGGGTATATTCAAAACAGAAGTCGATAGATTTCTGACTAGTAAGGACATAAGAAACATAACATAAGAACATCAGAAGTAGGAGCAGGAGTAGGCCATACGGCCCCTCGGGCCTGCTCTGCCATTCAATAGGATCATGGCTGATCCGAACCTAGACTCACGTCCACTTCCCTGCCCGCTCCCCGTAACCCCTAATTCCCTTATCAGCTAGGAAACTGTCTATCTCCGTTTTAAATTTATTTAATGTCGCAGCTTCCACAGCTCTCTGAGGTAGCAAATTCCATAGATTTACTACCCTCTGAGTGAAGAAGTTTCTCCTCATCTCAGTTTTGAAAGGGCAGCCCCTTATTCTAAGATTATGCCCCCTAGTTCTAGTCTCCCTCATCAGTGGAAACATCCTCACCGCATCCACCCGATCAAGCCCCCTCACAATCTTATATGTTTCGATAAGATCGCCTCTCATTCTTCTGAATTCCAATGAGTAGAGGCCCAACCTACTCAACCTTTCCTCATAAGTCAACCCCCTCATCTCCGGAATCAACCGAGTGAACCTTCTCTGAACTGCCTCGAGAGCAAGTATATCTTTTCTTAAATATGGAAACCAAAACTGTACGCAGTATTCCAGGTGTGGCCTCACCAGTACCCTGTATAACTGAAGCAAGACTTCCCTGATTTTATACTCCATCCCCTTTGCAATAAAAGCCAAGATTCCATTGGCCTTCCTGATCACCTGCTGTACCTGCATACTAACCTTCTGTATTTCATGCACCAGGACCCCCAGATCCCTTTGTACTGTAGCACTTTGCAGTTTCTCTCCATTAAGGGATATGGCGATAGGGCCAGTGAATGGAGTTGAGGCAGAAGATCAGCCATGATCTCATTGAATGGCGGAGCAGGCTCGAAGGGTCGAATGGCCTACTCCTGCTCCTATTTCTTGTGTTCTATTGTGGCGGATCGCCACCTAAACGGGCGCAATCCACCTTTCCTTCCGTGGACAATAAATCGGGCACCTTGCCTTTAAGAAGCATGCTGCCTTTAATGCATGACAAAGGAGCGGGCGTCGCCCTCAGTGTGTACACAAAAGCGCGGGCGTCGCCCCATTCTGGTTTCGGTTTTAGCAGAGAGAAGAGCTGGGGCAGCCATCTCTCAAGAGAATGTAATAAAAAGCCATGTGTTCCTCAGATCGGTTCGGCCTGCATTCGTGTTCCGCGGCAGCCTCAACATTGGTGACCCCGACGCTCAGAACGTATTCCGAGCACTGCAATGGCAGACACGAATGCAGTTTCCGTGAAACTGCCGGAGTTTTGGGAAAACCAGCCCGAAGCCTGGTTCCTCCAAGCTGAGTCCCGATTCCGGCTGCGACACATCACCACAGATGGGACGAAGTATGACTACCTCGTCGCATCACTCGATAGCTCCACAGTCACGAAGGTCTGGATAGCGCTGCAGAACTCACCAGAGGAGGGCAAGTATGCACATCTTAAGGCCGCGCTCCTTAAAAAATTTACGACCTCGACATACCAGCGAAACTGCTGCCTCCTCGACCTTCCAGGCCTCGGTGACGCCTCACCGTCAGACCTCCTCTCCCACATGCTCTCACTCACCGACGAGAGCCCACCCGGTTCCCTCTTCTGCATGCTGTTCATCCGCCAGCTACCTCCCAGCATCCGCCCAGCGATCGTGGCGTCCGGCCTCACGGACCTAGAAGCCCTGGCCGATGAGGCCGACAAGCTGCTGTCCGCTCACTCTAGCCGCGACGTCGCTCCGGACCTGGCAGCCACAGCCTGGGCGCGCCCCTCACCGGCCACCACGCGGCCACAAGGCCCAGCCACGGGGCCCACGGGGCCTTCGCACCCCACAAACCCAGGCTACTGTTACTACCATGCACGGTTCGGCGCCAGGGCACAACGGTGCACACCTCCCTGCTCCTTCAAGTCTGCCCCCGTACCAGCCCCCGCGATGGCCATGGGCCACGCGGGCTCCCTGCTGTACGTCATGGATGACAAAACCGGCCGCCGGTTCCTGTGCGACACTGGAGCTCAGCACAGCATCATCCCGGCCTCCGCCCTCGACATCCAAAAAGGCGAACGAGGACAGGCGCTGGCTGCCGCTAACGGCTTGGACATCCGGACGTACGGCACCCGCACAGTCACCCTCGACCTCGCTGGTCGCCGCTACCGATGGGAGTTCATCACTGCCAAGGTACTCTCCCCTCTCATCGGCGCAGCTTTCCTGTGCACCCACGGCCTACTGGTAGACATCCCTCGACACCGCCTCATGGACATGAACACCATGTCCCCCATCCTGGGCGCCATGGCCCCCCGTCAACCCACCGACATGGCGTCACAGTGCCACGCCCGGGCTACGGATGACTACTCGGCACTCCTGGCCGAATTCCCAGCCCTCACCAACCCAACCTTCTCCGCGGAGGTCGCCAAACACGGGGTGGAACACTTCATCCCCACCACAGGCCCCCCAGTGTACGCCCACGCCCGCAGGCTGGACCCGGCCAAACTGGAGATCGCGCGGACCGAGTTTGCCACTATGGAACAGCTCGGCATCATCCGCCGCTCCAACAGTTCCTGGGCCTCCCCACTCCACATCGCCCCCAAACCAGGCGGGGGTTGGCGCGCCTGCGGGGATTACCGCCGCCTCAACAACGCCACCACCCCTGATCGGTACCCCGTGCCGCACAGTCAGGACTTCTCGGCTAGACTGGCTCAGTCTTTTCCAAAGTCGACCTGGTGCGCGGCTACCACCAAGTCCCCGTCCACCCCGCGGACGTCCCCAAGACGGCCGTAATCACCCCCTTCGGGCTTTTCGAGTTCCTGCGGATGCCCTTCGGCCTTAAAAACGCAGCCCAGGCATTCCAACGGCTCATGGACTCGGTCCTTCGGGACCTGAAGTTCCTGTTCGTCTACCTGGACGACATCCTGGTAGCCAGTTCCTCCAAGCAGGAACACCTTCGCATCCTGTTCGGGCGCCTCAGCAACCACGGGCTCATCCTTAGCCCAGCCAAGTGCCAGTACGGCCTGGACAAGATCGACTTCCTCGGCCACCACATCACCCATGCTGGGGCCATTCCCCTGCCCACCAAGGTGCAGGCCATCCAGCAATTTCCCCGCCCCACCACCATCAAAGGACTCCAGGAGTTCCTCGGGATGGTGAATTTCTACAACCGCTTCATCCCCAAAGCGGCGTCCCTCATGAGGCCCCTGTATGAAGCCCTCCGGGGCAGGAGCGGCAAGATGGCAGTCGAATGGACGGCAGACGTATCAGCCGCCTTCAACTCCACCAAGACCGCGCTCGCCGACGCCACCCTGCTCGCGCACCCACGGCCCAATGCCAGAGTAGCGCTCACCATGGACGCCTCCGACCACGCGGTCGGCGCCGTGTACGAGCAGTGGGTCGACGGCGCCTGGCAACCACTTGCCTTCTTCAGCCGCCAACTACGCCCCCCGGAGGTCAAGTACAGCACCTTCGACCGCGAGCTCCTCGCGCTGTACCTGGCGGTCCGCCATTTTCGGTTTTTGCTGGAGGGCCACTCCTTCACTGTGTTTGTCGACCACAAACCCCTGACATTCGCAATGGCAAAGCCAACTGACCCCTGGTCCGCCAGGCAGCAGCGCCAGCTCGCGGCAGCGTCCGAGTTCACCACGGACATCCAACACGTCTCCGGCCGAGACAACATGGTAGTCGACTGCCTCTCCCGCCCCGCCATCCACGCCGCACACCTGGCAGTCGACTACGCTCAACTCGCAGCAGACCAGCTCACGGACCCTGATCTGCTCTCCGCACCTACCAACCTACCAGGGCTACGCCTGGACGACGTCGCCTGCGGCCCGACCACAGTCACGGTCAAGTGCGACATATCCCTATCTCAACCTCGGCCCGTCATCCCAGCGTCCTGGCGCCGCCGGGTATTCGAGATTCTCCACAACCTCTCCCACCCCGGCGCCCGCGCATCCATCAAATTGGTAGCCAACCGCTTTGTCTGGCGCGGCCTTCGCAAGGATGTGCGTACTTGGGCCAACTCCTGCCTAGCCTGCCAATGGGCCAAGGTGCAGCAACACACGAAAGCACCCCTCGAGGAGTTCACCGTCCCTTCACGTAGATTCGACCACATCCACGTAGACATCGTCGGGCCCCTGCCGCCGTCGCAAAGCCACACGCACTTGCTGACGATCGTCGACCGCACCACGCGCTGGCCCGAGGCAATTCCACTGACCTCTACCACCACCGCCGACATCGCCAGAGCCTTCGTCAGCACCTGGGTCGCACGGTTCGGCGTCCCCTCCGACATGACGTCGGACAGAGGTCCGCAATTTACCTCTGAACTCTGGACCGCCATCGCACGCAATCTCGGGGTGACCATTCACCGCACCACAGCGTACCACCCCCAAGCCAACGGACTGTGTGAGCAGTTCCACAGATCCTTGAAGGCATCTCTTCGAGCCAGCCTCCAGGACAGCGCCTGGACCGACCGACTCCCGTGGGTCCTCCTCGGCCTGCGCTCCGCGGTTAAAGAAGACCCCCACGCATCGGCAGCAGAGCTCGTGTATGGCCAGCCGCTGCGCGTACCCGGCGAATTCCTGCCCACTGCCACGACACCCTGGTCAGCCGACCAGCAACGCCACGACTTCGCCTCACCGGCGCTACAGTTCGCCCCGGTGCCCATTGCCCGGCACGGCGAATCCACCTCACACGTCCCGCTAAGCCTGCACCAGGCACGGTTCGTTTTCGTCCGGCACGACGCCCACTGCGGACCCCTTCAACCCCCGTACGACGGGCCCTACAAAGTGCTACAGGCTGGGGACAAATTTTTCGCCCTACAAGTGGGCGACAGGACTGAAAAAGTGTTGGTTGACCGACTCAAGCCAGCACACTCGGAGCCCGGTGAGCAGGTCCCAGTAGCTCATCCACCGCCACGCGGCCGACCTGCCCTCAAGCCAGTACACCCGGCTGCTCCACGCCCGGCCATTCCACGTCCACCAGCGTCCTACAAGAGCCGCTCTGGCCGGCCCATCAGACCGCTGCACCGTCTCGTCCACACCTCCTAAGCGGATTCTGGGGGGAGCTGTGTGGCGGATCACCACCTAAACGGGCGCAATCCACTTTTCCGTCCGTGGACAATAAATCGGACACCTTGCCTTTAAGAAGCATGCTGCCTTTAAGGCATGACAAAGGAGCGGGCGTCGCCCTCAGTGTGTACACAAAAGCGCGGGCGTCGCCCCATTCTGGTTTCGGTTTTAGCAGAGAGAAGAGCTGAGGCAGCCATCTCTCAAGAGAATGTAATAAAAAGCCATGTGTTCCTCAGATCGGTTCGGCCTCCATTCGTGTTCCAGGGCAGCCTCAACACTATGTTCTTAACACCTTGACTAAGTTTAGCCTCTGAGGTTGATCAATGCTGGCTTATGCCTAACACCTCCAACAGCTTGGGGGATGAATCAACAGAAGTGACTGCTGTTACTGACTGCAGAGACCCGCTGACCCGAGATCTTCACATTGTCTCATCAGGCATCTAACCAACCATCCGTCCAGTCGTGGCATTCTGATTCGTGAGTCGTAGATCGCTCTCTACTGTCACGGGTTGTATGTCTATTATACTCAGCTTAAACCATATGTAAACATAGAAACATAGAGATAGGAACAGGAGTAGGCCATTCGGCCCTTCGAGCCTGCTCCGCCATTCAATGAGATCATGGCTGATCTTCGTCTGAGATCAAAGCTGATCTTACCAGTTCAGTACCCCGTCCCCGCCTTTTCTCCGTAACCCTTAATCCCCTTAGCCTTCAGAAATATATCCAATTCTCTCTTGAAAATATTTATTGAATTAGCCTTCACAGCCCTCTGTGGCAGGGAATTCCACAGGCTCACCACTCTTTGAGTGAAGAAATTCTTCCTCATCTCTGTTTTAAATGATTTGCCCGCTATTTTTAGACTGTGGCCCCTGGTTCTGTGCTCCCCTGCCATTGGAAACATTCTCTCTGAATTCAGCCTGTCCAGGCCTGCCATAATTTTATATGTTTCGATGAGATCCCCTCTCAATCTTCTAAACTCCAGTGAGTACAAGCCCAAACTATTCAATCTCTCCTCGTAGGTCATTCCCGCCATTCCAGGTATCAGCCTGGTGAATCGCCGCTGCACTCTTTCCATGGCAAGAACATCCTTCCGCAGATGGGGCGACCAAAACTGTACACAATACTCCAGATGCGGTCTCACCAGCACCTTGTACAGCTGTAGTAAGGTATCCCTATTCCTATACTCGAACCCCCTTGATATGAAGGCCAACATACCATTTGCCTTCTTAATCGCCTGTTGCACCTGCATGCTCTCCTTCAGTGACTGGTGCACAAGAACACCCAGGTCCCTCTGCACTTCCCTATCTCCCAATCTATTGCCATTTAGATAATAATCCACCCTCCTGTTTTTACCCCCAAAGTGGATAACCTCGCATTTATCCACATTATAGTGCATCTGCCACGTATCCGCCCATTCCCCCAACCTGTCCAAATCGCACTGTAGCCTCCTGACATCCTCATCAGAGCCCACCCCTCCTCCTAGTTTAGTGTCGTCAGCGAATTTGGAAATATTGCATCCAATTCCCTGATCCAGATCATTTATATATATTGTGAACAGCTGGGGTCCCAGGACAGATCCTTGCGGCACCCCGCTGGTCACTGCCTGCCACTCCGAAAACGAGCCGTTTATTCCAACTCTCTGTTTTCTATCCGCCAGCCAGTTCTCTATCCACGTTAATACTTTGCCCCCAATCCCATGAGCCTTAATTTTGCATGATAATCTTTTGTGTGGAACCTTATCGAAGGCTTTCTGGAAGTCAAGGTACACCACATCCACTGGCTCTCCCCCATCTATTTTACCAGTTACTTCCTCAAAAAATTCCAGCAGATTAGTCAAACACGATTTACCCTTTGTAAATCCATGTTGACTCTGTCCGATCCTTTCCCCATTTGTCAAGTGCTCCGCTATTTTATCCTTAATAATGGACTCTAGCATTTTGCCCACAACCGATGTAAGGCTTATTGGTCTATAATTCCCTGCTTTCTCTCTACCCCCCTTTTTAAATATTGGGGTAACATTAGCTACCCTCCAATCCACGGGTACTGTTCCCGAGTCAATGGAGTTCCGGAAGATGATCCTTAGAGCATCTGCTATCTCCAGGGCCACCTCCTTAAGTACCCTAGGATGTAGTTTATCAGGCCCCGGGGATTTGTCGGCCTTCAGTCCCCTCAACTTACCCAACACCATATCCCTAGAGATACTAATTTCTGTCAGCTCCTCCCTCTCATTAGTCCCTATGTTTGCCAATATTCCTGGGAGGTTATTTGTGTCCTCCTTTGTGAATACAGAACCAAAGTATGAGTTTAATTGGTCTGCCATTTCCTTATTCTCCATGTAATATCTGATTATGCTATAAAACTGTAGCTCTTTAATAAAAAGCCTTGCAACTCCTAAGACCCTTTGGGTAATCTGTGTGTGGCCTGTGCTCCTAATCTTACAGTGATGTCAGAAGTGGAATCACAGAGTTAGGAGTTGTAAGGTTCCGGTCAGGGGGACTGGAGGAACTCGGTCAAATGCATGTGACTGTTGCTTAGACTGAGTATTTACGACTGTAGCTCTTTAATAAAAAGCTTGCAACTCCTAAGACCCTTTGGGTAATCTGTGTGTGACCTGTGATTCTAATCTTACAACGGAGATCATAGGTGCAATGGCAAGTGGGCCCGAGAGCCTCTCGGCAATGATAAGGAGAGTGGAGGAGTCCACCTCCAACATTGCACGGGGCTCTGCGCACACCATGGAGTCCATCATTACCAGTCTGCAAAGAATGGTAGACTCCCAGAGGGACTGTGGCGACCCAGACCTGACGCCACGTGTGATGGGCGAACTGGCAGCTTCCATTGCAGCACAGGCAGAAGCGACGCAACATCATAGTGCTGTAATGCAGTCAATGCTTGGTACCATCGATTCTCAGACTGCTCTCATGCAGTCTCAGCTTGATGCCATGCAAGCTCTGACTGCTGCCATTGTACTTGGTCTACCACCGTTGACCAGGGCTTGCATGGTGTCGCAACAGGCCAGCAATTTGTGCTCCAACAGATCGCTAGGGATGCTGAGGTGCTGCCCCGGGGGAGTGGCAGTGGGTCAGTGGAGTGGGAAGCTCTCTCAGGATGACAGTGTGGCGGTACCACTGGTTGTCCCTTACATTGAGACACATAATTCCCTTTAACTTGCCTTACTGTATGTTTAACTTACCTTTTGGGGCCGTTGCCCTTCTAACTTACCTGTTGGGGCCATTGCCCCTTTAAGACGCGCCCTAGCGCGCTGACATCACGTCACGTACAACGTGATGTGCGTGCACCGGCACAGCCCGGCCTAGCGTCTTTGGCCTCAACGGCCAGCCAATGGGAGCGACGCGATCTTCCGCTCCCGCGGCAAGCACCAGCACAGCCCGGCCTCTCGACCTCGGCCTCAATGGCCAGCGACGCAATGACGCGCATCACGTGACGCCCTAAGTGCGGGAAACACGAGCAACATGATGATGTCACAACACAAACGCGATGACGTCATCACGCTCCCCACAGGACTGCGAACTCAGTCCTCGTGGAGTCCCTGCTGGGACAAGGCCTACACCACAAGTGCTCCTACAGTCAGCCATCTTACCTGCTATCTTACCTGATGTAATTAGCCTGTTCCTGTAAATGAACAACTTATTTATACTTCGTCGAAGTCAAACTCTCTTATTTAGTGGCGATCCACATGAACCGCTACATTGGTGACCCCACGACGTGAGTACGGGAGCTCATCAATTCCAACGCTACAATTGGTGAACCCGTATCTGTGAACGATTTTCACGGTAGCAACGCACGCCTGAACCTCGTCTTCACTCAAGACGACCAACGCACAACCGACGAACAACCACGGAACAGCAACCGCCTAACACCGATTCCACCAAAAGTGACCCCATCTTTGCGTACGTATTCGCAATGGAAGCGCAGCTTGGAGGTGAGCCCATTTTTCACGAACGATTTCACAGAGGTAGAGCACGACCAACGGCAACCGTCATCCACCAGCCCTACAATTGGTGGGTTTGTGAACGTCTTTCACAAATGAAGCACACTATTGAAGCATCAGCTGTTCTGCTGTCGCTACCGCAATCCAGGGAGCCACGGTCTCCCTCGTGCTTTATGCAGGTAGAAGCCCTGTTCGGCGAGAACATCGATGTGGCACAGACCATGCACGTGCTCACGGTCTCCGTATTTGACTCTTCTACCGCCACACGAATCGTCCGCCTCTACGTCCAAAGCAACAGCAAGTGTACATCTCTCCAAGCGCGGGGTACAGCATGTTCGGGCCCACAAGATCGGAGCGCGCCCCGCGGGGATACCACGAGGACTCACCCCCGCAAAACACGAGGACGCACTCCTCGCGCACGAGGACCCATCCCTCGCGAACCACGAGAACCCATCCCTCGTGAACACTGACGACTCCTTCTCCGCCGACGACGCACCAGTCCTTCAGCCTGCTGGTTGTGTTACCTACTACACGATTCGGCGTGAACAAAAGTGTGCCGCCTTCCCGGCTGTTTTCTCCTAAATCTACAACTGTTACAAGTGTTGCCGCCCTCCAGGCAGAGTTAACCCCTCCTGAAAGCAACAACAACCTGGACCGTTGCCGCCCTTTCTCCAGTTTTCCCTTTAACAAACGCAAACGTCTACTGAAGCTGCACACATCGAGGGCGGGTCCAACGGGCATCCTGCGGCCGCGATCAGCCACGTGAAAGTTGCTAGCCTCACCGATCACTGATCAACGCAGCAACTCTTCCCCCTCCGTTCTGTGCGTTCCAGCCTCCCGAAGGTTTCGCTCACCCATCAACGGAGACATCGCCCACGTCCGCCCAACCTGCCCGTCACTCTGACAAGGCCTGCTGTTTCACATGTCTCCACTGTCCTTCGCCTGATGGATACGTTTTATTTGCCACGACGCGCGTAAGGATCCGCTCTCGAGCAGCATCTTCATACCTCGCCTACCAAGTCGAGACAGCATGACCGCCGTGACCACCAGCTCGTCAGACCATCTCATCCTTGAACTTTCGTTAAAGCGAATTCTGGGGGGGCCTTTGTGGCGGTATCACTGGTTGTCCCTTACTTTGAGACACATAATTCCCTTTAACTTACCTTACTGTATGTTTAACTTACCTTTTGGGGCCGTTGCCCTTTTAACTTACCTGTTGGGGCCATTGCCCCTTTAAGACGCGCCCTAGCGCACTGACATCACGTCACGTACAACGTGATGTGCGTGAACCGGCACAGCCCAGCCTAGCATCTTCGGCCTCAACGGCCAGCCGACGGGAGCGACGCAATCTTCCGCTCCCGCGGCAAGCACCGGCAGAGCCTGGCCTCTTGACCTCAGCCTCAACGGCCAGCAACGCAATGACGCGCATCACGTGACGCCCTAAGCGCGGGAAACACGAGCAACGTGATGACATCACAACACAAATGCGATGACGTCATCACGCTCCCCACAGGACTGCGAACTCAGTCCTCGTGGAGTCCCCGCTGGGACAGGACCTACACCACAAGTGCTCCTACAGTCAACCATCTTACCTGCTATCTTACCTGATGTAATTAGCCTGTTCCTGTAAATAAACAACTTATTTATACTTCGTCGAAGTCAAACTCTCCTATTTAGTGGCGATCCACACGAACCGCTACAACAGCATTCCTGCTCCCACCACTGGCATTCCACCACTGCCCTTGTCTCTGCCAGCCCAGAGTGCTGCCGCCCATGCTGAGGTGCTGCAGTCTACAGCCGGAACTTCCACATTCAAAGCTGGTCGAGGGCGTCCTGCAAGGCCATCTGAAGTTTCCCACACGGACACTCAGCAGCCTTCCACCGGCTGTGCTGCAACCACTGGGCCAATACTGCATAGGAGCATTAGAGTAGGCGAAGGCACAGTAACGAGAGGCACTAAGGGATTGCACAAGGTTAAATAGTTAATATTTTTGTTGTAAATATGTGTTCACTGATTGTTGATAAATTTATTAATCCAGTTTGGATTCTTTTGTGGTGTGTCGCATTTCAGCTTTACGCTGTGATATGGCCAGCGACGGGGATGGAATGATGGGGATGTGGTGAGCAACGGGGATCTGGGGGTTAATTCATTGGAACCGCAGTCTGATGAGGCGGTCACGGACCGTCCTTCCGGAATGCCGATTTAATGGCTGCCTCCTCCCTCGCTCCTGTTCCTCCTCTTCCTCATCCTCCTTGTTGTTCTCCTGTCTTCCTCTTCCTCCTTATCCGCCTCCTCCTCTTCCTCTCCCTCTTCCTCCTGAGGTGGTCCCGCAATCCCTGCTGGCAAGGGCTGGGCCCTCATGATGGCCAAGTTGTGCAGCATGCAGCAGACCACCACGAAATGGGACACCCGCTCTGCCAAGTACTGGAGGGCTCCTCCCGATCGGTCAGGGCAGCGGAACTGTTGCTTCAGCAGGCCGATGGTCTGCTCGATGATATTCCTGGTAGCAGCATGGCTCTCATTATATGAGTGCTGGGCAGGAGTGTTGGGGTTGCGGAGGGGAGTCATGAGCCAGGTGGAGAGCGGATAGCCCTTGTCTCTGACCAGCCAGCTGCAAGCTTGATGTGGCAGCTGGAAGAGTGCTGGCACACCAGCTGGCACAGGATGAAGGCATCATGGCTGCTGTCAGGACAGCAGGCATTGACATTGAGGATTCGCTGTCTGTGGTCGCACACCAACTGTACATTAAGTAAGTGGTAGCCGTTGCGATTACAGAAGATCTCAGGGTTGTTATGTGGTGCCCGCAAAGGCACGTGGCTGCAGTCAATGGCGCCCTGCACCGTGGGGAATCCCGCTATCCTGGCAAAGCTGCATGCACGCTCGTCCTGCTTCTCTCTGTTGATGGGGAAGGAAATGTAGTCCCTTCTCCTACTGTAACAACAACAACAACAACTTGTATTTATATAGCGCCTTTAACGCAGTAAAACGTCCCAAGCTGCTGCACAGGAGTATTTTAAGACAAACAACTTGACACCGCTCCTCATAAGGATCAATTAGGGCAGGTGACCAAATGCTTGGTCAAAGAGGTAGGTTTTAAGGAGTGTCTTAAAGGAGGAAAGAGAGATAGCGAGGCGGAGAGGTTTAGGCAGGGAATTCCAGAGCTTAGGGCCTAGACAACAGAAGGCACAGCGACCAAAGATTGAGGATGTAGAGGAGATTTAACAGAATGATACCAGGGATGAGGGGCTTCAGTTATGTGGAGAAACTGGAGAAGCTGCAATTGTTCTCCTTAGAGCACAGAAGGTTAAGAGGAGATTTGGTAGAGGTGTTCAAAATTTTGAAAGGTTTTGGTAAAATAGATAAGGGGAAACTGTTTCCACTGTCAGGAGGGTCGGTAACCCGAGGACCCAGATTTAAGCTAATCGGCGAAAAAACTGGGGGAGATGAATTTTTTTTCACACAGTGAGTTGTGATCTGGAATGCACTTCCTGAGAGGGCGGTGGAAGCAGATTCAATAGTAACTTTCAAAAGGGAATTGGATAAATACATGAGAAGGAACAATTTGCAGGGCTGTGGGGAAAGAGCAGGGGGGAGTGGGACTAATTGGATAGTTCTGTCACAGAGCTGGCACAGGCATGATGGGCCGAATGGCCTCCTTCTGTGCTGTATGATTCTACCTAAGTAACTGCATCCTTGAGTTCCAACATTGAATTTTAGAGGCAACCCAAATGTTTTCTGTCAACTAAAAACCAGCTGCAAACTTGCATGGAAAAAGAGACAGACTGAAGGGATTGATTTCAGAGGTTTCATAACAGGGGTACATGCTGCATAACAGGTTGCTTGCGAGGTTGACTGATACTGCTGTCTAAAAACACTTCAGTGTGAGGAAATGACTGTTGACTAATGGCAACTTACTCAACATCCCTCGAGGTATTTTCCATTACAGCATCTATTTAGGTTATTTTGAATGCATTAATCCGTGTGTACTGGAATCATCATTAGAAGTGATATCCCTGTTCGAAGTCAAGACAAATTAGATGATATAACCAGCAGAGTACAGCTGCAGGCAGCTGAAAGGAGGCCAACTTTCAGAAAGACGTGTTCCTCCAGAGAGCGTGCTGTGGAGAAAAGATCAAATAAACAGAGATAGTGCTGGAAATTCACAGCAGCTGAAAAGAGAGAGTGCAAGTCAGTGATTGAGGTAGCGCCCCTTCGCCAGAACTGGAGACCAGTGAGGGCCCAGGACTGATCTCCCACCTGTGCTGAGTGAGCTGATTATAGCCATGGTGGCAATAGGATTCCACGCTCAGTGTAAATTCAAACTGCCCTCAGTGCATCTTGCACCTTATGTTAAGCGCTCTGAGGTGTCCTTCGATGTGAGAGGTGTCATAAAGTATAAATTACTGCTGTTATGGAGGCCAGGATCCCTACATGTCACTAAACAGCAGCCCCTGCTGGAAGTGCGTGTGTGTGTGGAAATCAGGTGACGGTTGGAATGAGTTTGGTTGTGGTGCCCACTGTGGCTGCTAACACTCACTGCACGAGTTCACAGATGAAGAATGACTACTTCAGTGGGGGTGACTGGAATATGTGGAGTCCACCCATCCAGGGGAAGAAGGCAGTGAGTCTGTTGAGTTGACAAGAGATGGATGATGTCAAGGTCATGGGGGCAATTTTCAGCAGCACTTCAGGCACTAAAGATCTGCCGAGGTGGCCAAGATGGGGTCTAGAGCTGAAATGTCGGTTTAACCCACGTTTAGCTCAAGACGCCATCTTGGTAAAGGATTTTAAGCATGTGCTAGGAATGGCCGCCCAGAGGATCCTTCAGGGGCTGATTGCCACTTAAAATGCCTGCTAGCGCACATTAAAGAGGTTGTAATGACATTTTGGTGGGTAGCACTTCAATTAGCGTCCTCTCCTGGGGGTAAGGTACTTATGGGATTGGGGGTAAGTTACTGACTTGGATAGAGAACTGGTTGGCAGACAGGAAACAAAGAGTTGGAATAAACGGGTCTTTTTCCAAGTGGCAGGCAGTAACTAGTGGGGTACCGCAGGGATCGGTGCTCGGACCCCAGCTATTCACAAGGGCCCAGAAATTGGGGTCCCAACGCGTGAGTACGCACGGGGTATGCGCGGGAAACCGGCACTTCCGTTCCCCTGAAAGAAGGGGTTCAGAAGTTGAACGCGTGCGCCGGAGAGGCAGCGCGTGCACATCGAACTTACGTTTTTTTTGCAGGTTTCTCCGGGAGGGTAAGTCTCCAGGAGTTACACTTTTAAAAAGCAGGCATAAGGCCTGCTTTTAACAAGGTAAGTGGTGAATTAATTAAAATTAAAACATTTTCCCCACAGGTTTATTATTTTTAAATACTTTAAAGAAAGGTAAGTTTATTTTTAGCCCCATTAGAAAATGTAATTAATTTTTTCAAAAATTTAAATTACTGTTTAAAATAGTTATTTCATGTAATTTATAGTTATTTTAAAAATGTGATGTTTTAAAAAAAAATTATTTGAAGTTTTAGTGATGTTTTGGGGCTTATAGTATTTATAGGTTTGACAGCTCTTCCTGTCAAACTTATGAATGAAGCATTCCCTGCTACCATTGGCTCTCCATGGCCCACGTGATCCCAGGGGATGCATCGAACTAACTGCGCCCCTGGGATACGCAAGCACTGCGCGCTAGCAGTTGGAGGAGGCCCAGGATTGGAATCATACGCGGGCCCAAAGCTCAACGGCCGGCGCGCTAGGTAAGTGCAGGTCGGGGGCTTGCACCCGCGGGAAGCCCCTGACCCGAATTTCTGGGCCATTATATATTAATGATTTAGACGAGGAAACTAGATGTAATATCTCCAAGTTTGCAGATGACACAAAGCTGGGTGGGCGAGTGTGCTGTGAGGAGGATGCAGAGAAACTCCAGTATAATTTGGACAGGCTGGGTGAGTGGGCAAATGCATGGCAGATGCAGTATAATGTGGATAAATGTGAGGTTATCCACTTTGGTGCCAAAAACAGGAAGGCAGATTATTATCTGAATGGCAATAGATTGGGAAAAGGGGAAGTGCAACGAGACCTGGGTGTCCTTGTGCACCAGTCGCAGCAGGCGGTTAAGAAGGCAAATGGTATGTTGGCCTTCATAGCGAGAGGATTCAAGCACAGGAGCAGGGATGTCTTGCTGCAGTTCTACAGAGCCTTGGTGAGACCACACCTTGAGTATTGTGTGCAGTTTTGGTCGCCTTATCTGAGGAAGGATGTTCTTGCCATGGAGGAAGTGCAGCGAAGATTCACCAGACTGATACCTGGGATGGCAGGACTGACGTACGAGGAGAGATTGGGTCGATTGGGCTTATACTCACTGGAGTTTAGAAGAATGAGAGGGGGTCTCATTGAAACTTATAAAATTCTAACAGGACTAGACAGACTAGATGCAGGAAGGATGTTCCCGATGTCCGGGGAGTCCAGAACCAGGGGACACAGTCTAAGGATAAGGGGTAGGCCATTTAGGACTGAGATGAGATGGAATTTCTTCACCCAGAGAGTGGTGAACCTGTGGAATTCTCTACCACAGAAGGCAGTGGAGGCCAATTCAATAAATATATTCAAGAGGGAGTTAAATATAGTTCTTAAGGCTAAAGGGATCAAGAGATATGGGGAGAAAGCAGGGACAGGGTACTGAATTTGGATGATCCTCCATGACCTCATTGAATGGCGGAGCAGGCTCGAAGGTCCGAATGGCCGACTCCTGCTCCTATCTTCTACGTTTCTATGTTTCTATGTAACTGCGACCATCTGGGACTAAACAAGGCATCGATGTGGATTACAAGCGCTACATAAAGGGACACTCACCATTTAAAGGGACACTCACCATTTAAAGGGACACTCACCATTTAAAGGGAGACCCACCATTTAAAGGCATACTCACCATTTAAAGGGACACTCACCATTTAAAGGGATACTCACCATTTAAAGGGATACTCACCATTTAAAGGGACACTCACCATTTAAAGGGATACTCACCATTTCATGGTCTTTGCTGCTGGAGCTGTGAAGAGGACCTCAGAAACACATCGAGTGACTTTCTGGGACACTTTGTCGAGACTTCACCAACACTCGAGCAACACTTATTCCAGAAATTCTCTGAGGACTTCATCTAAAAATAGTAAGTGCTGTGCTACTCCACCTTATATGAGTCACCAGGAGAAAGGGAGTGCTAGGTCAAGGGCCTCTTGCTGGGGGTTCCCCTTGGTCTATACATAGAATGGGAGGAGGACATGAGGCCAGGCAGAGCAGCACCAGCTGCTGCAGGAGAGAGGGACAGGAGGGACAACAACAACAACTTGTATTGATATAGCACCTTTAACGTAGTAAATCATCCCAAGGTGCTTCACAGGAGCGTAATCAGATAAAATTTGACACTGAGCCACAGGAGTAGGTTTTAAGGAGCATCTTAAAGGAGGAAAGAGAGGTAGCAAGGTGGAAAGGTTTAGAGAGGGAGTTCCAGAGCTTAGGGTCGAGGCAGCTGAAAGCACGGCCACCAATGGTGGAGCGATTAAAATCGGGGATGCTCAAGAGGCCAGAATTAGAGAAGCACAGATATCTCGGGGGGTTGTGGGGCTGGAGCAGATTACAGAGATAGGGAGGGGCGAGGCCATGGAGGGATTTGAAAACAAGGATGATCATTTTAAAATCGAGGTGAGTACAGGAGGGTGAGGTGGTGTCCTTTCCCCCCGCAGGTACAGGACATCCCTCCTCCTCTGGACCTCCTCCACCAGGACCTCCAGTGCCGTGTCCGAGGACCTGTTCACCCTCTCCCTTGGTCCCTGAGCCATCCTGCAATGTGCCGATGTGTTCCAGCCAGAACTCTCCACACCTTCATTGGGAGTGGGTGCGAGGAGCCCACATATACTGCTCCACCAAAATTGCGTCTAATCAGCACTTGAGTGCTAAACCTGCAGGTTTCTGGTTTAGCGCCTCCAGGCAAGTTCAACCTATGGTAATCAGCAATTAGACCAAAATTGTGTGCTAAATGCAGACTCTCAAGCAGGCGTGTCTCATTAGCACTGCACCCATTTAGCGCCTGTTTTCACCCTTTGGCCAAAATAACCCTCCCATGTCTATACCACTAACTATAATAATACAACTAGTAAAATCTTCTGTGGAACATGATAATAGATCTATGGAAGAAAGAAAGAAAAAAAAAACTTTTACTTATATAGAGCCTCTCACATCCTCACGATCCCAAAGTGCTTCACAGTCAATGAATTACTAATGGATAAGGTTTGAAGTGTAGTCACTGCTGTTATGCGGGCAAACACAGCAGCTAGTTTGCAAACAGCAAAGGTCCACAACCAACAATGAGATAAATGATCATTATATGTGTTTTGCTGGTATTAGTTGGGGTGAATATTGGACCCGACACCAGGAGACCTCCTCATTCTTCTACGAATAGTGCCATGGGATCTTTTATGTCCACCTGAACAGGCAGACTGAGCCACAGTTTAACATCTTATCCAAAAGACAGCACCTCTGACAGTACAGCACTCCCTCAGTACTGCACTGGAGTGTCAGTCTAGATTACATGGATTGGGACTTGAACCCACGACCTACTAACCTCACTGAGACCATTTTCCAATGTCCTTTGTCTGATGTTATACACTGACAAGCTATAACAGAGTCCCACAAAGGCAAAAGCAAAAGGCAGCAACATTCCAACAAAAACCAACCAGTTGGTGATTCCAATGATCATTGCAATACTTACTGTACTGCCACTCAGTGAAGCCAAGTGCTAAATCACAAGATAGGCCCATCAGCTTATTTCATCTCATCCTTTAGAATACCCGCCTCACCATTTTACATCTTCTGGCTGTTTAAATCAGTCTAGTGAGCTGGTTTTATCTTCCCTTTCTGGCAACCCAACTGCTGATTGTACACTCTGTCAAAAAGTACTTCCTGGTGTCTGTCCTAGACTTGTCCTTCGCAACCCTGACCCTGTGTCCTGGTGTATCTGAAAGTATTGCTGCCATAAGCATATGAGGTGTCAGCTGTGGCTCAGTGGAAGCACTCTCGCCTGAGTCCAAAGGTTGTGGATTACAACCGCACTGCAGAGACTTGAGTATATAATCCAGGCTGACATTCCCAGTGCAGTACTGACAGAGCGCTGCACTGTCAGAGGTGCCGTCATTTGGATGAAACATTAAACCGAGGTCCTGTCCACCCTCTCGGCTGGATGTAAAAGATCCCACAGCATTATTCGAAGACGAGCAGGGCAGTTCTCCCCGGTGTCCTGGACAATATTTATCTCTCAATCAACATCACTAAAACAGATGATCTGGCCATTTATCTCAGTGCTGTTTGTGGGACCTTGCTGTGTGCAAATTGGCTGCTGCGTTTCCCTACATTACGACACTTTAAAAAGGATTTCATTATCTGTAAAGCTCTTTGGGACATCCTGAGGTTGTGAAAGGCACTATATAAATGCAAGACCTTTCCTTTTTTGTTGTTAAGGGTTTATTTTCTCTATCCTGTTAAGTCTATTATGAACCTCTGTTTTTGAGCCTGAAGAGCCCAAATTTATCTAGTTATTCCTCACAGCTCTCCCCCGCTGACACCAGGTGATTGCTCTGCACTGCCGCTAGGAACTGTTTAGTCCCCTGACATCACAGTGATCAGACTAGGAACACTGATGCAGCCTGACCAAGGCACTGTGTAGCTGCAGCGTGACTTTTGAACTTAAACGCAATTCATTTGGCAAGAGACCAATACAGTAAATGGATAATAGGGTGCAGAACTATGTATTTGTATACTCTTCTGTGCAGATCAGTCCGACCAATTACCCCGTGTCAGCCCATACAGCCTCCGTGTAGTGGACTGCTCGGTCCGTGCAGCTCTCTGTGTAACACAGTCCTTACAACTCTCATGTGATGCAGTGCGTACTCAGTACGGCTGCACTATGGAAGGATGTTGAGCTTTTTGATATGGACTTTCCAGTGCCTGTTTTTAAGGAAGACCACCCGGGAACTGAGAGATGGATGAAGGAATGGGTTTGAAGCCCTGGATTAACAGAGTGAATACTTGGTAAAAGAGCAGAACTTGGTCAAAAGTATGAACAGCAAAGGGAGAATAATTCCTGTACGGCCAATGCAATCGAAACAGAATTACAGCGAGACTCATTTGGGATCGATAGCCTACCGAGAAACTGGTCGTTTGCAGTGAAACACCAATTGAGCAAGGGCCTCTGGGTAGTAATTACCAGCTTACCCAAAACCAGAAAGCATGCTGGGCTTGTTTACAGCTTCAGAGAGAGAGAGAGTAATACGCTGTTCAGTCCATGCAGGTGCCGTGTTCAGTCTCTCCCACTTTTATTTTGTCTGCAGCACTCCACCTGCACTGTACCGTGTTTCAGGACTACCCCTCATCATTTTAAATGCAATTGTTGCACAGACACCAAAATGTTCCGCACTCAACACTAGCACAAATGGAAAAGGAAATCGGAAAAAGAGGATTAAAAAGAAGCAATTGTTGAAAAATTGGCTGTTATGAGCCTCCTAGAGACACATCGAGTGTTCTGAATAACCTCACATTGATCCTAATTGATTGTGTAAAAAACCCAGAGACGTTCGATTTTGGCTGCTGTGATTTACTGAGAGGGGAGCATTCAATCCCCTGTGTTTTGCTAACAGCTTTGATTGTGGTCACTGTTATGACTTCTGCTGGTGGCTCTCAGTTACGTAGAGCACGCAGGTCTTGTTTTCTCAGTCTTCTCCCTAAACTTGATTGCATGCTATGATTCTAACTTGAGCTCAATCAAACCTCTGCTGCCCGTATCCTAACTCACACCGGGTCCCATTCACCCATCATGCCTGTGCTCGCTGACCTACATTCGCTCCTGGTCTGGCAGCAGCTCGATTTTTAAATTCTCATCCTTGTTTTCAAATACCTCCATGGCCTCACCCCCTGCCCCATTTCTGTAATCTCCAGCCCTACAACCCTGTCAGATTACGGCACTCCTCCAATTCTGGTCTCTTGCACATCCCTGATTTTTATCGCTTATCATTGGCAGCCGTGCCTTCAGCTGCCTAGGTCCTAAGCTCCGGAATTTCATTCCTAAATCTCTCCGCCTCTCTACCTCTCTCTGCTTCTTTAAGGTGCTCCTTAAAATCTACCTCTTTGATCAAGCTTTTGGTCATCTGTCTTACTATCACCTTATGTGGCTCGATGTCAAATTTTGTTTTATAACGCTCCTGTGAAGCACCTTAGGATATTTTACTATCTTAAAGGGGCTATATAAATACAAGTTGTTGCTGTTGTTCCTCTCCTAAAGATGCTGACTCTGGTTAGGGATCAGTTGCATGCTTGCCAGCAATCACTACTGCCTCGCCTTTATTGATGAATGAGCCCAGGCAGTGACTTTTGGTCATTTATTCAGCCAAGGAAGATCCTCAGGAGAAGACAGAAGAAAACTAGGGGAAGCTTCTTTGCTACTTTTTCTTTTCCTATTTCCTGTTGTAAAGTAAATAAACAAATTGGATTTAAATCTGAAAATGACAGTCATTGGGAACAAGCGGCAGAGTAGGGAAAATGGTTGTTGAAAATGAATCATCTCAGGCTTAATCCTGGTGAATTTATAACACTATTATGGTCAAAACATCTTCACCTATTTACTAACCCAAATTAAAAATTTATCAGAAAGAAAAAGAAAGAACTTGTATTTATATAGCGCCTTTCACGACCTCAGGACATTGCAAAGTGTATCACAGCCAATGAAGTACTTTTGAAGTGTATTCACTGCTGTAATGTAGGAAACACTGCAGCTAATTTGCGCACAGCAAGCTCCCACAAACAGCAATGCGATAAATTACCGGATAATCTGTTTTAATGGTGTTGGTTGAGGGATAACTGTTGGCCAGTGTAGGGGTCGCAAAATCCCCTCAGCCCCCGAAGATCGGGAAATACTAATCCACATCGTGGACGAAGACCTGTGTGATTTAAATTGTCTCTGGGTTGGACAATGTTTTAAAACATACCCAGAACCGCAAAAGGCTGCGTTAAAAAGCTCGTAAGCTGGGCAGCACTTGGACACTGGAATCAAAGAACTTTGTGAAAATCGCACACTTTAAGATTGTACATTTTATTAAAAGATGTACTCTTGAGTTTTGGACTGTTTAAATTGCCCAGGGCATAAAAATGGCTGAATAGACCTCATGGAAACAGAATTATAAAAAGGCAGCAGAACAGGACAGACAGGCTGTTAGCAAATGAAAAAGCTCAGCGCTGCCCTGTAATGGGTTTGAATGGAGCCCGAGCTGTCAATCACCCTGTGGTATTGGGCGGGTCCGGTAACCTACAAGCTGCTTGTTTACACTGGGGAGTAGCCCGTTTGAATCAGCCAATCATCGGACAGCAAGCACAATGGGTTGTTTACACACATCCATTCACTGAAATTGACTTTACTACGTGATGTCTCCATGTATGAATGGACGAAGTTAAAAGCCCTTCTCTTGTGTATTCGGACTTTTCGGCACAAAATTGCACATGGACCTTTTCGGCGCAAAAACAGCAGGGACTCCCAGGGTATAAAGATTAAGCCCAGGAAGTCCTCTCTCTCTCTTTTACTCTTTGGACTGCAGGTGAGCAAGGCTTCTGACCCACTAGCAAGACAATCTAGTGAGAAGTAAAGGGGTGGTAATTTAAGGGAAATGTTGCTAAGATTGTAAGATTAACATTGTAGCCATTTATCCCTTGTTTTTTGCCGTCTGCCTTCCCCTGTTAAGCAATTTTACCATGATTACTTTGATTGTGTGGTGTAGTTTCTTTAGTTTTAATAAAATTTGACTTTCTTGCATCCAGACCATTTGTCCGTTGTAATGTATCATTAATTATAAGTTGCTCCAGTCAGAACTGGAAGGAGGGTTTAGCGAATTGAAACCGCTGATTGGAATTGGTCACAGTGCAGTGGCAAGGCTGCCTGACCAGGTAAATTACCGTAAACCAGGTAAAGGATGCCCCCCTACAAATTGACGACCACGGCAGGACTGGAGGCAGTTTTTGATATGATAAGTGGTCTGGATCTGGAGAAAGCATCAGCTCTTGCTTTTCTTGCTTTCAGTCTGTGGGTAGCCCTGCAGAAGTTAGCGGCAGCGTGTAAGCTGAACTTTTATAGTATAGGTGGCTGGGTTAAGAAGGGTGAGATGAGGGTGCGGGAGGAGGTTACAGAGGCCAAGAATTGGGAGTCAGAGTTTGAAAAATGCCAGGCGGAGGTAGAACGCTTCATAAGAGAGGTGAATGAGGCCAGAGATAGTGGGATGAGGGTGCGGGAAGAAAATGCACGCCTCACACTAAAGGTCACGAAATGCCAGGCAGAGATAGAGCGCCTTGTGCAGGAAGTCACAGAGGCTAGGGACAGTGAGATGAGGCTACAGGAGGAAAACGCACACCTCACCCGAGAAGCTAGCGAGGGCAAAAGCCACGCGAGGCACAAGATAGAGTTCCTAAAGTGCCAAATTACAGAAGCAAAGAGTAATGAGATGAGACTGCGGGAAGAGAATGCCCGCCTCACCTCAGAAGTAACAGAGCAGGAGGAAGTGGTTAGGGAGGTAAAGGCAGCTTATAAGCTGGCCTGCGACCAAAGGTTTAGTGGAGCAGATCATACCCCATGTAACAGAAAGATAGAGAGTTTGGGTGTGGAGTTATTAAGGACTAAAGGGATGGTATGTCTCATAAGTCCGAAGGGAAGTCCGTCGGACAGTACCAGCAGCCTAAATCAAACCGCCCCACAGGCAGCAGCCAGAACAGAGCTGGTTAGGGAATTAGAGATCCCAAGACCGCAGCCCACAGCTCCGAGTTTTGAGGAGCTCTGGCAGCAAGAAGGGGTGGACAATGGGGTGGTAGGAGAGTGCCAGCAGGTCCCGCTAGGCAGGCGGGGACCAGGACCAGTGTACCCCCTCCGACAACGGAGGTACGGTCCGCCCATGAACGATAATGACCCAGGGGCTGTTCAGCATACCTATCTGGTACCCTATGATACCTAACAGCTCAGAGGCCTGGTGAAACATATTCCCCTGCTCTCCGAAAAGGGAGACCCCTCAACGCACTTCCAAGAGATAGAACAGGCAGCCTGTGTTAACGGCTGTGATGACGAAGAGAAAGCCAAAATGTTGCTTTTCTCTGTAGATAGTAAGCTCTATCAGACCCTTTTGGATGAGGCTAAGAGAGGGCAAAAGGGTTTTGAGGATCTAAAGGAGGAAATACTGGAAGCCATGGGCGTGAACGATGGCAGCCCATTTGATCGCATAGGGAAAACACTGCAGAAGGAAGGGGAGACCCCACAGGCATTTGCAGACAGGCTGTGGCCAGTCTACAACAGCGCGTGTACAGGGGGACAAGGTAGGGCACACCTGAACCAGCGGCAGCGGACCCAATGGCTTTGTTGCCTGGTGTCCAATTGCCTGCCCCAGATAAAAGCAAAGGTTGATACTTGGTTTGACCACCGAGACCCCCTAGCAACCGAAGAGACTGTAATCCAGCAGCTCACGGTAGCATATAGGAACGGTAGGAATAGTGGGACGCCCCAGCAAAAGGGTAAGGTCCACAAGGTTAAACCTGGGGCTCAATACAAGAAAGAGTGGCGCCAGGAGGGGAGCCATCCCTCCCAGAACAAGGTCACTTGTTACAGGTGCGGGGAGGATGGCCACTGGCGCAGGGATTGGAAAGAGCCTGGGAGAGACGATAAAGCCAGGACCCCCGCAGCCCCAAATCAGAAGGCAGAGACAGAAATTCCTCCCGATACAGTCAAGTCCGTCATGGAGTCGATAAAATCTTTCCTCAGGGCCAATCAGGGAAAGGTAGCAGCCATCAGTGGTGCTACAGCCCCCTCGCCCACCTCTGCCTCCCCACAATGACTGGAGCCCGCGCAGCCTGTCCATCTGTGTAATCTCCGGTATGACGAATGGAAGAGACCGCTCGTACAGATGGACGTAGAGAAGGTTACAGGTGTAATGATATCAGCAAATAGTGATGGTATTTGCCTGTTTGATTATTTATGCCTTACCAGCATATTTGCCTGATTGATTATTTATGCCTGACCAGCAGAGGGCATGTGAGAGACAAGCAGTTTAGTTTTAGTTTTGTTATGGATGGATCTCTAAGATGGTGTCTCCTGTAATGCTGTTAACTGAGTTGAACAGGCTTTAGTAAATAGACATTCTCTTTCATCAATGTGTCGTCATTGAACCCACATACAAATCAATACATGGTGTCAGAAGTGATTGAAAGAGATGAAGAGGAAAAATCTGAAGTTAAAACAGCTCTCCACATATTAGCAAGCCAAAAGAGAACATCGTTACTTACCATTGGAGAATAGCTAATGAAGTGAAAAAATGGTAGGATTACACCCACCGGCGAAGCTTCAGTTGACAGGTAATGTGGCTGAAAATTGGAGAAGGTTCAAACAATGTTTGGAGTTGTATTTATCAGCAATCGGAGCTGACGAGAAAAGTGATAAACTGAAAGCGTCAGTGTTCTTACATGTCGTGGGTGATGAAGCGCTGGAGGTGTATAATAACTTTACATTCGCTGCTGATGGAGACAAAATGAAGTTGGATAAAATAATGGAACAGTTTGAGGCCTACTGCATACCTAAACGTAACGTGACATTTGAGAGGCACAGATTTTCACATGTGTACAGAAAAGGGGTGAGACTATTGATCAGTGTGTGACTGAACTGAGAAACTGAAGCAAAACGTGTGAATTTGGGGGACTGACAGACTCGCTGATAAAAGACAGACTGGTGTGTGGTATTCCAGATAATGGTCTAAGGGAAAGACTGCTAAGAGAGCAAAATCTAGACCTGGGAAAAGCCATAGCACTGTGTAGGGCTACAGAGACTGTGAAGTCGCAGGCAAAGGAGCTGTTCAGTGACAGTAGCTGCAACGTGGATGCAGTGAGAATGAACGGACACAAACCGTTTAACAAAAAGAGCGCCAATGTGAAAAAAGAGGCGTGGCCAGCGAACAAAAATGAAAGGCACAATCGAAAGTCATGTGGTCGATGCGGTACACAGCATACACCAAAAAAGTGTCCAGCATATGGTAAAACATGCAATAGTTGCAACAAAAACAACCATTATGCCCGTTATAAGAACCAAGCGCAACAAAGCAAGGTCCATACAGTAGATGAAAGCGAGATAGAGGAGTTCAATGTGGATGTTGTGTCTGAAAACAAAAAAGAAAAAAGAGACTGGGTGTTGAAACTAAAAGTGAATGACATACATATTCCATTTAAATTGGATACTGGAGCACAAGTTAATGTGATATCAGAGACTGATTTTAAGAAAATTAGACCCAGACCAAAGGTACATGGAATAAAAGTGAAAGTGACAGGATACTCAGGTACCAATATACCAGTGAAAGGAAGATGCATTGTCAAAGTGACACACAAGGACAGAGAGCACACGCTAGCATTAATCGTGGTGCCAAAGGATGTGCAGGCCATACTAGGTATAATAGCCTGTGAGAGACTGAACCTGGTAAAGAGAGTCCTCGTTGTGGAAAGCGAAGGAGAGACAGTCTATGATGAACTCATGAAAGAGTACAACGACCTCTTTCAGGGTCTAGGCTGCCTTCCAGGCGAACACACGATCAGAGTAGATAAAAGTATGCCAACAGTCATACATCCATGCAGAAAAGTTCCGTTTGCTCTTCAAAAGCAACTGAAGGCAGAGTTGGACAGGATGGAAAGCCTGAACGTGATTCAGAAGATAGATGAGTCAACTGAGTGGGTGAGTTCCCTCGTCATTGTGGACAAAAAGAATGGAAAGCTCAGAATTTGCCTGGATCCAAGAGATCTAAACAGAGCAATAAAGAGAGAGCACTTCAAGCTTCCTACACGTGAGGAAATCATGTCACAGTTTGCAAATGCAAAGTATTTCAGCAAGTTAGATGCATCATCAGGATTTTGGCAGATGAAACTGGACGAGGCAAGTTCAAGACTGTGCACGTTCAACAGTCCATTTGGCAGATACAGATTCCTAAGGTTACCATTTGGCATTGCCTCAGCTCCTGAAGTGTATCACAAAACTATCCATATGATCTATGAGCACCTGGAGGGAGTTGATACATCAATGGATGACATCATAGTATGGGGAACCACGAGAACTGAGCATGACGAGAGACTGAAAAAAGTGCTGGAAGCAACAAGGAAAACAAACCTGAAGCTGAATAGAGAGAAATGCCAGCTCGGGGTAGCAGAACTGACATTCGTGGGAGATATCCTTAGCAGTGAGGGCATCAGACCAGATCCCAGAAAGGTGTCCGCTATTGAGAATATGCCAAAGCCACAATGCAAAAAGGACGTGCAGAGGTTTAATGGAATGATCAACTACATGGGTAAATTCATATCCAACCTCTCAGAAAAGATGGCGCCACTGAGACGAATAACTGAAAAGAACATAGAATGGGAATGGAATCATGAGCATGAGAAGTCATGGAGCGATCTAAAGAAACTGCTCACAGAGGAACCAGTTCTGAGGATTTATGACCCAGTGAGACCCATCAAGATATCATCAGATGCATCACAGAGTGGGCTCGGTGCCGTTCTTCTGCAAAAATATGACGACTGGCAACCTATTGCATATGCATCGCGCTCAATGACAGACGCGGAGACGCGATATGCTCAAATAGAAAAGGAGCTGCTCAGCTTCACATACGCCTGTGAAAGATTTCACCAGTTTGTGGCAGGACAAGCAATCAGTGTAGAGACTGACCATAAGCCCTTGATTGCATTGTTCCAAAAGCCACTAAATAGCTGTCCGCTTAGAATACAAAGAATGATGATCAGGCTGCAACGCTATACATTGAATGTTGCGTACACACCGGGTAAGCTGATGTATACAGCAGACACGTTGTCCAGAGCTGTAGACCCAAGTGAGCCCGCAAACACCAAAATGGATGAAAAAGTGAACGCCTACGTGGACATGATCACAAGTGCACTGCCCATAGCAGATGCAAAAATGGAGCTCATAAAGACTGAGACAAACAAAGATGAAACAATGAGACGACTGAGGAAAAGCATCTTGGATGGATGGCCCAACATGAAGCAAGACTGCTCACCTGACATGGCAGAGTACTGGAACTGCAGGGCGGAACTATCAGTGGTCGAAGACATCATCTACAAAGGAAGTAAAATAGTTATCCCAAAGAGTCTGAGAAAAGAGATGCTAAAAAGGATCCATGGAGGACATCTGGGAATCGAAAAGTATAAGAAAAGAGCACGAGAGGTGATGTACTGGCCACGAATCAACCAAGATGTGACAAATGAGGTGTCAAACTGCACATTATGCCTGAAATATCGAGCGAGCAATCTGGTAGAACCACTAAAGCCACACCCAGCGCCAGACAGACCTTACCAGAAGGTAGGCGCTGACCTATTCGTATGTCAAGGGAAGGACTATCTTGTAGTCACAGACTATTACTCCCTGTATCCAGAGGTTTGTAGACTGTGCACCACCACTGCAGATGCTGTGATAACATGTATGAAAGCCATATTCTCCAGACATGGCGTGGCAAGCGAGGTCTTCACAGACAACGGACCCCAGTTTTACAATGCAAGTTTCCGACACTTTGCCAAAGAGTGGGACTTTGTCCACACAACGTCAAGTCCTCACTTTCCACAGTCCAATGGATTAGTGGAAAAATCGGTCCAGACAGTGAAAAGACTGATGTACAAGGCAAAAGACAGTGGAACTGACTTCTACCAGAGCATGCTTGTATACCGCACAACGCCGCTCGAGTGTGGTATGTCACCAGCCCAACTCCTTATGGGACGTCTGCTAAGGTCAAACCTACCCATCCCGGAGAACGTCCTGAAAACAAAAGAGGGGGAGAAAGTGAGGAAGTTCAAAGAACAACAGAAAGAAAAGCAAAAGTACTACTATGACAGAGGAACACAAAACCTACCTGAACTCCACACTGGTGACCAAGTAAGGTTCAAAGACAAAACAAACATATGGACTCAGAAGGGAACTGTCCTGAGTGAAGTTCAACCAAGATCATGCACCATTCAGACAGATGAGGGTGCTGTTCTGAGAAGAAATCGTCGGGATCTTCTCATGGGACCAGCCACAGCAGGTCAAAAGACTGATACTGTTGAACAACCTGATCACACAGCAGGTCTAAAGACTGATACTGTTGAACAACCTGATCACACAGCTGAGAAATCATCATCTGAGGCAACAACTCAGATTCAAGGACAATCAATCAGAAAATCCTCAAGACGCGTGAAGCCTCCTGAGAGACTCATTGAGCAAGTTTAAGGACTCTTGTTATAGAAGGAAGTAATGTTATCTTATTCTCTCTTCAAGTTCTAGTGTATTTACATATTTCATGTGAACACACAAAACAAGGTTAACTAACTTTGATAATGATAATGATAACGTAAGTTCATTAAGTGTTACAGTTAAAATGCAGAGTAATACAAAGAAAACATGTTGTTAGATAAAAGTAAAATACTTTTGTTTTAAGAAAGGGAGATGTAATGATATCAGCAAATAGTGATGGTATTTGCCTGTTTGATTATTTATGCCTTACCAGCATATATGCCTGATTGATTATTTATGCCTGACCAGCAGAGGGCATGTGAGAGACAAGCAGTTTAGTTTTAGTTTCGTTTTAGATGGCTCTCTAAGATGGTGTCTCCTGTAATGCTGTTAACTGAGTTGAACAGACTTTAGTAAATAGACATTCTCTTTCATCAATGTGTTGTCATTGAACCCACATACAAATCAATACAACAGGGACTTAACTATTGGATATGGGGGCATCATGCACCATGATCCATACAGATAATCCCACCACCTCACCTCTGTCTAACGGGGTTCCATACATACTATCGGGATTCACCGGTCAGGAGCAGGCGGGGGTATACTCCAGACCCCTCTCAGTCCATCTGGGCATGCTCCAAACTAAGTGGACGTGCATCCTGGCAAAGTGGAATAAGGAGGAAGGAAAGGGGATCCTAGGGGCCGACTTCATGATGAGCCATGGGATCCTCATGGATCTCCACAACCATTGCCTTTGGGGGGCTAGCACAGACAGGGAAGAAGGTGTAGTGGTCATCCCGGGCAAGGAGGGTAAAGGGACCTTGTGTACTGTGAAGCCCAAAGAAGGTTACGACCTCGGGCTCATGGTAAATGGTGTCCCGGAGGCACTGCAGGCAGTCGTGCAGGCAAACCTCACAGCGTTTGCCATCCATAAACACAGGGTTTGTGGTTAAAATAGACGGGGACCCCATGGCCCAACCACAGAAGCAGTACAATTTCCCCAAGGAGGCAGAACCCGACATGGAGGCAGCCATCACCTCCTTAGTTAAACAGGGAGTGTTGAGGCCCATAGCCACTCATGTTAATTCTCCACTTTGGCCGGTTAGGAAACCGGACAATTCATGGAGAGCCACGGTGGACTATCGGGTGCTTAACAGCAATATCCCCGCATGTGCCCCCACAGTAGAAGCAGTGGCTAATCTTATTAGCAGTATTCCAGCATCCGCGAACACATTCACAGTGCTGGACATTTCGAATGGGTTCTGGTCCATTCCTTTAAAACGGGAGGACCAATATAAGTTTGCCTTCACCTTTAAGGGACAGCAGTATACCTGGAACTGTCTGCCACAGGGTTTCCACAACAGCCCCAGCATCTTCCACCAATGCATTAAGGATAGTTTAAAAGAGTTCAGTCAGCCCACTCAGTTACTGCAGTTTGTGGATGACCTGCTCTTATTTACCGACTCGGTCGAGGAGCATGGCCCACTACTGGCTGAGCTGCTGGAGCTGCTGCAGAGAAAGGGGTTTAAAGTCAACCCCAATAAGGCGCAGATCGGTCAGCAAGAGGTTAAATTCCTGGGTCTGACTGTCCGCACAGGAGAGAGGGCCACAGATAAGGCAAGGAGGGAAGCGGTCCAGGAGTTACCGATTCCCAATTCAGTAAGAGGGGTGAGGTCGTTCCTGGGATTGACGGGGTACTGCAGGGATTTTATAGAGGACTATGCAGCCACAGCGGCCCCTCTGCTCCGTGATGAAATATATGCCTTCATCAGCCCATGTGTTTTTACCTGCTTTGTATTGTGTGAACCGCCCCCTTTTGTTCCTATTGTGTGTATTGGCTACGCCCCTGTCTTTTGCCATATAAAGGTCTCAAGAGCTGTATGAGTCATTTCTACCAGACGAACCCGATGTGGGAAGACCTGCAATGCTGCAATGTTCTTAGTGATTAAAAGCCTTCAGTTGAATCCTTTAAACTCCTTGTCTTTGAGTCATTGATGGCATATCAATTTTAATCACTAAAACACCAAGATGGATCGACTCCTGAAACCAGAGCGCTTGGATCTGGACCCCCATGCCTCAGACGCAGCCACACAGTTCGGACACTGGTTCCAATGCTTCGAATTTTTCATTGCAAACTCATCCACCGCCATAGCAGCCGCAACCGCTACCGGAGACATGAAACTGGGAATCCTGCGAAACTGGGTGAGCCATCGGGTCTCCCCTTTCATCCAAGATGCCACCAGCTATGGGGATGCCTGCACCATTCTGAAGGCCCACTACGTGCAGCCAATAAATGAGGTGTACGCCAGGCATCTTCTGACTACTCGCATGCAGCGGCATGGTGAGTCACTAGAGGACTTTATACTAAGCCTAAAAGTACTGGGCAGAGACTGTAACTGTAAGGCCGTGTCTGCCATCGTGTACACGGAGGAGCTGATTCGAGACTCCTTTATTGCGGGCCTCAGTTCAAATTACATTCGGCAGAAACTGCTTGAAAAGGAGGGACTGGACTTAAAACAGGCTATAGATATAGCGCGATCGCTGGATATGGCCCAGAGGAACTCTGAATCCTGTTCCCCAGGCCACGCGGCCCACTCCGCCTCGTGCGCGCCATGGGGTCCGCCATCTTGGAAGCCATCTTCACCTCCCAGGTCTCAGGCCAGCCCAGCACCATCGGAGCCCCAGCCTCCACCCAGGAGCCCCACTACTGCCGCGATGCATCGGGGCCCGAAATGCTACTTCTGCTGCCAGGACAAACACTCCAGGCATCTGTGCCCAGCGAAGGGCACCACCTGTCTTAAATGCGGGAAGAAAGGACATTTCAGCAAAGTCTGCAGAGGGAACCCCGCCTCCAACTCCACCACCGCCACGTGCGCGCCGTGGGGGCAGCCATCTTGGATGCCATCTTGTCCACCCTCATGGAGTCCACCATCTTGCCCCGACTACGCGGACCTCCAGGACCCACTGGTGGCCTCGATCACAGTGGATCAATCCAGGCCACATCCGTTGTCTAAATCGATGATGGACATAGAGGTAAACGGGAACAAGGTTAAATGCTTGATTGACTGCGGGAGCACCAAAAGCTTTATTCATCCTAGCCTGGTAAAACGACTTTCACTAACGATAGTCCCCACACAGGGTAAAATCGCCATGGCCGATAAGACTCATACCTCAAAAATTACAGGTTTCTGCGCGGTTATGTTGTCGGTAAAAGGCAATGATTACAGAGATTTTAAACTATTGATGATGCCAGATCTCTGTGTGAGCGTGATCTTGGGTCTGGACTTCCAGTGCCACCACCAAAGTATCACGCTTACCTATGGTGGGTCCCAGCCGCCCCTCACAGTGTGCGGTCTGGCTATCCTGAAGGTCAAGCTGCCCTCTCTGTTCGCCAACCTCGCACCCAACTGTCGACCCATAGCGACCAAGCGTAGGCGGTACAGCTGGGAAGATAGACGGTTCATTGCGTCGGAAGTAGAAAGACTCAAGCGGGAGGGTATCATCGAATGCAGTACCAGCCCGTGGCGCGCCCAGGTAGTAGTAGTTAAGGGTAGCGAAAAGAAGCGGATGGTGATAGATTATAGCCAGGCGGTTAATCTATACACCCAGCTAGACGCCTACCCTCTGCCCCGCATAGCGGATATGGTTAACCAAATCGCGCAATACCGGGTGTTTTCCACCATCGACCTAAAATCGGCATACCACCAGCTCCCCATTAGGCCGGAGGACCGTCCATACACCGCCTTCGAGGTGAACGGACGCCTCTACCACTTCCTCAGAGTCCCCTTTGGGGTAACGAACGGGCTCTCGGTCTTCCAGCGGGAGATGGACTGCATGGTCGATGAGAACCAGTTAACAGCCACCTACCCATACCTAGACAACGTCACCATCTGCGGCCACGACCAGCAAGACCACGACTCGAACCTCGCGAGATTTCTGAAAAACGCCCTCAGACTCAATCTCACCTACAACAAGGATAAGTGTGTCTTTAGCACCACGCGCCTCTGTATCCTGGGCTGCGTGGTGGAAAACGGGGAAATCGGTCCAGACCCCGACCGATTGCACCCCCTACGGGAGCTACCCCTACTAAACACTCCCAAGGCCCTGAAAAGGTGCCTGGGGTTCTTCTCCTATTACGCCCAATGGGTCCCCAATTATTCCGACAAGGCCCGTCCCCTCCTGAAATCAACGTCCTTCCCGCTCATGGCCGAGGCCCACGCCGCCTTCAACAGCATTAAACACGACATTGAGAAGGTCGCGCTGTGGGCAGTGGACGAAAACATCCCTTTCCAGGTCGAAAGCGATGCGCCCGACTTCGCTTTAGCAGCCACCCTCAACCAGGATGGGTGGCCCATAGCCTTTTTCTCAAGAACCCTCCAAGGGCCCGAGATCAGGCACTCCTCGGTAGAGAAGGAGGCCCAGGCCATAGTGGAGGCAGTGCGGCACTGGAGGCACTATCTAGCCGGCAAACGCTTCACCCTGCTTACCGACCAGCGGTCGGTAGCCTTCATGTTTAACAACAAACAGAGGGGGAAGATCAAGAACGACAAAATTCTCAGGTGGAGGATCGAACTCTCCACGTTTGAGTACGACATAATATATAGGCCGGGGGCCCTCAACAAATCCCCCGAGCCCTATCACGAGGGATGTGTGCCAGCATCCAGGGGGACAGGCTACATGGCCTCCACAATGGCCTCTGCCACCCGGGGGTCACCCGGCTATTCCACTTTATAAAATCCCGTAACCTGCCCTATTCCATCGAGGAGGTCCGGTCTATGACCAGGGACTGCCGCACCTGTGCGGAATGCAAGCCCCGTTTTTTCAGGCCCGACCGAGCCCACCTGATCAAAGCTACACAGCCATTTGAGCGCCTGAGCTTAGATTTCAAGGGACCACTCCCCTCCACCGACCGCAATGTGTACTTTCTCAACATTGTGGACGAGTACTCCCGCTTCCCATTCGCCTACCCCTGCCCAGATATGACCAGTGCCACGGTCATCAAGTGCCTCGGCAACCTGTTTTGCACGTTCGGCATGCCTAACTACATCCACACTGACAGGGGGGCGTCGTTCATGAGCGATGAACTGCGCCAATACCTGCTGTCAAAGGGGATAGCCACGAGTCGGACCACTAGTTATAACCCCCGGGGTAATGGGCAAGTGGAGAGGGAGAACGCGACAGTGTGGAAGGCGGTCACCTTAGCACTAAGGTCGAAAGGCCTCCCCACCTCCCACTGGCAAGAGGTCCTCCCAGACGTACTCCACTCGATAAGGTCGCTACTGTGTACTGCTACTAACGCCACTCCTCACGAGAAGATGTTTGTTTTTCCCCGCAAATCAACCTCAGGAGTGTCCCTACCCTCGTGGCTCTCCACCCCAGGGACAGTCCTGTTACGGAAGCATGTGAGGGGCCACAAAACAGATCCCCTCGTGGAGGCAGTACACCTACTCCATGCAAACCCACAGTATGCGTACGTCAAGCATGCCGACGGGCGTGAAGACACTTTGTCCATAAAGGACCTCGCCTCGGCAGGAAGCGACGACGACCCATCACCACCACCCCCAGAAGAACCTCCACCATCCCCAGAGGTATCCTCACCACCCCCAGAAGTACCTGCAACACCCCCAGCACATGGGTATGCCCAGGAGGGCACCACGGACTCCCGGTCGGAACCCGAGGTACTGTTGCGACGTTCAGGAATGACTATCACACCCCCGGACAGACTAAATCTGTAGAAGGGGTGAATGTGATGAAATATATGCCTTCATCAGCCCATGTGTTTTTACCTGCTTTGTATTGTGTGAACCGCCCCCTTTTGTTCCTATTGTGCGTATTGGCTACGCCCCTGTCTTTTGTCATATAAAGGTCTCAAGAGCTGTATGAGTCATTTCTACCAGACGAACCCGATGTGGGAAGACCTGCAATGCTGCAATGTTCTTAGTGATTAAAAGCCTTCAGTTGAATCCTTTAAACTCCTTGTCTTTGAGTCATTGATGGCATATCATCCGTCTCCTACACAAGGGAGTGGAGTGGTCCTGGGACGAGGGATGCCAGGCGGCATTTGTTAAGTTAAAGGGAGACCTGCAGACCGCACCAGCCCTAGGAGCGATAGATGGGAAAAGGGAGTTTTTTCTGGAGGTAGCAGCCAGTGGGGATAGCCTGAGTGCTGTGCTGCTCCAAGAGCGGCACGGTAGGCTGAGACCCATGGTCTATTCCTCCAGAATACTCACTGATGTGGAGAGGAGCTACTCAATATGTGAAAGGCACCTTTTAGCCACATATTGGGCTGTGAAGAAATCCCGGACCTTCACAGGCACCTCTCCCATCACCCTCCTCACACACCACACACCCACTCAGATGCTTTTGGATGGGAGGATTAAAGATGGGACAGTCAGCATCATCCGCATTGCGCACTGGATCCTTCTCCTCTCACAGATGGATCTGAAGGTAAAGGGCCTTTGCGAGCCAAAGCTTGTGGCCAATATGGTATACCCTGGAACAGCCCATCGATGTTCCATAGATGGGGTATGGGAAGTGAACATAGGTTTACGGGCCGGGATACATCCCACGGGCCACGAGATCTATGTAAACGGTTCCAGTATGGTATCCGCTGGAGTACGACTCACGGGTTGCGGTATCTTTGACCCAACGGCAGACCTTGCCTTGGCAATCAAGCTCCCTAATACCATGAGTGCCCAGCAGGCTGAACTGTCCGCGGTGATGTACGTGGTTACACACCCCGACATCTTCCCTACCCTGTATACGATTTGCTCTGACAGTATGTTCACTTGCAACTCGTGTACGGAGTACCTGGCCATCTGGTCCCGTCGTGGGTATACCTCTGCCGACGGGAAGCCCTTGACAGTAAAGCCCCTGCTGGAGGAAATCCTGGCAGCTGTGGGGGAGGAAGGTGCAGTTTTCATCCATAAGGTGAAAGCCCATTCCTCCACAGAACCCCGCAGCCAGGGCAACCAGCAAGCCGATATGCTGGCCAAGGAGGGTGCACGTGCTGGCACTTTCTGGGGCCCATATGAGTCCGGGCCAGTGGCAGCGATTACAGGCAGGGATGGGACATAGGGAAAATCAGGAATAGTGTTGGCCCCAGACCTTAAAACGGTGCAGGCACAGGACCCCGTCCTAAAGGCAATAATTGCGCAGTGACGGAGGGCAAAAGTATAGAGGGCCCCTACAGCACAACCCCTCTCACTGTAAGGGAGGGCATGCTGTTCAAGGCAGAACAGTGGGTAGTACCCCAGCAACACCGGAGGGAGTTCCTTCAGCTGGTGCATGAGGGGCTGGGAGCGGGACACCCCGGGCCTGAGACCACCTGGCAATGGTTGGAACAGGCCGGATGGTGGCCAGGACTCTGGGATGATGTCCGCGAGTTCTGCGCTAGCTGTCTTGTGTGTGCAGCAAATAATCCCGATCCCCACAAAAGGAAGGTGCCCATGGGACACATTAGGAGGGTCGAGGGACCATGGCAGTCGATCCAGATTGACTATATAGGGCCCTTGCCCACCACCCAGGGAGGCTACAAATACTGCCTCGCCCTGGTGGATGTGTTTTCCAAGTGGGTGCAAGCCTTGAAGCCTTCCCCTGCAGGACGGCCACAGCAATGGGGACTGCAAAGATCTTGGTGAAGGAGGTGTTCTCGCGGTGGGGACTGCCCCAGTTCGTGGAGTCCGACCAGGGAAGCCACTTCACTGGCCAAGTCATGCAGAACACCCTCATGCTGCTCGGTATCAAAGGGAAGTGGCACGTAGCCTACAACCCGCGGTCCTCAGGGATTGTGGAGCGTATGAACCATACCCTTAAAGAAAGATTGAGGAAAGAGGCCGTGGGGTCACCCCAAAAATGGGCAGAGACCCTACCTCTGACCCTCATGGGGATCCGGGCCAGCCAGTCCAAAAGTACAGGGCATTCACCACATGAGCTCATGACCGGCAGAGTTATGAGGACCCCCACTCATGTCCTTGCCCCAGTCCTCACTGAAGGACAACTGCAGGAAATAAACCGGGATAAATTCGCCCGAATCCTCCTAGAACACCTCAAACGAATTTATGGGCAGGCAGCAGACAGCATGGGGAAGCAGCATAGGAATAACCGGCTGCTGCTCGAGCCTAGCAAAAGCCACCAATGGGAGATAGGAGACCTAGTGATGGTAAGAAACTATGCCCGGGTGGAAAGTTTACAGCCACTCTACATGGGACCCTATAGTATAGTTGATAGGGCCAGCCCCATGGTCTATGCAGTAAAACTACCCCGGTGCACAAAGTGGTTCCACGCCAACCAATGTAAATTGTATAAATCTGACCATACAAGTTCAAGTTCACAGGCTGTAAAGACAGGCGCTGTGGCTTGTTTCAAGGGAAAAGTTGTCCGGCCCACCAATTGGGACACTTCCCGGCCCAGTGTGACCTAAGTTTTGGCCAAAGTTTAAACTTGAACCAGTTATTTAGTTCAGAAACAGAGAAACAGCAGCCTGAGAGTAGAAATCTGCAGGCTGCTGCGAGTTCATTCACAGAAAATCGCTTGGGGGGCTCCAGGGAGGAGCCACCATGTGAAGAGACTGCCCACGCATGCGTAGTCACTGGTCTGGAGACAGGAATTCCCCAGTCTTTTGAACAGTCTGTTCGCGCAGGCGCAGTTCCCCAGCCCGTGACCACAGCGGCTCCTCTTCAGTTTTCCCGCGCAGGCGCAGTTGCCTGTTTGAATACAGAGGTTTCACAGCCTCTGCCGTGGGACTCCAGGGAGGAGGCTCACACAGGCGCAGTTCCCCAGCCCGTGACCACAGCGGCTCCTCTTCAGTTTTCCCGCGCAGGCGCAGTCGCCTGTTTGAATACAGAGGTTTCACAGCCTCTGCTGTGGGACTCTGGGGAGGAGGCTCACACAGGCGCAGTTCCCCAGCCCGTGACCACAGCGGCTCCTCTTCAGTTTTCCCGCGCAGGCACAGTCGCCTGTTTGAATACAGAGGTTTCACAGCCTCTGCCGCGGGATTCCGGGGAGGAGGTTCGCGCAGGCACAGTCGCCTGTTTAAAGGGACAAGCTTCCCAGCCGACTTCTAGAGTGGATCCCCCTATGGTGTGGGACTCTGGGGAGGAAGGGATAGTAATTCCTCTTGCAGGGGACATATGGAAGGAGCCGGTACCAGGTTTTGGACCTGGAGAGGAAGATTTTCAGCCACCAGCAGCGGGTGTTGAGGGGATACCTGCCCCAGTACAGGAGTGGGTAGGGAAAAGGAGGCAAACCCAGATTACTGGCAGGCTGCCAGGTATATTAAACAGTGCGGGCGGTTTGCATCAGGGGGAGAAGGTTCCCAGCCATCTAGGGCTGTGACCCAGGCTCAGGGTCTGTCAGCCAAAGTTTCCCCCACAGAGACGCCCCTCAGCAGGTCTCAGTGGGTCTGCAAGCCCAAGATAAGATGGTCACCAGAGTACCCGCCACAAAGAGCACTCTCCCGAGACTGGGAGGAAACAGATCACAGAGGTCCCCAACTAGCAGCCATAAGCTGCCAGGGACCAGAAGCAGGAGGCAGTCCAGTTTCACTGCAGGCAGCAGTAATCTGCGACAGTGACACCAGAGATTAGCCTGGCCATCCGGAGATGGGCGGCATTTGTATTATAGCTTTGTGTTAAGTTACCAATGTTTATAGCTTGCTTTTAAGGTCTTTAAATTTTAAATTTTAAATGTAACTAGTAGTTTTGAGTTTAAGTTTAAAGTTTAAGTTTATAAGTGTGCCGAATGCTTGTATTTTGGTCCGATGTCGAGGGACCCGACCATGTCTCCAACTAAGTCAGTCAGGTCAGTGAGAGACCTGGCTGCATGTCCTTTTAAGTTCTTTTGCAGGCGAGTGGACAAAGGAGCAGTCCTGTTCGCCCAGCCCGAGCTGGGCATCGAATGAAGATATACAGAATGTTGGGGATCACCTCGCCACTGGACAAATCCAGGAGGAGACCCCGTAGCGACCTTCGGGAGAAACCGGACAGGGTCCAGAGGAACCTGCCTACTCATCCTACGCGGAAGAGATGGCCCCAGCTGGGTGGGGCATGGCCCCCAACCCAGCACTATCCTGACCGAATTTCACTTGTGAGAGACCTCGGTATTGAGGAGTCATGGTGGGGAAGCGCGGGCGCCTTGTCAGATAGGGACGCGTTCCCCGGGATTGGGTGGTGATGGCCCGGGAAAGATTGTAAAGAGGAAGGGGAGTCACGTGGATGCATTCGGGGAAGGGAGGAACTCACCCGGGGCCCACGGGCAAAGTTAGAGTGTAAGTGTGGCTGGGAAGGATGAGTGGGTGGCCGGACCTGGGATCCAAGTTTGAGTGTGGGGCCAATGAGAGCCGCCACACAGGCACCCATCATTTTCTGCAGCCCATCGAGGGAAGACGGGAGGGGGAGGTACTGGGAATTGCGATCCCATACTCCCCGGTCTCGGCCTGTGAAACATGAGGGGTACCCCACCTCCACAAAGGGACAAGGGAACAGCTCAGGGCTGGCAGATCAGACTGTTCTGTAAAATCCATTCTGTATGTTTTAAAAGTTTAAGACCATTAAAGAGGGGTCATGGAAGGAACATTTACTGACCGGGTGGGAGGAGCAATACCCACTCGAATTTCGTGACACATCATTGGCACGTGATGGTCGGGGTTTATTTCAGCATTTTGTTTCAAATGTTTCAGCATTTTGTTTCAAATGTTTAATGAAGATTTTTGTATTTTGTTTTACAGTTCCAAGCGGTGAAGAGGTGTAGGACCCCCTCCGTGCTTGGGATCATATAGATTACATTGTACAACCAAGATTGCAACATTTTGTAATATGTTATAATGTAACAAGTGGTGCAGGGGTATGAGACCCCTTCTTGTAACATTTTGTAATTGATGTATCTGTAGATGCCTACCGTACCATGGTTTTTCTCAGATTTGAGGGGAATAGCCGGGTCAGGGGATCAGTGATAGGTAGCTATAGGTAAATACAGGGGATGATTGTTTGTGGGGGGTCAGAAAATTTTGCTCACTTCTTCAAGAGGATACTACAAGCAGGTTGGAAGTATCCAAGGGAGGAATGTAGGGGTCGCAAAATCCCCTCAGCCCCTGAAGTTCGGGAAATATTAAGCCACATCGTGGACGAAGACCTGTGTGATTTAAATTGTCTCTGGGTTGGACAATGTTTTAAAACATACCCAGAACTGCAAAAGGCTGCGTTTAAAAGCTCGTAAGCTGGGCAGCACTTGGACACTGGAATCAAAGAACTTTGTGAAAATCGCATACTTTAAGATTGTACATTTTATTAAAAGATGTACTCTTGAGTTTTGGACTGTTTAAATTGCCCAGGGCATAAAAATGGCTGAACAGACCTCATGGAAACAGAATTATAAAAAGGCAGCAGAACAGGACAGACAGGCTGTTAGCATATGAAAAAGCTCAGCGCTGCCCTGTAATGGGTTTGAATGGAGCCCGAGCTGTCAATCACCCTGTGGTATTGGGCGAGTCCGGTAACCTACAAGCTGCTTGTTTACACAGGGGAGTAGCCCGTTTGAATCAGCCAATCATCGGACAGCAAGCACAATGGGTTGTTTACACACATCCATTCACTGAAATTGACTTTACTACGTGATGTCTCCATGTATGAATAGATGAAGTTAAAAGCCCTTCTCTTGTGTATTCGGACTTTTCTGCGCAAAATTGCGCACGGACCTTTTCGGTGCGAAAACAGCAGGGACTCCCAGGGTATAAAGATTAAGCCCAGGAAGTCCTCTCTCTCTTCTCTTTCACTCCTTGGACTGCAGGTGAGCAAGGCTTCTGACCCACTAGCAAGGACAATCTAGTGAGAAGTAAAGTGGTGGTAATTTAAGGGGAATGTTGCTAAAATTGTAAGATTAACATTGTAGCCATTTATCCCTTGTTTTTTGCCGTCTGCCTTCCCCGTTAAGCAATTTTATCGTGATTACTTTGATCGTGTGGTGTAGTTTCTTTAGTTTTAATAAAATTTGACTTTCTTGCATCCAGACCATTTGTCCATTTTAATATAAAATTAATTGTAAGTTCCTCCAGTCAGAACTGGAAGGAGGGTTTAGTGATTCGAAGCCGCTGATTGGAATTGGTCACAGTGCAGTGGCAAGGCTGCCTGACCAGGTAAATTACCGTAAACCAGGTAAAGGATGCCCCCCTACACCAGGACACCAGGAGAACTCCCTGCTCTTCTTCGAAATAGTGCCATGGGATCTTTTCCATCCACCTGAGAAGGCAGATGGGATTTTACATCTCATCTGAAAGACGGCACCTCTGACAGTGCAGCACTCCCTCAGCATGTGAGGGAATATGCCATATTTCAGAAAGATACACCATAATATGAACAGAATACTGATATTATTAATACATGATATACAGGCCTAGAAATTCAGTCGCGTTTGCGCCCACTTATTGGCTAAAGAGTGGTTTGCGCCGAAAGTTTTTTAGTGCCCGAAATTCAGTTGGTCCCTAAAATCGGCGTTAGCCGGTAGCGCTGCGCCGGCACCGATGACGTCACCGGTGTGTGCAGCGCCCCGGTTCCAACGCGATTCCGTGCTGACGGCCAAATTCAGTTGCGACCGCCTCGCCCGTAGTGGCCGCAAACAGCGTTTGAAAAACGGGGCCTTGCAGCTCCGAGAGGCCGGTGCATAAAGGTGGAGGGGCGGCCGGCTGCTTTCCCGGCGGCCGCCTGGCCGCACCTCCCTCCCCGGACTCCTGCACCACCCCCCCGCGGCATTGGTGTCTGACTCCCGCGAGCCCGGCACTTCTCCGTGGTGCCGGGCTCATTTGCCGGGGGAATCCAGCGGCGATCTCACGGCTGCAGGCAGCTCCTCCTTAAGAGAAGGAGGAGGCCTGCAGTACCCCAGCCTGCCGCACCGCATCGGGTGCCGCAGCGGCAGCTGGACGCCTGAAATTGACTTTCATCACCCCAAGCGAGGCGGCCAAACCCTGCAATAGCGCCCGCCTCCGTCTTGGGGCGCCGCAACTGAATTTCAGGCGGGCGCTACGGGAATCCGGGCGAGCGCTAAATTTCGGGCGCTAAAGACCTGGCGCGGCGATAGCGAATTTCTAGACCACAGTGTTTAAAAATCTAAAGCCTTGGAGACACAGGCTGTAAACAGAATACAGGCTCCTGAGATAAAGATCAGTTGATAACAAAGTTGTAAACAAGCTTTGAAATGGGAATTAGAGAAAAATACTAAAACAATGAAAGATTGAAGCAAACCATTGGTGCTTCCGAAAGGTCTACGGTTTGCAACCAACACAATGAGAAGACCCAATTAAGGTGTTAAGAGCTAACACGTAAAACAGAAACACAAATATTAAAAGAGGCATGTGCCTTTGAAACAATGAAATCAAATAAAAGAAACACCCGCTGGTCAAATAGTTTTTATGTTAAACTTGGAAGACAGGAAATACGATTAAATGTGCAACCAATTGAGACAGCTAGAAATGCATAAACCACCCTAATTGAAGTGTCTTTAATAAATACATAGTAAAAACCATACCAACAAAAAGACTTTGAAGATATGACCTCAATAGAATCACAGAAACCTCACAGTGCAGATAGAGGCCATTTCGGCCCATTGAACCTGCACCGACACATATCCCACCCGATCCCCATAACCCCTACACCAACACATATCCCACCCTATCCCCATAACCCCACGTATTTAATCCCCCTAACACTAAGGGTCAATTTTATCATAGCCAATCAACCTAACCCGCACATCTTTGGACTGTGGGAGGAAACTGGAGCACTCGGAGGAAACCCATGCAAACATGGGGAGAATGTGCAAACTCCACACAGACAGTCACCCGAGGCTGGATTCGAACCCGGGTCTCTGGCGCTGTGAGGCAACAGTGCTAACCACTATGCTACCAAGCAATTACATAATGTTTGTATTAAAGTTGGAGCAGCATGGAGTCACAACATCTACTAAAACCAATAAAGCCAATATTAAGAATTGAATGAAAGCATTTTGTAAGAATGACATCAAATAAAGAATACTGTCATATTGTTTTTATGATGGTTTTTGGAACACCTAAAGGTAGAGACCTAATTATGCATGTAATAGTTGAATTGACAGTAGATAGAAAGCATTCAAACAGAGGTGTCAATAAAGACAATTAGCTGACATCAGCAGAGAACTTCAAAGAAGAAACCACTGCCAAAAGGGTATAAAAATAAGACCTTTTCAACAGAAAGGCAGAACTCGCTGAATGGGCAAGGCATTTCTCAACTCTTCAGAGGCAGCTCTGTAAGCTTTTAACTATGAGTCTCAGGAAATCAAAGTGATTGATTTTGGTGGATAATCTGGATTTAGAAAAAAAGTAAAAAATGTAGAAATGTAACAAAGTAAAGATTTGAAAATAAGGATCTCAGAAATAAGAAATGTAAGCTATTTGTATTTTGAATTGTTAATGCTGCAACTGATTCAACAACTGTTAACTGAAAGTTGGCTCTTAAATAAAACTATATATTTTTAGAATTGTCTCACAGATTAATTCTGTATAAACTCATGAACCCAAATTCGGTACACTCTTTTGTAAGGAGTTGCAGAATTCTGGGGGAGTATTCCAGACCCTCATAATATCCAGAAGGTTACAGTCTAGTTCAACTTATTAAAGTACTATCCTGAGGATGGTAACATCTTCAGTCGTTCCTTTCCTATAGGGAGAGCTAGCCTGAACCTTTAGACCATTTAAGCGTCTTATGGAATTCGGCTATCTCTAACTTAAGTTGAAGGTGAACATCTGGGGAATACGCCTGATCTGGGGTAACCCAAAAGGGCTAGGACTTGTAATTATCCCTTCAGATGGCGCTCAACGAGTGTGTTAACGAGTTGATACAGAACCTATACTTATATTTATATCTATATCCATGTTGTAGATTGTTAAGTATAGAAGGAGTGTTTACTGACAGTGGTTCTAAGCCCCATATTTAAGTCTCTAGAGATGACAAGACCCTGATCAGGCCTTGTAGAACTTAAATCAGAACTCTCTCAAAATACCATTGAGGTCTAGAAGCTTCTTATAAAGTTCATATTAAACCCTAACCGAGGTTAGGTCCTGACAAAATATTAAACCCTAACCGAGGTTAGGTCCTATTAAACCCTAACTGAGGTTAGGTCTTGAAGAAATGGCAAATTCTGTCAGAATTGGCTAAGTCTTTTAATTAGAAAATTTAAACAATTGCTTTATTAGGGGAAATAATCCTATCCCTGTACCTCCACAAAACCAAGTGATAATTTTTGAAATAGAAGGCTTTGATGCCAAAGGAGCTGTTAGAAGTCATAGCATGATTAATGTTGATCCCCAGAACCAGGGGATACAGAATATCCTGTGGGATAATCAAATGAATGCTCCAAATCCAATAAATTCCTTAATGATAAGGTGCACACCTGCACAATTGGGAGGCCTAATGAATGGTGCCCAACAAGGTGGTGGCAACCATGGTCGAATAGCAGGACCCGGAGCAGCCTATGCTCCTGGGGGCCATGGATTCTGGTTAAGGTGGCAAACTCATGATGAAATAAATGACAACAACCTTTGAGAAAACTGTAGACAGCTTAGAATCCATTATAATCAATACCGACAGGCACTAGCTCACTCTTATCTAAATGCTGGAGGTGCAATGATTAATGGTCCAGTAAACAAACCCCAGCAACCACAAATTGCGCCCCTAGGTCAAGTAAACCTAAGCTCTATCTACACAATGTGTGGTAGACTGGGAAACACCAGCCAGGAAAAAACCTGCTGGATTCTAACTAACCTTGATAAATTGGAAACCTGTTGCCAAAATTGGAATGCCCAACACCGGAGGCAACTACTGCAAATGATACTAAGTTCAGACTTAATTCTCCCATTAAACCAGTGTAACAACTGGGTTCAATTATACGCCTATGTTCTCACGGCAACTCAGCGCGGGCATTTAATGGGTTCAATCAAGGAAATACTCACTAATACAGCCACAACTAAAGGGCTAGTAGCTGCCTACAGATTGGGCAAAGTACTTACACAGGATAATTGGGACATTGTCCATGGTTGCCTGGCCAATCAATATCAAAATACAGCCCTCAAACTTGCCTGTGAGGGTGCTCTAAATGATTATCGAGATAACCAACAAAGATGGGATAATGTCAATCGCATTATCCAATTAAATCATGACCTTTTAGGTGTACCCCAATCTAAACCTATAATGAGATCAGAAACTAGGGATAAAAAAAACATGAGAAGGTACCTTTGGTACTCAGAAAGAAGGACTGTATAGACCCAAGTCTCAAGTCCACCCTGCCCAGACACAAACTCGTGGCTCGAGACCCCCAAGAGGGTATTCCAAAATGTTTACACCCCCAACCCACCCACAATACGAGACAGGTTTCTCCCCAGAAAGATGGGATAGATGAGGGGCTAGACCTCGAAAGGAAAGCGAAGGACAGTGGACTCCCTATGGGGACAGCTTATACACTGGCCAAAACTATCAAAGAGCCATGGGAGGGTACCGAGAAAACCAAAATTGGGATCAAAAAGATTCCCGGCAGAAGCAACGTCCACCTCAAAAGGAGGATCATCAAGAAAGTAAACGGTCCGATAAACCCGATCAGGGATCTGGAAAACATGAAATCCCCAAGAGGGAGGAACTAAAATCATTTAAAATAATTAAAGATAAAGCAGCAAATGAACCTCAGCATCTTGAGGATGATCTATCCCAGCATTGAAGGCCTGGCACCCAGCCAGGACCTTTTGAATTCCCCTATGCCTTGGCAACCTTGCCCACAAATGAACACAGCTTGATCAAACTTGTCCAGAAGAGGGAGGCAAAGACCTCCTCGAGAAACTAATTAATAAATATTGGCCTAGAAATTCGGTGGGCTGCGCCACCAGTTAGCACCCAAAGAGGGCACTTAGTGGGTTTAGCACCACTGGCCACGCCTCCCACAAAATTTAGAGGGGCGCTAATGGCAGCGTTAGCCTGTAGCACTGCGCCGCCACCGATGACGTCATCGGTGTACACAGCGTCCTGCTACCGCCCCGATCGCGATATTTGGTAGTGCCCCCCGCTGTAACGTCGGTCGCAATTTGCAGCCGGTTCAGGGGGGCCTACCTGCGGCGGTAGAGGCGCTAATTAAAGGGGAGGTGCGGGGCGGCCATTTTTTTTGCTGGCCGCCTGCCAGCACCTCCTCGCGCCACCGTCCCCAGCCTCCTGAGACCCCCCCCGTGTTGTGCCGGCTGTGTCCCAAGAGCCCGGCACTTCTCCTCAGTGCCAGGCTCTTTTGCCGGCACTCGCGATCTCCGATCGCGCTGCTGCAGGCCCCTCCCCTTTAAGAAGGGGAGGAAGACCTGCAGTACCGCAGCGCGCCGTGCCGCAGCGTATGGTGCTGCGGCACGTTGCGCTGCGATATTCAATTGCAGCGCCCCAAGAGGGATGCGGGGCGCCTCGAGCAGCGCCCCGCTTCCGTTTGGGGCGCTGAAACTGAATTTCCAGCTGGCGCTCGCGGCTCCGTCCGGGGCAGTACTTCCGGTGCCTAGGCGAGACTGGCGCCCCAAACGGGGCACCACTGAATTTCTAGGCCATTATCTTTAACTACAAAGCCATCCAAAATTAATGTGGAAAGATAGAATATCTCTCCATCATGGAGGATGATAATACGGGAGAGAGAATCACACAAACACTTATGAGACCGCTTACAGAATACCATCAAGTTATTTACTGTGATGGATCATCAATGGCGATTAAAAAAGAGACACCCCAACAATCCTCAGCTAGGATGGGGGTAGCAGTAGGGACTTTTCGAGATTCCTATTCTTTATATCCAAAAGAATTATTGTTTACACCCCTTGGCCATAAGACAGCGCAATATGCTGAAGCTGCAGCATTATGGTATGTGCAGACTTTATTAAACCCACACTGGGAAGATATTCTCCATTCGAGAATGGAGAAACAAAAGTGTCAGGTGATTCATATAAACAGGCATACCACTGGGACAGTACACTCAAAGGAAACAGCTTTACAGACGAACAAGCAAAATGTTCGGTCTGCATGATACCCCCTTGAGAGGGGCCTGCCAATATTAATGTAATCACTAAGGCAGAACAGGCAGCTAATCAGGATGAGGAACTGATTCAGCTCTTAGACCCAATAACAGAGAATCCACCAGAATGTCCACCAAGGTACTTTTACACAGAAACCCCTACGGGTATTGTACTAGTTAAGTTGCCCAAAGGAAACCGAGAAGTACCCCCGAGCCACAAACGAGAACAGCTTGTAAAAGAAGCTCACAAGGGCATAAGTCAATCATATTGTAGTGCTAGAATAACATTCTGCAAATTGACCCTCTTATATTGGTAGCCAGGCATGCTGAAAGCCTGTAAAACATAGGTGGTAAATTGTGAGCCATGCTATTCGACTAATAAGTCATCACTAAATTAAGCCACCGCCATTGGCTCCTGTGAAAGCCGATGAGCAAATGGGAAAATTCTTTATTGACTTTATTTGACCACCTTTGGGATATAGACATGTTCTCATTTGTGTGGATGGATGCATTTCCTTCTGCTGGCTGGTCCCCACAAACTGTTTCGGAAAACGCACACGCCAGGGCTATTTCTGATTAAATTACTGTAGCTGGTGCACCCAAAATCTTACACTCCAATTAAGGCAGAGCCTTTGTCTCTAAGGTCTTCAAAGACTATTGCAAACAAAAGGGGATTGGGTTAGAGCACAGCACGCCATGTCATCCGCAATCAGCGGGGCTGGTGGAATGTAAAAAATTGGGAAGTAATAAAGTTATTGGTCAAACTGTTGAGAATCAGGGAAATAAGTGAACTGCCAGCATTCTGGAAGTGCTCAAATAATGTGCCCACATCTGCATCAGGGACAGTGTCCCCTAAGAAACTCCATATTATGTCGTCAGCGGTGGTGGCGGGAGAAATCTCGGAGCGGCAGAGCGACTATAAAAGGCCCCAGAGGCTCAGGTAGGCCTCAGTGCGTCAGGGTGGCGGCAGGAGAAATCTCGGAGCGGCGGAGCGACTATAAAAGGCCCCAGAGGCTCAGGTAGGCCTCAGTGCATCAGCGGCAGCGGCGGGAGAAATCTCGGAGCGGCGGAACGACTATAAAAGGCCCCAGAGGCTCAGGTAGGCCTCAGTGCGTCAGGGTGGCGGCAGGAGAAATCTCGGAGCGGCGGAGCGACTATAAAAGGCCCCAGAGGCTCAGGTAGGCCTCAGTGCATCAGCGGCAGCGGCGGGAGAAATCTCGGAGCGGCGGAACGACTATAAAAGGCCCCAGAGGCTCAGGTAGGCCTCAGTGCATCAGCGGCGGCGGGAGAAATCTCGGAGCGATGGAGCGACTATAAAAGGCTCCAGAGGCTCAGGTAGGCCTCAGTGCGTCAGCGGCGGCGGCGGCGGCGGGAGGAATCTCGGAGCGGCGGAGCGACTATAAAAGGCCCCAGAGGCTCAGGTAGGCCTCAACGCATCAGCGGCGGCGGCGGGAGAAATCTCGGCGTGGCGGAGCGACTATAAATTTTGGAAAGGGAGTGTGAACAGCCAGTTGTCGTGGCGCATATAGGCACCAACGATATAGGTAAAGAACGGGATGAGGCCCTAAAAGCTGAATATAGGGAGTTAGGAGGTAAATTAAAAAATAGGACCTCAAAGGTAGTAATCTCAGGATTGCTACCAGTGCCACGTGCTAGTCAGAGTAGAAATAGAAGGATACTTCAAATGAATACGTGGCTAGAGGAATGGTGCAAGGCGGAGGGATTCAAATTCCCGGGACATTGGAACCGGTTCTGGGGGAGGTGGGACCAGTACAAACCGGACGGTCTGCACCTGGGCAGGACCGGGACCGATGTCCTTGGGGGAGTGTTTGCTAGTGCTGTGGGGGAGGGATTAAACTAAAATGGCAGGGGGTTGGGAACCTGAGCAGAGGGACAGAGGAAAGGGAAACAAGGATAAAAGCAAAAGACAGGAAGGAGAATAACAAAGGTGGCAATCGGAGAAATCAAGGGTTTGAAACAAACATGGCCACAGTAAATAATCATTTAAAAAAGTCTAAGAGCGTTAAAAAAACAAGCCTGAAGGCTTTGTGTCTTAATGCAAGGAGCATTTGTAATAAGGTGGATGGATTTGCAGCGCAATTAGAGGTAAATGAAAATATGATTGGAATTACGGAAACATGGCTCCAGGGCGACCAAGGCTGGGAACTCAACATCCAGGGGTATTCAATATTCAGGAAAGATAGGCAAAAAGGAAAAGGAGGTGGGGTAGCATTGCTGGATAAAGAGGAGATTAACACAATTGTAAGGAAAGATATTGGCTCTGATGATGTGGAATCTGTATGGGTAGAACTGAGAAATACCAAAGGGTAGAACTGAGAAATACCTGTGGAATTCTCTGCCACAGAGGGCGGTGGAGGCCAGTTCATTAAGTATATTCAAGAAAGAGTTGGATATATTTCTTAAGGCTAAAGGGATCAAGGGATATAGGGAGAAGGCAGGGACCGGGTACTGAATTTGGATGATCAGCCATGATCTCATTGAATGGCGGAGCAGGCTCGAAGGGCCGAATGGTCTACTACTGCTCCTATCTTCTATGTATCTATGTATCTATGGCAGAAAACATTAGTGGGAGTGGTGTATAGACCCCCAAACAGTAATGCAGAGGTTGGGGATGGCATTGAAAGGGAAATTAGAGAAGCGTGCAATAAGGGCACAGCAGTTATCATGGGTGACTTTAATCTACATACAGATTGGGCTAACCAAATTAGTAACAATAATGTGGAGGAGGAATTCCTGGAGTGTATACAGGATGGTTTCCTGGACCAATATGTCGAGGAACCAACTAGGGATCAGGCCATCTTAGACTGGGTATTATGCAACGAGAAAGGATTAATTAGCAATCTTGTTGTGCGAGGCCCCTTGAGTCAGAGCGATCATAATATGATCGAATTCTTCATTAAGATGGAGAGTGAAGTAGTTGACTCAGAGACTAAGGTCCTGAATTTAAATAAAGGGAACTATGATGGTATGAGACGCGAGTTGGGTAGGATTGATTGGGGAATGTCACTCAAAGGGTTGACGGTGTATAGGCAATGGCAAACATTCAAAGATCACATGGATGAACTACAGAATTTGTTTATCCCAGTCTGGCATAAAAATAAATCAAAAAAGGTGACTCAACTGTGGCTAACAAGGGAAATTAGGGATAACATAAGATCCAAAGAGAGGGCATATAAATTGGTCAAAAAAAGCAGCAAGCCTGAGGATTGGGAGCAGTTTAGGATTCAGCAAAGGAGGACAAAGGGATTAATTAAGAGGGGGAAAATAGATTATGAAAGTAAGCTGGCAGGGAACATAAAAGCTGACTGTAAAACCTTTTATAGATATGTGAAGAGAAAAAGATTGGTGAAGTCAAGCGTAGGTCCCTTGCAGTCAGAATCAAGGGAATTTATAATGGGGAACAAAGAAATGGCTGACCAATTAAATATATATTTTGGTTCTGTCCTCAGAAAGGAGGACACAAATAACCTCCCAGAGATGTCGGGGAACATAAGGACTAATGAGGGGGAGGAACTGAAAGAAATCAGTATTTGTAGGGAAATGGTGTTGGGGAATTTGACGGGATTGAAGGCCGATAAATCCCCAGGGCCTGATAATCTACATCCTAGGGTACTTAAGGAAGTGGCCCTGGAGATAGTAGATGCATTGTTGGCCATCTTCCAGAACTTGATAGACTCTAGAACAGTACCCATGGATTGGAGGGTAGTTAATGTTACCCCACTATTCAAAAAAGGTGGTAGAGAAAAAGCGAGGAATTATAGACCAGTAAGCCTGACATCAGTAGTGGGGAAAATGCTAGAGTCCATTATAAAAGATGTAATAGCAGAGCACTTGGAAAGCAGTGACAGGATCGGACAAAGTCAACATGGTTTACAAAAGGTAAATTGTGCTTGACTAATCTACTGGAAATTTTTGAGGATGTAACTGGTAAAATAGATAAGGGAGAACCAGTGGATGTGGTGTATTTGGACTTTCAGAAGGCTTTCGATAAGGTCCCGCATAAGAGATTAGCTTGTAAGATTAAGGCACATGGGATTGGGGGCAAGGAATTGACTTGGATAGAGAACTGGTTGGCAGATAGAAAGCAAAGAGTTGGAATAAACGGATTGTTTTCCGAGTGGCAGGCAGTGGCTAGTAGGGTACCGCAAGAATCGGTCCTAGGACCCCAGCTGTTCACAATATATATTAATGATCTGGACGAGGGAATTGGATGTCGTATCTCCAAATTTGCAGACGACACAAAGCTGGGTGGGAGGGTATGCTGTGAGGAGGATGTTGTGAAATTCCAGTACGATTTGGACAGGTTTGGTGATTGGGCAGAAACATGGCAAATGCACTACAATGTGGATAAATATGAGGTTATCCACTTTGGTGGCAAAAACAGGAAGGCAGATTATTATTTGAATGGCAATAGATTGGGAGAAGGGGAAGTGCAAAGAGACCTGGGTATTCTTGTGCACCAGTTGCTGAAGGTAAGCATGCAGGTTCAGCAGGCGGTTAAGAAGGCAAATGGTATGTTGGCCTTCGTAGCGAGAGGGTTTGAGTACAGGAAGAAGGATGTCTTGCTGCAGTTGTACAGGGCCTTGTTGAGACCACACCTTGAGTATTGTGTGCAGTTTTTGTCGCCTTATCTGAGGAAGGATGTTCTTGCCATGGAAGGAGTGCAGCGAAGATTCACCAGGCTAATACCTGGGATGGCAGGAATGACATACGAGGAGAGATTGGGTCGATTGGGCTTGTACTCACTGGAGTTTAGAAGATTGAGAGGGGATCTCATCGAAACCTATAAAATTCTGTCAGGCCTGGACAGACTAGATGCAGGAGCGATGTTCCCGATGGCCGGGGAGTCCAGAACTAGGGGTCATAGTCTAAGGAGAAGGGGTAAGCCTTTTAGGACTGAGATGAGGAGGAATTTCTTCACCCAGAGAGTGGTGAACCTGTGGAATTCTCTACCACAGAAGGCAGTGGAGGTCAATTCATTAAATATGTTCAAGAAAGCGTTGGATATATTTCTTAAGGCTAAAGGGATCAAGGGATATGGGGAGAAGGCATGAACGGGGTAATGAATTTGGATGATCAGCCATGATCTCATTGAATGGTGGAGCAGGCTCGAGGGGCCGAATGGCCTACTCTTGCTCCTATCTTCTATGTTTCTATGTTTCTATTAACTGATGTATTGGGTTGAGATGCATACACTGCTTACCCATAGTTCTTTTATTGCCTCTACACATTCTGAGTCCTTGACCCGACAGCAACAGTTAGATTAAAAAAAAGTAACAGAAGATACTCATCGAATTGATCAGAGGATAAGGGAAGCAAATAGGCAGAAAAAATTGACAAAGTATGGCAACCCATAGTAAGAGAATGGGTATAGGAAAAGAAGTTCGAGCAGAAACCTGGTTTAAGACTGAAGTGGAAAAATCCTGTTCAAATACAATCTGTTATTAATGAAAGAACAGTTCAAATACATATTAACCAGCTGAATGGCAAGTCTATTTTTAAAAATGTCTCCATAGACAATATCAAAAGATGTCCTGAAGGATACCGAAAAGCAGGAACGATACAAGGTGCAGTCGTACACTGTCTTTAAAGGCCCAGCTTGGTGTACGACAGAGGAAATGGATGCGATTGAATTACTGATGACGGGAAGTCAGAAGGTGTCACCGACACTTCCACACGTTGCTTGGCAATGCATCAGGAATTGGATTTGCGAAAAGCAACAACTGAAACAAGGAAAGATCAATGAGTTACTTCAGCGAAGGAGGAAGACACCGCGGATAAAGAAGGAATCAACGGAGTGCATGGCAAGGCCTTTACCACAATACGCATCTGTACACGCGCCGGATGGAAGGAACAGCGTGTAAAGCTTCAACTAGTTTCAACTGACGTTTTCTTGACTCGTACGAATAACTCACCTCTGCGGAACGTACATCTGCTGATTGGACATTTTAAGGACATTGTTGTTTCGCTCATAGCATGACTAAGTCCTTATCATCCTTTTAAATTGTGTACAATTTAAAATAAGACAAAATATTGTCCTAGGATGACTTCAAAGGAATTTTCATATAGCGCATGATTGTGCATCTCGTGAACAATGCTATTGTAACCTCATGAGTATCATTGACCAAACTCTGCCCTGCTGTTATTAGCTCATCTTTTGGTCAAGAAGGGGGTGTGAGGGATTACGCCATATTTCAGAAAGATTCACCATAATATAAACAGAATACTGATATTATTAATACATGATGTACAGGGTTTAAAAATCTAATCCTTGGAGACACAGGCTGTAAACAGAATACAGGCTCCTGAGATAAAGATCAGTTGAAAACAAAGTTGTAAACAAGCTTTGAAATGGGAATTAGTTAAAAATACTAAAACAATGAAAGATTGAAGCAAGCCATTGGTGCTTCCGAAAGGTCTATGGTTTGCAACCAACACAATGAGAAGACCCAATTAAGGTGTTAAGAGCTAACATGTAAAACAGAAACACAAACATTAAAAGAGGCATGTGCCTTTGAAACAATGACATCAAGTAAAATAAACACCTGCTGGTCAAATAGTTTTTATGTTAAACCTGGAAGACAGGAAACACGATTAAATATGCAACCAATTGAGATAGCTAGAAATGCATAAACCACCCTAACTGTCTTTAATAAATACATAGTAAAAACTATACCAACAAAAAGACTTTGAAGATATGACTTCAATAGAAGGACCAAGCAATTACATTGTGTTTGTATTAAATTTGGAGCAGCACGGAGTCACATCTGCTAAAACCAGTAAAGCCAATATTAAGAATTGAATGAAAGCATTTTGTGAGAATGACATCAAATAAAGAATACTGTCATATTGTTTTTATGATGGTTTTTGGAACACCTAAAGGTAGAAACATAATTATGCATGCAATAGTTGAATTGACAGTAGACAGAAAGCATTCAAACAGAGGTCTCAATAAAGACAATTAGCTAACATCAGCAGAGAACTTCAAAGAAGAAACCACTGCCAAAAGGGTATAAAAATAAGACCTTTTCAACAGAAAGGCAGAACTCGCTGAATGGGCAAGGCATATCTCAACTCTTCAGCGGCAGCTCTGTAAGTTTTTAACTATGAGTCTCGGGAAATCAAAGTAATTGATTTTGGTGGATAATCTGGATTTAGAAAAAAGTAAGAAATGTAGAAATGTAATGAAGTAATGATTTGAAAATAAGGATCTCTGAGGAATAAGAAATGTAAGCTATTTGTATTTTGAATTGCTAATGTTGCGACTGATTCAACAACTGTTAACTGAAAGTCGGCTCTTAAATAAAACAATATTGTCTCACAGATTAATTCTGTATAAACTCGCGAATCCAAATTCTGTACACTCTTTTGTAAGGAGTTGCAGAATTCTGGGGCGTATTCCGGACCCTCATAATATCCAGAAGGTTACAGTCTAGTTCAACTTATTAAAGTCTGGAGGATGGTAACATCTTCAGTCGTTCCTTTCCTTTAGGGAGAGATAGCCTGAACCTTTAGACCCATTTAAGATTCTTATGGAATTTGGCTATCTATAACTTAAGTTGAAGGTGAACGTCTGGCGAATAAGCCTGATCTGGGATAGCCCAAAGGGCTAGGACTTGTAATTACCCCTTCAAGCACTGCACTGATGTGTCAGCCTGAATCATGAGCTCATGTCCTGAAATGGGGCTTTTGAATTGGAGGTGAGAGTGCTTGACACATAATCTTCCACTGTAGATAAAGTAATACTTCACTTCATCCATCTCAGTAATGTTAATGCATGAACAAGTCTAGTCTCAGTGCATTTACGTCATCTCCTGCGGCTTTCTGTTTATGTCTCATTAGATTTAGACCGTTTTCACTTAGCTTTGTCCACAAGCAAGCACTTAACTGCAAAAGATCGGATTACCAGAAACTAACAACACAGATATCATCACTGCACTGCCAAGTTCCCTTCTCAAGAGTCTCTGTCCTCATGCACCATTATCATGAAAGTTAAACTGCCCTCCAGATTTACCGCACTCACAGAATCACAGAATCACAGAAACCCCACAGTGCAGATAGAGGCCATTTCGGCCCATCGAGCCTGCACCGACACATATCCCACCCGATCCCCGTAACCCCTACACCAACACATATCCCACCCTATCCCTGTAACCCCACGTATTTAATCCCCCTAACACTAAGGGTCAATTTATCATAGCCAATCAACCTAACCTGCACATCTTTGGACTGTGGGAGGAAACCGGAGCACCCGGAGAAAACCCACGCAGACACGGGGAGAATGTGCAAACTCCACACAGACAGTCACCCGAGGCCGGATTCGAACCCGGGTCTCTGGCGCTGTGAGGCAACAGTGCTAACCACTATGCCACCGTGCTGCCATGGAATCCTCCACAACCTCCAGTGGGTCATTGCTCGGTGCCCGGTGCCCGGTGCCCGGTATGTGCTGAGCCATCCAAACATGGCAATCGCCTGTACTTCAATTGGCTCAACACCCCTCTACCAGAGAGGGTTAAAATCAGTCAGGGCTCTCATTTCTGATCACTACCGAGTAGCCTTTGCAGGAAAGTGTATGTATGTGAACATCAAGTATTGCGGGTCCAGGAGCCAATGTAGGCCAGCAAGCACAGGGGTGATGGGTGAGTGGGACCTGGTGCAGGATGGACTGCGGAGTTTTGGATGAAGAATGGAGGATGGGAGGCCAGCCAGCAGAGCATTGGAGTGATCGACATTGGAGGTGAGAAAGGTTTGGATAATGGATTCAGCGGCAGGTAGGCTGTGGCAAGCGCAACGGGGAGGGAGGAGAAATATTACAGAGATCAAATGTGATGGGATCAGAAGATTACATCGGATTTGGAAAAGGATGCTGAGATTGCAAACAGTCTGGTTCAGCCTGAGACAGTGGCTAAGGAGGGGGATGGAGTCAGTGACAATTGCGTGGAGGTGGGGGCCGAACAATGGCTTCCATCTACCTAATGTTTAACTGGAGGAAAATGCATCCAAGACTGGATGTTGGACAAACAGTCTGACCACACAGCGACCGTGGAGGTGTCGAGAGAGGTGGAGCTGGGTGACATCAGTGTACTTGTGGAAGCTGGCCTCATGTCTGTGGATGATGCCACCTTAGGGCAGTATGTAGATGAGGAGGAGAAAGGGGGGCAAGGATAGATCCTTAAGGGACTCCAGAAGTAACACTGCTGGATGTGGTCTGGCAAGATCGGATAGGTAAGAGTGGCACCAAGCGAGGGGCAGTCAAACTGGGCTGGACCACGGAGGAGAGGCGGTGGAGGAGGATGCTGTAGTTGATTATGTCAAAGATCGCAGAGGGGAGCAAGGAGGTCAAGGATCAATAATACAGCAGGGTCATACAGCTCTGGAACTGTCCAGCACGTTGATTAACAAATTATGCCAAAATAAATGTCACGATCTTAATAATCTCCACTTGTGCTGTTTAAATTAAGTGTTGCTGCGCCTTTCACACAAGTATCTTCCTAGATATTGAGCACTGCCACAGTCCCGGTTGAGTTAGATGCCTATTGCCACTACGCTGGGTGAGCTGGGAGCTACCGCTACTGTCCCAGAGAAGTTAGGCACCCAGAGTTATTGGCTTAACTAAGCTGGGTAACTCCGGTCACTGTCCCGGGTCAGTGGGTAACTCCGGTCCCTGTCCCGGGTCAGTGGGTAACTCCGGTCCCTGTCCCGGGTCACTGGGTAACTCCAGTCACTGTCCCGGGTCAGTGAGTAACTCCCGTCACTGTCCCAGGTCAGTGGGTAACTCCCGTCACTGTCCCGGGTCAGTGGGTAACTCCGGTCACTGCCCCGGGTCAGTGGGTAACTCCAGTCATTCTCCCGGGTCAGTGGGTAACTCTGGTCACTGTCCCGGGTCAGTGGGCAACTCCGGTCACTCTCCCAGGTCAGTGGGTAACTCCGGTCCCTGTCCCAGGTCAGTGGGTAACTCCGGTCACTGTCCCGGGTCAGTGGGTAACTCCGGTCACTCTCCTGGGTCAGTGGGTAACTCCGGTTACTGTCCCGGGTCAGTGGGTAACTCCGGTCACTCTCCCGGGTCAGTGGGTAACTCCGGTCCCTGTCCCGGGTCAGTGGGTAACTCCGGTCATTCTCCCGGGTCCGTGGGTAACTCCGGTCACTGTCCCGGGTCAGTGGGTAACTCCGGTCATTCTCCCGGGTCAGTGGGTAACTCCGGTCATTCTCCCGGGTCAGTGGGTAACTCCGGTCACTGTCCCGGGTGGGCTTGATGCAAGCTGCTCCTCCCACGTAAGTATCCATCTAATATCAACGTACTTGAGTTGACTCCTCTGATACAGTATCAAAACAAAGCATTGCGTCAGAACGTTCTGACGAAAGGTCATCGACCTGAAACGTTGACTCTGTTTTCTCTCCACGGATGTTGCCCTGGCCTGCTGAGATTTCCCAGCGTTTTCTGTTGTTATTTTGGAAAAAGTTAGAGATGTAACAGATTTTAAACTAGTACAGGGGCAGGGAAAGGGGGGAGGGGAGGAAAGAACAAAAGGGAAAGTCTGTGATAGGGTGGAAGGCAGGAGAGATTAAATGACAAAAGGGATGATGGTGCAAGGCAAAAGGAGATGTTAATGTGACAGATAAAGAAACAAAAGATGAGTCTAGATGAGGTGTAAATGGGGGTGGCAGCATCATCAACAGCTGCCCTGTGAAACAATAGGGGCCGAGGTTATGATCTGAAATTGTTGAACTCGATGTTGAGTCCAAAAGGCTGTAAAGTCCCTAATCGAAAGATGAGGTGCTGTTCCTCGAGCTTACGTTGGACTTCATTGGAGCAGTGTAAGAGGCCGAGGACAGAGTGGTCAGAGTGGGAGTGGAGCGGAGAATTAAAGTGACAGGCGACCGGAAGCTCAGGTCTTTGGGGCTGGAGGTGGGGGAAATGGGGAGAAAAATAGGATCAAACAGCCATTTACCTTTTGGCAAAATTTTCCAAAGGCCGTCCAAAGCTTGACTCATCAAGCAAAAAACAACCTTCTGTAGTAGCAGTAATTTTTCTTTTATGTACAATCCACTCTATCCAGCCAGGCACCTTTCGAACACAGTGGCAGGAATTTGCTCCACTATTGCTGACCCCTTGAAAAGCAGAAGCCCAGGGAGCAATGCAACTGGGCTGGGGGCATCCACTCCCTTTATGTAAATTACTCCCTCCCCAGGATTTGGGACAGGTTGAACCAAAGGGCACAGATTTAAGGTAATTGGCAAAAGAACTAGAGGGCAAATGAAGAGAGTGTATTTTCCACTGCGAGTTGTTGTGATCTGGAATGCGCTGCCTGAAAGGACGGTGGAAGCAGATTCAATAGAAACTTTTAAAAGGGAATTGGATAAATACTTGAAAAGGGAAAGAATTGCGGGGCTATGGGCAAAGACTGGGGGAGTGGGACTGATCGGATAGCTCTTGCAAAGAGCCAACACAGGCACGATGGGCCAAATGGCCTCCTCCTGTGCTGTATCATTCTATGATTCAGTTCAATGCCAGGGCTGTGGGTAGGCAGACGTCCTGCCCCGTCACACTTCCAGCGGTGGAGCAGGGCTCAAGAAATTTCGACCCCTACCCCCTAGTTTTTATTTATCACTTTGAAAGGTGATGGTACACTGACTCCAGAAATTAGTTAGCATTGGTAAACATTCTCCCCGCCTAACCTCCATGTATTTCCCCCCCACCCCGTTTGCTGTCCACATTGAGAAGCTTTACTCAAAACCCCTAAGTAAAGGGGGAAACACCCCCATAATGCAATTTAAAGAATGGACCTCAAAAATCATCATGAGTTGGCTATGCCAAAGGTTATAGGGTGAGGTCAAAGGTTAGGTTATGCTGGAATGGAGGGGGGAGCAGAAGGGCGAGTACCCCTTAACAAATTGCATTTTAGTCACTGGCAATTTGCTTTGAGCTGTTCGATGTCAGGCATTGAATGTAACTGACAATGGTAGAAGAACAAGGTGAGGGCCGTGCAGGAGCCACATGACTTTTTTTGCACGTACATTAAAGCATTCTGGTCACAGTTGCACCTGACAAGACATCGCAGTTCATGCAGGATTGCTGCCAATACACATTCCATTAGCCTTTCAGCAATCAGATGTGTGAGCCGCGAAGGCCTATTGAGGCAGCATCAATTATAACAGGAATCCTCTCCATCACTGCGTGCAAGATGTTTAAACAAGGTTCAGCTTTCACACCCACAACCTGCTGACTAGGAGGTGGAAGTGCTGCCAACTGAGCCAAGCTGACACTGAGAAATGGGATGAGACAGGAAGCAGTGGCTACATGATATCAAGCTTGGGTTTTGAAAGCCGAATGATAGTAGAAGAAAGAACTTGCTTTTATGTAGCACCTTTCATCCTCAAGATGCTCCAAAGCGTTTCACAGCCAGTGCTTTCCTTTTGAAGTGTAGTCACTGTTGTTTTGTAGGTAAATGCAACAGCCAATTAGCACACAGCAAGATCCCATAAACAGACAGTGAGACTATTTACAGTTACTCTGTTTTAGTGATGTTGGTTGAGGGATAAATATTGGCCAAGACACCGAGAGAACTCCCCTCTCTTCTTTGAATAGTGCCGTGAGTTTTTTTTTAAACGGGGAACTCGACAGGCAGGTGGAACCTTGGCTTAACGTTTCATCTGAAAAACGGCACCTCTGATAGAGCAGCACTCTCTCAGCACTACACAGCCGAGACTATGTGGGCGTGACCGCATAACATTCTGACTCAGGGGCGAGAGTGCTACCAGTAAACCAAGCTAACATTGGAAGGGAAATCTGAGGGGTAAGGAGTTTCACAGTTCTGGGGAAAGCGCGAGCATGATAGGAGGAAGTGCGAAGAGTCTTGAGAAAGATCCCACGCTCCCAGCAGCGAATATGAAAGAAACACAAGTCCAAGATCAAGCTAGAACATTACTGCCCAGATTTTCCAATCAGCATTCCCTTCAAATATGGTTCTCCACTGGGAGCACAACATTGCTGAATTTTCCCTTTCATTCCAATTCAAAAACAATAACTTGCACTTATAAAGCACCTTTAATGGAGTAAAACATCCCAAGGTACTTCACAGGAGCGTTATAAAACAAAAACTGACACCTAGCCACACAAGGAGATATTAGAACAGGTGGCCAAAAGCTTGGTCAAAGAGGTAGGTTTTAAGGCACAGCTTAAAGGAGGCAAGAGAGAGATGGAGATGTAATTTCAGAGCTTAGGATCCAGATAGCTGAAGGCACACCTGCCAATGGTGGGGCGAAGGAAGTCAGGGATGTACATTGGAGTGTCAGCCTGGATTATGTGCTAAAGTCTCTGGAGTGGGACTTGAACCCACAACTTTCTGACACAGAAGCAAAAGTGTAACCAACTGAGCCCCGACTGACACCGTTAGTAGAGACTCGCCAGATGGGAGTGGTATTCAAGTCTCGGAGCAAGAACTCCACAGATCTTACGCTGGGAAGTCGGGCGGAAGAGAAGCATGTCAGCTCCCCTGACAATTGATGTTGATGTGGTTCTACTGGAGAACTTAGGAAGCACAGAACAGGCAGACCAGGTGTCACTTTGCAGCAGCTACTTGTCAAATGAGCTCAAAGTCTGCATCTGTCAGCCAAATCATGTTTACATAAATAATATAAAATTACAGTCAGTAACTGAAAGCCTATGTTCAGCTCAGAGCAAACCATATTAATGTCCCCAAGGTTGGTGTGTCTTTGCAACAGTTTGTGGCAGACCATCTCTGCATCCATTTAGATTCCAGCTTCAAAGGCTGTGATTAAGGCCGGAATTTTCTGGGGTCCACGAGGGCGCGATTGAAGGTGGGTCAGGTGGGAAATTTGAAATATCTTGGAGCAGGTCGGGAACCTGCCATCGTCCTGCCCCCATGTGTCTTTCCCTCGGGCGCGTTTGTCAGCGTGGCAGCGAACCAAATGGCAGAGGTGGGCGACCTAATTTAAATCATTATCAGGCACTTGTCAGACCCTTAAGGGCCTTTTTAAGCCTACCTTTCAAATTTCCCTGCATGACTACGAGAATCACGCAGCTCGGAAACCACGTCTGTCAACCTAAGGCGGGAGTTGAGTGGACATTGATCCAGCTGACAAGGCCTTGGACAACGTGAACCACTTTCCATACCTCGGGAGCCTACTGTCAACATGGGCAGACGTCGATGACGAAGTCCAACACCCTCTTCAGTGTGCCAGTGCAGCCTTCGGTCGCCTGAGGAAGAGAGTGTTTGAAGACCGGGACCCCAAACCTGGCACTAAGCTCATGGCCTACGGAGCAGCAGTGATACCCGCCCTCCTGTATGCCTCAGAGACATGGACCATGTACAGCAGGCACCTCAAAGCACTGGAAAGGTACCACCAACGCTGCCTCCGCAAGATCCTGCAAATCCATTGTTCTTGCTCAGGCCAACATCCCCAGCATCGAAGCTTTGACCACGCTCAATCAGCTCCGATGGACGGGTCACATCGTCCGCATGCCCGATACGAGACTCCCAAAACAAGTGCTCTACTTGGAGCTCTGACACAGCAAGAGAGCCCCAGGTGGGTACAGGAAACACTTCAAGGACACCCTCAAAGCCTCCTTGAAAAAGTGCAACATCCCCACCGACTCCTGGGAATCCCTGGCCCAAGACCGCACAAAGTGGAGGAGAAGCATCCAGGAAGGCACCAGACACCTCGAGTCTCTTTGCCAGGAGCAAGCGGAAGCCAAGTGCAGGCAGCGCACGTCAACCCAAGCACCCCACCCACCCGCCCCTTCAACCACCATCTGCCCCACCTGTGACAGAGACTGTAGGTCCTACATTGGACTCATCAATCACCTGAGAACTCATTTTTAGTGTGGAAGCAAGTCATCCTCGGTTCCAAGGGACTGCCTAAGAAGAGAAGAAGATATATATTTAAAAAACAATGGTCCCGATATTTACGGGCAGGCGGGGTGAGAGAGGGTGGGACTTGTAGTGGCTGGGAAACCCAAAAATGTGGAAACCTGGAGGAACTGCCCAATTTAATGGCAGGATCTTATTTGAACTTTTTGTCTCCATTTCCCGGCCGACTGCCAGCGAGACTGAGAGGCTGACCGGCTGTATGGTGTGAGGGCCTGCGCTAGAAGGCCACAGTGCGGGACCGGAGAGGAGGGAGGAGATCGCGGGGCTGGGGACGGAGCATCGGGTCGCCAGTCTGCCTGGAGATCAGGGTGCATCGAATCGTGTGGTCAGCGGGGGAGGGGGAGGGGGCGTTGCTGGATTGTGGGGAGGGAAGCCGATTGCAGCAGGTTAGCTTAGGTGCGAGCACACGGCGAATGTTCATACGGGGAGCGAGGACACAGGGAGCGAGGACACAGAGAGTGTTCACACGGGGAGTGTTCACACGGGGAGCGAGGACACAGGGAGCGAGGACACAGAGAGTGTTCACACGAGGAGCGAGCACACGGGGAGTGAAGACACGGGGAGTGAGGGCACGGGGAGTGTTCACACGGGGAGCGAGGACACAGGGAGCGAGGACACGGGGAGTGAGGACACGGGGAGCGAGCACACGGGGAGTGAGGACACGGGGAGCGAGCACACGGGGAGCGAGCACACGGGGAGCGAGGATACGGGGAGTGTTCACATGGGGAGTGAGGACACGGGGAGCGAGGACACGGGGAGCGAGGACATGGGGAGTGAGGGCACGGGGAGCGAGCACACGGGGAGTGAGGACACGGGGAGCGAGTACACGGGGAGCGAGCACACGGGGAGCGAGGACACGGGGAGTGTTCACATGGGGAGTGAGGACACGGGGAGCGAGGACACGGGGAGCGAGGACACGGGGAGTGAGCACACGGGGAGTGTTCACACGGGGAGTGAGGACACGGGGAGCGAAGACACAGGGAGCGAGCACACGGGGAGCGAGCACACGGGGAGCGAGGACACGGGGAGTGTTCACACGGGGAGCGAGAACACGGGGAGCGAGGAAACGGGGAGTGAGGACACGGGGAGCGAGGACACGGGGAGAGAGGACATGGGGAGCGAGGACACGGGGAGCGAGGACACGGGGAGAGAGGACATGGGGAGCGAGGACACGGGGAGCGAGGACACGGGGAGCAAGGACACGGTGAGTGAGGACACGAGGAGTGAGAACACAGGGAGTGAGGACACGGGGAGCGAGGACACGGGGAGTGTTCACAAGGGGAGTGAGGACACGGGGAGTGAGGACGCGGGGAGTGAGGACATGGGGAGCGAGGACACGGGGAGCAAGGACACGGGGAGCTAGGACACTGTAGTGTATGTAACTGTTCTACCTTTAAGAGAACTATTGTATGTAACCGTCCACCTTTAAGAGAACTATTTTAGGTGTGGCACTACTTTATCCTGGCTGCTGTATACTGTAATACCGACGGTGACCACACCGGTATATAAGCGCTGTGGCAGAATTTATTGGGCAGATTCGTCCTGACCTTCGAATAGTAAAGTCCTGTTTAAGTTACTCTTGTAGTCTGTGTATTACTTCGCTATACAACCCACAGACTTTACAGTGGCGACGAGTTTGATCTTACCCTGCGGCAACAATACTTCTGAAGAAGTAAACGAGCGTCGAGAAGAGGCACCCGCCCTCGTCGTTTTGCTGAGAGAAAACTCGAGTCTGCAGACCAAGAAAGGAGGAAGATTTCAAACACGAAGTCTTCCATCAGCAACAGGCACGGATTGTCCCTTCTGCCACGGTGGTGAGTGAGCCGACCAACACGAGAAGCAAGTCGGCCACGGTGACTGTGAGTAAAGGGAAAATAGAAACAAATAAACGGAGGATAAGGGCGGTGCACTCGACCACGGTCGAGGGGGAAAGGAGCCGGACAGAAGTCGGGCCCAGAGGCGCTGAGACTGGGGCAGCGTGGAGCAGAAGCCGCGGTACAAGCGGGCTGGGGAGCGTCGTGAGACGACTAGACCGCGACGGCGAAAAAGGCCGGACAAATACCGCGACCACGCGGCGCTGCGACCGGGATCGTAAGGCGCGGGAAGATATAAACATAAATAAGCCACGGAGAACTCAGCCACAGCCGGGGAGGAAAGCACCGGACTGCGAGAAGCTGGGAGGCGCGATTGGGGTGAAAAAGGCCAGACAGTGACTGAGGCCACGAAGCGCTGCGACCGGATCGTAAGGCGCGGGAAGAGATAAAAATAAATAAACCGCGGAGAACGCAGCCGCAGCCGGGGAGGAAGCACCGGATTGCGAGAGGCTGGGAGGAGCGATTGGGTGAAAAAGATCGGACAGTGACCGAGGCCACGAAGCGCTGCGACCGGGATCGTAAGGCGCGGGAAGAGATAAAATAAATAAATCGCGGAGAACTCAGCCGCAGCCGGGGAGGGAAGCACCGGACTGCGAGAGGTCTGGGAGGCGCGATTGAGAGCCGCGCGAGCGGGAGAGACGGAGCCCGAGCGAGAGCCGCGCGAACGGGAGAGACAGAGCCCGAGAGAGAGCGAGCGAGAGCCGCGCGAGCGGGAGAGACAGATAGAGGGAGACTGAGCGAGATCCAGCCAGCGGCTGAGACCGTTCGCCGTCAATGGGTTGTACCCAGAGCCGGTTGCCCGGCCGAGAGAAGGGAACGTGCTGAAGCCGAAGCGCAGGCTGCGAACCCTGAAAGCCAGCGGCCGTCGCCCGAGGGAAAAGCTTACCCCTCCCGCCAGGGGAAGAAAAGCGGGAACTGCCATCTTGAAAGTGGGCGGGGAAAGAAGATAAGCGCGGGAAACCGCGGGAAGCCGCCAGTAGGCGGAGAAAAAGACAGAAGCGGGAACCGCCATTTTGAAAGGGGCGGGGAAAGAAGATAAGCGCGGGGAAACCGCCATCTTGGAAAAAAAAAGAGTTAAAGAAATATTTCGTTGTTGTTTATCAGGGAGGTGAAGATGCCTAAGCGTGGTAACATCAACGATTTCGATTCCGAGGTAGAAGATTGGGCCACGTATGTAGAACGCATTGAGATATATTGTGAGGCCAATAAAATAGAGGATGATGATAAAGCTATAACCTTGCTAAACTCGATGGGGGCGAAGACATGCGGGCTATTGAAGCATCTTCTAGCACCAGTTAAACCGGCGGATCAAACCTTCGATAATATTGTTGCTGTTCTGAAGGATCACTTGAACCCCACACTGCTGATGTTGGCGGAACGATTCAAATTTTATGCGAGAACGCAACGGAAAGAGGAAAGCAACGCGGAATACTTGGTCGAACTGCGTAGGCTAGCGAAATACTGCCAGTTTGGAGGAAATCTGACAGAGGCATTGCGAGACAAGTTCGTGTGCGGGTTGTCGAAGGAAGGAACGCAAAAGCGACTGCTCGAAGAGAACGACCTTACACTGGATAGGGCTGTCCTTATTGCAGCATCACATGAAGCCGCAGCGAAAGGAACTGCGGAAATGCAGCTGAAGGCAGCGGTCCTCAGTGTGGATCAAATTACTTCGGGTGCAACGAAATGTTATCGTTGTGGGAAGACAACACACGACCAGAACCAATGCTGGTTTAAAAACCAGGACTGTAGGAAATGTGGCAAACTGGGTCACATAGCCAAAGTATGCCAGTCAGGGAAGAAGACTAACAACCAAAAAAAAAAACCATCACAGGAAAAGTACAACAAAGTACACAAGGTGGTTGAGAAGAGTTCAGATGAACAGAATTCGGATTCAGACCCAAGCGGCCAGGAACTGGGTAGTCTGAGAATTCATAATGTGAGTAAGGAAGCTGACCTACAAACTATCTGGGTCATGCTAAAAATAGCCGGAGTCCAAGTGAGAATGGAATTGGACACTGGATCAGCCCTATCAGTCATAAATCGAAGGGATTACAACCGGCTATTCTCACATATACCCTTGAGAGATACCAAGTTCGTATTGCAGACATACACGGGGCATAAAGTATACCCCATGGGAAAGATAAGAGTCAAGGTGAGAGACAGGGGCAAAGAACACCTCGGAATGGACTTATACGTACTACCTGAGGGAGGACCACCACTTCTAGGACGGGAGTGGATCAAGAAAATAGACATGGAATGGCACTACCTCAAAGCAATAACGAGTGAGGACTCGGGGCAGACAATCAGCTCAGACTCTGAAACGGATGACGATAAGACCAGCCCAAGCATGAAAGACAAGTCTAAAATGAACTTGCTGACTAAGGTTGGTAGAACGAATGTGGGCATAAAGGCTTATGCTCCAGAGGAGAACAAAGTTTCAGAACAGAATTCCTCTGAACAACAACAACATAGCTTGACAGAGAATTCTGAGTCTGTTCAAGTTACAGACATATATATTACTGAGGAACATCGAGCTCGAACGCAAACTTATTTCAGATTACGACAGCAATTAGAACAATTGAATTGCCGTCTCGAGCAAGAGATGAAAGCAATGAAAAAGTTCTATGATACCGAATGGGAGAATCTGGAAAGACAACAGAAGCAGCTGGGGAAGAAAAGGGAGCAGGAGCACACAAACCGTCTGCACGAGGAGGCCAAACGAATCAAAGCTGATTCGGCTTCTGAAGGGGCGTGCTCCAATCCGGTGGAACAAGATGTGCCGCAACTGAAGGCGCTGGTTAGCAGGTTGCAGGCAGAAAAAGCTGAGTTGGTCGACATGACTTCCGAGCTCCTACTGAAGTTGGGTGCAGCATCACCGGACGATTCATTTGTGGAAATTCGAATGATGGGGGCTGCGGATGATGGCGAAGTAGAAGCAGCAAAGGAGCCCCAGGACAAGGTTCTAAACAGCCCTGCAGCTAATGGAAAAGGGATGAGGACAGAAGAGTTAACAGTCAGCCAACTCCTCCAGGGCAAGGTTATAAACAGCCCTGTAGTTAATGGAAAAGGGATGATGGCAGAAGAGTTAACAGTCAGCCAACTCATTCATATGCTGAGGGATAAAACTCTAAAATGGGAAAAACTTAAATACGAGCCTCAATCTTCAAAGGGAAGGGAGCTCTCAAAAGTCATTGGAAGAGCTGAGGTGGCAACCCAGACTGAGAAGTCTGCAGCAGAACAGCCCTTGGATGCCAAAAGTACGCTGACGCACGGCAATGTAGAACAACAGAATACTGAAACAGCTACTTCAGTAGAGGGATTGAATAGTCCGATCAATCAATCTTCGAATGAAGTTGAAGTATTGAAATCACAAATGAGGTCATTAGTAAAAGACTTGCAGGAAGCCCAGAAAAAGCGGGATGAATCTGAACGCATGATGAAGTCTCTTCAGGACAGATGTCGGGATTTGGAACAAAAGTCGGCTAACGTCCAGCTGGGTAAGGAAGAAATAGAAGACCCTCTCGCTGGCCTAGCTCAGGACGACACCGAATATTACCATGATCTGTTGAGTGACACTGAATATTACGAGGACCTGGTCTGCCCAGCTTGTGCCGAGAACTCCCAAAGTGCCGAAATCAGGATGAATCACTTAAAGTCGAAGGAACATAGGGAGATGGTGGCGTTACAGCTGGCAGCTGACAATGGAACCCCGAGAGTCTCCAAGAAGCAAAAAAGGAAAAGACAAAGCAGAAGATGATAACCATCTGAACCATTATTACCTCTACCCGATCACACACGTGGTCCCCCGAACGGAGCCAAATCAGTTGGAAAGTAGGAGAATTTCCCAAGGCAATCCAACTGTTTTTTGTTTGTTTTAAAAAGTCAGCAATGCTGGTTCAGAAGTGATGGAAGTAAAGCTGTTAAGTCTAGGGAAGGACTATGGGATGAGTCCCTCTAGCAAGGTGACCCGACTACACCACGGAGGCGTGGTCCGGACCGAGTCAAGAAGATCAGAGAATGAATCTGTGAACTGTTTCCCGCAGAGGCTGAATCTGTGAACTGTTTCCGCAGAGACTACCTCTGTGAACTGTTGTAACATGAAGTTGGATATGTTATGATGTTATGTTAATGGGGAATAAGTATGTTGTAAGCTAAAAAGAGAGGATTGTAGTGTATGTAACTGTTCTACCTTTAAGAGAACTATTGTATGTAACCGTCCACCTTTAAGAGAACTATTTCAGGTGTGGCACTACTTTATCCTGGCTGCTGTATACTGTAATACCGACGGTGACCACACCGGTATATAAGTGCTGTGGCAGAATTTATTGGGCAGATTCGCCCTGACCTTCGAATAGTAAAGTCCTGTTTAAGTTACTCTTGTAGTCTGTGTATTACTTCGCTATACAACCCACAGACTTTACAGACACGAGGAGTGAGAACACAGGGAGTGAGGACACGGGGAGCGAGGACACGGGGAGAGAGGACACGGGGAGCGAGGACACGGGGAGCAAGGACACGGGGAGCGGGGACACGGGGAGTGTTCACAAGGGGAGTGAGGACACGGGGAGTGAGGACACGGGGAGACAGGACACGGGGAGCGAGGACACGGGGAGTGTTCACACGGGGAGCGAGGACACGGGGAGTGCGGACATGGGGAGAGAGGACATGGGGAGTGTTCACACAGGGAGCGAGGACACAGGGAGCGAGGACATGGGGAGTGAGGACACGGAGCGAGAGGACACGGGGGGGATAAATTCGGTATCACCCCATGTGGGGTGCAATTGTCGGCCGGGCGCAAAGTTTAGCGCCCGGCGCAAATTATCGCCGCCTACTGCTAAATTGGTCTGTTTCGCCCCTGGAGCTGATTGCAGCGCTAAATCAGGCGCTGCACGACTCTCTTAAGGCGCTAAGCTGGAGGAGCGAGGCGCTACCTCAGAGGGCGGCCGCAGCACAGGTGCTGTCAGTTAGCGATTGCACACAGACACGCTGGCGCCGGTCAGCTCTTAAAGGGGAGGGTCGATCTTGTTTTGCAGCCGCACCCTGCGCATTGGAGCCCTGAATCTCGGCCTGGACAGTCCTGTTGCCAAATCCTGCAGCCAAGGACCATGGAGAGGGCCAGGGAGCGAGCGCAGCATTTCAGCGAGGGGGCCTTGGAGGCTCTGGTTGGTGCAGTGGAGCGCAGGCGATCTGTCCTGTACCCGGAGAGTGGCAGGAGGCCTCTGCCCAGCGAGTACCGAAAAGCTTGGAGGGAGGTGGCTCACAGAGTGACCTCCAGCAGCATGGTGCCTAGGACCCCTGTGCAATGCAGGAAGAAGTTCAACAACCTCACTCAGGTTGTCAGGGTGAGTGCCTTTTCCAGAAACCTCTTCATCCCTCCATCTCGACCTCGCTTTATGGCCAAAGGGTCTTGAAAGCCCCAATGCCCAGCACTCCTCCAACACCTATGATCCTTTCAGGAAACTCACATGCACATTCAGCACTTTGCATATAGTAAGGGCTATTTGACCATGGGAGGCATCTCAGCCAAGATCATGGCTGCACACATTAAGGGCTATTCGACTATGGGAGGCATTTCAGCAAAGAGCATGGCTGCATCTTTACTCAGACCCCGTCCTTTTTCTTGCAGGGCAAGCTGGCGCATAATAGGAGACAGCAGCAACGGACCGGGGGAAGCCGGCCTCACCTTCAAACCCTGACCGATCTGGAGCAGCGAGTCCACCGGATTGTAGCAAGCCGGATGCTTGGCCCCATCGCCACTGGAGACGCCGACCCCGTTCTGGCCAGCAATGGTAAGGTCATCACCTTTTTGACCTCTCTCCTTCCACTTGTTCCTCACAATAGCATCCTTTGACACTTTCGATCCAAATCAGTACATCGCTGCACTCATGCCTCCCTTGCTGCCACCCTGTCCTCATGCTAAAGCCACTCTTGTACCTCCCTGCTTTCAGATGCTGATTCACCAGGTGAGGAGACGGGCCCTCAAGCTGCCACTGGGAGTGAATCTGAAGGCAAGGAGTAAGAGGAAGCCAGACCAGTAGCGCAACCCTCTGCCGAGGCAGCCCATGGCCATACTGGGGACACGCCTTCCCTGGAGGGGAGCGGGGGGGAATGGTCTGATGAGGGTGAAGCTCCAGGACCCAGCAGGCTGCAGCAACGCGAGGGGGTTAGGGAAATTCGGGGGCCTTCTCCCCGGAGGGAGAGTATGGCCTCGAGTCCTGCTGCAATGAGCGCAGACGAGGTGCGGGTCTTCACTGAAATGAGTGCCCAGGCAGAGCAAAGGCACACTGAGCTCATGGCTGCAGTGGAAAGGACGCCCGAATCCATTGAGTCACTGGCAATGAGTGTCCAGGACTTCGGTGCAGCACAGGCGTCTGCCACGCAAATGCTAAGTGCTGCAATGCAGTCAGTGGCTGGTCTCATGCAGATGCAGACTGAGGCCACGCGAGCACTGACTGCTGCCACCCTCGCTGGATCGGGCACATTTCCCCGGGGCCCTCTGCGCGCCACAGCAGGCCAGCAATCTGTGCTCCAGCAGATTGCTCCGCATGCTGAAGTGCTGCCGTGGGATTGCCAGTGTGTCGGTCGAGCGGGGTGTGGCTGTCCTCTCTCAGGATGACAGCATTCCTGCTGCCAGCACTGTCACTTCTCCACTGCAGTTGCCACCACCTGTAGGACAGACTGCTGCTGCCCATGCAGAGCTGGAGCAGTCAGCAGCCGGGCCCTCCAGGTCCAGAGCTGGTCCAGGCTGTCCCTCAAGGGCATCTGCAGTCTCAGTTTCTGACACTCAGCAGCCTTCCCCCAGCCTTGCTCCAGCCACTGGGGTCCCAGTACGGAGGAGCTGCAGGGTGGGAAGGGGGCAATTTCGCAAGGGAAGCAGATCACCCTCGAAGGGCAAAAAGTAGGAGGTGTGGCAAAATGTTGTTCATTGTTTTATTGAAGGCCGAGGATCGTGGTCATATTTTTGTTACTGTTTTGGACATTGTCCCCAGGTTGTGAGAGCCAGTTATGTGATTGACTGTTTTGTTTTGTGTTTCTTTCTATTACTTTTGTCATGCGGGAAGGATACACAGTTTGGTAAATAAAGAAGTGTCTTTATTCAAAATGTGCATGTTTGCTCTTTGCACTCATTGTTGCCTTGACCGGCTTAGGGGTTGCGGCATGGTTCCATTCAGGTTCTTTAAATGGCAGAAGCCATTCCCTCAGAAGGGGCCTAGAAGCGACTTGCTATAAACATTTGACGGACGGCCCTTGCACTTTGTGCCTCCCTCCCGTCTTGGTGCTGCTCCTCCTCCTTCTCCTCCTCCTCTGCTGGTGCTCCAATGTCTGGTGGCATTGGCTGGGTCCTGAGGATTGCCGGGTTATGCAGCATGCAGCACACAACAACGAATTGGGAGGTTCGCTCAGGCGAATACTGCAGGGCTCCTCCAGAGTGGTCCAGACAGCGGAACCATTGCTTGAGCACGCCGATTGTGTGCGCAACGATGTTCCTGGTAGCTTGATGGCTCTCGTTGTATTGCTCTTCAGCAGGGGTGCTGGGCGAACGGAGCGGGGTCATCAGCCAGGTGCACAGAGGATAGCCCTTGTCCCCGAGAAGCTAGCCTCCTGGGTGAAGCGGGGTCTCGAAAAGGTCTGCCACAGAAGTCTGGCGCAGGATGAAGGCACTGTGGCTGCTGCCTGGAAAGCGGGCATTGACAGCGAGTATCAGCTGTCTGTGGTCACAGACCAACTGGACGTTCAAGGAATGGAAGCCCTTTCGGTTGAGGAAATCCTCGGCATTCTCTTGCGGTGCCCGCAAAGCCACATGGGTGCAGTCAATGGTGCCCTGCACCATGGGGAAGCCCACTATTTTTGCAAAGCCCGCTGCGCATTCTTGCTGCTTGTCCAGGGTCATGGGGAAGGAGATGTACTCTTGTCTCCTTTTAAAGAGGGCATTTGTGACTTGACGGATGCAGCAATGCACCGCGAACTGGGAGATATTGGCAATGTCCCCAGTAGCAGATTGAAAGGAGCCGGTGGCATTAAAGTTGAGAGCCACTGTTATTTTCACTGCCACCGACAGAGACGTCCCGCTCCTGAGTTGAGGTTGCAGATCTGGCTGGAGGAGGTGGCAGAGCTCAGTGACCACCTCCTTGCTGAATCGCAGCCTTCACAAACACTGCTCCTCAGAACGAGTGGTCCAAAAATGGCTACTGCACAGAAGACAGGAAGAGCCCCCTTTAAATAGCGCCCCCCCAGCCCCACAGCGACTGGGAAGTGTTCCAGTCAACCTGTCGTTGGCAGCGACAGGCGGAAAGGAGGGGGGCGCCACTGAATTTCTGGTCTGGTGCACCCCAAGGGCATTGCACTCTGGAATGATGTCAGGATCTGCGTGCGCAGGAGAGCAGGTGGTATGGTTTAGCGCCGTCACTAAATGTCTGCTCAATTTCACGAGAGGCGCAGGTATCACCATGCCCAGGCGCTAGTTGGTTAGCGCCCCACTTATCGCCCTCTTAAGGCGCGAACGGGTGGCGCTAACAACTGAATTTCTCCCCCAGGGAGTGTTAACATGGGGAGTGTTCACACTGGTAGTGAGCACATGGGGAGTGTTCACATGGGGAGTGAGGACTCCAGGAGCGAGGACACGGGAAGCGAGGACATAGGGGGAGAGGACACGGGGAGCGAGAGGACACGGGGAGAATCCATATGAGGAGCGAGGACACGGGGAGTGAGGAGACTAGGTGTGTTGACACGGGGAGTGTTGACACGGGGAGTGAGGACACGGGAAGTGTTCTCATGGGGAATCTTTACACAGGGAGCGAGAACATGGGGAGAGAGGACACGGGGAGTGAGGACACGGGGAGAGAGGACACGGGGAGTAATGACATGGGGAGCGAGGACACGGGCAGCATTCACACGGGGAGTGAGAACACGGGGAGAGAGGACACGGGGAGTGAGGACACGGGGAGAGAGGACACGGGGAGTAATAACATGGGGAGCGAGGACATGGGCAGCGTTCACATGGGGAGTGAGGGCATGGGGAGTTATCACACGGGGAGTATTCACATGGGGAGTGTTCACACGGGGAGTGTTCACACGGGGAGTGTTCACATGGAGAGCGAGGACACGGGGAGTGAGGACACGGGGAGTGAGGACATGGGGAGTGTTGACACGGGGAGTGTTTAAACGGGGTGTGTTCACACGGGGAGTGTTCACACGGGGAGCGAGAACATGGGGAGTGTTCACACAGGGAGTGAGGATATGGGGAGTGTTCGCACAGGGAGAGTTCACACGGGAAGCGAGGACACAGGGAATGAGGACACGGGGAGCGAGGACACGGCGAGAGAGGACACAGGGAGTGAGGACATGGTGAGCGAGGAGACGGGGAGTGAGGACACGGGGAGTGAGGACACGGGGAGAGAGGACACAGGGAGTGAGGACACGGTGAGCGAGGAGACGGGGAGTGAGGACACGGGGAGTGTTCATGCAGGGAGCGAGGACATGGGGAGTGTTCACACGGGGAGCGAGAACACGGGGCGTGTTCATGTGGGGAGTGAGGACACGGGGAGTGTTCACACTGAGAGCAAGGACACGGGGAGTGAGGACATGGGGAGCGAGAACACGGTGACTGAGGACACGGGGAGTGTTCACATGGGAAGCAAGGACTTGGGGAGTTTTCACGCGGGTGTGAGGACACGGGGAGCGAGGACATGGGGGGTGAGGACACAGGGAGCGAGGACACAGGGAGCGAGGACACAGGGAGCGAGGACACAGGGAATTATCACACAGGGAGCGAGGAGACGGTGAGTGAGGACACCAGGAGCGAGGGCACGGGGAATTTTCACACGGGGAGCAAGAACATGGGGAGTGTTGTCATGGGGAGTGATCACAAGGGGAGTAAAGACATGGGGAGCGAGGACACGTGGAGCGAGGACCTGGGGGGAGTTTACACGGGGAGAGAGGACACGGGGAGTGAGGTCACAGGGAGTGTTCACACGGAGAGCAAGGGCACGGGGTGTGTTCACACAGGGAGAGAGGACACGGGGAGTGTTCTCAGGGGGAGTGAGGACACAGGGAGAGAGGACACAGTGAGTGTTCACAAGGGGAGTGAGGACATGGGGAGTGATGACAAGGGGCATGAGGACACGGAGAGAGAGGACACGGAGAGAGAGGACACGGAGAGGACATGGAGAGTGTTCAACGGGGAGCAAGAACAAGGGGAGTGATCACATGGGGAGCAAGGACATGGGGAGAGAAGACATCAAGAGAGTTCAAATGGGGAGTGAGGAGACGGGGAGCAAGGACACGGGGAGTGAGGAGACGGGGAATGAGGACACGGGGAATGAGGACATGGGGAGTGTTCACACGGGGAGCAAGGACAAGGGGAGCAAGGACAAGGGGAGTGCTTTGTGCATTGAGTGCTGTTGGAGTTTTGCTAAGTGGGAGAAAAATCATTTAAGTGTATTTTGTGAATTTTAGTGTGTTAAGATGTCAATTATTTGAAGTAAGTTTAATTTTTTAAGGGTTTTTTAAACACTTGGGCAGTTTAAACAGGAAGTAGAATCCGGGTATAAAAGGGGAGGGGCTAGTGCAGTGCACGGAGTGCTTTGTGCATTGAGTGCTGTTGGAGTTTTGCTAAGTGGGAGAGTTCGGATAAGTGGGAGGTGAGGGTGTGTTTTTTGCTCTGTTTTATTCCCCACTCCCAGGCTTAGACAGCACTGCGGAGGCGGAGCAGCGAGACGAGTCAACCAAACAGGCTCCACAGACAGTATTCAAGGAGGAGGTTGGTGATCAGCTGGTTGGTTGGTTTTCTTCCTTCTCTTCTCTTTCATACCTTTAAGTTGATAAGTCCTATTGAATAGTGGTGTGATATTATCATATATATCCGGGCAGGGTCTTCATAACTAATAATAAGAAATTAAATTAATTATATAGAATGGAGCAGGTGATGTGTTACTGTTGCGAGATGTGGGAGCCGGTGAACCCCATTGAGGCTAACGGTGATTACATCTGCGACAAGTGTTTGCTGCTAGAGGAACTCAAGTTCCATGTTATGGAGCTTGAGACCGAGCTTCGGACACTGCGACACATCAGGGAGGGGGAGAAGTTCCTGGACTCTATGTTTCAGGAGATGGTCACACCTATGAAGTTAATTACTGCAGATGTAGTCCGTGGTCAGGGACAGGACGGTGTGACTACGAGTGAGGAAGGTACAGGGATCCAGGATGTAGTGTTGAAGGAGACGCAGCCCTTGTTCTTGTCCAGCAGGATCGAGGTTCTTACTCCCTGTGAGGGCGGGAGCGGGGACTGCAGGGAGGATGAGTAACCTGGCCACAGCACCGTGGTACAGGGGGCCATTCAAGTGGAGGGAGTAAAAAGAAATGTTGTAGAGGTAGGGGATAGTATCAATAGGGGGATAGATAGGGTTCTCTGCAGTCAAGAGCAGGAGTCCCGAAGGCTGTGTTGCCTGCCTGGTGCCAGGGTTAAGGACATCTCTTCTGGGCTGGAAAGAAACTTGCAGTGGGAGGGGGAGGATCCAGTTGTCGTGGTCCATGTTGGTACAAACGACGTAGATAGGACAAGGAAGACGGTTCTGTTAAAGGAGTATGAGCAGCTAGGGGTCAAATTAAAAAACAGAACCTCAAGGGTAATAATCTCTGGGTTATTACCTGAGCCACGAGCGAATTTGGCTAGGATAAATAAAATTAAAGAGTTAAATGCGTGGCTCAAAGACTGGTGTGGGAGAAATGGGTTTTGCTTCTTGGGACACTGGCACCAGTACTGGGACAGGAGGGAGCTGTTCTGTTGGGACGGACTCCACTTGGCCAGTGCTGGGACTAGAGTCCTGGCGAATCATATAACTAGGGCTGTAGAGAGGGCTTTAAACTAATTAGTGGGGGGGAGGTTTCTAGAGAGCAAATAATAGAAATGACAACAGAGAAGGTCATAGACTTAGGTAGCAGTGGGGGAATTAAAAAACAGAATGTGTCAGGAAGGGACAGAAGGTATGGAGTAAAAAGTAAAGTACTAAAAAGGGAAAAAACAGGAACTAAGTGTTACAAAACATATTTGAAAGTTCTTTATCTGAATGCACGTAGCATTCGTAACAAAATGAATGAGTTAATGGCACAAATAATGACACATGGGTATAATCTTGTGGCCATTACAGAAACATGGCTGCAGGGTGACCATGACTGGGAATTAAACATACCAGGTTATTTAACAATCAGGAAGGACAGGCAGGAAGGGAGAGGAGGTGGGGTGGCTATGTTAATAAAGGAAGGAATCACTATAATACAGAGAAATGATATTGGGTCAAAGGAGCAGGATAGTGAAACAGTTTGGGTGGAGGTAAGGAATAATAAGGGGAAAAAAACACTAGTGGGTGTAGTCTATAGGCCTCCGAACAGTTGCAACTCTGTTGGACGGAGTATTAATCAGGAAATAGTTGAGGCTTGTAATAAGGGAACAGCTATAATTATGGGGGATTTTAATTATCATATTAACTGGACAAATCAAATTGGGCAGAGCAGCCTTGAGGAAGAGTTCATTGAGTGTATTCGGGATGGGTTTCTTGAGCAGTATGTAACTGAACCGACCAGGGGGCAAGCAACCTTAGATTTGGTCCTGTGTAATGAGACAGGATTAATTAAAAATGTCCTAGTAAAGGATCCCCTTGGAATGAGTGACCATAACATGGTTGAGTTCCATATTCAATTAGAGGGTGAGAAGGTTGGATCTCAAACAAGCGTGCTGAGCTTGAATAAAGGAGACTATGAAGGTATGAGAGCGGAATTAATTAGAGTGGACTGGGAAAATAGATTAAAGGGTAAGACGGTACATGACCAGTGGTGTACATTTAAGGAGTTATTTTACAACTTCCAAAAAAAATATATTCCACTGAGGAAAAAAGGGTGTAAAAGAAAAGATAGCCATCCGTGGCTAAGTAAAGTAATTAAGGATAGTATCCGACTAAAAACAAGGGCATATAAGGTAGCCAAATCTAGTGGGAGGATGGAAGATTGGGAAGTCTTTAAAAGACAGCAAAAAATAACAAAAAGATTGATTAAGAAAGGGAAGATAGATTATGAAAGTAAATTAGCAAAAAATATAAAAACAGACAGTAAAAGTTTCTATAGTTATATAAAAAGAAAAAGGGTGGCTAAAGTAAATGTTGGTCCCTTAGAGGATGAGACCGGGAAATTAATGGTGGGAAACATGGAGATGGCAAAAACACTGAACAATTATTTTGTATCAGTCTTTACAGTAGAGGACACTAAGAATATCCCAACACTGGACAAACAGGGGGCTCTAGGGGGGGAGGAACTAAATACAATTAAAATCACTAAGGAAGTGGTACTTGGTAAAATAATGGGACTCAAGGCGGATAAATCCCCTGGACCTGATGGCTTGCATCCCAGGGTCTTGAGGGAAGTAGCGGTAGGGATTGTGGATGCATTGGTAATAATTTTCCAAAACTCACTGGACTCAGCAAAGGTCCCGGCAGATTGGAAAACTGCTAATGTAACACCCTTATTTAAAAAGGGTAGTAGGCAGAAGGCTGGAAACTATAGACCTGTTAGCCTAACATCTGTGGTTGGTAAAATGTTAGAGTCCATTATTAAGGGGACAGTAACGGGACATTTGGATAAACATAATTTAATAGGGCAAACTCAGCATGGTTTCATGAAGGGGAAGTCATGTTTAACAAATTTGCTTGAGTTTTTTGAGGAAGTAACATACAGGGTGGATAAAGGGGAACCAGTGGACGTAGTGTATTTAGACTTCCAAAAGGCATTTGACAAGGTGCCACACAAAAGATTATTGCTCAAGATAAAAAATCACGGGATTGGGGGTAATATTCTGGCGTGGGTGGAGGTTTGGCTCTCTAACAGAAAGCAGAGAGTTGGGATAAATGGTTCATTCTCAGATTGGCAACCAGTAACTAGTGGTGTTCCGCAGGGGTCAGTGCTGGGTCCCCAACTCTTTACAATCTATATTAACGATTTGGAGGAGGGGACCGAGTGTAACATATCAAAGTTTGCAGATGATACAAAGATGGGACGGAAAGTAGTGAGTGAGGAGGACATAAAAAACCTGCAAAGGGACATAGACAGGCTAAGTAAGTGGGCAGAGATTTGGCAGATGGAATACAATACTGGAAAGTGTGAGGTTATGCACTTTGGCAGGAAAAATCATAGAGCAAGTTATTATCTTAATGGCAAGAAACTGGAAAGTACTGTAGTACAAAGGGATCTGGGGGTCCTGGTGCACGAAACTCAAAAAGTTAGTATGCAGGTGCAGCAAGTGATTAAGAAGGCCAATGGAATGTTGGCTTTTATTGCTAGGGGGTTGGAATATAAAAACAGGGAGGTATTGCTGCAGTTGTACAAGGTATTGGTGAGGCCGCACCTGGAATACTGCATACAGTTTTGGTGTCCATGCTTAAGAAAAGACATACTTGCTCTCGAGTCAGTACAAAGAGGATTCACTTGGTTAATCCCGGGGATGAGGGGGTGGTCATATGAGGAGAGGTTGAGTAGATTGGGACTCTACTCATTGGAGTTCAGAAGAATGAGAGGCGATCTTATTGAAACATATAAGATTGTGAAGGGGCTTGATCGGGTGGATGCGGTGAGGATGTTCCCAATGATGGGTGAAACTAGAACTAGGGGGCATAATCTTAAAATAAGGGGCTGCTCTTTCAAAACTGAGATGAGGAGAAACTTCTTCACTCAGAGGGTGGTAGGTTTGTGGAATTTGCTGCCCCAGAAAGCTGTGGAAGCTACATCATTAAATAAATTTAAAACAGAAATAGATAGTTTCCTAGAAGTAAAGGGAATTAAGGGTTACGGGGAGCGGGCAGGAAATTGGACATGAGTCTGGGTTCGGAATGGTCATGGCCCTGTGGGTAGTGGAGCGGGCCCAGGGGCCGTGTAGCCTTGTTCTGCTCCTACTGTGTTCTAATTCTGTTAGATTTCAGGAGATGGTTTTATTCCTGTCCCTGGCTGGGGTGGAGATCGCCTTTACAGAAGGTAAGTACTGTAGAAAATATAGGGACAGAGTGATCTCCTGGAAGAATTTCGATCGCCTAGATGGGTCGGAGAGGAATTTCCCAGATTTGTTTCTCCCAAATTGGCCAATGGGTCTTTATCTGGTTTTTCGCCTCTCCCGGGAGATCACATGGGTTCGGGTGGATGCAGAGTGATCGTAGATTTGAGGTTAGGATCAGATCAGCCATGATCTTATTGAATGGTGGAGCAGGCTCGAGGGGCCGATTGGCCTACTCCTGCTCCTATTTCTTATGTTCTTATGTTCTTATGTTCACATGGGGAGTGATGACACGGAGAGTGATCACAAGGGGAGTGAGGACATGGGGAGTGAGGATACGGGGAGTGAGGACACGGGGAGCGTTCACAAGGGGAGTGAGGACATGGGGAATGTTCACACACGGAGTGTGGACATGGGGAGTGAGGACACGGGGAGCGAGGACACGAGGACTATTCACAAGATGAGTGAGGACACGGGGAGTGTTCACAAGGGAAGCGAGGACACGGGGAGCGAGGACACGGGGAGTGTTCACACAGGGAGAGAGGACATGGGGAGAGAGGACACAGGAAGTGTACACAAGACGACTGAGGACATGGGGAGTGTTCACAAGGGGAGCGGGGACACGTGGAGCGGGGACACGGGGAGCGAGGACACAGGGAGTGTTAACACGGGGAGTGTTCACACGGGGATCGGGGACATGGGGAGCAAGTACACAGGGAGTTTTCACAAGGGGAGTGTTCAAAAGGGGAGCGGGGACACAGGGAGTGTTCACATGGTGAGTGAGCACACGGGGAGTGTTGACACGGGGAGCGAGGCCACGGGGAGTGTTTACATGGTGCGTGAGGACACGGGGAGTCTTCACATGGGGAGTGTTCACACGGGGAGCGGCGACACGGGGAGCGAGGACACAGGGAGCGAGGACACGGGGAATGAGGACACGGGGAATGAGGACACTGGGAACGAGGACACAGGGAATGAGGACACGGGGAATGAGGACACGGGGAGTGTTCAAATGGGGAGATAGGACACGGGGAACGAGGATACGTGGAATGAGGACACGGGGAATGAGGACACGGGGAATGTTCAAACGGGGAGCGAGGACACGGGGAGAGAGGACACGGGGAATGTTGAAAATGGGAGTGAGGACATGGGGAATGAGGATACAGGGAGTGTTCACACGGTGAGCGAGCACACGGGGAGTGTTTACATGGGGAGTGTTGACACGGGGAGCGAGCACACATGCAGCGAGCACACGGGGATTGTTCACATGGTGAATGAGGACACGGGGAGCGAGGCCACGGGGAGTGTTTACATGGGGCGTGATCACACGGGGAGCGAGGACACGGGGAGTATTAACAAGGAGAGTGAGGACATGGGGAGTGATGACAAGGGGCATGAGGACACGTGGAGCAAGGACACGGGGAGCGAGGACACGGGGAGCGAGGACACCGGGAGCGAGGACACAGGGAGTTTTCACACGGGGAGCGAGAACATGGGGAGTGTTGACAAGGGGAGTGATCACAAGGGGAGTGAGGACATGGGGAGCGAGGACACGTGGAGCGAGGACCTGGGGGGAGTTCACACGGGGAGAGAGGACACGGGAAGTGTTCAAAAGAGGAGTGCGGACACGGGGAGTGTTCACACAGAGAGCAAGGACACGGGGTGTGTTCACACGGGGAGCGAGGACACGGGGAGTGTTCACACGGGGAGTGAGGACACAGGGAGTGTTCACACGGGAAGTGTTCACACGGGGAGTGAGGACACGGAGAGCCAGGACACGGAGAGCAAGGACACGGAGAGCGAGGACATGGAGAGTGTTCAACAGGGAGCAAGAACAAGGGGAGTGACCACACGGGAAGGAAGGACATGGCGAGAGAAGACACGAAGAGAGTTCACATGGGGAGCAAGGACACAGGGAGCGAAGACACGGGGAGTTTTCACATGTGGAGTGTTCACACGGGGAGCGAGGACACAGGGTGTTTTCAGACGGGGAGTGAGGAGACGGGGAGTGAGGACATGAGGAGTGAGGACATGGGGAGTGTTCACACGGGGAGTGAGGAGATGGGGAGTGAGGACAGGGGGAGTGAGGACACGGGGAGTGTTCACACGGGGAGTGAGGAGACAGGGAGTGAGGACATGAGGAGTGAGGACATGGGGAGTGTTCACATGGGGAGTGAGGAGATGGGGAGTGAGGACAGGGGGAGTGAGGACACGGGGAGTGTTCACACGGGGAGTGAGGAGACGGGGAGTGAGGACATGGGGAGTGAGGACACGGAGAGTGAGCACACGGGGAGTGTTCACACGGGGAGTGAGGAGACGGGGAGTGAGGACATGGGGAGTGAGGACACGGAGAGTGAGGACACGGGTAGTGTTCACATGGGGAGTGAGGAGACGGGGAGTGAGGAGATGGGGAGTGAGGACATGGGGAGAGAGGGCACGGGGAGTGTTCACACAGGGAGCGAGGACATGGGGAGTGTTCACACAGGAAGTGAGGACACGGGGAGTGTTCAATGGGGAGCAAGAACAAGGCGAGTGTTCACATGGGGAGCAAGGACACGGGGAGTGAGGAGACGGGGAGTGAGGACATGGGGAGAGAGGACACGGGGAGTGAGTACATGGGGAGTGTTCACACGGGGAGCGAGGACACAGTGAGTGTTCACACGGGGAGCGAGGACACGGGGAGTGTTCACACAGTGAGCGAGGACATGGGGAGTGTTCACACAGGGAGTGAGGACACGGGGAGTGTTCAATGGGGAGCAAGAACAAGGGGAGTGTTCACATGGGGAGCAAGGACACGGGGAGTGTTCACAAGGGGAGTGAGGACACGGGGAGTGTTCACAAGGGGAGCGATGACACGGGGAGTGAGGATACGGGGAGTGAGGGTACGGGGAGTGTTCACACGGGGAGTGTTCACACGGGGAGCGGGGACACTGGGAGAGTTCACACAGGGAGAGAGGATGGGGAACGTTGACAAGGGGAGTGAGGACATGGGGAGCGAGGACACGGGGAGAGAGGGCACGGGGAGAGAGGATACGGAGTGTTTACACAGGGAGCAAGAACAAGGGGAGTGTTCACACGAGGCGCAAGAACACGAGGCAAGAGGACACGGGGAGAGTTCACATGGGGAGTGAGGACACAGGCAGTGAGGTCACGGGGAGTGAGAATACAGGAAGTGTTGACACGGGGAGTGTTGACACGGGGAGCGAGGACACGGGGAGCGAGCACACGGAGATTGTTCACATGGTGAGTGAGGACACGGGGAGCGAGGGCATGGGGAGTGTTTACATGGGGCGTGAGGACACGGGGAGCGAGAACACGGGGGTGATCACACTGGGAGAGAGGACACAGGGAGTTTTCACATGGTGAGTGAGTACACAGAGTGTGAGGACACGGGGAGCGAGGACACGGGGTGTGTTCACAGGGGAGTGAAGACATGGGGAGCGAGGACACGGGGAGAGTTCACAATGGGAGCACGGACATAGAGCATGAGTATACGGGGAGCGAGGACAGGAGGAACAAGGACACGGGCAGCGTTCACACCAGGAGCGAGCACACAGGGAGTGTTCACACGGGGAGTGAGGACACGGGGTGTGTTCTCAAGGGGAGTGAGGACATGGGGAGCGAGGACACATGGAGCGAGGACACGGGGAGAGTCCACACGGGAAGAGGTCACAGGGGGAATGAGGACAAGGGGAGCGAGGACACGGGGAGTTTTCCCATGGGGCATGTTTATACGGGGAGCGAGGACATGGGGAGCGAGCACATGGGGAGTGTTCACACGGGGACTGTTCACAAGGGGAGCGAGGACACGGGGAGCGAGGACACGGGGAGTGAGGATACAGGGAGTGTTCACATGGGGAGCAAGGACATGGGGAGTGAGGACACGGGGAGTGTTCTCAAGGGGAGTGAGGACATGGGGAGTGAGGACACGGGGAGTGTACACAAGGGGAGTGAGGACACGGGGAGCGAGCACATGGGGAGTGAGGATACGGGGAGTGTTCATATGGGGAGCAAGGACACGGAGAGTGAGGACACGGGGAGCAAGAACACGGGGAGCAAGAACACGTGGAGCGAGAACACGGGGCGTGTTCACATGGGGAGTGTTCACACAGGGAGCGAGGACACGGGAAGTGTTCACACGGGGAGTGTTCACACCGGGAGCGAGGACACGGGGAGTGTTCACACGGGGAGTGTTCACAAGGTGAGCGAGGACATGGGGGTGTTCACACGGGGAGTGTTCACAAGGTGAGCGAGGACACGGGGAGTGTTCACAAGGGGAGCGAGGACACGGGGAGTGTTCACAAGGGGAGCGAGGACACGGGGAGTGTTCACACAGGGAGCGAGAACACGGGGAGAGTTCACACAGGGAGCGAGGACACGGGGAGTGTACACACATGGAGTGAGGACACGGGGAGAGTTCACAAGGGGAGCAAGGACAGGGGGAGTGTTCACAAGGGGAGTGATGACATGGGGAGTGAGGACACGGGGAGCGAGGACATGGGGAGCGAGCACATGGGGAGTATTCACAAGACGAGTGAGGACGGGGAGTGTTCACAAGGGGAGCGAGGACACGGGGAGTGAGGACATGGGGAGTATTCACAAGACGAGTGAGGACGGGGAGTGTTCACAAGGGGAGCAAGGACACGGGGAGTGAGGAAACGGGGAGTATTCACAAGACAAGTGATGACACGGGGAGTGTTCACACGTGGAGTGAGGACATGGGGAGTGTTCACACGTGGAGTGAGGACACGGGGAGTGTTCACAAGGGGAGCGAGGACACGGGGAGCGAGGACACGGGGAGTGTACACAAGATGAGTGAGGACACAGGGAGTGAGGACATGGGGAGTGTTCACACGGGGGGAGAGGACACGGGGAGTGATGACTTGGGGAGTGTACACAAGATGAGTGAGGACACAGGGAGTGTTCACACGGGGAGCGGGGACACGGGGAGCGGGGACACAGGGAGCGAGGACACAGGGAGTGTTCACAAGGGGAGTGAGGACACGGGGAGCGAGGACACGGGGAGTGTTCACAAGGGGAGTGAGGACACGGGGAGTGTTCACAAGGGGAGTGAGGACACGGGGAGTGTACACAAGGGGAGTGAGGACACGGGGAGTGTTCACAAGGGGAGTGAGGGCACGGGGAGCGAGGACACGGGGAGTGTTCACAAGGGGAGTGAGGACACGGGGAGTGTTCACAAGGGGGGTGAGGACACGGGGAGTGTTCACAAGGGGAGTGAGGACACGGGGAGTGTTCACAAGGGGAGTGAGGACATGGGGAGTGTTCACAAGGGGAGTGAGGACACGGGGAGTGATGACACAGGGAGAGAGGACACGGGGAGTGTTGACAAGGGGAGTGAGGACATGGGGAGCGAGGATACGGGGAGTGTTCAGATGGGGAGAGAGTACACGGAGTGCTCACACGGGGAGTAAGAACAAGGGGAGTGTTCACACGGGGAGCAAGAACATTGGGAGCGAGGCATAGGGAGAGTTCACATGGGGCGTCAGGACACGAGGAGCGATCACATGCTGAGCAAGGATACAGGGAGCGAGGAAATCGGGAGCGAGAACACGGGGCATTTTCACATGGGGAGTGTTCACTCGGGGAGTGAGAACATGGGGAGTGAGGACACGGGGAGTGAGGACATGGGGTGTGTTCACACGGGGAGTGAGTACATGGGGCGTGAGGACACGGGGAGTGTTCACACGATGAGCGAGTACATGGGGAATGTTCACATGGGGAGTGTTCAAATGGGGAGTGAGGATACAGGGGCCTAGAAATTCAGTTGGTTGCGCCAGCGATTAGCGCCTAATGAGCCCGAGATTTGGGGCTACAGTAATCTGGGATTTAATGTTTAAGTTATCCACCAGATGGAGCCAAAGATTAAAGGATCATATTCACCAGTGTTTAAGGTAATGTCCTGGTACACCAGTTAGTATGGTAATGTGGCATTGCATTATGGGTATGACTCAGAGGTGAATCCTCCATCTTGGCTCATGCAGTTAGAAATACTGGGCTAGATTTTCAGTTGCTTGCGCCAGCAGTTAGCGCCTTAAGAGAAGTGATTTCCGGGCGCTATGCGTGTAGCGCCCGGGCGCAGCGCAGTTTGCGCCCCGCCCCAAATTAAGTTGCCCGTTAGCGCCGGCGCAAAGTTTAGCGCCCGCCCGGATGCGCGCGCAGAAAATGACGTCACATCCTCGTGCAACGCCCTTTGGCCGCCCCGATTGCAAACTTCAGTCGGACCGCCCCATTGCGCGGCGGGCGGCAGGAGCGTTTGGAAAAAGGAACGCAACACAACCAGCGCGGGCCCCGGGGGGCGCTAATTAAAGGGAACGTCCTCTCCAGTATAAAGGCCATCCTTTTTTCTGAAAACAGTCTTGTGCAACGCATTTCTGGAGACACAACAAGGAGGATAGCTAACTGGTTTCAAGCAGCAAGAGCCAGGTATTTTTGGACTCAGGCAATAGCGCTGCAAGTGGCCATTTGGAAATTAGACTGTTTGCCAGGATTTGATGGGGGTTGCATGGGGTGCCAACGCGGAGCTGCAGCTCCATGTCCGTAGGGCTCGCAGACGCATTGTGAGAGGGGCAGCCCTGGCTAGAGGCAGAGGGGGCTACAGGCGTCGGCCACGTAGGCCTTACCCAGTCAGGCTATACCGCCAGCAGCGCTCCTACCTAAACATGAGTGCCGCGCGATGTGTTAAAAGGCTCCGATTCCGAAAGGGGGTGATTGCAGAGATCTGCCACCTGCTTCGCCGAGATCTGCGGCCAAAGCTCAGGTGCAGGACGTCTCTGTCGGTGGAAGTGAAGGTGACGGTGGCATTGAACTTCTATGCCACCGGCTCCTTCCAATACGCTGCTGGGGACATAGCAAACATCTCCCAGTACGGCGCGCATAGCTGCATCCGCCAGGTGACCGAAGCACTGTTCAGAAGGAGAAGCCAATTCATCTCCTTCCCCATGGCCCTGGAGAGCCAGCATCAGCGCGCATTGGGATTTTCCAGACTCGGGGAATTCCCCTTGGTGCAGGGCGCCATTGACTGTACGCATGTGGCTTTGCGGGCCCCTCTGGAGCATGGCGAGCAGTATCGCAACAGGAAGGGCTACCATTCTCTGAATGTGCAGCTGGTCTGTGACCACAAGCAGCGCATCATGGCAGTCAATGCCAGCTTCCCAGGCAGCAGCCACGATGCCTTTATCCTGCGGCAGAGTACTGTGCATGACATGTTCCAGGCACAGCCTCCCCCAAGAGGATGGCTACTCGGGGACAAAGGCTATCCTTTGTGCACCTGGCTCATGACCCCGCTCCGCGCGCCCAGGACCGCTGCTGAAGAGGCCTACAACGAGAGCCATCAAACCACCCGCAACATCATCGAGCTAACTATTGGGGTCCTCAAGCAGCGGTTCCGCTGCCTTGATCGCTCCGGAGGAGCTCTCCAGTATTCGCCGGACCGGGTCTCCCAATTTGTGGTGGTTTGCTGCATGCTACACAACCTGGCTATCCGCAGGACTCAGGCACTGCCACCTGACGTTGGACCAGCACCTCAGGAGGAGGAGCAGGAGGAGCATGAGGAGGAGGAGGAGGAGGAGGAGGAGGAGCAGGAGTACGTTCCCAGGAGGGAGCGACCAGGGCCAAGGGCCGCACGATGCCACCTTATTACACGGTACTTCTAAGCCCCCTGTCAGGGAATGGCCAGGGGCCATGAGGGAAGATGAATGCAGCCGCTCTGCAAGCCCTCAGCCGGTGAAGCCAACAAACACTAAGAAGAACAACCATGGAGACTGCATGAATAAAGATAATTTTTTATTAAACAAAAATGAAAAGCCCTTCCCACATGAATCCCCAAAAACAATAAACGGGCCCCACAAAAAGCCCAACAAACGACTCACTCCCACAAACTGGGGAGGAGCCACTCCACCTTTATTGAAACCGGGCCTCAACGTCGGCCTAACGCAAAAAAAAAGCCCTCCAAAAGCACAACCATGGGCAAAATAAAGATGGCCACCGCCATATTAAAGGAAAGCTGGCCACACCCTCTACTGAGTGGCCCGCGAGGGCGAGACCTTGGCCAGCATTTTGCCTCCCCTGCCCTGCCTGCTGCTCCTTCGCAAGCTCTGCCCAGTGGCTGCTGCGAGGCTGGGGGAAGGCGCCTGAGGCTCAGATGCCCTTCCGCCAGATGCCGCTGGGGGGCGGCCTACACGGCGTTTGGGCCTCGAGGGGCCGTCTCCTGAGTGGCGCACCTGAGCCTGGCCACCATCAGCTGCAGCCGCTTGCCCTTGACGCCCCAGAGGGGGAATGGCGGCGACGGATGGGGCAATGTGGGCCAGCTGGCGTCTGGGATGCGCTGGCTGGTGCTGTGGCGCGGTGGCACTCGGCCGGGCCCGCACTGCAGGATCCGCAGCAATCAGCCGACGGCCGGCTTGCTGGGATGGTCCAGCGCGGCGCCTGCCCTGGCGATGCCTGCCTGAGACAGCGCGTGTGGCAGCAGTGAGTGGCCCTGTGGTCCTGGTGTGCGCGCGCATCACATCCGCCAGGGTCTTGACGGCATCAGTTAGCATGCGGCCAGTCGCGGCAGTTGCTGCCCCGAACTCGCGCACACTGGTCGCCAGCGACTCGATGGCCTCAGGCATGCGCCCCACCACGCTCATGAGCTCCGTGTGGCGCCGGTCCGAGTCGTCGGCCATCTGATCGAGCTTCCGCACCTCCTCCGAAGTGAAGGTGTCCGGACTGGAGTCGCGACTCTCCCGCTGGGGAGGAGGGGGCCGAACTAGGGGACCCTTGCCGCGTTGGTGACGGCGAGTGTGCCGAGCAGCAGCACTCCCCTCTGATCCTTCCCCCCTTTGGGGGGAAGGCCGCGGGCCATGCGCACGGCTGCTGGGTGGCTGGACGCCACTGGTCCCAGAAGCTGCATTGCCCTGCGACAGTTCCTCCAGGCACTCGTCCAGTGAGGAGGTGTCGAGCATTTCCTCCTCTCCTGCGGGACGTGACTGTTCCCCCGAAGGTCCGGCTTGCTCCTCCTCCTCCTCCTGGTTGGAGGTGCTGTCACTGGCAGCCTCAGGGTCCTGGTCGTCACCAGCTGAAAGCAGGAATGCACAAGAGTAGCTTCAGAGTGAGGAGACGGCGTCAGCGAGGGAGTTAGGACTGGTGGGATTCAGCGCATTGGTGGGACAGTGGCAAAGGAGGTAGCTCGGATGGGCCAGTGCGACGCGAGAGGGCCAAAAGGCGAGGTCCTTACCATTGCCGGGCAGTGGAGGGTCGGATACACCGCACGCTGTGGGGACAATCACACGTGCTCCCATGAGCACACACACGCGCTCCTCCAGCCGAGTGAGCTTCTGCAGCTTGGCGCGGCCACCCCTGGCACGGGCCTGGCGATTAAACGCTACTTTAGCCTGCAAGAGAAAGGACGGGCTGTAAGTGCGCAGTGAAGCCCTGATGTAGTGTGCACTGCCTCCCATGGTGGAATAGCTTGGACAGAGTGAAGCCCTGATGTAGTGTGCACTGCCTCCCATGGTGGATTAGCTTGGACAGAGTGAAGCCCTGATGTAGTGTGCACTGCCTCCCATGGTGGAATAGCTTGGCCAAAGTGTAGAGTGCCGAATGGCCATTTGATGCTCATGACTGTCCCAATGCTGCTGGCTGAGGGCTGGCCAAAAGGACTTTCAGGTCCCTTTGCCCATCATGTCAGGTGTACATGCAAGAATGAGGAGGAGACTGGAAAGGCTACTCACCCTCACAATCCTGGTCAGATCGTTGTATTTCTTACGGCATTGTGTGTGGGTCCTGGGGGCCTCGCCGGTGAACGTCACCCTCTGGGCGATCTGCTTCCAGGCTTTGGTGTAGTCGTGGTGGGTTGGATTCCTCCCACTGTCTGGAAACAAGATCTTGCGCCTCACCTCCAGAGCTGTGACCATTATGTCCAGATCACCCTCTGAGAAGCGCAGGGCACGCTGACGGGCCTTCTCTGGCGTTGCCATGACTCCCTGGGGCTGAGCAGTAGTGTTGAGGCCTCTTTGCAAGGCTGCAGTGTGCAGGGCGTGGCAGCAGACCAATTCGTCCCTTCCCCCTTTAAGAGCTGGTCGGCACCACGGGGTCTGCTGTCAGTGCAAAAATGACCGCACCCGTGCTGCGCCCCGCCTGGGCGCTATCCCTCTGGACCGCCGGCTTAGCACCTAAAGAGAGTAGTGGAACGCCTCTTTTAGCGCTCCACCAACCTCTTAGGGCGAAGCCACTGAATTCCCGGCAACGGGGCGCTACTTTGGGGCGGGCGCTAACTTCGGGCGGGCGCTAAGGTTAGCGCCCCAAAACTGCCTATACTGAAAATCTAGCCCACTGTGTTTTGCTTGCAGCCTGTAAGAGATGTTTCTCTGCTACACCGTATAATTAAACAGTTGGGTTTTCTGCCTAAGAACTCGCTTCTCTCAGTTTCGGACCTTACTACTCGGATACCACATATTGGCGATGATGGTCAACAGATCACATCTTGAAGAAGAGAAAAAAAAGGGCGCTGAATAACCGATCATGGCTGCTATGGTAGGAAAGATCTCTGCTTTTGTTGTTCAGACTCAGACCTGGGATGAGTACTGCGAGGTGCTGATGCATTTCTTTGAAGCAAATGATACAGATGATGTCGGGAAAAGGAGAGCTATTTTGCTCACTTCCGTGGGAAGTCAGACGTATAGTTTAATGAGAAACTTATGCAGTCCTGCAAAGCCGGGAGACAGTACATTTGCTGAATTAGTGGCCTTGCTGAAGGAACATTTCAATCCCAGACCGAGTGAGATTGTACAGCATTTCAAATTTAATTCACGGAACAGGAAACCGGGAGAGACTGTATTGGATTATGTAGCGGTGTTGAGAAAATTGGCACACGATTGCAATTACGGGAACAACCTGAAAGACATGCTGAGAGATAGGCTTGTTTGCGGGATAATGGATGATCGAATGCAGAGGAGATTATTGTCCAAGACTGGGCTTACGTATGAAAAAGCATTGGAACTTGCTCAAGCCATAGAGACAGCGAACCGAGATGTAAAAGAAATACAAGGTTCAGACTGGGCTACGACAAAGCAAGTTGGAGGTCAGGTTAATGTACACAAGTTAAAGTTGCATCAGAAACCACAATGTGAGCATGCAAAGGCATGTTATAGATGCAATGGCGATCACCTGGCGAGGGAATGCAGGTTCCTGGAGGAAAAGTGCCACAAGTGTGGGAAAAAAGGACATATAAAACGTGCATGTCGGGCAAAAGCAACCGTGGAGGAATACAAACCAAAAGGGGGAGGAAAGCACTGGCCCTCTCCTCAGGCACTGGCCCTCTCCTCAGGCACTGGCCCTGCAGGGATGCACTAGTTTGCCTTTTGAACTCCTGAGCTAATGGGTAGATTTGCCTCAGGTGTGTTGGAGGTGGGTGTGGCCTTCACCTGAATTGGAGTGAGAGGGGGACTTTGTCTCCATCTGGTGGCCACATACCATCCATCTACCACAAACCGCCCCAATAGCTCACAACGGGGAGTGTTCACACGGGGAGTGTTCACAAGGGAGCGAGGACACAGGGAGCGAGGACACGGGGAGTATTCACAAGTCGAGTGAGGACACAGGGAGTGTTCACATGGGGAGTGTTCACAAGGGGAGCGAGGACACGGGGAGTGTTCACATGGGGAGCGAGGGCATGGGGAGTTATCACACGGGGAGTGTTCACACGGTGAGCGAGAACACGGGGAGTGTTCACACGGGGGGCAAGGACATGGGGAGCGAGTACATGGGGCGTGAGGACACAGGGAGTGTTCACACAGGTAGCGAGTACACAGGGAGTGAGGACACAGGGAGTGTTCACACGGGGCGCAAGTACACGGGGAGTGTTCACATGGGGAGTGTTCACAAGGGGAGCGAGGATACAGGGAGTGTTCACAGGGTGAGTGAGGACACGGGGAGTGTTCACACGGGGACCGAGCACACGGGGAGTGTTCACATGGGGAGTGTTCACACGGGGTGCGAGGACAGGGGGAGTGTTCACAAGGGGAGTGAGGCCACGGGGAGTGAGGACACGGGGAGTGAGGACACGGGGAGTGTTCACATGGTGAGTGAGGACACGGGGAGTGAGGACACAAGGATTGTTCACACGGGGAGCGAGGACACCGGGAGTGTTCACACGGGAAGAGTTCACAGGGAGAGTGAAGACACGGGGAGTGAGGACACAGGGAGTGCTCACAAGTGGAGTGAGGACACAGGGAGTGTTCACAAGGGGAGCAAGGACATGGGAAGTGTTCACAAGGGGAGCGAGGAAAAGGAATTGTTCACATGGGGAGTGGGGACACGGGGAGCGGGGACACGGGGAGTGTTTACACGGGGAGTGAGGACACAGGGAGTGTTTACACGGGGAGTGAGGACATGGGGAGTGTTCACACGGGGAGTGAGGACACGGGCAGTGTTCACATGGGGAGTGAGGACACGGGCAGTGTTCACATGGGCAGTGAGGACACGGGGAGCGATTACACGGGGAGTGTTTACACGGGGAGTGAGGACACGGTGAATGTTCACACAGGGAGCGAGGACACGGGGAATGAGGACATGGGGAGTGTTCACACGGGGAGTGAGGACACGGGGAATGAGGACTTGGGGTGTGAGGACAAGGGAGTGTTCACACGGGGAGTGTTCACACAGGGAGCGAGGACACAGGGAATGAGGACACGAGGAGTGAGGACAAGGGAGTGCTCACACAGGGAGTGTTCACACGGGGAGCGAGGACACAGGGAATGAGGACACGAGGAGTGAGGACAAGGGAGTGTTCACACAGGGAGTGTTCACATGGGGAACGAGGACATGGGGAGTGTTCACACAGCGAGTGAGGACATGGACAGTGAAGACACAAGGAGCGAGGGCATGGGGAGTGTTCACACGGGGAGCGAGGACACGGGGAGTGTTCACACGGGGAGCGAGGGCATGGGGAGCGAGGACACAGGGAGTGTCCACACCGGGAGCGAGGACACAGGGGGCGAGGACATGCTGAGCGAGGACACGCTGAGCAAGTTCACAGGGAGTGTTCACACGGGGAGTGTTGACACAGGGAGCGAGCACACAGGGAGTGAGGACCTTGGGAGCAAGGAGACAGGGAGTGTTGATATGGGGAGTGAGGGCACGGGGAGTGTTCACATGGTGAGTGAGGACACAAGGAGTGAGGACATGGGGAGTGTTCACACGGGGAGCGAGGACACGGGGAGTGTTCAGATGGGAAGTATTCACATGGGGAGTGAGGAGACGGGGAGTGAGGACACTGGAAGTTATCACACGGGGAGTGTTCACACGGGGAGTGAGGACACAGGGAGTGAGGACACGGGGAGTGAGCACACGAGGAATGAGGACACGAGGAGTGAGGACACAAGGAGCGAGGACATGGGGAGTGTTCACACGGGGAGCGAGGACACGGGGAGTGTCCACCCTGGGAGCGAGGACACGGGGGGTGAGGACATGCTGAGCGAGGACACGCTGAGCAAGTTCATGGGGAGTGTTCACATGGGGAGTGTTGAGACGGGGAGCGAGCACACGGGGAGTGAGGACCTTGGGAGCGAGGAGACGGGGAGCGAGTTCATGGGGAATGTGAACATGGGGAGTGAGGATACGGGGAGTTGTACACAAAGAGTGAGGGCACGGGGAGTGTTCACATGGGGAGCAAGGACATGGGGAGTGTTCACAAGGAGAGTGAGGACACAGGGAGTGTTCACACGGTGAGCGAGGACACGGGAAGTGTTCACACGGGGAGCGAGGACACAGGGAGTGTTGACACAGGGAGCGAGCACAAGGGGATTGTTCACACGGTGAGTGAGGACACGGGGTGTGTTCACATGGGGAGTGTTCACATGGGGAGCGAGGAGACGGGGAGTGAGGACACTGGAAGATTATCACATGGGGGAGTTCACACGGGGCGAGAGGACACGGGGAGAGAGGACACAGGGAGTGTTCAACGGGGAGCAAGAACAAGGGGAGAGATTACACGGGGAGCAATGATATGTGGAGAGAAGACACAGGGAGTGTTCACATTGGCAGTGAGGACTAAGGGAGAGTTCACATGGGGAGCGAGTACACGGAGAGTGTTCACACGGGGAGAGTTCACACGGGGAGTGTGTACACAGGCAGTGTTCACACGGGCAGTGTTCACACAGGGAGAGAGGACATGGAGAGTGATGACACGGGGACTGAGGACACGTGGAGTGATGACATGGGGAGTGAGGATAGGGGAGTGTTCACATGGGGAACAAGGACACGGGGAGCGAGGACATGGGGAGCAAGGACACGGGGAGTGAGGACACGAGGAGCGAGAACACCGGGAATTTTCACACGGGGATCGAGGAGACGGGGAGTGTTCACACGGGGAGCGAGGACACGGGGAGTGTTCACACGGGGAGTGTGGACACGGGGAGTGTTCACAAGGGGAGTGAGGACACGGCGAGTGATGACATGGGGAGTGTACACAAGACGAGTGAGGACACGGGGAATGTTCACAAGGGGAGCGAGGACACGGGGAGCGAGGACACGGGGAGTGTTCACACAGGGAGAGAGGACACAGTGAGAGAGGACACGGAGTGTTCACACGGGGAGCAAGAACAAGGGGAGTGTTCAAACAGGGAGCAAGGACACAGAGAGTGAGGATACAGGGAGTGTTGGCACGGTGAGCGAGCACACGGGGAGTGTTTACACGGGGAGTGTTGACACAGGGAGCGAGCACACGGGGAGCGAGCACATGGGGATTGTTCACATGGTGAGTGAGGACATGGGGAGCAAGGACACGGGGAGTGTTTACATGGGGCGTGAGGACACGGGGAGCGAGGACACGGGGAGTGAGGACATGGGGAGTGTTTACATGGGGCGTGAGGACAGGGGAGCGAGGACACGGGGCATGAGGACACGGGGAGTGTTCACACGGGGAGCGAGTACATGGGGAGTGAGGTCACGGGGAGTGTTCACATGGGGAGCGAGTACACGGGGAGTGTTCACATGGGGAGTGTTCACACAGGGAGCGAGGGCAGGGGGAGTGTTCACAAGGGGAGCGAGGACACGGGAGTGAGGACACGGGGAGCGAGGATACAGGGAGTGTTCACACGGTGAGCGAGCACACGGGGAGTGTTTGCATGGGGAGTGTTGACACGGGGAGCGATTATGCAGTGAGTGTTCACACGGTGAGTGAGGACACGGGGAGGGTTCACACGGGAAGAGTTCACAGGGGGAGCGAGCACACGGAGAGCAAGGACACGGGGAGTGTTCACAAGGGGAGCGAGGACACGGGGAGCGAGGACATGGGGAGAGAGGGCACGGGGAGTGATGACATGGGGAGTGTACACAAGACGAATGAGGACACGATGAGTGTTCACATGGGGAGCGAGGAGACGGGGAGTGAGGACACTGGAAGTTATCACACGGGGAGTGTTCACAAGGGGAGCGAGGACACGGGGAGCGAGGACACGGGAAGTGTTCACACAGGGAGAGAGGACACAGGGAGAGAGGACACGGGGTGTTCACATGGGGAGCAAGGACAAGGGGAGTGTTCACACAGGGAGCAAGGACACGGAGAGTGAGGATACAGGGAGTGTTCGCACGGTGAGCGAGCACACGGGGAGTGTTTACACGGGGAGTGTTGACAAGGGGAGTGTACACAAGACGAATGAGGACATGGGGAGTGTTCACACAGGGAGAGAGGACACAGGGAGAGAGGACACGGGGAGTGTTCACACGGGGAGAGAGGACACGGGGAGTGATGACATGGGGAGTGTACACAAGCCGAAGGAGGACACGGGGAGCAAGGACACGGAGAGTGAGGACACGGGCAGTGAGGACACGGAGAGTGAGGATACAGGGAGTGTTCGCACGGTGAGCGAGCACACGGAGAGTGAGGACACGGGCAGTGAGGACACGGAGAGTAAGGATACAGGGAGTGTTCGCACGGTGAGCGAGCACACGGAGAGTGTTTACACGGGGAGTGTTGACACGGGGAGCGAGCACACGGGGAGCGAGCGCATGGGGATTGTTCACATGGTGAGTGAGGACACGGGGAGCGAGGATATGGGGAGTGTTTATATGGGGCGTGAGGACACGGGGAGTGAGGGCACGGGGAGTGAGGACACGGGGAGCGAGGATACAGGGTGTGTTCACACGGTGAGTGAGCACACGGGGAGTGTTTACATGGGGAGTGTTGACACGGGGAGCGAGTATGCAGGGAGTGTTCACACGGTGAGTGAGGAAACGGGGAGTGTTCACATGGTGAGTGAGGACACGGGGAGGGAGGATACGGGGAGTGTTCACGCAGGGAGGGAGGCCACTGGTAGTGTTCACACGGGGAGTGAGGACACGGGGAGTGTTCACACGGGGAGTGAGGACATGGGGAGTGTTCACATGGGGAGTGAGGACACGGGGAGTGAGGACACAGGGAGTGCTCACAAAGGGAGTGAGGATACAGGGAGTGTTCACAAGGGGTGCGAGGACACGGGGAGTGTTCACACGGGAAGTGTTCACATGGGGAGCGAGGACACGGGGAGTGTTTACACGGGGAGTGAGGACACGGGGAGTGAGGACACAGTGAGCAAGCACACGGGGAGTGTTTACACAGGGAGTGAGGACATGGGGCGAGGACAAGGTGAGCGAGGACACGCTGAGCAAGTTCACGGGGAGTGTTCACACGGGGAGTGTTGACACGGGGAGCGAGCACATTGGGAGTGAGAACCTTGGGAGCGAGGAGATTGGGAGTGTTCACATGGTGAGTGAGGACACGGGGAGTGTTCACATGGTGAGTGAGGACACGGGGAGTATTCACATGGTGAATGAGGAAATGGGGAGTGTTCACATGGTAAGTGAGGGTGTGGAGATGCCGGTGTTGGACTGTGGTGGACAAATGTAAGAAGTCACACAACACCAGGTTATAGTCCAACAGTTTTATTTGAAATCACAAGCTTTCGGAGCGCTGCTTCTTCGTCAGGTGAAGTGGAGAGATGCATAAAGACACTGTGTAGAGAGAACAAGCCAATGACGACTCGAGTTATATAAGCTGTGTTTTTATGCATCTCTCCACTTCACCTGACGAAGGAGCAGCGCTCCAAAAGCTTGTGATTTCAAATAATACTGTTGGACTATAACCTGGTGTTGTGTGACTTCTTACATGGTGAGTGAGGACACGGGGAGTGTTCACACAGGGAGTGAGGACACGGGGAGTGTTCACACGGGAAGAGTTCACAGGGGGAGTGAGGACACGGGGAGTGCTCACAAGGGGAGTGAGGACACAGGGAGTGTTCACAAGTGGAGCGAGGACATGGGACGTGTTCACACGGGGAGCGAGGACACGGGGAGTGTTTACACGGGGAGTGAGGACACGGGGAGCGAGCACATGGGGAGTGTTTACATGGGGAGTGAGGACACGGGGAGTGTTTACATGGGGAGTGAGGACACGGGGAGCGAGCACACAGGGAGTGTTCACAAGGGGAGCGAGGACACGGGAAGTGTTCACACTGGGAGCGAGAACACGGGGAGTGTTGACACGGGGACGAGCACACGGGGATTGTTCACACGGTGAGTGAGGACACGCGGAGTGTTGACACGGGGAGCGAGCACATGAGGATTGCTCACATGGTGAGTGAGGACACGGGGAGTGTTCACACGGGGAGTGAGGACACGGGGAGTGTTGACATGGGGAGCGAGCACACAGGGATTGTTCACACGGTGAGTGAGGACACAGGGAGTGAGGACACGGGGAGCGAGGACACGGGGAGTGTTGACACGGGGAGTGAGGACACGGGGAGAGAGCACACAGTGTGAGGGTGCCGGTTAGTTCCCTCAGTAACCCCTAGATGGCACCTTCATTTGTTTGTTTCCCTTTGCTAAATTGTTACTAGTTTACTTAACTGCCTTTTATCAGGTTTATTGGTTTCACCTGTTTTTGCTTGTATTTAAGTTCAGTGGTTTCTTCCCTCTGTGCTCAGTCTTGACAAGCTGTTTGCCTCGTGGTAGCTTGTCTTGAGCTCCTATGTTTGTAACTGTTTACCTGTGTGATTCTAGTAAAGTACTTTTATTTAAGACTGCATACCTGCTTCTCGCCTCGTCTGTCTGCACTTGGGTCCAGAACCAGCCTCGCCCTGACAGCAAGACTGAGCCAGTATGGACCCAGCAGTGATGGAGGAACTTCGTTCTATTCTCTCCCATCAAGGTGCTTTCCTCGGCCGCCTTGAGCAACTTCTCCAAAGCATTTCAAACAAGGTAGATACGTGGACCCAGACCATTCAACACCCAGCCGCTGTGGCTTCTGCTCAGGATGTTCCTCCTCAGTCAGTTCCTTTAGGTGCTACCCCACCGGTCGCTGATCTCCAGACTCACCGAGAGCCTCGCCTACCCGCGCAAGAGCGCTATGACGGTCATCCGGGCAAGTGTCACAGCTTCTTGACCCAGTGCTTCCTAGTTTTTGAACTCCAACCCTTCATGTTCCTATCACCCCGCTCTAAGGTAGCGTTCATCATATCACTACTCTCGGGAAAATCTCTCGCCTGGGTTACCGTCATCTGGTAGCAGCAATCTTTTGTCTGCTCGGACATTCTCCTTTTCGTCGAAGAGATGAGCAAAGTCTTTGACCATCCTGTGAGTGGACGGGAGGCAGCTAAAAGACTTTTGAATCTCCGCCAGGGCAACTGCAGCGTAGCCGACTTCGCCATTAAGTACCGCACACTCGCTGCGGAGAGCCGCTGGAACACCGAGGCCCTTCTCTCCACGTTTCTTCATGGCCTCTCCGAATCTATCAAAGATGAACTGGCGTCCAGAGAGGTTCTGGAGGACCTTGACACGCTCATTTCCCTTGCCATCAGAGTGGATAACTGCTTCTGGGAGCATGGTAGAGAGAGGAGATTCACTACTTCCACAGAGGTGAGATCTTCTGGTGTTTCGAATCTGACCAGGGGTTTCCAAGTACCCCTGAGCCCACCTGTTAGCACTGAAGAGGAACCTATGCAACTCGGCAGAACTCGGCTCTCCCAGTTTGAGAGACAGAGGAGATTGAGAGAGGGGCATTGTCTTTACTGTGGCCTGTCTGGCCATCTCAGAGCCACATGCCCTGAGCTTCAGGAAAAAGCCAGGAGGATTGGGAAAATACGGACAGATCAAATCCCTTCTCCTACCCCTTCTGTCTTCCAAACCCTGCTTCCCGCTCGTCTCTCTTGGGAGGGACAACAGTACAACCTCCAGGCGTTTATTGACTCCGGGGCCGCTGGCTGTTTTATCGATGCCACCCTTGTGCGCAGCCTGAAAATTCCTTTCTCCCACCTTGACAAGTCTTTACAAGTCACCGCCCTCGACGGCAGGCCCCTTGCTTCTGGGCGTATTCATCACATCACCGGAGTATTATATATCCAAGTAGGGGAGAGACATCAAGAGTTGCTGCAGTTTCACCTTATCGATTCACCTGAGCTCCCTCTCATTCTTGGACATCCGTGGCTCTCTCTTCACAACCCTCACATTGACTGGACTACCGGGACTGTGTTGGAGTGGGGTCCTTCATGTCTAGCCAACTGTCTTAAGGTCTTCCCTAGTCTGCCCCGTCCTTCCTCTCCCGAGCCAGCTGATCAGCTGGACCTTGCTCATGTGCCCCCTGAATATTCGGACCTCCATGCTGTGTTTAGTAAGAGGCGGTCCACTACACTCCCCCCACACCGGTCCTACGACTGTGCAATTGATCTCCTGCCTGGCACTAGCCCCCCTCGGGGTCGGCTCTACTCTCTCTCTGGCTCTGAGAATGTTTCCATGGAGGAATACATCAAGGAAGCCCTCGCTACAGGTTTCATTCGCCCTTCCACCTCCCCAGCGGGTGCTGGCTTCTTTTTTGTAAAGAAGAGGGATGGTGGTTTCAGGCCTTGCATAGACTATCGGGGGCTTAACAAAATTACCATTAAGAACCGCTATCCTCTCCCTTTGATGTCTTCAGCGTTTGAGCAGCTGCAGGGAGCTACCATCTTCTCCAAGCTTGACCTCCGCAACGCGTACAACCTGGTCCGCATTAGGGAGGGGGATGAATGGAAGACTGCCTTTATCACCCCTAGCGGTCACTGGGAATACCTCGTCAAGCCCTTTGGTCTCACTAATGCTCCTGCTGTCTTCCAAGCTCTGGTCAATGACGTGCTCTGGGACCTGCTGAACCAGTTCGTGTTTGTTTATTTGGATGACATTCTCATCTTCTCAATGTCCCCCCAGCAGCATGTCCAACACGTCAGACAGGTTCTGCAGAGGCTTTTGGAGAACCGTCTCTTTGTCAAATCCGAGAAATGTGAATTCCACGTCTCTAAGGTCACGTTCCTGGGCCACGTCATCTCCTGTGGAAGCGTCCAGATGGATCCTAGCAAGGTTCAAGCCGTCTTGAACTGGCCGCGTCCCACGTCAGTTAAGCAGGTTCAGCGGTTCCTGGGATTCGCCAGCTTTTACAGACGCTTCATCCGCAACTTCAGCTCCATTGCCGCCTCCCTCTCCGCATTGACCAAGGGCTCGTCTTTACGGTTCAGTTGGTCTTCTGAAGCGGAACGGGCCTTCCAGGAGCTCAAAGAACGTTTCACCTCTGCTCCCATTCTGGTACACCCGGACCCCACCCTGCCCTTTTTCATAGAGGTGGATGCCTCGGATATTGGAGTCGGGGCTGTCCTGTCCCAGCGCTCCCCGAAGGACCAAAAGCTACACCCCTGTGCCTTCTTTTCCCGTCACCTGAAACCAGCAGAGAGTAACTATGATGTCGGCAACTGGGAGCTCTTGGCAGTTAAGTTGGCCTTGGAGGAGTGGAGACACTGGTTGGAGGGAGCAGAGCATCCTTTTGTTGTCTGGACCGACCATAAAAATCTGACATATATCCAGGACGCCAAGCGCCTCAACCCTCGGCAGGCCAGGTGGGCTCTCTTCTTTAACCGGTTCAACTTTCTCCTGTCTTACCGCCCAGGGTCTAAGAACCTCAAACCGGATGCCCTTTCTCGCCAGTTTGACCCCTCGGAAAAGGACCAGACCCCGGAACCTATCATCCCCAGTTCCTGCATCGTTGCTCCCGTCACATGGGAGATTGAGACTGTGGTGCAAGGGGCCCAATGTCAGGAGGCTGACCCTGGAGGAAGCCCTCCTAATAGCCTTTATGTCCCCAGCCAGGTGCGCGCCCAGGTCCTTCAATGGGGGCACTCTTCTCGATTGACTGGTCATCCTGGGATCCGTCGGACTCTCGAGTTCCTTAAGAGGAGGTTCTGGTGGCCCTCTATTGGAGCCGACACCCGGGCCTTTGTCTCCGCTTGTCCCGTCTGTGCCCAGAACAAGACATCCCAACAACCTCCGCTTGGTCTCCTGCATCCCTTGCCCATCCCCAGCCGTCCCTGGTCTCATATCGCCCTGGATTTCATCACCGGGCTACCTCCATCTGAGGGATTCACTACCACCCTAGTTGTGGTCGATCGCTTTTCCAAGGCTGCTCACTTCATCCCTCTTGTCAAGCTTCCCTCTGCCAGAGAGACTGCCCAGCTGGCTGTCGAGCATGTCTTCCGCCTCCATGGCTTGCCCCTGGATGTCGTCTCTGACCGTGGTCCCCAGTTCTCATCCAGGTTCTGGAAGGCTTTTTGTTCCCTGCTGGGCGCTTCCGTCAGTCTCTCCTCTGGGTTCCACCCACAGTCTAACGGCCAGACTGAGAGAACCAACCAAGATCTGGAGAGGGTGCTAAGAAGCTTTGTGTCCTCCAATCCTTCCACCTGGAGCAAGTATCTGGTCTGGGCAGAGTACGCGCACAATACCCTTCAGAGCTCCTCCACTGGCCTCTCACCTTTCGAATGTCAATATGGCTTCCAACCGCCACTCTTCCCTCAACAGGAGAGGGAGGTAGGAGTCCCGGCTGCCCAGGGGTTCATCCAACGCTGCCGCCGTACCTGGAGGAGGGTCCGATCCGCCTTGCAGCTCGCTTCTTCTCGGCAGAAAGTGCAGGCTGACTGACACCGCCGCCCAGCTCCTCGGTTCCGGACCGGACAGAAGGTCTGGCTGTCTACCCGGAATCTTCCGCTCCATGTGGAGTCACGCAAGTTGGCTCCCCAGTTCATCGGACCTTTTAGGATTTTGGAAAAAGTTAACACTGTGGCCTACCGGCTCCTCCTTCCTCGGTCGATGAAGATACATCCCACGTTCCACACCTCTCACCTCAAGCCGGTACTTACCAGTCCCTTGGTTCCTGCTTCCAGACCTCCCCCCCCGCCCCGCATGATTGACGGTCAGCAAGCCTACACTGTCCGTCGCCTCTGTGATAATAATGATAACTTCCGGGTAGTTATGTGTCACTTCCTGTGAACTGTGAACTGTGAACTGTGAAACTGTGAACTGTGAACTGTGAAACTATGAACTGTGAACTTTGTACATACATCACTTCCTGTCATACATCACTTCCTGTTGGACTGGTATAAATACTGAACCTATTCAGTATTGTAAGGGGCTTCTACCAGAGGCATGGTGAAGACCTCTCCTGTATATAGTGTGATTATAAGTTGCTTAAAGCTTACTTTAAAGTTACTTAATGTGTGAGACTCCTTTTTCTTACATCAATTTAAGCAACTTAGCATTTACACTCACAAATACTAGACCTTCGGACAAACTCGGAGTTAAGGATCCAGGGAACCACCCATCATGGAAAACCTCCTTAAACCTACTCGTCTGGACTTGGACCCAAACACACCAGCAGCTGGCAAGGTATGGAAGCATTGGTACCGTACTTTTGAGAATTTCCTTGATGAATGTAAAGCGACTGCTCCTACTAAACTGAGGATGCTTATCAACTATGTGACCCCAACAGTGTTTAAATATGTTGATGAATGGGATAATTATGATGAGGTGATTCGGGCACTTAAGAAACTGTATGCCAAGACTCCAAATGAGGTCTATGCTAGACATCTACTGGCCACAGCCCGACAAGGGCCAGGGGAATCGATTAATGAATTCCTTCAAGAACTTCGCAGGCTCAGCATAGATTGTAACTTTCAGGCAGCCTCAGCTGAGCTGTACCGCGAAGAAATGATTCGTGATGCTTTCATCTGTGGGATTGCCTCTCCATTTATATGCCAGCGTCTACTAGAAAGTAAAACACTTGAGCTACAAAAAGCTTTTGACCTAGCTTGTTCTCTGGATTTGGCAAAGAAAAATGCAGACCTCTATCAGCTGCCCAGATCTCGATCTGCTGCTGTAACTGCAACCAGACAATTCAAGTGGTCTCAGGTGAACCCTATCATGGAGGAATCTAATTCTGATAATTCTGATGAAGAAGAGGAGGATGACCCCACTTTAGCAGCCTCTTGGCAATCTAGGAAGGAATGCTTCTTTTGTGGAGATGCTTTTCACCCTAGGAAATTCTGCCCTGCTCGCAATGCAATCTGCAGTTATTGCAAAAAAAAGGACACTTTGCTAAAGTTTGCCAATCAAAAGCCTCTACGAGGGCCTATCCAGCTAAGGCCTGCCGAACTGCCCCAATTAGGGCCTATTGAGATGCTCCAGCTAGGACCTATCAAGCTTCCCCTCGAGCTCTCTCCCGAAGAAGCACACCGAGAGTTTCAGCCACTCTCTGTGCAACGACACCAATTACAGCTGCTTGCCCACAGAACCTGTTTCATGCAGCTACAAAAGTTTCAATTAAAGGGCATACCTTAGATGCCTTAATTGACTCAGGAAGTACTGATAGTTTCATTAAAGAACAGATTGTTGCAAAATTGAAACTACGTGTCTTCCCATCGGACCAGGCAATTGCGATGGCTCAATCATCACTTAATACCAGAACCTCCGGCTTTTGTGTTGTTGATATGACACTTAATGGTCGCCTGTATCCCTCCACCTGACTTTCGGTGCTCAAGGACTTATGTAGTGATCTCCTCTTAGGGCTGGATTTCCAAAAACAGCATAAGAAACTCACCATTGAGTTCGGCGGATCCAAACCTGGACTTACTATTTCTAATATACCGTCTAATTTACCATTTTGTGCATTGTCAGCAGCTTCACTTGATGAACCCTCATTATTTGCCAGTATTCCACCTCAATGCAAACCAATAATAACGAAATTGCGGCGCTTTAATCAGGAAGACCAATCTTTTATTGAGGCTGAAATCTCTCGACCTCTAGCAGAGGATATCATTGAACCATGTTCGTCGCCCTGGCGGGCTCAAGTCGTCATTGTCAAGAACCCTCTAAAACCTCACAAACAACGACTATGCATTGATTATTCGCAAACCATCAATCAATATACTGACTTGGACGCCTACCCATTGCCACGCATTGATGATATGGTTAATAAACTGGCCGAATACAAAGTGTTCTCAACTTACGATTTAAAAAGTGCCTATCATCAGGTACCCTTGAAGGTCTCAGATAAGCAGTACACGGCCTTTGAGGCTAATGGACGGCTGTACCAATTTTGTCGCCTCCCATTCGGGGTTACTAATGGAGTGGCTGTCTTCCAACGGGCAATGGATGGCCTGGTTAAACAGGAAAACCTAAGGGACACTTTTCCCTATCTTGATAACATTACTATTGCAGGTCACGATCAACAGGAACACGACGCCAACCTCCAAAAATTTCGGGATGCCCTCCATCGCCGTAACTTAACCTTGAATGAATCTAAGTCTGTTGAGTCGCAACCGACCATCAACATCCTTGGCTACTGCGTAGGCAATGGTATCATTAAGCCAGACCCAGAAAGACTTCGCCCGCTCCAAGAGCTCCCGTCACCTAAGAATCCGGCTTCTTTACGTCGGGCTCTCGGTCTGTTTGCATACTACGCTAAATGGATTCCTCATTCTTCAGACAAAATCCAACCCTTGCTGCATGCTAGATCATTTCCATTGGAAACAGTGGCTGTTGCAGCCTTTAACCTTCTCAAAAAACAGTTGGAGAAAGCGGCTCTTCACTCCATCGATGAGAACCTCCCTTTCATAGTCGAATGTGATGCCTCGGAGGTGGCGATCTCGGCTGCTCTAAATCAGGAAGGTCGTCCTGTAGCATTTATGTCCAGGACCTTACAAGGTGCCGAGCTACATTATCCTCCGGTTGAGAAGGAAGCCACAGCCATCATAGAGCCAGTACGGAAGTGGAACCATTTTCTAGCTCGCCAGCACTTTACATTAATCACGGACCAGCGATCAGTCGCCTTCATGCTCGATAATCGAAAACGAACCAAAATTAAGAATAATAAAATACAACTTTGGAGGATGGAACTGGCCTCTTTTGGTTATACCATTCACTATCGACCTGGCAAGGAGAATGTGGCCCCGGACACCCTCACACGGGCATTCTGCTCCGCTATGTCGTCCTCTACTCTCATAGATGTCCATAATGGATTGTGTCATCCTGGCGTTACGCGCATGCTGCATTTCGTACGATCACGGAATCTCCCTTTTTCTACTGGAGATGTAAAGAAAATATGCTCAGAATGCCGGCTTTGTGCGGAATTAAAACCTCAGTTCTTCCGCCCCTCAGATGGTATGCTCATACACGCAACCCAACCGATGCAACGACTTAGCATCGATTTTAACGGCCCAGTGCCCTCTTCCACTCGGAACACATATTTGCTCACCATGATTGATGAATATTCACGTTTTCCGTTTGCCTTCCCCTGCTCCAATATGCTGGCGTCCACAGTAATCTGCTGCCTTGAGCAGGTATTTTCTCTCTGTGGCATGCCGGCTTATATTCACTCAGATCGGGGTCCATCCTTTATGTCAAAGGAACTCAAGGACTACCTCTCAGAACGGGGAGTTGCTACAAGCAAAACAACACCATACCATCCCATCGGAAATGGGCAGGTAGAGAGGTATAACGGTATCATCTGGAATTCCGTATGTCTCGCTTTAAGATCTCGGGGCCTACCAGACCAGCAATGGGAAGCAGTGCTTCTGGATGCATTGCACTCTATACGGTCCCTTCTTTCTACAGCCACAAATACTACACCTCATGAGCGGTTCTTCGGATTCCAGCGTCGCTCATCTCATGGGACATCACTCCCGTCATGGCTAACTACTCCTGGACCTGTTCTACTCCAAAGATACGTTCGGACATCTAAAAATGACCCTCTCGTAGACGAGGTCGAACTAACCAATGCCAACCCCACCTATGCAAACATACGATATCCCGACGGCTGAGAATCTACCGTATCATTACGGGATCTGGCTCCCTGCCCACCAGGACCTAGTGGGACATCGGGTGATGGTATTTCACCAGGAAACTCTTGGGCCTAGAAATTCATTGTAGCCACTTTTGGGGCGGTAAAGTCGGGCAGCCGCTAAAGTTTGTGCCCGGCGCAAAATCGAGGCCACTTCTCCGATATTCATTAGCTTCGCCCTAAGAGTTTGCTCGAGCGCTAAAACTGGCGCTGCACGCCTCTCTTTAGGCGCTAAGCCGGCGGGCCGGGGCGCTAAACCGGAAGTTGGGCGCAGGGCAGGTGCGGCGAGCTGCTGATTGACGGCAGACACTCTGGCTCCGGTGAGCTCTTAAAGGGGGAGGGTGGATTTGTTTTTTTGTAAGGCCGACACTGGTGTATTTGTGGTTTTGGGGAGGGTTTCTCTCCATCAGTTTGTTATGTGTTCCCGGCACACCAGTCGTCGTCGTCTCCTCCTCCTCCTCCTCCTCCTCCTCCTCCCCAGCCAGCCAGCCAGCCAGCCAGCCGTACCATTTCTAGTACAGGAGGGCCCTTTAATTTGCGCTCCCCGTGGCCCGCATCGGCTGTGTACCGTTCCACTTCACAGTCATTAGGGCCGCCCGGCGAACAATGGGCCGGCGTGAGTGAAGTTCCGGTTCGGGGCGCACAAAGGGCGTTGCACAACGAAATGACGTCATGATCTGCGCGCGCAGCAGGGCGCGCGCTAAGACTTTGCGCCGGTGCTAAATGTGTACTGAAGTTGGGGCGAGGCGCAGATCGCGCTGTGCCCGGGCGCTAAGCGCCTAGCACTCGAGATCTACTCCTCCTAAGGCGCTAATGGCTGGTGCGTCCAACTGAATTTCTAGGCCTTGGAACCTATCGGGTACCCCTCTCCAGGATCCTGATCGGACACCAACTAGCTTGGTGCCGGTAGAACCATGTACTCAAAGTTGCGATCCTCCCAGTACCGCGCACGAAAGTACTGATCCACCACAGACCAGCTCTGCACCTCCCTCTGAACAGAGGCAGACCGACTTTGAACCTATTGGGGCTCGTACGCGAAGCCATGACCTCCCCGACCCTTCACAGGGTAATCCAGGCCACACAGACTCTGACCAATGGCCAACCGCATGTAAGCGGACCAGCGACCCTCTACGACGGGAACCCAAACGGGTGCGACTCTTCCTTGTTCGGCGGCTGCGGAACAAAAGGAAGACCACAGCCTTCTAATCCTGCAGGAGGGAAGAATGTGATAATAATGATAACTTCCGGGAAGTTCTGTGTCACTTCCTGTGAACTGTGAACTGTGAACTGTGAAACTATGAACTGTGAACTTTGTACATACATCACTTCCTGTCATACATCACTTCCTGCTGGACTGGTATAAATACTGAACCTATTCAGTATTGTAAGGGGCTTCTACCAGAGGCATAGTGAAGACCTCTTCTGTATATAGTGTGATTATAAGTTGCTTAAAGCTTACTTTAAAGTTGCTTAATGTGTGAGACTCCTTTTTCTTACATCAGCCTCCTTGATAGTCGCCGGGTTAGGAGGAGCATTCAATACCTGGTCGACTGGGAGGGTTATGATCCTGAAGAGCGTTCCTGGGTTACGGCCCGGGACATTTTGGATCCTGAACTCATCAGGGATTTTCGCCATCGCCACCCTGATCGTCCAGGAGGAACATCAGGAGCCGTTCCTAGGGGAGGGGGTCCTGTGAGGGTGCCAGTTAGTTCCCTCAGTAACCCCTAGATGGCACCTTCACTTGTCTGTTTCCCTTTGCTAAATTGTTACTAGTTTACTTAACTGCCTTTTATCAGTTTTATTGGTTTCACCTGTTTTTGCTTGTATTTAAGTTCTGTGGTTTCTTCCCTCTGTGCTCAGTCTTGACAAGCCGTTTGCCTAGTGGTAGCTTGTCTTGAGCTCCTATGTTTGTAACTGTTTACCTGTGTGATTCTAGTAAAGTACTTTTATTTAAGACTGCATACCTGCTTTTCACCTCGTCTGTCTGCACTTGGGTCCAGAGCCAGCCTCGCCCTGACACACAGGGTGTGTTCACACGATGAGTGAGGACACAGGGAGTGAGGACACACTGAGTGAGGACACGCTGAGCAAGTTCACGGGGAGTGTTCACATGGGGAGTGAGGACACGGGGAGTGAGGACACGGCGAGTGAGGACACGGGGAGTGAGGACACGGGGAGTGAGGACACAGGGAGTGAGGACATGGGGAGTGAGGACACAGGGAGTGAGGACACGTGGAGTGAGGACACGGAGAATGATGACACGGGGAGTGAAGACATGGAGAGCGAGGACATGGGGAGCAAGGACACAGGAAGTGTTCACACGGGGAGTGAGGACACGGGGAGCGAGGACACGGGGAGTGTTCACATGGGGAATGTTCTCATGGGGAAAGAGGACATGGAGAGTGATGACACGGGGAGCGAGGACACGGGGAGTGTACACACGTGGAGTGAAGACATTGGGAGTGATGACACGGGGAGTTAGGACACGGGGAGTGTACACACGTGGAGTGAGAACACGGGGAGAGCCCACATGGGAATACTTCACAAGGGCAGCGAGGACAAGGGGAGCGAGAACATGGGGAGTGAGGACACGGGGAGTATTCACAAGACGAGTGAGGACACGGGGAGTGTTCACACGTGGAGTGTTCACATGGGGAGAGAGGAGACGGGGAGTGTTCACACAGGGAGAGAGAACACAGAGAGTGTTCACACAGGGAGCAAGAACAAGGGGAGTGTTCACACGGGGAGCAAGGACACGGGGAAAGAGTACATGGGGAGAGTTCACAAGGGGAGAGAGGACACGGAGAGCGAGGACAGGGGGAGTGTTCACACGGGGAGTGAGGACACGGGGAGCAAGTACACAGGGAGTGAGGACACGGGGCGTGTTCACACGGGGCGCGCGTACACGGGGAGTGTTCACATGGGGATTGTTCACACGGGGAGCGAGGGCAGGGGGCGTGTTCACTAGGGGAGTGAGGACACGGGGAGTGAGGACATGGGGAGCGAGGATACAGGGTGTGTTCACACGGTGAGTGAGGACACGGGGAGTGAGGACACGGGGAGCGAGGACACGGGGAGTGTTCACACAGGGAGTGAGGACACGGGGAGTGTTCACACGGGGAGTGTTCACACGGGGAATGAGGACACGGGGAGTGAGGACAAGGAACTGTTCACACGGGGAGTGTTCACACAGGGAGTGAGGATACAGGGTGTGTTCACACGGTGAGTGAGGACACGGGGAGTGAGGACACGGGGAGCGAGGACACGGGGAGTGTTCACACAGGGAGTGAGGACACGGGGAGTGTTCACACGGGGAGTGTTCACACAGGGAATGAGGACACGAGGAGTGAGGACAAGGGAGTGTTCACACAGGGAGCAGTGTGCCGCGCAGGTGGTGGCAGCTGCACTGCTGACGTTCCAGCGGTGGCATCAGGAATGCTCACATGCAGAGAGAGGACACCTGCACCGTGGTCGGCCGACACACTGGCACTCTAACGGGGCCACACCGGATCATCCACCACAATCGACTGCTCCACAGATTCATGGCCTGCTGTGGTGCTGCAAGGGCCTGGGGTGATCCTGCCTGATGCAGCTAGGGTGGCAGCAGTGAGTGTTCGCGTGGCCTCAATTTGCATGTGGACGAGGTCAGCAAGTGACTGCGTGGCAGCAGTGAGGACCTGCGTGGCAGGTGCCAGTGCTTCGGAGAAGCCATGAACAGTCCTTTCCACTGCTTCGGACAAGGCCGGAACAGTACTTTCCACTGCCTCGGACAAGCCCTGGACAGACCTTTCCATTGCTGCCCGAAGCCCTGGACAGACCTTTCCATTGCTGCCCTGAAGCCCTGGACAGTCCCTTCCATTGCTGCCCCAAAGTCCAGCACACTCTTTGCCGGTATGTCGATCAACTCAGGCATCCTCCCCACTGCAGCCATAAGCTCAGTGTGCCTGAGCCGGGCCTGGGCGCTCATATCGGCAAGGCTACGCACCTCCTCTGCACTCTGTGCAGCAGTCATCGTGGCCTGCCTCGCCCTCCGGGGAGACGGCCCCCGAGCTTCCCTACCCCCCTCGCGTTGCTGCAGGCCGCTGGTTCCTGCAACTGGCTCCTCATCAGAGCCCCCCCTCCCCTCTAGGGAACTACTATCCCCAGTCTCCAGATGCGCTGGCTCCCCTGAGGCTGGCACGGATGGTCCGGCTTCCTCCTGATCGTCGCCTCCGGAGGCACTGGCACTGGCAGCGTGAACGGCCGGCTCCCGAGCTGGTGATGCAGCATCTGAAAGCAGGGAGGTTGAAGAGTGGCTTTAGCAATAGGACAGCTTGGCAGCAAGGGATGCAAGAGTGCGGCAATGCTATGACATGGGTCCACAGTGAGAAAGCATGCTGGCGGGGCAAACAAGTGGAAGGAGACAGCTGTAAAAGGTGAGAACCTTACCATCGCTGTGGACAATGGGGTCGGCAGCTGCAGTGGTGACAGGACCACTCAGATGTCCTCCAACCATCTGGTGGACTCTCCCCTCGAGATCCGTCAGAGCCTGCAGTTGAGGAGGACCACCTCCGGTGCGAAGCTGGTCCTTGCGGATCTTCGCCAGCTTGGACTGCAGGGGAAAGGACGGGAAGTGATGTTACATGATGCCCTGAGTTATCATCTCATGCCCCCCATGGTGGAACAGCCCTCACATGATGCCCTGAGTTATCATCTCATGCCCCCCATGGTGGAACAGCCCTCACATGATGCCCTGAGTTATCATCTCATGCCCCCCATGGTGGAACAGCCCTCACATGATGCCCTGAGTTATCATCTCATGCCCCCCATGGTGGAACAGCCCTCACATGATGCCCTGAGTTAAATGTGCATGTGTGTGACCAGATAGGGCCATGGGTGCTTGCTGACAGATGGCCATTGGGGCATAGCGCACCCTGTAGCCATAAAGTCAGGTGCGAATGGAGGGATGCATAAGTTTACATAAACAACACTCACCCTCACGACCCGAGTGAGGTCGTTGAATTTCTTCCTGCACTGCACAGGGCTCCTGGTCATCATGCTGCTGGAGCTAACCCTCTGAGGAACATCCCTCCAAGCTCATCGGTAGTCCTTATGATTAGGCCTCCTGCCATTGTCGGGGTAGAGGACATCTCACCGGCGCTCCACTGCGGCCACCAATTCTTCCAGAGACTCATTGGTGAAGCGCTCTGCTCTCTGCCTCACCCTCTCCATCTGCTCCAAGTTTTTTGTGCCAGAGAAGGGCCTGCTCCGATTTGCAGGCCTACAAGGCACAGAGTGTGGATGCTGGAGCTGCCTGACCCACCCCTTTAAGAGCTGGCCGGCGCCTGGAAGTCTCGTGGTCATCAGTGATTGAGAGCACCTGCGCTACGCCAGCCCGCCCCGATATTGGGTTGCGCCGGCATGTTAGCGCCTGAGGAGCCCCGTGTAATGCCTGAACTCACGCCTCAATCACCTTTGGGGTGCTGCACCCCAATATCGTGAGAGGTGGCGATAAGTTGCGTCTGGCTATAAAATTTGCGCTGCGCCAATTCTAACGCCCCAAGCGGGGCTATACCCAATTTCTAGGCCTATGTGTTTGCCTGGTGTGTAGATCAGTTCAAAGTCATATCTTTGCAGCTTCATCATGAGTCGTTGAATCCTTGGAGACATCTCATTCAGATTTTTTTTTATGATGGCAACCAGTGGGCAGTGGTCTGTCTCAACTGTGAAGGTGGGAAGTCCATACATGTAGCCATGGAACTTTTCTAGTCCAACTACCAAGCCTAGACATTCCTTTTCAATCTGGGCGTATTGACACTCAGTATCGGTCATAGACCTGGAGGCATAGGCAACAGGCTTCCAATCTTCACCCTCTGCTTGTCGCAGGACCGCGCCTAGGCTTCTTTTGATGCATCCGTTGACACTTTGATTCTCTTTGTTGGGTCAAAGAAGGTGAGTACAGGTGTGGTTGTCAGCACTGTTTTGAGGTTCATCCACTCTTGTTCATGTCTTTCTGTCCATGCGAACTCATTTGTTTTATGTAGCAGGTCTCGCAGACAGGCTGTCTTGGCTGACAAGTTAGGAATGAACTTTCCAATGAAGTTTATCATCCCCATGATGCGTAGCACTCATTTTTTGTCAGTGGGTCGGGGCATTTTGAGTATGGCGTTTACTTTTTCCATATCTGGCTCTATTCCTTTACCAGATAGATTATCTCCTAGGAAAGTGACTTCCTGGACGCCAAACTGACACTTGGCTTTGTTGAGCTTCAGTCCATTCCGGCGTATGCTCTGTAGCACTTTAGTCAGTTTCTCATTGTGTTCTTTCAGTGTGGAGCCCCAGATGATGATGTCATCAACATAGACCCGAACTCCTTCCAGACCTTCAATTATGTGTTCCATCGCTCTATGAAAGTTTTCAGATGCAGATATTATCCCGAAAGGCATTCTGAGGAAACAAAACCTGCCAAATGGTGTGTTGAAGGTACAGTATTTGGTGCTCTCTTCATCCAGTTTTAGTTACCAAAATCCTTGTGAGGCATTGAGCTTTGTGAAGTATCTGGCACCTGACATTTCACTGGTGATTTCTTCTCGCTTGGGAATCTGGTAGTGTTCACGTTTTATGTTTGCATTTAAGTCCTTTGGATCCATGCATACTCTTAGATCATTGTTCTTTTTCTTTACACATACCATGGAGTTAACCCAGTCTGTTGGCTCTTCGACTTTCTTGATGAATCCTAGTTTCATCATTCTGTCCAGTTCTTTCTTGAGTCGGTCATGCAGGGGTGCTGGAACTCTCCATGGAGCATGTACCACTGGCTGAGCATCCTCCTTTAGCTGGATCTTGTAAGTGAATGGTAGAACTCCAAATCCTTTGAACACATCCTGGAAATTACACACTACAGAACCCACCGAGTCATCTGGTCTGCTTATGGCACAGTTTATATGGTAGACTCTCTTGACCAGTTCTATGTCCTCACAAGCTTTGTCACCTAATAGTGAATCAAGTCCTTCAGCCACAACAGAAAACATGAGATGATGCACTTTGTCTTTGACTGTCACTTTAAGTCTGCATACACCTAAGCTATCTATTTTCTGTCCATTATAGTTCTTCAGTAGTACTGACTTTTTCTGTATTTTGGACTTTTCTTTCATATTTTTAATGTCACTCATACTGATTAATTTTGCTTTTGCCCCAGTGTCTAGTTTCAATGTAACTAATGCTCCATTTACCTGCAGTGGCATCATCCATTTGTCCTCTTTTACTGCATTAACTTTATGTTCAGCATTGTCCATTCCTGAGGGCAGCACATTTTCTGTATCCTTTTCTATATTGTCACATGACACCATTCCTACAAAAAATGCCTCACTTAAATCAGTGTCCTCAATCACATTGACTTGTTGCCCTTTCTTTGTTTTTACTTTTGAAAAGCATTGTTTGGCAAAGTGATTCTTTCCATTACATTTTGTGCACATTTTGCCAAATGCTGGGCATTGTCTTGACTGGTGCTGGTAACCACAGCATTTACAATTAAAAATTCCATCCTCCGATTGCTTTGCATTTCTGTTCTGCCCACGTTTCGTCCCCTTGTAGGACACAGCATCGACAGCAGCACAGTCACTCATTACAGTTGCATTATTATTAATTTCACTGAAAGTCTTTGCGTGCTGTTGAGCTAGCTCACTGGCATGGCATATTTTCACAGCATCCTCCAATGTTAGTTCAGTTTCTCTCAACAAACGTTCCCTGACTTTTTTATCATGAATACCAAACACAATCTGGTCACGAATCATGGATGATTTCAGTTCAGAGAAATTACATGTCTGTGCTTTCAGTTTCAGATCAGTCACAAAGCTATCAAAAGTCTCATTTTGCTGCTGTGTCCGTGAACGGAACACGTACCTCTCATAGGTCTCATTCTTTTTTGGAGAACAATGTGTATCAAACTTCTTTAGCACATCGTCCATTTTTTCTCTGTCCTCCTCTTGATCAAATACAAATGTATTAAATACCTCTATCACCTGCGGGCCTGCAGCCGTGAGCAGTAACGCTATTTTCCTTGTGTCTGGCATCGTACCGAACCCGATGGCAGCAATGTAGAGTTCGAATTGTTGTTTGAAAGTCCGCCAATTGCAGTCGACATTCCCCGTGAGTTTCAAACCCTCCGGTGGCTTCAAATTCTCCATGTCGAGTTTCACAATATTCAGCAGATATTACCAATCCTGGTACCATGTTATGTTCATAAATAAATAGACGTTTTCATTATGAACAGCTAGCTTGAGCTAGTCATTTATTCAGCCATGTGGACTAGTGTACAGGCATCCATCTTGACTACTGCCTTGTGGGTAGCCCACTACTAAACATACAGCTTCACCTAGTGTACCATTCTAGAATGACATGTTACTGATCATTACAGTTGTGAGAGCCAGTCATGCGATTGATTGTTTCTTTGTGTGTTTCTTTCTATTACTTTGTCATGCAGGAAGGATACACAGTTTTGTAAATGAAGAAGTGTCTTTATTCAAAATGTGCATGCTTGCTCTTTGAACTCATTGTTGCCTTGACCAGCTTAGGGGTTGCGGCATGGTTCCATTCAGGTTCTTTGAATCGCAGAAGCCATTCCCTCAGAAAGGGCCTAGAAGCGACTTGCTATAAGCCTTTGACGGACGGCCCTTGCACTTTGTGCCTCCCTCCCATCTTGGTGCTGCTGCTCCTCCTCCTCCTCCTCTGCTGGTGCTCCAAGGCCCAGTGGCATTGGCTGGGTCCTGAGGATTGCCAGGTTATGCAGCATGCAGCACACAACAACGAAGTGGGAGACTCGCTCAGGCGAGTACTGCAGGGCTCCTCCAGAGTGGTCCAGGCAGCGGAACCGTTGCTTGAGCACGCCGATTGTGTGCTCAACGATGTTCCTGGTAGCTTGATGGCTCTCATTGTATCATCCTTCTGCAGGGATACTGGGTGAACGGAGCAGGGTCATCAGCCAGGTACACAGAGGATAGCCCTTGTCCCCGAGAAGCCAGCCTCCTGGGTGAAGTGGGGCCTCGAAAAGGTCTGCCACAGAAGTCTGGTGCAGGATGAAGGCATCGTGGCTGCTGCCTGGAAAGTGGGCATTGACAGCGAGTATCAGCTGTCTGTGGTCACAGACCAACTGGACATTCAAGGAATGGAAGCCCTTTCGGTTGCGGAAATCCTCGGCATTCTCTTGCGGCACCCGCAAAGCCACAAGGGTGCATTCAATGGTGTCCTGCACCATGGGGAAGCCTGCTCTTCTTGCAAAGCCCACTGCGTGCTCTTGCTGCTTGTCCGGGGTCATGGGGAAAGAGATGTAATCTCGTCTCCTTTTAAAGAGGGCATTTGTGGCTTGACGGATGCAGCAATGCACCGCGAACTGGAGATATTGGCTATGTCCCCAGTAGCAGATTGAAAGGAGCCGGTGGCATAAAAGTTGAGAGCCAATGTTATCTTCACTGCCACTGACAGAGGCGTCCTGCTCCTCAGTTGAAGTTGCAGATCTGGCTGGAGGAGGTGGCAGAGCTCAGTGACCACCTCCTTACTGAATCGCAGCCTTCGCAAACACTGCTCCTCAGACATATTGATGTATGAGAATTGTTGTCGAAAAACCCTGGGACTGTAAGGTCTCCTGTACCGATGCCTGTTGGCCCTCCTCCATCTGGCCATGATTGCCACTCTCTGTGTCTCTGTGCCCTCTCAATGTGATGGAGAAGCTTGACGTTCCCATCCATTGCAGCCTCCATAATATGTGGGCAATTAAAGTTATGCCGGTGAAAAAGCAAAGCAACTACAAAGTTATGGGCAGAAGCCAAAACTACCTCAGACAGCGTTGATTCAATGCAGAAGTCTCTCTTTCTCCCTTTGTCTCTCTGCAAATCTCTCTCTCTCTCCCAGAACGAGTGGTCCAAAAATGGCTACCACACAGAAGACAGGAAGAGCCCCCTTTAAATAGCGCCCCCCCAGCCCCACTGCGACTGGGAAGCGTTCCAGTCAACCTGTCGTTGGTGGTGACAGGCGGAAAGGAAGGGGGCGTGACTGAATTTCCGATCCGGGGCGCCCCAAGGGCGTTGCACTCTGGAATGGCATCAATATCTGCGTGCACAGGAGAGCGGGCGGTATGGTTTAGCGCCGCCGCTAAATGTCCGCTCAATTTCATGAGAGGTGCAGGTATCGCCACGCCCGGGCGCTAGTTGGTTAGCGCTCACAACTGAATTTCTCCCCCAGTGTGTGTTCACACGGGGAACGAGGACATGGGAAGTGTTCACACAGCGAGAGAGGACACGGAGATTGAAGACACAAGGAGCGAGGCCATGGGGGGTGTTCACACGGGGAGTGAGGACACGGGGAGTGTTCACATGGAGAGTGCTCACACGGGGAGCGAGGACACAGGGAGTGAAGACACGGGGGAGAGGACACGGGGGAGAGGACACGGGGAGTGTTCACACGGAGAGTGTTCACAATGGGATCAAGCACACGGGGTGTGCTCACAAGGGGAGCGAGGACACGGGGAGCGAGGACACAGAGAGTAAGGACACAGGGAGCGAGGACACAGGGAGTGAGGACACGGGGAGTGAGGACACAGGGAGTGAGGACACGGGGAGCAAGAGGACACGGGGAGAGTCCACAGAGGAGCGAGGGCTTGGGGAGTGAGGACACAGGGAGTGAGGACACGGGGAGTGATCACACGGGGAGCGAGGACACAGGGAGTGATCACACAGGGAGTGTTGATGCGGGGAGTGAGGACACGGGGAGCGATGACACGGGGAGTGAGGACACAGGGAGAGTGGACATGGGAAGCGAGAGGACATGGGGAGCGTCCACCCGAGGAGTGAGGACATGGGGAGTGTTCACATGGTGAGTGAGGACACGGGGAGCGAGGAAATGGGGCGTGTTCACACGGGGAGCAAGGACACAGGGAGTGTTCACATGGGGAGTGTTGACGCGGGGAGTGAGCACACAGTGAGTGAGTACACAGGGAGCAAGGACACGGGGAGTGTTCACACGGGGAGTGAGGACACGGGAAGTGTTCACACGGGGAGTGAGGACACGGGGAGTGTCCACACGGGGAGCGAGGATGCAGGAAGTGTTCACACGGGGAGCGAGGAGACAGGGAGTGTCCACACGGGGAGCGAGCAGACAGTGAGTGTTCACACGGGAGCGAGGACACGGACAGTGTCCACACGGGGAGCAAGCAGACAGTGAGTGTTCACAGGGGGAGCGAGGACACGGGAAGTGTTCACACGGGGAGCAAGCAGACGGGCACTGTTCACACGGGGAGCGAGGACACAGGGAGCGAGGACACAGGGAGTGTTCACGCAGGGAGTGAGGACATGGGGAGTGTTCACACGGGGAGCGAGGACACGGGTAGTGTTGACACGGGGATCAAGGACACGGGGTGTGGTCACATGGTGAGTGAGGACACGGGGAGCGAGTACAGGGGAGCGAGGACATGGGGAGTGTTCACACGGTGAGTGTTGACGCGGGGAGTGAGGACACAGGGAGTATTCACACAGGGAGTGAGGACACGGGGAGTGATCACACGGTGAGCGAGGACACAGGGAGTGTTCACACGGGGAGTGTTCACAGGGGGATGAGCACACGGGGAGTGTTCACACAGGGAGCGAGGACATGGAGAGTGTTGACGCGGGGAGTGAGGACACGGGGAGCGAGGACACGGGGAGAGAGGACACAGGGAGCGAGTACATGGGGAGCAAGGACACGGGGAGTGTTCACACAGGGAGCGAGGACACGGGGAGTGTTCACACGGGGAGTGTAGACGCGGGGAGTGAGGACACAGGGAGCGAGTACACAGGGAGCAAGGACATGGGGAGTGTCCACACGGGGAGCGAGGATGCAGGAAGTGTTCACACAGGGAGCGAGCAGATGGGGAGTGTTCACACGGGGAGCGAGGACACAGGGAGTGTCCACACGGGGAGCGAGCAGATGGGGAGTGTTCACACGGGGAGTGAGGACACGGGGAGTGTTCACACGGGGAGCGAGGACATGGGGAGTGTTCACACGGTGAGTGAGGACATGGGGAGTGTTCACACGGGGAGCGAGGACACAGGGAGTGTTCACACGGGGAGTGAGGACATGGGGAGTGTTCACATGGGGAACGAGGACACGGGGAGCAAGGACACAGTGAGTGTTCATGCGGGAAGTGTTCACACGGGGAGCGAGCACACGGGGAGTGAGGACATGGGGAGCGAGACGACACGGGGAGTGTTCACACTGGGACTGAGGACACGGGGAGTGAGGACACGGGGAGCGAGCACACGGGGAGTGTTCACACGGGGAATGAGGATACGGGGAGTGTTCACACAGGGAATGAGGACACGGGAAGTGTTCACAAGGGGAGTGAGGACACGGGGAGTGCTCACATGGGGAGCGAGCACACGGGGAGTGTTCACACGGGGAGTGTTCGTATGGGGAGTGAGGACACAGGGAGTGTTCACATGGGGAGTGAGGACACGGGGAGTGTTCACACGGGGAGTGAGGACACGGGGAGCGAGGACACGGGAGTGTTCACACGGGGAGTGAGGACACGGGGAGCGAGTACAGGGGAGCGAGGACATGGGGCGTGTTCAAGCGGGGAGTATTGATGCGGGGAGCGAGGATACAGGGAGTGTTCACACAGGGAGCAAGGACACGGGGAGTGTTCACACAGGGAGCGAGGACACGGGGAGTGTTCACACGGGGAGCAAGGACACAGGGAGTTTTCACACGGGGAGTGTTGATGCGGGGAGTGAGGACACAGGGAGCGATGACACGTGGAGTGAGGACACGGGGAGTGAGGAGATGGGGAGTGAGGACACGGAGAGCGAGGACACGAGGAGCAAGAACACGGGGAGTGTTCACACGGGGAGCGAGGACACGGGGAAAGAGGACACGTGGAGTATTACACGGGGAGTGAGGACACGGGGAGCGAGGACACGAGGAGCATGAACATGGGGAGTGTTCACACGGGGAGCGAGGACATGGGGAGTGTTCACATGGGGAGTGAGGACACGGGGATTGAAGACATGGGGAGTGTTCACACGGCAAGTGTTGACACACGGAGTGAGGACACGGGGAGTGTTCACATGGTGAGTGCTGACACGGTGATTGAGAACACGGGGAGCAAAGACACGGGGAGTGTTCACGTGGGGCGGGAGGACACGGAGAGTGTCCACACGGGGAGTGTTCACACGGGGAGCGAGCACACGGGGAGTGGTCACACGGGGAGTGTTCACACGGGGCGCGAGCACACGGGGAGTGGTCACACGGGGTTGTTCACATGGGGAGTGAGGACATGGGGAGTGTTCACATGGAGTGTGTTCACAAAGGGAGTGAGCACACGGGAAGTGTTCACATGGGGAGCGAGGACATGGGAAGTGAGGACCCGGGGAGTGTGGACCTAGAGAGTGTGGAGGCGGGGAGTGCTGACACAGGGAGTGAGGACACGGGGCGTGAGGAGACGGGAAGCGAGTACATGGGTAGCGAGGACACGGCGAGTATTCACATGGTGAACGAGGACACTGGGGGTGTTCACACAGGGAGCGATGACACGGGGAATGAGGTTGACAGGGAGCGTGCCTACAGGGAGTGAGGACACGGGCAGTGAGGGCACGGGGAGTGTTCACACAGGGAGTGAGGACATGGGGAGTGTTCACACGGGGAGTGTTCACACGGGGAGTGAGGACACGGGGAGTGAGGAGACGGGGAGTATTCACAAGGGGAGTGAGTACACGGGGAGCGAGGACACGGGGAGTGTTCACACAGTGAGTGAGGACACGGGGAACGTTACACAGGGAGTGAGGACGCTGCAAGAGAGGACATGGGGAGAGAAGACAAGGGGATTGAGGAAACGCAGTGCGAGGACACAGGGAGCGAGTACATGGGGAGTGTTCATACGAGGAGCGAGGACACAGGGAGCGAAGACACGGGGAGCAAGGTCACGGGGAGTGTTCACTCGGTGAGTGTTGACATGGAGAGCGAGCACACGGGGAGTGAGGACACGGGGATTGATGACCTGGGGAGTGAGGACCTGGGGAGCGAGGAGACGGGATGTGTTGAAACGAGGGGTGAGGGCACGGGGTGTGTTCACACGGAGGGCGAGGACATGGGGAACGAGGACACGGGGAGTGTTACACGGGGAGTGAGGACACGGGGAGCGAGGACACGGGGAGCGAGGACATGGGGAGCGAGGAGACAAGTAGCAAGAGGAGACGGGGAGTGAGAGGACATGTGGAGAGTTCACACGGGGAGCGAGGGCACAGGGAGCGAGGTCACGGGGAGTGTACACATGGGGAGCGAGGACACAGGGAGTGTTCACATGGGGGTGTTCACACGGTCAGCGAGTACACGGGGAGTGTTCGCACGGGGAGCGAGCACATGGGGAGCGAGCACACGGGGAGTGAGGACATGGGGCGCTTTCACACGGGGAGTGAGGACACGGGAAGTGTTGACATGGGGAGTGAGGACAAGGGGAGTGAGGAGATGGGGTGTGTTGACACGGGGAATGAGAACGCAGGAAGTGTTCTCACGGGGAGTGTTCTAAGGGGAGTAAGGACACGGGGAGTGAGGACACGGAGAGAGAGGACACGGGGAGTGAGGACACGGGGAGTGTTCACATGGGGAGTGTTCACAAGGAGAGCAAGGACATGGGGAACGAGGACACGGGGAGTGAGGACAAGGGTGTGTTCACCGGGGAGTGAGGTCATGGGGAGTGTTCACACGGGGAGTGAGGACACAGGGAGTGTTCACACAGGGAGTGATGACACGGGGAATGAGGTTGACAGGGAGCGTGCCTACAGGGAGTGAGGACACGGGCAGTGAGGGCACGGGGAGTGTTCACACAGGGAGTGAGGACATGGGGAGTGTTCACACGGGGAGTGTTCACACGGGGAGTGAGGACACGGGGAGTGAGGAAACGGGTGTATTCACAAGGGGAGTGAGTACACGGGGAGCGAGGACACGGGGAGTGTTCACACAGTGAGTGAGGACACGGGGAACGTTACACAGGGAGTGAGGACGCTGCAAGAGAGGACATGGGGAGAGAAGACAAGGGGATTGAGGAAACGCAGTTCGAGGACACAGGGAGCGAGTACATGGGGAGTGTTCATACGAGGAGCGAGGACACAGGGAGCGAAGACACGGGGAGCAAGGTCACGGGGAGTGTTCACTCGGTGAGTGTTGACATGGAGAGCGAGCACACGGGGAGTGAGGACACGGGGATTGATGACATGGGGAGTGAGGACCTGGGGAGCGAGGAGACGGGATGTGTTGAAACGAGGGGTGAGGGCACGGGGTGTGTTCACACGGAGGGCGAGGACATGGGGAACGAGGACACGGGGAGTGTTACACGGGGAGTGAGGACACGGGGAGCGAGGACACGGGGAGCGAGGACATGGGGAGCGAGGAGACAAGTAGCAAGAGGAGACGGGGAGTGAGAGGATATGTGGAGAGTTCACACGGGGAGCGAGGGCACAGGGAGCGAGGTCACGGGGAGTGTACACATGGGGAGCGAGGACACAGGGAGTGTTCACATGGGGGTGTTCACACGGTCAGCGAGTACACGGGGAGTGTTCGCACGGGGAGCGAGCACATGGGGAGCGAGCACACGGGGAGTGAGGACATGGGGCGCTTTCACACGGGGAGTGAGGACACGGGAAGTGTTGACATGGGGAGTGAGGACAAGGGGAGTGAGGAGATGGGGTGTGTTGACACGGGGAATGAGAACGCAGGAAGTGTTCTCACGGGGAGTGTTCTAAGGGGAGTAAAGACACGGGGAGTGAGGACACGGAGAGAGAGGACACGGGGAGTGAGGACACGGGGAGTGTTCACACGGGGAGTGTTCACAAGGAGTGCAAGGACATGGGGAACGAGGACACGGGAAGTGAGGACAAGGGTGTGTTCACCGGGGAGTGAGGTCATGGGGAGTGTTCACACGGGGAGTGAGGACACAGGGAGTGTTCACACAGGGAGCGATGACACGGGGACTGTTCACACGGGGAGTGAGTACAAGGGGAGTGAGGAGACGGGGAGTGTTCACATGGGGAGTGAGGACATGGGGAGTGAGGACACGGGGAGAGGATACGGGGAGTGAGCACACGGGGAGTGTTCACACGGGGAGCGAGGAGACAGGGAGAGAGGACACGGGGAAAGTCCACACGGGGAGCGAGGACATGGGGAGCGAGAACACTGGGAGCAAGGACACGTGGAGTGTTCACAAGGGGAGCGAGCACACGTCGAGTGTTCACACAGGGAGCGAGGACACGGGGAGAGAGGTCATAGAAACATAGAAGATAGGAGCAGGAGTAGGCTATTCAGCCCCTCGAGCCTGTTCTGCCATTTAGTGAGATCATGGCTGATCATCTAAATTCAGTACCCTGTCCCTGCTTTCTCCCCATATCCCTTGATCCCTTAAGCCTTACGAAATATATCTAAATCCTTCTTGAATATATTTAATAAGTTGGCCTCAACTGCCTTGTGTGGTAGAGAATTCCAAAGGTTCACCACTCTCTGGGTGAAGAAATTCCGCCTTATCTTAGTTCTAAATTGCATACCCCTTATCCTTAGACTGACCCCTGGTTCTGGACTCCCCCGCCATTGGGAACAGCCTTCCTGCATCTAGCCTGCCTAGTCCTGTTAGAATTTTATAAGTTTCAATGAGATCCCCTCTCATTCTTCTAAACACTAGAGAATATAAGCATAATCGACCCAATCTCTCTTCATACGTCATTCCTGCCATTCCACGTATCAGTCTGGTGAATCTTCGCTGTACTCCCTCCATGGCAAGAACATCCTTCCTCAGATAAGGCAACCAAAACTGCACACAATAATCAAGTTGTGGTCTCACCAAGGCCCTGTACAACTGCAGCAAGACATCCTTGCTCCTGTACACGAATCCTCTCGCTATGAAGGCCAACATAGCATTTGCCTTCTTAACCACTTGCTGCACCTGCATGCTTACCTTCAGCGACTGGTGTACAAGGACACCCAAGTCGCAGTGCACTTCACATTTTCCCAATCTATTGCCATTCAGATAATAATCTGTCTTCCTGTTTTTGCCACCAAAGTGGATAATCTCGCATATATCCACATTATACTGCATCTGCCATGCATCTGCCCAATCACCCAACCTGTCCAAATCATACTGGAGTTTCTCTGCATCCTCCTCACTGCACACACGCCCACCCAGCTTTGTGTCATCTGCAAACTTGGAGATATTACATCTAGTTCCCTCGTCTAGATGATTAATATATATTGTGAATAGCTGGGGTCCTAGCACCGATCCCTGCGGTACCCCACTAGTCACTGCCTGCCACTCGGTAAAAGAGCCGTTTATTCCAATTCTTTGCTTCCTGTCTGCCAACAAGTTCTCTATCCAAGTCGGTACATTACCCCCAATCCCATGTGCTTTAACTTTACACACCAATCTCTTATGCGGGGCCTTATCGAAAGCCTTCTGAAAGTCCAAATCCACCACATCCACTGGTTCTCTCTTATCTATTCTACGAGTTACATCCTCAAAAATTCCAGTAGATTAGTCAAGCAAGATTTACCTTTTTTAAATCCATGTTGCCTTTGTCCGATCCTGTCACTGTTTTCCAAGTGCTCTGCTATTACATCTTTTATAATGGACTCTAGCATTTTCCCCACTACCGATGTCAGGCTTACCGGTCTATAATTCCCCGTTTTCTCCCTACCACCTTTTTTAAATAGTGGGGTTAAATTAGCTACCCTCCAATCCATGGGAACTATTCCAGAGTTTATAGAATTTTGGAAGATGACCAGCAATGCATCTATTATTTCTAAGACCACTTACTTACATACCCTAGGACGTAGATTATCAGGCCCTGGGGATTTATCGGCCTTCAGTCCCATCAATTTCCCTAACACCATTTCCCTACAAATACTGATTTCATTCAGTTCCTCCCTCTCATTAGACCCTATGTTCTCCGACATCTCTGGAATGTTATTTATGTCCTCCTTTGTGAAGGCAGAACCAAAGTATTATTTAATTGGCTGCCATTTCTTTGTTCCTCATTATAAATTCCTCTAATTCGGACTGCAAGGGACCAACGCTTGAATTCACCAATCTTTTTCTCTTCACATATCTATAGAAGCTTTTACAGTCAATTATTATGTTCCCTGAAAGCTTACTCTCATATTCTATTTCCCTCCTCTTAATTAATCCTTTTGTCCTCCTTTGCTGAATCCTAAACTGCTCCCAATCCTCAGGTTTGCTGCTTTTTCTGATCAATTTATATGTCCTCTCCTTGGATCTTATGCTATCCCTAATTTCCATTGTTAGCCACGGTTGAGTCATCTTTTTTGTTTTATTTTTATGCCAAACAGGGATGAACAAATTATGTCGTTTATCCATGCGATCTTTAAATGTTTGCCATTGCCTATCCACTGTCAACCCTTTAAGTAACATTCCCCAATCCATCCTAGCCAACTCGCACCTCATATTATCGTAGTTTCCCTTATTTAAATTCCGGACCCTCGTCTCTGAGTTAACTACTTCACTCTCCATCTTAATGAAGAATTCTATCATATTATGATCGCTCTTCCCCAAAGGGCCTCGCACAACCACACTGCTAATTAATCCTTTCTCATTAAATAATACCCAGTCTAAGATGGCCTGATCTCCAGTTGGTTCCTCGACATATTGGTCCAGGAAACCATCCCGTATACACTCTAGGAATTCCTCCTCCACAGTATTGTTACTAATTTGGTTAGCCCAATCTATATATAGATTAAAGTCACCCAGATAACTGCTGTGCCCTTATTGCATGTGTCTCTAATTTCCCATTTAATGCCATCCCCAACCTCAGCATTACTGTTTGGGGATCTGTATACAAATCCCACTAACGTTTTCTGCCCCTTGGTATTTCTCAGCTCTGCCCATACAGATTCCACATCATCAGAGCTAATATCCTTCCTTACTATTGTGTTAATCTCCACTTTAACCAGCAATGCTACCCCACCTCCTTTTCCTTTTTGCCTGTTCTTCCTGAATATTGAATAACCCTAGATGTTGAATTCCCAGCCTTGGTCACCCTGGAGCCATGTCTCCATAATTCCAATTACATCATATCCGTTTTCAACTATTTGCACAGCTAATTCGTCCACCTTATTACGAATGTTCCTCGCATTAAGACACAAAGCCTTCAGGCTTGTATTTTTATCACTCTTATTCCTTTTAGCATTATTATATACTGTAGCCCTGTTTGATTTACACCCTTGAATTCCCTGCCTTCCACTTTTGCTTTTCTCCTTCCTGTCTTTTGTTTCTATCCTTGCTTCCCTTTCCTCTGTCTCCCTGCACAGGTTCCCAACCCCCTGCCATTTTAGTTTAAACCCTCCCCAACAGCACTAGCAAACACTCCCCCTGGGACATCAGTCCCGGTCCCACCCAGGTGCAAACCATTCAGTTTGTACTGGTCCCACCTCCCCAGAACCGGCTCCAATGTCCCAGGAATTTGAATCCCTCCCCCTTGCACCATTCCTCGAGCCACTGTGAGCTATGGGGGCGGTTTGTGGTGGATGGACGGTATGTGGCCACCAGATGGAGACAAAGTCCCCCCTCACTCCAATTCAGGTGAAGGCCACACCCACCTCCAACACACCTGAGGCAAATTTACCCAATAGCTCAGGAGTTCAAAAGGCAAACTAGTGCATCCCTTCAGGGCCAGTACCTGAGGAGAGGGCCAGGACAAGGCCAAGGCTGCTGTTGGGGCCCAGCTTGCAGCTGCCACAGGGAGGTCTGCTGTTGAACCTGGGTGGAATATTGTTTATTTCTGAGAGCCTGATGTGATCCCTGGACCAGCTGAGAAAGATCCAGTGGTAAAGTAACCCTAGCTTATTGTTTTTTGGAGAAAACTGATTTAAGGACTGCCTTCCTAACCACCCAGGGTGGGTGATGGTTTTGTTCTTCATTTTACTTTTTGAACGTCGTGTGTTTTTGGATTTTGCCAGACGTGAATCTTTTTTCCCCGTTTACTAAAAATAAAACACAGCTAACTGCTGTTTTTCATTTACCAATCTTGTGACAGTGCTTGTGTCCTCCACCTCCCCGCATCAACACACCCTTCGGTCTAGGTGGTAGTTGATTACACTACGTATTCATCTGAAATATCCTTCTATTTCGACACTGACTAGCATGAGGCATTGGTAGCAATCCTGAGATTACTACCTTTGAGGTCCTATTACTCAATAGTAAGGAAGGATATTACCTCTGATGATGTGGAATCTGTATGAGTAGAGCTGAGAAATAGCAAGGGGCAGAAAACGTTAGTGGGAGTGTTTACACGGGGAACAAGAGGACACGGGGAGTGTCCACACAAGGAGCGAGGACACGTGGAGTGAGAACACGGGGAGTGAGGACACAGAATGTGTTCACACGGGGAGCGAGAACACGGGCTGTGTTTCCACGGGGAGTGAGGACACGGGGATTATTCACACTGGGAGTGAGGACATGGGGAGCGAGGACACGTGGAGTGTTCACACTGGGAGTGAGGACATGGGGAGCGAGGACACGTGGAGTGTTCACACTGGTAGTGAGGACACGGGTAGTGAGGACACAGTGAGTGTTAACATGATGAGCGATGACATGGGGTGAGAGGACACGGGGAGTGTCCTCACGGGGTGCAATGACACGGGGAGTGTTCACCCGGAGAGAGAGGACACGGGGAGTGTTCAGACGGGGAGTGAGGACACCGGGAGTGTTCACACAGGGAGCGAGTACACGGGGAGTGAGGACACATCGAGCGAGGACATGGGGAATGTTCTCATGGGGTGCGATGAAACGGGGAGTCTTCACACGGGGAGAGAGGACACAGGGAGTGTTCACACGGGAAGCAAGGACACAGGGAGTGTTCACACGGGAAGCAAGGACCTGAGGTGAGAGGACACGGGGAGTGTTCACACAGGGAGTGAGGATATGGGGAGTTTTCACATGGGGAGCGAGGACACGGGGAGTATTCATACGGGGTGCGAGGACTCGGGGAGTGTTCACACGAGGAGTGTGGACAAGGGGAGTGAGGACACGGTGAGTGTTCACACGGGGAGCGAGGACAAGGGGAGTGAAGACACAGGAAGTGAGGACACAGAGAGTGAGGACACAGGGAGTGTTCACACTGGGAGTGAGGACATGGGGAGCGAGGACACGGGGAGAGGACACGGGGAGTGTTCACACGGGGAGTGTTCACAAGGGGAGCGGGGACACGGGGAGTGAGGATATGGGCAGCGAGGACATGGGGAGAAAGTTCACGGGGAGTGTCCACACGGTGAGTGTTGACATGGGGAACGAGCATACAGGGAGTGAGCACACGGGGAGCGAGGACACGGGGAGCGAGGACATGGGGAGTGAGGAGACAGGGAGAGAGGACACGGGGAGCGAGAGGACACTGGGAGAGTCCACACGAGGAGTGAGGAGACAGAGAGTGTTGACACGGGGAGTGAGGACACGGGGAGTGAGGACACGGGGAGTGAGGGCACGTGAAGTGTTCACACGGGGAGTGAGGAGACGGGCAGTGTTCACACGGGGAGCGAGTACACGCGGAGCAAGGACACAGGGAGCGTTCACATGGGGAGCGAGCTCACGGGGAGTGTTCACACGGGTAGCGAGGACACGGGGAGGTCATAGAAACATAGAAACATAGAAGATAGGAGCAGGAGTAGGTCATTCGGCCCCTCGAGCCTGCTCCGCCATTTAATGAGATCATGGCTGATCATTTAAATTCAGTACCCTGTCCCTGCTTTCTCCCCATATCCCTTGATCCCTTAAGCCTTAAGAAATATATCTAACTCCTTCTTGAATATATTTAATAAGTTGGCCTCAACTGCCTTCTGTGGTAGAGAATTCCACAGGTTCACCACTCTCTGGGTGAAGAAATTCCACCTCATCTCAGTCCTAAATGGCTTACCCCTTATCATTAGACTGTGAGCCCTGGTTCTGGACTCCCCCGCCATTGGGAACATCCTTCCTGCATCTAGTCTGTCTAGTCCTGTTAGAATTTTATAAGTTTCAATGAGATCCCCTCTCATTCTTCTAAACTCTAGCGAATATAAGCCTAATCGATCCAATCTCTCTTCATACATTATTCCTGCCATTCCAGGTATCAGTCTGGTGAATCTTCGCTGCACTCCCTCCATGACAAGAACATCCTTCCTCAGATAAGGTGACCAAAGCTGCACACAATAACCAAGCTGTGGTCTCACCAAGGCCCTGTACAACTGCAACAAGGCATCCTTGCTCCTGTACTCGAATATTCTCACTATGAATGACAACATACCATTTGTCTTCTTAACCACCTGCTGCACCTGCATGCTTACCTTCAGTGACTGGTACACAAGGGCACCCAAGACTCGTTGCACTTTCCCTTTTCCCAATCTATTGCCATTCAGATAATAATCTGTCTTCCTGTTTTTGCCAACAAAGTGGATAACCTCGCATTTATTCACATTATACTGCATCTGCCATGCATCTGCCCAATCACCCAACCTATCCAAATCATACTGGATTTTCTCTGCATCCTCCTCACTGCACACACACCCACCCAGCTTTGTGTCATCTGCAAACTTGGAGATATTACATCTAGTTCAATCGTCTAGATCATCATTAATATATATTGTGAATAGCTGGGGTCCAAGGACCGATCCCTGCGGTACCCCACTAGTCACTGCCTGCCACTCACAAAAAGACCCGTTTATTCCAACTCTTTGCTTCCTGTCTGCCAACTAGTTCTTTATCCAAGTCAGTGCCTTACCCCCAATCCCATGTGTGTTAACTTTGCACACCCATCTCTTATGCAGGACCTTATCGAAAGCCTTCTGAAAGTCCAAATACACCACATCCACTGGTTCCCTCTTATCTATTCTACCAGTTGCATCCTCAAAAAATTCCAGTAGATTAGTCAAGCATGATTTACCTTTTGTAAATCCATGTTGAATTTGTCCGATTCTGTCACTGTTTTCCAAGTGCTCTGCTATTACATCTTTTATAATGGACTCTAGCATTTTCCACACTACCGATTTATAATTCCCCGGCTTACCGGTCTATAATTCCCCGTTTTCTCCCTACCACCTTTTTTAAATAGTGGGGTTACATTAGCTACCCTCCAATCTATGGGAACTATTCCAGAGTCTATAGAATTTTGGAAGATGACCAGCAATGCATCTACTATTTCTTGGGCCACTTCCTTACATAAACTTGGATGTAGATTGTCAGGCCCTGGGGATTTATCGGCCGTCAATGCCATCAATTTCCCTAACACCATTTGCCTACAAATACTGATTTCATTCAATTCCTCCCTCTCATTAGACCCCATGTTCCCCCGACATCTCTGGAATGTTATTTATGTCCTACTTTGTGAAGACAGAACCAAAGTATTATTTAATTGGCTGCCATTTCTTTGTTCCTCATTATAAATTCCCCTGATTCTGACTGCAAGGGACCTATGCTTGACTTCACCAATCTTTTTCTCTTCACATATCTATAGAAGCTTTTACAATCAATTATTATGGTCCCTGAAAGCTTACTCTCATATTCTATTTTCCCCTTCTTAATTAACAACTTTGTCCTCCTTTGCTGAATCCTAAACTGCTCCCAATCCTCAGGTTTGCTGCTTTTTCTGGTCAATTTATATGTCCTCTCCTTGGATCTTATGCTATACCTAATTTCCATTGTTAGCCATGGTTGAGTCACCTTTTTGTTTTATTTTTATGCCAAACAGGGATGATCAAATTATGTAGCTTATCCATGCGATCTTTAAAGGCTTGCCATTGCCAATCCACCGTCAACCCTTTAAGTAACGTTCCCCAATCCATCCTTGCCGACTCGCACCTCATACCAGTGTAGTTTCCTTTATTTAAATTCCGGACCCTAGTCTCTGAGTCAACTACTTCACACTCCATCTTAATGAAAAATTCTATCATATTATGATCGCTGTTCCCCAAGGGGCCTCGCACAGCAACATTACTAATTAATCCTTTCTCATTACATAATACCCAGTCTAAGATGGCCTGATCGCTAGTTGGTTCCTCGACATATTGTCCAGGAAACCATCCCATACACTCTAGGAATTCCTCCTTCACAGTATTGTTACTAATTTGGTTAGCCCAATCTATATGTAGATTAAAGTCACCCAGATAACCGCTGTGCCCTTATTGCACGCATCTCTAATTTCCTGTTTAATGCCATCCCCAACCTCAGCATATTACTGTTCGGGGGTCTGTATACAAATCCCACTAACGTTTTCTGCCCCTTGTTATTTCTCAGCTCTACCCATACAGATTCCACATCATCAGAGCTAATATCCTTCCCTACCATTGTGTTAATCTCAACTTTAACCAGCAATGCTACCCCACCTCCTTTTCCTTTTTGCCTGTCCTTCCTGAATATTGAATACCCCTGGATGTTGAATTCCCAGCCTTGGTCACACTGGAGCCATGTCTCTGTAATTCCAATTACATCATATCCATTTACATCTAGTTGCACAGCTAATTCATCCAACTTATTACGAATGCTCCTCGCATTAAGACACAAAGCCTTCGGGCTTGTTTTTTTAACACTCTTAGTCCTTTTAGAATTATTATATACTGTAGCCCTATTTGATTTACACCCTTGAATTCTCTGCCTTCCACTTTTGCTTTTCGTCTTCCTGTCTTTTGTTTCCATCCTTGCTTCCCTTTCCTCTGTCTCGCTGCACAGGTTGCCAACCCCCTGCCATTTTAGTTTAAACCCTCCCCAACAGCACTAGCAAACACTCCCCCAAGGACATCAGTCCGGGTCCCACTCAGGTGCAAACCATCCAGTTTGTACTGGTCCCACCTCCCCCAGAACCGGTTCCAATGTCCCTGGAATTTGAATCCCTCCCCCTTGCACCATTCCTCTAGCCATGTATTCATCTGAAATATCCTTCTATTTCTAATCTGACTAGCACATGGCACTGCTAGTAATCCTGAGATTGCTATGTTTGATGTCCTATTAGCCAATAGTAAGGAAGGATATTAGCTCTGTTGATGTGGAATCTGTATGGGTAGAGCTGAGAAATGCCAAGGGGCAGAAAACATTAGTGGGAGTGTTCACATGGGGAACGAGAGGACACGGGGAGTGTCCACATGAGGAGCGAGGAGATGGGGAGTGTTCACATGGGGAGGGAGGACACAGGGAGCGAGGACACGGGGAGTGTTCACACGGGGAACAAGGACACAGGAAGAGAGGACATGGGAGTGTTCACACGGGGAGTGTTCACATGGCGAGTGAGGACACAGGGAGCGAGGACACAGGGAGTGTTCACACGGGGAACGAGAACACGGGGAGTGAGGACATGGGGACTGAGGACACAGGGAGTGAGGACACGGGGAGCAAGGACACTGGGAGTGTTCAGACTGGGAGTGAGGACACGGGGAGAGAGGACACCAGGAGTGTTGACATGGGGAGAGAGGACACGGGGAGTGTTCACACTGGGAGTGAGGACATGGGGAGTGAGGGCATGGGGAGTGTTCACACGGGGAATGAGGACACGGGGAGTGAGGACATGGGGAGTGTTCACACGGGGAATGAGGACACGGGAGTGAGGACACGGGGAGTGTTCACACGGGGAGTGAGGACACGGGGAGTGAGGACACGGAGTGAGAATACGGGGAGAGAGGACACGGGGAGTGTTCACATGGGGAACGAGGACACGGGGAGAGAGGACAAGGGGAGTGTTCACATGGGGAGCAAGTACACGGAGAGAGAGGATACAAAGAGTGTTCACATCAGGAGTGTTCACACGGGGAGTGTACTGGCCGCGCTAGACATGCTCCTATCTAGTTATCCAGCAAGTTAAACACTTATTCAAAATAATTATTCATGAAGCCGTTTGCTGTTTGAAGCCTTTACTTGAACAATTTTGTGAAACTGTAAACAAAGATAAAGTATGTTTTGTACATAAACTGAGTACTATACATTCGATATTACATAAGATATAACATATTTACAACAGTAGAATAGATTAATTGTATAACTAACTAACATTTGGACTAACTTCTATAACTATCAAATATTAATCTTTTACAAACATAGTGTTATCAAAATACTACTCTGACAACGTTGCTATTATGCTAAGAAACAAAGATACTCACAGATATTGCGCTTGGCCTAACATATGAAATCAGATTACATTGGATTGTGAAACCTTTATGGAATCCTCCATTACTGCCAGGTTCTTCCTGGAATTCTACTTCCTGTATTACACAGGAAGAAAGGTACGAAGGTCAAATGACCTCTCACAGGAAGAAAGGAACAAAGGTCAAATGACCTCTCACAGGAAGAAAGGAACAAAGGTCAAATGACCTCACACAGGAAGAAAGGAACAAAGTTCAAATGACCTCTGCTTCATACAAACACACTGCTAACACAATAACCACCACCAGAGGGTGCTACTGCATATAAAAATGTCCATCGGTCCAGAACAGGGAGCAAGGACATGGGGACTGTTCACACGGAGAGCGAGGACATGGGGAGTTTTCACAAGGGGAGCGAGTACTCGGGGAATGTTCACACGGGGAGCGAGGGCACAGGGAGTGAGGACACGGAGTGAGGATACGGGGAGAGAGGACACGGGGAGTGTTCACATGGTGATTGTTCACATGGGGAGCAAAGATACGGGGAGTGTTCACACAGGGAGTGTTCACATGGGGAGCAAAGAGACAGGGAGTGAGGACACACGGAGTGAGGACACAGGGAGTGAGGACACGGGGAGTGTTCACAAGGGGAGTGAGGACACAGGGAGTGAGGACATGGGGAGTGTTCACACGGGGAATGAGGACACGGGGAGTGAGGACACGGGGAGTGCTCACACGGGGAGCGAGGACACGGGGAGTGAGGACACGGAGTGAGAATACAGGGAGAGAGGACACAAGGAGTGTTCACACGGGAAGCGAGGACACAGGGAGTGAGGACACAGGGAGTGTTCACACGGGGAGCAAGGACACGGGGTGAGAGGACACGGGGAGTGTTCACACGGGGAGTGGGACACGGGGAGTTTTCACATGGGGAGCGAGGACACGGGGAGTGTTCATACGGGGCGCGAGGACTCGGGGAGTATTCACACAGGGAGCGAGGACACGGGGAGTGAAGACACAGGGAGTGAGGACACAGAGAGTGAGGACATGGGGAGTGTTCACACGGGGAATGTTCACAAGGGGAGCAGAGACACAGGGAGTGAGGATACGGGCAGCGAGGGCACGGGGAGAAAGTTCTCGGGGAGCGTCCACACGGTGAGCGTTGACACGGGGAGCGAGCATACAGGGAGTGAGCACACTGGGAGGGAGGACACGGTGAGAGTTCACACGGGGAGTGAGGACACGGGGAGTGAGGCCAAGGGAGTGTTCACATGGGGAGTGGGGTCACAGAGAGTGAGGACATGGGGAGTGAGGACCCGGGGAGCAAGGAAACAGGGAGTGTTCACACGGGGAATGAGGACACGGAGAGTGTTCACACGGCGAGTGAGGACACAGAGAGCGAGGACACAAGGAGCGAGGACATGGGAAGTGTTCACACGGGGAGTGAGGACCTGGGGAGTGAGGACACGGGGAGTGTTCACATGGGGAGCGAGGACATGGGGAGTGTTCATACGGAAAGCGTGGCCATGAGGACCGAGGACTCCGGGAATGTTCACACGGGGTGTGTTCACACAGAAAGTGTTCACACGGAGAGCATGTTCACGGGGAGTGAGGACACGGGGAGTGTTCACGCGGGGAGCGAGGACACGGGGAGTGTTCACACAGGGAGTGAGGACACGGGGAGTGAGAAGACAGGGAGAGAGGACACGGGGAGCGAGAGGACACCGGGAGAGTCCACACGAGGAGTGAGGAGATGGGGAGTGTTGACACGGGGAATGAGGACACGGGGAGTGAGGACATGGGGAGTGTTCACATGGGGAATGAGGACACGGGGAGTGAGGACACGGGGAGTGTTCACACAGGGAGGGAGGACACGGGGAGTGTTCACATGGGGTACGAGGACACGGGGAGCGAGGACATGGGGAGTGTTCACACGGAGAGCGAGGACACGGGGCGTTTTCACAAGGGGAGCGAGAACTCGGGGAATGTTCACACGGGGAAAGAGGGCACGGGGAGTGAGGACACGGAGTGACGATACAGGGAGAGAGGACACGGGGAGTGTTCACATGGTGATTGTTCACATGGGGAGTGTAATGAAATCTGTTTGTCTTGATCCTGTATTCGTTTTGCACTCATGTATATTACCCTCCCCCACTGTGTATAGTTTCACTTCCTCTTTCCCGACTAACCTGGGAGGTTCCAGGTCTTGGCTCTTGGCTCCGCCCCTGACTTCTCTTACATAAAGATCGCAGGATCTGTATGACTCATTCCTGTGAACCAGTCGGCGTGTTGAGATGTTAGCTCTGATCTTAGTGATTAAAAGCCAACTTGTTTAAGTCTATAACTTCTAGTTTTGTGGTTATTGAAGGCCCATCAATTTTAATCACTAAAGAATACCAGGATGGATCGGCTCCTAAAACCAGAGCGTCTGGACTTGGATCCACATTCTGCTGAAGCATCAAATCAATTTGGACACTGGCTCAAATGCTTCAAACTCTTCGCGGGGGCCTCATCCGCTAGCGAGGTAGATAAACTGAGTCTACTGACTACTCGCGTAAGTCATCGGATTTATTCGTTCATCCGGGACGCCACCTCTTACACGGAGGCCATCACTATCCTGAAGGCCCAATACCAGAGGCCGGTAAACGAAGTGTACGCCAGACATCTGCTGGCTACACGCAGGCAGCGACCAGAGGAATCAATGGACGATTTCTTACAGGGCCTAAAGGACCTGGTCCGGGACTGTAACTGCAAGGCCGTGACGGCCAACGCGTACTCTGATGAATTGGTCTGTGATTCCTTCATCACGGGCCTCAAATCGAATTATATCCGGCAGAGACTGCTGGAGAAGGAGGTCCTGGACTTAAAAAAGCAGTGGCCACTGCGCGATCGCTGGACGTGGCCCAGAAAAACTCTGACTCTTATTCTTCCTGCCATGCGGCCCTCACCGCCTCGTGCATGCCGAGGGGGCCGCCATCTTGGAATCAGCCATCTTCCCCATCCAGGTCTCAGACCAGCTCTATGCCGCCGGAGTCCCCACACAGAAGTTCACCCAGGAGTCCTACTACAGCGGCAATGTCTCGAGGCCCGAAATGCTACTTCTGCGGCCAGGCCAAGCACCCCAGACAACGATGCCCAGCGAAGGACGCTACATGCTTCAAATGTAAGAAAAAGGGGCATTTTAGCAAAGTCTGCAGGGGGAATCCGATTTCCAACTCCGTCACCGCCTCGTGCGTGCCGTGCGGGCCGCCATCTTGGGATCCGCCATCTTTTCCCGACTCAACGGCCGCCCAGGGCCCAACAGTGGCTTCGATCACGGTGGATCAATCCAGGCCACACCCGTTGACAAAATCCATGATGGACATGTGGTAAACCACTGTTATACCTGTCTGTGTCTGTATGTGTATTCCACTAGGTACAGGTCTGGACATGCCTCGGCTGACTCCTCCCACTATTCCAGGTATATAAGTGACTACCTCCCAGTCCCTTAGTATTCTGGACGGGTCAACCACTCGAGACAAGACCTTCATTCTTTAGTTAATAAAAGCCTGATTGTTACTCGCTCAACCTCAGTCTTTTGAGTAATTGATGGCGCATCAATTTTATTAACTAAATTTTTTATAATGGAGAAGATCCTCACACCAGCATGCCTGGACCTGGACAGTCGGGAAGTGGACGCTTCCACCAAGTTTGCTCACTGGCTCACGTGCTTCGAGACATTCCTGACTGCCTCCACTGCGGTCGAAACGGATGCGGACAAACTGTCTGTCCTGTTCTCCAAGGTGAACCACCGAGTGTACTCAGTCATCCGGGACGCGACCTCGTACACAGCCGCCCTCCAGCTCCTCAAGACCCAGTACACGCGCCCTGTGAACGAAGCAACAACCTGGGGAATCGACTGAGGAATACCTCCAAGCACTGTCCGTGCTTGGCCGGGCCTGTGGGTGTAAGGCGGTAACGCCCACTAAGTACACGGAGGAACTGATCCGGGATGCCTTCGTAGCGGGCCACAGGTCCAACTACACCCGACAGCGACTGCTGGAGCAGAGTGACCTCACCCTCGACAAAGCCTCCGACATCGCACTAACGCTGGACGCAGCCTTCCGGGGCATGGATGCCTACTCCTCTGCACCGTGGACACTGCAGGGAACGACAACCTGGGACACGGTAGGACAGCCCCATAGCACCGTGCCACCCCAGCCACAGCCCAACAACGGCCCAACTACCGCAGCAGTGTCCCAAAGCCAGACAGCAGTATCCCAAGGCCAGAAATGCTACTTCTGTGGCCAGGCCAAACACCCCAGAGCGCGCTGCCCGGCGAAGAATGCGACCTGCTCGGGCTGCGGGAAAAAGGGACACTACGCCAGCGTCTGCAAGGCCAAAGCCACCCCGAACACCAGCAGCGCCGCGTGTGGGCCGTGCGAGCCGCCATCTTGGGCCCCCAACAGCGCTGCGTGTGGGCCGTGTGGGCCGCCATCTTGGGCCTCCCCAGCCATGTGCGAACCACCGCAGCAGCAGCCATCTTGGACGACTCCAGCCACATGGAAATCATGGACGCCGCCATCTTGGACATCAGCCGGGACGCAGCAGACCGCCAACCCCCCCCCATCTGATACTCGCAGCGACACACCGACCCATACGCTGGCCTCTGTGACGCTGGACCAAATGAGACCGCACCAGCTAGCTCGGTCCAAAATGGACGTTAAGGTAAACGGCCATGCAATAAACTGCCTCTTTTACTCCGGGAGCACAGAGAGCTTCATCCGCCCCGACACGGTGCGGCGTTGCTCTCTCCCAGTCCTGCCTGCGCACCAGCGGATTTCTATGGCCTCCGAGTCCCAGTCAGTGGACATTGGCGGCTACTGCGTGGTGACACTAGTAGTAGACGGGACTGTGTTCAATAATTTTAAACTCTTGGTCCTGCCCGCCCTCTGCGCTGCCGTTCTACTGGGGTTGGATTTCCAGTGCCACCTCAAAAGCGTTACGATGGCGTACGGTGGCCCCCTCCCCCCACTCACAGTCCACAGCCAGCAGCCTCCAAATTGCCCGCCGCGCACCAGATGCAACCTCTCCACACTCAGAGTCCCACCCCCCCCACTGTTTGCTAACCTCACCCCCGACTGTAAGCCCATCGCCACAAAGAGCAGGCGATACAGTGCCGGGGACAGGGTTTTCATCAAAACCGAAGTGGAACGGCTCCTGAAGGAGGGGATTATTGAGGGCAGCTCCAGCCCCTGGCGAGCCCAGGTTGTGGTCGTTAAGACCGGCGAGAAACAACGCCTGGTCATCGACTACAGCCAAACAATAAACCGCTACACCCTGCTGGACGCCTACCCACTCCCCCGCATAGCTGACATGGTCAACCAGATCGCGCAGTACCGCGTCTTTTCGACCATTGACCTGAAATCAGCGTACCACCAGCTCCCCATCAGCCCTGAAGACCGCCAATATACTGCTTTTGAGGCAAACGGCCGCCTCTATCACTTCCTTAGGGTTCCCTTCGGCGTTACCAATGGGGTCTCCGTCTTCCAAAGGGAGATGGACCGGATGGTCGATCAAAATGAGCTGCAGGCCACTTTCCCTTACCTAGATAATGTGACCATCTGCGGCCATGACTTGCAGGATCATGACGCAAACCTCGAGAAATTCCTCCGCACCGCCCAACTCCTGAACCTGACATATAACAAGGAGAAGTGCATATTCCGCACAAACCGCCTCGCCATCCTTGGCTGTGTTGTGGAACACGGGGTCATCGGTCCCGACCCGGACCGGATGCGTCCCCTTATGGAACTCCCACTGCCCCACTGCCTAAAAGCTCTGAAGAGGTGCCTAGGGTTTTTCTCTTATTACGCCCAGTGGGTCCCCTACTATGCGGACAAGGCCCGTCCGCTGATCAAGTCCACCTCTTTTCCCGTGACGGCAGAGGCCCGCTTAGCCTTCCACCGTATCAAGGAAGACATTGCCAAAGCCACCATGCACGCAGTGGACGAATCCATCCCCTTCCAGGTGGAAAGCGATGCGTCCGACTTCACTCTGGCCGCCACCCTTAATCAGGCGGGGAGACCTGTGGCATTCTTCTCACGAACCCTCCAGGGCCCGGAGACCAGACACTCCACGGTCGAGAAGGAGGCCCAGGCTATCGTGGAGGCTGTGCGTCATTGGAGGCACTACCTGGCCGGAAAACGATTTACCCTGCTCACTGACCAGCGTTCAGTTGCTTTTATGTTCAACAACAAGCAGAGGGGCAAAATCAAAAATGACAAGATCTTGAGGTGGAGAATCGAACTTTCCACCTACAATTACGAGATCTTGTACCGGCCTGGGAAGCTCAATGAACCCCCAGATGCCCTATCGCGTGGCACCTGCGCCAGCGCGCAGATCGATAGGCTGAGGGCCCTCCACAATGACCTCTGCCACCCGGGGGTTACCAGGTTCTTCCACTTCATCAAGGCCCGCAACCTGCCTTACTCCATCGAGGAGGTCAGGACCATGACCAAGAACTGCCAAGTCTGCGCTGAGTGCAAACCGCACTTTTATAGACCAGACAGAGCCCACCTGATAAAAGCCACTTGCCCTTTCGAACGCCTGAGCGTCGATTTCAAAGGGCCTCTCCCCTCCTCCGACCGCAATGTGTACTTCCTCAACATCATTGACGAGTACTCCCGGTTCCCGTTCGCTATCCCCTGCCCGGACATGACCAGTGCCACGGTCATTAAATCTCTGAACAGCCTCTTCACCCTGTTCGGTTTCCCCAGCTATATCCATAGCGACCGGGGCTCATCGTTTATGAGTGACGAACTCCGCCAGTACCTGCTCGCTAGGGGTATAGCCACAAGCAAGACCACCAGTTACAACCCCCGGGGGAACGGACAGGTGGAAAGAGAGAATGCAACAGTTTGGAAGGCCGCCTTACTAGCCTTAAAGTCTAGGGGCCTTCCGACCTCCCGCTGGCAGGAGGTGCTCCCCGATGCGCTCCACTCGATTCGGTCACTGCTCTGCACTGCCACCAATGCCACCCCTCACGAGAAAATGTTTGTCTTCCCAAGGAAGTCCACATCGGGGACATCGTTACCGCCATGGCTGACGTCCCCAGGGCCGGTACTATTGAGAAGACACGTGAGGGCCAATAAAACGGACCCCCTGGTCGAGAGGGTCGACCTCCTCCACGCCAACCCCCAGTACGCTTACATTGCGTACCCGGATGGGCGGGAGGACACAGTCTCCATACGAGACCTCGCACCCTCGGGGACCGCTGTAACCCACTACCCATTACCACCACCCCCCACGGCCCGATATCCAACCCCAGCAGCCGGCTCGCCTTGGACCGTCACCCACGAGGACTACACTCCAGGGCCCCAGCCTACACGGGACGCGACGCCGGAAGCTCCACCACCCCTGCCGTCGCCACGTCGATCACAGCGGCAGACAAGACCTCCGGAGAGACTCCAATACACGAACTTTTAAATACACTTCACCCCGCCGGACTCATTTTTAAACAAGGGGTGAATGTGGTGAACCACTGTTATACCTGTCTGTGTCTGTATGTGTATTCCACTAGGTATAGGTCTGGACATGCCTCAGCTGACTCCTCCCACTATTCCAGGTATATAAGTGACTACCTCCCAGTCCCTTAGTATTCTGGACGGGTCGACCACTCGAGACAAGGCCTTCATTCTTTAGTTAATAAAAGCCTGATTGTTACTCGCTCAACCTCAGTCTTTTGAGTAATTGATGGCGCATCAGGACATACAGGTAAACGGGAATTTAACGAAATGTTTAATTGACTGTGGGAGTACCGAGAGTTTTATCCACGCTAGCCTGGTACAGCGGCACTCATTAACGGTAACCCCTACACGGAGCAGAATTGCTATGGCTGCTAAGCCCCACACTTCGGACATTTTGGGCTACTGTGTGGTAACACTGACTGTAAAAGGCATGGACTACAAGGATTTTAAACTCCTCGTGATGCCAGAACTCTGTGTTAACGTAATCTTGGGCCTGGACTTCCAGTGCCACCACGAAAGTGTCACGTTAGCATATGGCGGGTCCCAGCCGCCACTCACAGTCTGTGGCCTATCAACCTTAAAAATCAGCCCGCCCTCTTTATTCGCTAATCTCGCTCCGAACTGTAGGCCCATAGCGACCAAAAGTAGACGGTACAGTCTGGAAGACAGACACTTTATCAAGGCGGAAGTGGACAGACTCCTGCGGGAAGGCATTATTGAATGCAGTACCAGCCCGTGGCGTGCCCAAGCAGTCATAGTTAAAAATAGCGAAAAGAAACGGATGGTAATTGACTACAGCCAGACTGTTAATATTTATACCCAGCTGGACGCCTACCCTTTACCCCGCATATCAGAAATGGTCAACCAGATTGCGCAATACCGAGTCTTCTCGACTGTCGACCTCAAATCCGCGTATCACCAGCTCCCCATTAGAACGGAGGACCGCCCATACACCGCCTTCGAGGCGAACGGGCGCCTCTACCATTTTCTCAGAGTGCCCTTCGGAGTAACAAATGGGGTCTCGGTCTTCCAACGTGAGATGGACCGCATGGTTGACGAGAATAAACTACAAGCTACCTTCCCCTATCTGGACAATGTCACTATCTGCGGGCACAACCAGCAAGACCACGATCTAAATCTTGCGAGATTTTTAAAAACTGCCCTAAAGCTGAATCTAACCTACAACGAAGACAAATGTGGCTTCAACACAACCCGTCTCTGTATCCTCGGCTGTGTGGTGGAAGATGGGGTAATTGGACCAGACCCTGACCGATTACGCCCCCTAAAGGAACTGCCCCTGCCACACAATCCCAAAGCTTTAAAAAGGTGCCTGGGATTTTTTTCGTATTATGCCCAATGGGTGCCCAATTACTCTGATAAGGCCCGACCCCTCATTAAATCATCGTCCTTCCCACTATCAGCTGAAGCTCGGGAGGCTTTCACCAGTATTAAACAGGACATTGAAAGGGCTGCAGTGTGTGCAGTGGACGAAAGCATTCCCTTTCAAGTCGAAAGCGATGCGTCAGACTTTGCCTTAGCTGCGACCCTCAATCAGGCTGGGAGACCTGTGGCCTTCTTCTCCCGAACCCTTCAGGGACCTGAAATCAGGCACTCTTCTGTCGAGAAGGAGGCACAGGCTATAGTGGAGGCAGTGCAGCACTGGAGACACTACCTAGCCGGCAAACGTTTCACCCTGCTCACCGACCAGTGGTCGGTGGCTTTCATGTTTAATAACAAACAAAGGGGGAAAATCAAGAATGACAAAATACTCAGGTGGAGGATCGAACTATCCACGTTTGACTATGATATTATGTACAGGCCGGGAGCCCTTAATGAACCCCCAGACGCCCTATCGCGGGGAATGTGCGCCAGCATTCATACGGACAAATTACAGGGTCTCCACAATGACCTCTGTCACCCAGGGGTCACCCGACTATACCATTTTATAAAGTCCCGCAATCTGCCCCACTCCATCGAGGCGGTCAGGGCAATGACCAGAGCCTGCCGCATCTGTGCGGAATGCAAGCCTCGTTTCTACAGGCCTGACCGTGCACACCTTATCAAAGCCACACGGCCATTCGAGCGCCTAAGTCTGGACTTCAAGGGACCCCTTCCCTCTGCCGACCGTAACGTATACTTCCTCAATATCATTGATGAATATTCCCGCTTCCCCTTCGCCATTCCCTGCCCAGATATGACCAGTGCCACGGTCATCAAGTGTCTCTGTAATCTATTCTGCATGTTTGGCATGCGAACTACATACACAGCGATAGGGGGACGTCATTCATGAGTGACGAGCTGCGCCAGTTCTTGCTCTCGAAGGGGATAGCCACTAGCAGAACCATTAGCTACAACCCCCGGGGTAATGGGCAAGTGGAAAGGGAGAATGCTACTGTTTGGAAGGCTGTCACGTTAGCCTTAAAGTCAAAAGGCCTTCCGACCTCCTGCTGGCCGGAAGTCCTCCCAGACGTGCTCCACTCCATAAGGTCTCTGTTATGTACTGCCACTAACGCTACCCCTCACGAAAAGATGTTCGTTTTCCCGCGGAAATCCACCTCGGGCATATCTCTACTTGCGTGGCTGACGTCTCCGGGGACAGTACTATTGCGGAAGCACGTGAGAGGCCATAAAATGGACCCCCTTGTGGAAAAGGTACAGCTCCTCCATGCAAACCCTCAGTACGCCTATATCGAATACTCTGACGGGCGAGAGGACACTGTTTCCATAAAAGACCTCGCTCCCTCGGGGAGCGGAGAGAACGATGGGAGACTACCCGATGAAGACCTACACTACAAAGAGACAGGACACCCAGAGGTATCAATACCCAACTTTAACCTGGAGGACACTGCAGATAACCTGGAAGACACTGCGGAGGCCCGGACAGCGGAGGAACCAGAATCCACTCCCCTAGAGGCACCCCAACCGGCTTTGCGCCGATCACTGAGAACTGCAAAACCTCCTGACAGACTCACTTATACCAACTTTTAAGAAACATCACCCCGATGGACTAAATCTATAGAAGGGGTGAATGTAATGAAATCTGTTTGTCTTGATCCTGTATTCGTTTTGCACTCATGTATATTACCCTCCCCCACTGTGTATAGTTTCACTTCCTCTTTCCCGACTAACCTGGGAGGTTCCAGGTCTTGGCTCTTGGCTCCGCCCCTGACTTCTCTTACATAAAGATCCCAGGATCTGTTTGACTCATTCCTGTGAACCAGTCGGCGTGTTGAGATGTTAGCTCTGATCTTAGTGATTAAAAGCCAACTTGTTTAAGTCTATAACTTCTAGTATTGTGGTTATTGAAGGCCCATCATGGAGTTTTCACAAGGGGAGTGTTCACATGGGGAGTGTTCACATGGGGAGCAAAGAGACGGGGAGTGAGGACACAGGGAGTGAGGACATGGGGAGTGAGGACACGGGGAGCGAGTACACGGGGAGCGAGTACACGGGGAGTGAGGACACAGGGAGTGTTCACAAGGGGAGTGAGGACACGGGGAGTGAGGACATGGGGAGTGTTCACACGGGGAATGAGGACACGGGGAGTGAGGACACGGGGAGTGCTAACACGGGGGGTGAGGACATGGGGAGTGAGGACACAGAGTGAGAATACGGGGAGAGAGGACACGGGGAGTGTTCACATGGGGAACGAGGACACGGGGAGAGAGGACAAGGGGAGTGTTCACATGGGGAACAAGGACACGGGGAGAGAGGACACAGGGAGTGTTCACACGGGAAGTGAGGACACAGGGAGTGTTCATAAGGGGAGAGAGGAGACAAGGGCCTAGAAATTCAGTTGGGCACACCAGCCGTTAGCGCCTTAGGAGGAGTAGATCTCGAGCGTTAGGCGCTTATCGCCCGGGCGCAGCGCGATCTGCGCCTCTCCCCAACTTCAGGACACATTTAGCGCCGGCGCAAAGTCTTAGCGCACGCCCTGCTGCGCGCGCAGATCATGACGTCATTTAATAGTGCAACGCCCTTTGTGCGCCCCAAACCGGAACTTCACTCGCGCCGGCCCATTGTGCACCGGGCGGCCCGAGCGACTGTGAAGTGGAACGGTACACAGGCCAGCCGGGCCGCGGGGAGCGCAAATTAAAGGGCACTTACCCAGCAGTATAAAGGCCAGCCATTTTGCAGCATTCACTCTTGTGCAACGGTTTTTTGGACAGAGACCAAGGAGGAGAGTTTACTGGTTTGGACCAACACTTGGACAGGTATTTTTGGCTCAGGCCAGAGCTTACCAATTATTTTTGCCTTCATTCAGAGCTCAGTGTTTGCCAGCATATAATGGGGACTGCATTGGGTGGCAACGCTGAATTTCAGCCTTATGCCAGAAGGGCTTACAGACGCCATGAGAGAGTGGCAGCCCTGGCTAGACGCAGAGGGGGCAACAGGCGTCGCCAACTGAGGCCTTACCCACGCAGGGTATACCGCCAGCAGACCTCCTATCTGACCATGTCTGCCGCGATGTGTGTTAGGAGGCTGCGATTCCGAAGGGAGGTGGTTGCAGACATCTGCTGGCTGTTTCAGAGAGATCTGCAGCCACAGCTGATGCGCAGGACGTCTTTGTCGGTGGCAGTGAAGGTGACGGTGGCTCTCAACTTCTATGCCTCCGGCTCCTTCCAATCCGCTACTGGGGACATCGCTAACATCTCCCAGTTCGCCGTGCATTGCTGCATCCGCCAGGTGACCGAAGCCCTTTTCAGAAGGAGACATCAATTCATCTCCTTCCCCATGACCCTGGACAAGCAGCAGCAATGTGCAGTGGGGTTTGCAAGAATAGCGGGCTTCCCCATGGTGCAGGGCGCCATTGACTGCACGCATGTGGCTTTGCGGGCACCTCTTGAGCATGCCGAGGAGTACCGCAACCGGAAGGGCTACCATTCCCTCAATGTACAGCTGGTGTGTGACCACAGGCAGCGCATCCTAGCTGTCAATGCCCGCTTTCCAGGCAGCAGCCACGATGCCTTTATCCAGCGACAGACAACTGTGGCTGACATGTTCCAGGCACAGCCTCCCCCAAGAGGATGGCTTATCGGGGACAAAGGCTATCCTTTGTGTACCTGGCTCATGACCCCGCTCCGTGCGCCCACGACCCCTGCTGAAGAGGCATACAACGAGAGCCATCAAGCGACGAGGAACCTCATAGAACAAACAATCGGCGTGCTCAAGCAACGGTTCCGCTGTCTCGATCGCTCCGGGGGAGCCCTCCAGTGTTCGCAGGATCGAGTCTCCCAATTCGTCGTCGTTTGCTGCATGCTGCACAACCTGGCTATCCGCAGGACTCAGGCACTGCCACCTCACGTTGGACCACCACCTCAGGAGGAGGAGCAGGAGGAGCATGAGGACGACGAGGACGAGGAGTACCAGCCCAGGAGGGATGCACAAGGTCCAAGGGCCGCCCGTCGGCGGCTTATTGAACGTCACTTCTAGGCCCCCTGTCAGGGAATGGCTTGTGCCAATGATAGAACATGATTGCAGCCGCTCCGCAAGCCCTCAGCCGGTTAAGGCAACAAACACTTCAAAGATGAAACATGGACAATGTGAATAAATAAAATGCTTTATTGTGCAAACTCTGGGCCCTTCCCACATGAAAACCAAATACAGACGAAACCCCCAAAAAACACTCAAACACATTACTCGCTCCCACAACCTGGAGAGGATTAACAAAATAGGGCAACTAAAATGGCCGTCATTCTCGACCTTCGTCAAAAACAAACATCACATCATCGGCCTTCAAAAAACAAACATCCAATTCTCGGCCTCAAGAAACAAACACAAATGGCCACACATTCGACTATTTGGCCCGCTAGGGCGATGCCTTGGCCATCTTTGGGTGGCCCCTGCCCGTCCTGCTGCTCCGCCTCAAAGTAAGGCCATTGGCTGCTGCAAGGCTGGGGGCAGGCTCCTGAGGGGCACATGTCGTGACGGCAGAAGCCCTTGGGGGTCGGCCTAGTCGAGGTCTGGCCGTCGAGCGGGCGGCTGTTGATTGCTGCAGCTGTGGCTGGCCAGCATCAGTCGCTGCAGCAGTTCCTGGCAGCTCCACTGGGGGAGTGGCAGTGGCGGCTGGAGGAATGGCAGCAAGCTGGCGGATGGCAGGTGCTCGCTGGTCGCCTGAGACACTGGCACTCGCCCGGGCCAGCACTGCAGCATGCGCACCAATCTGCCGAGGGACAGACCGCTGTGCTGCAGCAGCGCGCCGGGTGCCCTGGCGATGCCTGGCTGACACAGCGAGTGTGGCAGCAGTGAGTGCCCGTGTTGGCCTGTTCACTGACCGCAGCAGAGCAGCCAGTGACTGGACGGCACCACTGATCACCTGGCCAGTCGCTGACAGATCTGCCCGGTATTCCACCCGACTGGTGGCCTCTAAGGGCCCGAACTCGGCCACACTCCGCAAGAGGGAATCAATGGACTCAGGCAACCGTGCCACTGCCGCCATGAGCTCCGTGTGCCGGCACTCCGAGTCCGCGGACAAGTCTTCGAGGCGTTCCATCTCCTCGGTGAAGAGCATCTCCTGACTGGAGGCCGGACTCTCCCTCTGGGGAGAAGGCCGCCGAGCTGGCCGACCCTTCCTGCGTTGCTGGAGGCCGCTGGGCCCAGTAATTGGACTCCCCTCCGACGCATCTCCCCTCTGGGGAGAAGGCCGCCGAGCTTCCACCCCCCTCCCGCCTTTCTGCAGCACGCAGGTCCCAGGAGCTCCCCTCCCCTTCGACACTTCCGCCACGCTGCCCTCCAGGGAAGACGTGTCCCCTACATTGGCCTGGGTGGCCGCGGCTGAGGGTTCCCCTGATGGGCCGCCTTCCTCTTGCTCCTCTTCCTGCTCCTCCTCGGAGGGTCTGTCACTGGCAAGTTGAGGGACCTCCTCTTGACCATCTGAAAGCAGGAAGGCACAAGAGTAGCTTTAGAGTGAGGAGAGGGCATCAGTGCGGGATGCATGAGTGGTGGCATTCAGCACATTGGTCGGACAGTGGCAAAGGATGTAGATCTGATGCGCAAGTGGGACGAGAGAGGTGCAAAAGGTGATGTCCTTACCATTGCTGCCCAGAACAGGGTCGGCATCTCCACATGCAATGGGCCCAATCACCCGGCCACCCATGAGGCGCTCCACGCGATGTTGCAGGTCGGTGAGTGGCTGGGTATGGGGTCGGCCTCCCCCAGTCGCAGTCCGGCTCTTGCGATTATTCGCCAGCTTGGCCTGCAAGCGAAAGGACGGCCTCTAAGTACAGTGTGTCGCTGTGACCTTGTGTGCACTGCCTCCCATGGTGGAATAGCCTGGCCAGTGTGTCGCCATGATCTGGTGTGCACTGCCTCCCATGGTGGAATAGCCTGGCCAGTGTGTCGCCACAGTCGATCCTTCCCCCTTAAGAGCTGGCCGGCGCCAGGGTGTCTGCTGTCAATCACGAGATGGCCGCACCTGCGCTGCGCCCGGCCTCGGCGCTATCGATCACCACCTCCGGCTTAGCGCCCAAAGAGAGGCGTCCAGCAGCAGTTTTAGCGCTCGCCCGAACTAGTAGGGCGAAGCTAATGAATATCGGAGAAGTGGCATAGATTTGGCGGCGGCCGCAAACTTTAGCGGACGCCCCACTTTAGCGCCCCAAAAGTGGCATCAATGAATTTCTAGGCCAAGGAGTGTTCACACGGAGAGAGAGGACACAGGGAGTGTTCACACGGGAAGTGAGGACACAGGGAGTGAGGACACAGGGAGTGTTCACATGGGGAGCAAGGGCACGGGGTGAGAGGACACGGGGAGTGTTCACACGGGGAGTGAGGACATGGGGAGTTTTCACATGGGGAGCGAGGACATGGGGAGTGTTCATACGGGGAGCGAGGACACGGGGAGTGTTCATATGCGGAGCAAGGACACGGGGAGAGAGGACATGGGGAGTGTTCACACGGGGAGTGTTCACAAGGGGAGCGGGGACACAGGGAGTGAGGATACGGGCAGCGAGGACACGGGAGAAAGTTCACGGGGAGTGTCCACACGGTGAGTGTTGACACGGGGAGCGAGCATACAGGGAGTGAGCACACGGGGAGCGAGCATACGGTGAGTGTTCACACAGGAAGTGAGGGCACGGGGAGTGAGGACAAGGGGAGTGAGGCCAAGGGTGTGTTCACATGGGGAGTGGGGTCATGGAGAGTGAGGACATGGGGAGTGAGGACCCGGGGAGCAAGGACACATTGAGTGTTCACACGGGGAATGAGGACACGGGGAGTGTTCACACGGTGAGTGAGGACACAGAGAGCGAGGACACAAGGAGCGAGGACATGGGAAGTGTTCACACGGGGAGCAGGGACCTGGGGAGTGAGGACATGGGGAGTGTTCACATGGGGAGCGAGGACATGGGGAGTGTTCACACGGAAAGCGAGGGCATGAGGAGCGAGGACTCCGGGAATGTTCACACGGGGTGTGTTCACACAGAGAGTGTTCACACGGAGAGCATGTTCATGGGGAGTGAGGACACGGGGAGTGTTCACACGGGGAGCGAGGACACGGGAGTGTTCACACAGGGAGTGAGGACACGGGGAGTGAGAAGACAGGGAGAGAGGACACGGGGAGCGAGAGGACGCCAGGAGAGTCCACACGAGGAGTGAGGAGACGGGGAGTGTTGACACGGGGAATGAGGACACAGGGAGTGAGGACATGGGGAGTGTTCACACGGGGAATGAGGACACGGGGAGTGAGGACACGGGGAGTGTTCACACGGGGAGGGAGGACACGGGGAGTGTTCACATGGGGAACGAGGACACGGGGAGAGAGGACACAAGGAGTGTTCACATCGGGAGTGTTCACACGGGGAGCGAGGACATGGGGAGTGTTCACACGGACAGCGAGGACACAGGGAGTTTTCACAAGGGGAGCGAGGGCACCGGGAGTGAGGACATGGAGTGAGGATACGGGGAGAGAGGACACGGGGAGTGTTCACATGGTAATTGTTCACATGGGGAGCAAAGACACGGGGAGTGTTCACACGGGGAGTGTTCACATGGGGAGCAAAGAGACGGGGAGTGAGGACACAGGGAGTGAGGACACGGGGAGTGTTCACAAGGGGAGCGGGGACACAGGGAGTGAGGATACGGGCAGTGAGGACACGGTGAGAGTTCACATGGGGATTGAGGACACGGGGAGTGTTCACACGGGGAGCGAGCATACGGTAAGTGTTCACACAGGAAGCGAGGGCACGGGGAGTGAGGACACGGGGAGTGAGGCCAAAGGAGTGTTCACATGGAGAGTGGGGTCACGGAGAGTGAGGACATGGGGAGTGAGGACACGGGGAGTGTTCACACTGGGAGTGAGGTCATGGGGAGTGAGGACACGGAGAGTGTTCACACTGGGAGTGAGGACATAAGGAGTGTTCACTCTGGGAGTGAGGACACGGGGAGTGTTCACACTGGGAGTGAGGACACGGGGAGTGTTCACACTGGGAGTGAGGACATGGGGAGTGTTCACACTGGGAGTGAGGACATGGGGAGTGAGGACACGGGGAGTGTTCACACTGGGAGTGAGGACATGGGGAGTGTTCACACTGGGAGTGAGGACATGGGGAGCGAGGACACGGGGAGAGAGGACACGGGGAGCGAGGACACGGGGAGTGTTCATACAGGGAGCAAGGACACGGGGAGAGAGGACACAGGGAGTGTTCACACGGGGAGTGTTCACAAGGGGAGCGGGGACACAGGGAGTGAGGATACGGGCAGCGAGGACACGGGGAGAAAGTTCACAGGGAGTGTCCACACGGTGAGTGTTGACACGGGGAGCGAGCATACAGGGAGTGAGCACACGGGGAGGGAGGACATGGGGAGTGTTCACACGGGGAGCGAGGGCACGGGGAGTGAGGTACACGAGGAGTGTTCACAAGGGGAGTGAGGACACGGGGAGTGAGGACATGTGGAGTGTTCACACGGGGCATGAGGACACAGGGAGAGAGGACACGGGGAGTGTTCACATGAGGAACGAGGACATGGGGAGAGAGGACAAGGGGAGTGTTCACACGGGGAGAAAGGACACGGGGTGAGAGGACACGGGGAGTGTTCACACGGGGAGTGTTCACAAGGGGAGCGGGGACATGGGGAGAAAGTTCACGGGGAGTGTCCACACAGTGAGTGTTGACACGGGGAGCGAGCATACAGGGAGTGAGCACACGGGGAAGGAGGACACGGTGAGAGTTCACATGGGGAGTGAGGACACGGGGAGTGTTCACACGGGGAGCGAGCATACGGTGACTGTTCACACAGGAAGTCAGGGACCGGGGAGTGAGGACATGGGGAGTGAGGCCAAGGGAGTGTTCACACGGGGAGTGGGGTCGCAGAGAGTGAGGACATGGGGAGTGAGGACCCGGAGAGCAAGGACACAGGGAGTGTTCACATGGGGAGTGGGGTCACGGAGAGTGAGGACATGGGGAGTGAGGACCCAGGGAGCAAGGACACATTGAGTGTTCACACGGGGAATGAGGACACGGGGAGTGTTCACACGGTGAGTAAGGACACAGTGAGCGAGGACACAAGGAGCGAGGACATGGGAAGTGTTCACACGGGGAGCGAGGACCTGGGGAGTGAGGACACGGGGAGTGTTCACATGGGGAGCGAGGAAATGAGGAGCGACAACTCCGGGAATGTTCACACGGGGTGTGTTCACACAGAGAGTGTTCACACGGAGAGCAAGGTCACGGGGAGTGAGGACACGGGGATTGTTCACACGGGGAGTGTTCACACAGGGAGTGATGACACGGGGAGTGAGAAGACAGGGAGAGAGGACACGGGGAGCGAGAGGACACCGGGAGAATCCACACGAGGAGTGAGGAGATGGGGAGTGTTCACACGGGGAGCAAAGACATGGGGAGTGTTCACACGGAGAGCAAGGACACGGGGAGTGTTCACACGGGGAGCGAGGAGACGGGGAGCAGGGATAGGGGGTGCGAGGAGATGAGAATTATTCACACGGGAAATGAGGACATGGGGAGTGAGGTCATGGGGAGTGAGGACACAGGGAGAGAGGACACGGGGAGTGAGGACATGGGGTCTGAGGACTCGGGGAGTGTTCACACGGGGATCGAGGACATGGGGAGTGAGGACATGGGGAGCGAGGACACGGGGCGTGTTCCCACGGGGTTTGAGGACACGGGGAGTGAGGACATGGGGAGTGAGGACACAGAGAGTGTTCACAGGGGGAGTGAGGACACGGGGAGTATTCACACTGGGAGTGAGGACATGGGGAGTGAGGATACGGGGAGTATTCACACTGGGAGTGAGGACATGGGGAGTGAGGAAACGGGGAGTGAGGACACGGGGAGTGAGGACACAGGGAGCAAGGACAGAGGGAGTGAGGAGACGAGGAATATTCACAAGGGAAACGAGGACACGATGATTGAGGTCACGGGGAGTGAGGACACAGGGAGAAAGGGCATGGGGAGTGAGGAGACAGGGTCCGAGGACTCAGGGAGTGCTCACACGGGGAGTGAGGACTCGGGGAGTGAGTGCACGGGGAGTGAGGACATGGGGACTTTTCACACGGGGAGTGAGGACATGGGGTCTGAGGACTCGGGGAGTGTTCACACGGAGATCGAGGACATGGGGAGTGTTAACACCGGTACTGAGGATACGGGGAGTGAGGAAACGGGGAGAGAGGACTCGGGGAGTGTTCACACAGAGATCGAGGACATGGGGAGTGTTCACACCGGTATTGAGGACATGGGGAGTGAGTACACAGGGAGTGTGGACACGGGTAGTGTTCACACCAGTATTGAGGATACAGGGAGTGAGGAAACGGGGAGAGAGGACACGGGGAGTGTTCACACCGGTATTGAGGACATGGGGAGTGAGTACACAGGGAGTCTGGACACGGGTAGTGTTCACACCAGTATTGAGGATACGGGGAGTGAGGAAACGGAGAGAGAGGACACGGGGAGTGTTCACACCAGTATTGAGGACACGGGGAGTGAGGAAACGGGAAGAGAGGACACGGGGAGTGTTCTCACGGGGTGCGATGACACGGGGAGTGTTCACCCGGGGAGTGAGAACACAGGGAGTGAGAACACGGGGAGTGAGGGCACGTGGAGTGTTCACACGGGGAGCAATGACACGGGGAGAGAGGATACGGGGAGTGTTCACACGGGGAGTGAGAACACAGGGAGTGAGGACACGGGTAGTGTTCACACGGGGAGCAATGACATGGGGAGTGAGGACACGGGGAGTGTTCCCACAGAGATTGAGGACATGGGGAGTTTTCACATGTGGAGCGAGGACACAGAGAGTGTTCACATGGGGTGTGAGGACTCAGGGAGTGTTCACACGGGGAGTGTGGACAAGGGGAGTGTGGACACGGGGAGTGTTCACACGGGGACCGAGGACACGGGGAGTGAGGAAACAGGGAGTGAGGACGCGGGGAGTGAGGACACGGGGAGTGTTCTCACGGGGAGTGAGAACACGGGGAGTGAGGTCACGGGGAGTGAGGACACTGGGACAGAGGACATGGGGAGTGAGGACACGGGGAGTGTTCACACGGGGATCGAGGACATGGGCAGTGAGGACATGGGGTGCGAGGACACGAAGAGTGTTCACACGGGGAGTGAGGACATGGGGAGTGAGGACACGTGGAGCGAGGACACGGGGAGCGAGGACACGGGGAGCGAGGACATGGGGAGTGAGGAAACGGGGAGTGAGGACATGGGGAGTGAGGACATGGGGAGTGAGGATACGAAGAGTGAGGAAACGGGGAGTGAGGACATAGGGAGTGAGGAAACGGGGAGTGAGGAAACGGGGAGTGAGGACACGGGGAGTGAGGAAACGGGGAGTGAGGACACGGGGAGTGAGGAAACGGGGAGTGAGGAAATGGGGAGTGAGGACATGGGGAGTGAGGACACGGGGAGTGAGGACACTGGTAGTGAGGACACGGGGAGTGAGGAAACGGGGAGTGAGGACATGGGGAGTGTTCTCACGGGGTGCGATGAAACGGGGAGTGTTCACACGGAGAGCGAGGACACACGGAGCAAGGACATGGGGAGTGTTCACACAGGGAGCGAGGACACGGGGAGGAAGGACAGGGGGACCGAGGAGGCGAGGATTATTCTCTTGGGAAATGAGGACACGGGGAGTGAGGTCACGGGGAGTGAAGGCACAGGGAGAGTGGACACGGGGAGTGAGGACACGAATTCCGAGGACTCGGGGAGTGTTCACACGGGGAGTGAGGACATGGGGAGTGTTCACATGGGGAGCGAGGACACAGGGAGTGAGTACACACGGAGCGAGGACACGGAGAGTGTTCACACAGGGAGTGAGGACATGGGGAGTGTTCACACGGGGAGTGAGGACACAGGGAGTGAGGACACGGGGAGAGAGGACAGGTCGAGTGTTCACTCGGGGAGTGTTCACACGGGGAGCGAGGACATGGGGAGCAAGAATAGGGGGTGCGAGGAGACAAGAATTATTCACACGGGAAATGAGGACACGGGGAGTGAGGTCATGGTGAGTGAGGACACAGGGAGAGAGGACACGGGGAGTGAGGTCATGGGGAGTGTTCACATGGGGAGTGAGAACACAGGGAGTGAGGACACTGGTAGTGAGGACACGGGGAGTGATGAAACGGGGAGAGAGGACATGGGGAGTGTTCTCACAGGGTGCGATGACACGGGGAGTGAGGACACGGGGAGTGAGGACACGGGGAGTGAGAACACGGGAGTGAGGACACGGGGAGTGTTCACACGGGGAGTGAGAACACAGGGAGGGAGGACAGGGGGAGCGAGGAGATGAGGTGTATTCTCATGGGAAACGAGGACACGGGGAGTGAGGTCACGGGGAGTGAGGACACGGGGAGAGTGGACACGAGGAGTGAGGACATGAATTCCGAGGACTCGGGGAGTGTTCACATGGGGAGTGAGGACTTGGGGAGTGAGGGCACGGGGGATGAGGACACAGGGAGTGAGGACATGGGGAGACAGGACACGGGGAGTGAGGACATGGGGAGTGTTCTCACGGGGTGCGATGACACGGGGAGTGTTCACCCAGGCATTGAGGTCATAGGGAGTGAGGACGCGGGGAGAAAGGACATGGGGAGTGAGGAGACAGGGTCCGAGGACTCAGGGAGTGTTCACACAGGGAGTGAGGACTCGGGGAGTGATGAAACGGGGAGAGAGGACACGGGGAGAAAGGACATGGGGAGTGTTCACACGGGGAGTGTTCACATGGGGAGTGAGGACACGGGGAGTGTTCACACGGGGAGTCAGAACACAGGGAGTGAGAACACGGGGAGTGAGGACACGGGGAGTGTTAACACTGGTAGTGAGGACACGGGGAGTGATGAAACGGGGAGAGAGGACACGGGGAGAAAGGACATGGGGAGTGTTCACACGGGGAGTGTTCACATGGGGAGTGAGGACACGGGGAGTGTTCACACGGGGAGTCAGAACACAGGGAGTGAGAACACGGGGAGTGAGGACACGGGGAGTGAGGACACGGGGAGTGTTCACACGGGGAGTGAGGACATGGGGAGTGTTCACACGGGGTGCGATGACAAGGGGTGTGTTCACCCGGGGAGCGAGTACACAGGGTGTGAGGGCACATCGAGAGAGGAAATGGTGAGTGTTCTCACGGGGTGTGATGACACGAGGAGTCTTCACACGGGGAGAGAGGACACGGGGAGTGAGAACACGGGGAGTGAGAACACAGGGAGTGTGAACACGGGGAGTGTGAACATGGGGAGCGAGGACACGGGGATTGTTCACACAGGGAGCAATGACACGGGGAGTGTTCTCACAGGGACTAAGGACATGGGGAGTTTTCACATGCAGAGCGAGGACACAGGGAGTGTTCACACGGGGTACGAGGACTTGGGGAGTGTTCACACGCGGAGCGAGGACACGGGGAGTGTTCACACAGGGAGCAAGGACACGGGGAGCAAGGACAGGGGGAGCGAGGAGACGAGGGGTATTGACATGGGAAGCGAGGACACGGGGAGTGAGGTCACGGGGAGAGTGGACACGGGGAGTGAGAACACGAATTCCGAGGAATCGGGGAGTGTTCACACGGGGAGTGAGGACTTGGGGAGTGAGGGCACGAGGAGCGAGGACACGGGGAGTTTTCACACAGGGAGTGAGGACATGGGGAGTGTTCACATGGGGAGCGAGGACACGGAGAGTGTTCACACGGGAACGAGGACACAGGGAGCGAGGACACGGGGAGTGAGGGCACGGGGAGAGAGGACACGGGGAGTGTTCACACAGGGAGTGAGGGCACGGGGAGTGTTCACACGGGGAGTGTTCACACGGGGAGCGAGGACACGGGGAGTGAGGACACGGAGTGAGGATACAGGAAGAGAGGACACGGGGAGTGTTCACATGGGGAGCAAAGACACGGGGAGCGAGGACACGGGGAGTGTTCACACGGGGAGCGAGGACACGGGGAGTGAGGACATGGGGTGCGAGGACACGGGGAGCGAGGACACGGGGCTTGTTCACACGGGGAGCGAGGACACGGGGAGTGAGGACACAGGGAGCGAGGACATGGGGAGTGTTCACACGGGGAGCAAGGACAATGGGAGTGAGGATACGGGAAGTGTTCACACGGAGAGCGAGGACACGGGGAGTGTTTACACCGGGAGCGAGGACACGGGGAGTGTTCACACGGGGAGCAAGGACACGGGGAGTGAGGACACGGGAAATGTTCACACGGAGAGCGAGGACACGGGGAGTGTTCACACCGGGAGCGAGTACTCAGGAAGTGTTCACACAGGGTGTGAGGACATGGGGAGTGTTCACACCGGGAGCGAGGACACGGGGAGTGTTCACACGGGGAGCAAGGACACGGAGTGTGAGGACACGGGGTGTGAGGACACAGGGAGCGAGGACATGGGGAGTGTTCACACGGGGAGCAAGGACACGGGGAGTGAGGACACGGGAAGTGTTCACACTGAGAGCGAGGACACGGGGAGTGTTCACACCAGGAGCGAGGACACGGGGAGTGTTCACACGGGCAGCAAGGACACGGGGAGTGAGGACATGGGAAGTGTTCACACGGAGGGCGAGGACACGGGGAGTGTTCACACGGGCAGCAAGGACACGGGGAGTGAGGACACGGGAAGTGTTCACACGGAGAGCGAGGACACGGGGAGTGTTCACATCGGGAGCGAGGACACGGGGAGTGTTCACACGGGTAGCAAAGACACGGGGAGTGAGGACACGGGAAGTGTTCACATGGAGAGCGAGGACACGGGGAGTGTTCACACCGGGAGCGAGTACTCGGGGAGTGTTCACACAGGGTGTGAGGACATGGGGAGCGAGGACAGGGTGAGCAAGGAGACGGGGAGTGAGGACACGGGGAGAGAGGACACGGGGTCTGAGGACTCGGGGAGTGTTCACACGGGGAGTGAGGACTCGCGGAGTGAGGGCACGGGGTGCGAGGACATGGGGAGTTTTCACACGGGGAGTGAGGACACGGGGTCCGAGGACTCGTGGAGTGTTCACACGGGGAGTGAGGACACGGGGAGAGAGGACACGGGGTCTGAGGACTCGGGGAGTGTTCACACGGGGAGTGAGGACTCGCGAATTGAGGGCACGGGGAGCGAGGACACGGGGAGTTTTCACACGGCGAGTGAGGACATGGGGTGTGTTCACATGGGGAGCGAGGACACGGGGAGTAAGTATACGGGGAGCGAGGACACGGGCAGTGCTCCCATGGAGATCGAGGACAGGGGGAGTGAGGACACGGGGTAATCTACTTACTATGGTGCTTCGGCCGAGAATAAATCTTATACAAACTGTAGATTTGAAGTTTCAGAGGAGTGATGGGTGCAGAAGGGTATGCAAGAGTGGAGAAGGTAGCAGGTTGTGGAGGGAATCTTATAACGCAAGCTGCAGGTTTGAAGTATTCAAGGAGCCACAAATTCCTTGTGTTGAATTAACTCTGGTCCTTTTTAAACTCAGGGATTAGCTGCAATACTAAATGCCTGACAGGAAAGCTGGCCTACCAACCTTCTCGCAAGGTGGCATCTCATGCAGGAGATTCCTGCCAGGCTCCTGCTTCAGGTTTATGATCTCTCCTGCGCCTGCTGCATGCTGGCTTTCTGAGCTTATCTCTTGCAAGACCATGCCATGATAGAAGAGCATACCGAGGTTTCATAGCCATAGTAAAACTATAGGTCCTATAGTTTAATAGTGGAATTCCACTCCCATTAGGAATGCTGGGATAGCCCTGCCATTATAGTGTTTTTTGTTCAGTCTCAGTGAGAATGTATAGGCAAATCCCACAGCCATTTGGTGAGTGGAAGAGAAAGGAAAATATAGAAAACGGGTGCCAGAGAAGAAAACAAGACAAATACTTTTCCCTTTCAAAACTGCCATCAGTAACTTCTCCTCGAAAAACTCCCCCTCAATGCCTGTGCTCTCCAACGACACCCCAGTCTTCTCCAAGCACCTTGAACATGGTGTAGCTTCCCAGCTTTCTGCCACCTCACTCAAAATTCCCTGTTCAAATCGCTTCTGTCTAACTTCAACCCTTCTCACAGAATCAAGAATCTCTGGACCACAGTCACACACTACACCCTCTGTGCCTGTGACCCTTGTGCATTATCCGCCCTTGTCCTCCTTGACCTCACCGCAGTGCTTAATAGGGTCAACCGCACGGCTCCACTTCTTTCCTCCACTCTCCAGTTCTGTGGGACTACGCTTGAGTGGTTCCACTCCACTCCTATCTCTCTGAATGTAGCCAGCATATCTCCAGCAATGGCTTCTCTTCCCACCATCATCTCCAGAGTCGCCCAAGGATCGAATCTTGGCTCTCTCCTCATCAAAAGGTTACCTCTTGATGACTCCATTTGCAGACACAGGGTCAAATAACACCCAGCTCTACCTCCCCACCTCCTCTCTCAGTTACCACGATCACCTCCATGCTTATCAGGCCTCCTCACTGACATCAAGGAAGGGATGAGTTGTAACTTTCTTCAACTGACTGCTGGGAAGACCAAAGGCATCGTTCTCTGCCCCTGCCATAGACTCCATTCCCTTGCCACTGATACCATTCACACGCTCAGACGGAGCAAAGCTGAGCCATACCTTCTTGTTCTGCTCAACCTTGAGCTGAGCTCCAAATCCCACATTTTATCCGTCACCAAGATCGCTTATTCCCACCTTTGCAGCATAGTTAACCTCGGCCCTGCCCCAGTCTCGCGGCCCCTGAAACCCTTATCCATCATGTTGTCACCTCCAGACTTGTTTATTCCAAAGCTCTTCTTGCTGGCCACCCATCCTCCACCTTCTGTACACTCCAACTAGTCCAAACCTCAGCTGCCCCTATCCTGTGCTGTTCTGCCGTGCTTGCCCATCACTCATATCCTCACTGACCTACACTGGCTCCCCATTCCCCCGATGCTTTAAACTTAAAATGCTCCTCCTCCATTCCCTCCACAGCTCAATCCTCTGCTGCCTGTTCCGCCCTGAGAGGCTCTTCTGCCTCTGGCCTTTTGCACCTTCCCCCACCCACCTTTGTCCCACTACTGGTGATAGAACCTCCAGCCACTTCAGCCCGAGAGCTCTCTACACTGCCTTCCATAACCTTTAAAGCTCCACCTCACCTTTAAAAATGTACTCAAAATCCATCTTTGCGGCCAAGCTTTTGGTCAGGCCTCCTACCCTCACTCTCTCTCCTTCTTTGATGTCCATTCCCTATCGATTTTCAGAGTTAAGCACCTTGGGATGAATTTTTGTTTTCACTATATGAATGCAAGCTGTCACTGTTGGAAAAGAATAAGAAAGTAGAGAGTAAAAGAAGCCATTAATGTCATTTGGCCACCCATTGTGGATCATCGGACAGATGTATTTTGCTGCTTTTAACCACGTTGATAATTTAGGCCTGAGGTTATATACTTCACGACTGAATATTTCACACCCTGGGTTTGCCCAAGGTTGACAGCTCTGTCGGGAGTCCCGAGCTGTCGATTATAATTTTATGGTGCTGGCAACATTCAGGACAGATGAACCCAATAATATTGATTTTTTTTTATACATATGAGAAAGAGTTAGAGTAGGTAGAAACATTTTTGACTAATTATTTAGGTATAGCCTGGACATCAAATTGCAAAAGCGTTATTGATTGTAACTACAGCAGATCATTTCACTGGACTCAAGCTGGGGCTAGGGTTCCAGTCTGTGTAAACTAGAGTGCGGGCCAACTTGCATCTGCACGCTCCTGATCCACTCATCACAGCCACTCAATACCACTTGAAGCATTTGCCCTGCACTGTCAATAAACACCAAAGAAAACGAATTGCACATGTGCCAGAAATTAAGGCGAGCAAACATAAGCGGGAATAAAAATGCCTTTGGAGCTGTTCCACTTCAAACCATGAAAGCTGAGGAACAGGGGGAGGCCACTCAGGCCCTCGAGCCTGCTCTGCCATTCAGTCAGATCACAGCTGCTCTGCATCCCAACTCCTGCCTTTGCTCCATATCCCTTGATACCCTTACCCAGTGAAAACCCAGCGATCTCAGTGCTGAAAGCTCCAATTGACCCCCAGCCTGCACAGACTGTTGGGGGAGAGAGTTGCAGATTTCCGCTACCCTTTGTGTGAAAAAGTGCTTCCTGATTTCGCTCCTGATTGGCCTAGCTCTAATTTTGCGATTATATCCTCTTGTTCTTGATACCCCCAGAAGAGGAAATTGTTTCTCTGTAGCTACCATCTCGAATCCGTTGAACATTTTAAACGCCCCGATTAGATCACTCCTCAAATCTCCTGCATTCAAGGGAACACAAGCCGCATTTATGCAACCTGTCCTCATAAGTTAACCCTCTAAGACCCAGTAACATTTGTGCTGCACCCTCTCCAAGGCTAATATAACCTTCCTGAGGTGTGGTGCCCAGAACTGAACACAGTGCTCCAGATGGGGCCTGGCCAAGGCTCTGTACCACAGAAGGATAAACTTCTGTTCCAATTATGTGGCAAACCGTTGTTGAGCACCAGTTATTCCCTGATGGGCTTGGCTCCTGATGCACGTGTGCAGTTTTTTGGTGATATTTGGCTGGTGACCCTTCCTCAATGGTTGGACAAGGTCCATGCAGTTTACCTACGGGAAAACGACTGGTGGCCAGGAAAAATGGTACCGTCAGAGGCGGTGTTTACGTTGCTGGTCCGGTGCTGCCGCCTCTGTTTGGTTCTCAGCTGCTCCAGAAGTACTAGTATTATTTTGTTCATCTCATAGTTCATCTCTGGAGCTAGACCTGGGGCTCCCGTCTGTAACAGCACTTGTAAGGTTAATGCGCCATTCGCATGTTCACTGGCACAGGGACGCCCTGAGGCTCCAAGAACGTTGCAGGTCAGACTCACCGGCAGCAACAAAGAGCTGCACAAGTACCTGCTTGCATCTACATGGCTAAATTGTGACTTCCGAACATCACTTCCCTTTCTGACCCATCATACCGTCACTGGTGGCTGAGAGGATCTCGGACAGATCAGAAATCAAGTAACCACATCACTGGGATCCACAAGGAACCCACAGGCAGACAAAATGGCAGCTGGTGCTACCTCAAACAAGATTTACATTCCTGCCTTTACATCTGTCAGGAAAAACTGTTTGTTTAGATTGATCCTCTTTCCTGTACTTGCATTGGAGGCAGTTCAGAGACGATTCACTAGGTTAATTCCAAAGATGAGGGGGTTGACTTATGAGGAAAGGTTGAGCAGGCTGGGCCTATACTCATTGGAATTTAGACGAATGATAGGTGATCTTATCGAAACATATAAGATACTGAGGGGGCTCGACAAGGTAGATGCAGAGAGGATGTTTCCCCTCGTGGGGAAATCTAGAATGCGGGGGCATAGATTTAGAATAAAGGGTCGCCCTTTTAGAACTGAGATGAGGAGGAATTTCTTCTCTCATAGGGCCGTAAATCTGTGGAATTCTCTGCCCCAGAGAGCCATGAAGGCTGGGTCATTAAACACATTTAATGTGGAGATAGACAGATTTTTGCAAGATAAGGGAGTGAAGGGTTATGGGGAGCGGGCGAGGAAGTGGCTTTGAGCCCAAGTTCAGCCATGATCTTATTGAATGGCGGAGCAGGCTCGAGGGGCCAAGTGGCCTATTCTTGCTCCTATTTCTTATGTTCTTATGTTCTCATTTACTTTATAACATTGTCTCTGAAATCTGTACGGTCATTTAGAGTCAGAGTCATAATGGCACAGAAGGTGGCCATTTGGTCCATCAAGTCCGAGCCGACTCTCTGTAGAGCAATCCAGTCAGTCCCATTCTCCCGCTCTATCCTCGTAGCCCTGCAAGTTTACAGAGTCATAGAGATTTGGTGGCCACGTTGTCAATTAAAGAGAGAAAGAACTTGCATTTATATAGCATCTTTCACATCCTCAGGACGTCCCCAAGCACTTCACAGGCAATGAAGTAATTTTGAAGTGGAGTCACTGTTGTAATGTAGGAAACACTGCAGCCAATCTGTGCACAGCAAGATCCCACAAACAGCAATGAGATAATGGCCAGATCATCTGTTTTACTGCTGTTGGTTGAGGGATCATTGTTGGCCAGGACACCGGGGAGAACTCACCTGCTCTTCTTTCAATAGTGCTTTTGCATCCACCTGAGCGCCTCGGTTTAACGTCTCATCCAAAAGACAGCACCCTCGACAGTGCAGCACTCCCTCAGTGCTGCACTCAAGTGCCAGCATGGACTATGTAGCCAAGCCCTCGAACCCACGACCTCCTAATTCAGAGACAAGAGTGCGGAGACTGAGCCAAGGCTGACAACTAAGGGATCGCAGAGCTCGGTCCTTGGTTTGGTACCCCAGTATTAATGGGAGGCGACAGTGACACATATTCGCGAATCGAGAACCAAACGACACTTGCTCAGTTTTGCTAACATTTGACACCAGTTTGTTTGTACTCCACCAGTTTGGCACTGCTGCTGATTATAGCGGGTGTAGTTGAAGAGATGGTTAGTATGTCTACCTGACAAACACAGCCCATCACCATCAGCAGAGAGCTTTACGTATAAGTTAGGTGCTGCACTCAGCAAATCATTAACATTCAATGAAAATCGGTACTCTCGATGGAGACAGCCCTGAGGAGCCAGCACCATTTCCGCTATATTTTTTTCTCTCTATCTGTTCTTTCCTGTGCTTCAGCTACTTTGAACGTGAACTAACCTGGCAAGTCTTTAAAGTTTAGTATTAAAGTGTCCCGATTAATAATATCATGTGTCCGTGCCAAGATACTGCAACAGTAAATCATCAAAATTCCTTAGCTAGCTTCCCCAGTAGCTTCGTGGCAAAATTCACCATGGCCCAGAGTAGTTGGGGCACAACAAATGGTCTCTGGTGAAAAAAATAAGCCAAGGTTCCTGATCCTGATCCAGTGACCCCACTAGAAAAGGTGCACGTGTGGACTGAGAACAAGATTGGGCTGGCTGTGATGCTTCCACTGGGCGAATGTCTGGCTAACACACACTGTCTGGGCTCACACATGAAGAATGGCCACTTGTCAAAGTATTGGTGGGCAACCAACGTCTGGGAATCTGGCGCCAGCAAGAGTCAATCCAGTGCAGTGCTGAGGGAGTGCAGCACAGTCGGAGGTGCCGGAACTCGGATGAGACGTTAAACCGAGGCCCATCTGCCCTCTCAGGTGGATGTAAAAGATCCCATGGCCACTATTCGAAGAAGAGCAGGGGAGTTCTCGCCAGTCCTGGCCAATACCTAACCCTCAACCAACATCACTAAAACAGATTATCTGGCCATTATCACATTACTGTTTGTGGAATCTTGCTGTGTGCAAATTGGCTGCTGCATTTCCTACATTATGTAATGATATCAGCAAATAGAGATGGTATTTGCCTGTTCGATTATGATGCCTTACCAGCATGATTGCATGTATTGATTGCTTGTGCCTGACCAGCAGAGGGCATGTGACCGAGACAAGCAAGGCAGTTCAGTTTAGTTTCAGTTTTGTTCCAGATGCATCACTAGCATGGTGTCTCCTGAAATGCTGTATAAAGAATTGAACAGACTTTAGATTAAAAGACAGTCTCTTTCATAAATGTCTCGTCATTGAACCCACAAAGAAATCAATACATGGTGTCAGAAGTGATTGAAAGAGATGAAGAGGAAAAATCTGAAGTTAAATCAGCTCTCCACAGATTAGCAAGCCAAAAGAGAACATCGTTACTTACCATTAGAGAATAGCTAACGAAGTGAAAAATGGAAGGTTTACTCCCACCGGCAACGCTTCAGTTGACAGGTAATGTGGCTGAAAATTGGAGGAGATTCAAACAACGTGTAGAGTTGTATTTAGCGGCAATCGGAGCTGATGAGAAAAGTGATAATAAGAAATTGTCAGTGTTCTTACATGTCGTGGGTGATGAAGCGCTGGAGGTGTATAATAATTTCACATTCGCTGCTGATGGAGACAAAATGAAGCTAGATAAAATAATGGAACAGTTTGAGGCCTACTGCATACCTAAATGTAACGTGACGTTTGAGAGGCACAGATTTTTCACATGTGTACAGAAAACGGGTGAGACTATTGATCAGTATGTGACTGAACTGAGAAACAGAAGCAAATCATGTGAATTTGGGGGACTGACAGACTCGCTGATAAAAGACAGACTGGTGTGTGGTATTCCAGATAATGGCCTAAGGGAAAGACTGCTAAGAGAGCAAGATCTAGACCTGGGAAAAGCCATAGCACTGTGTAGGGCTACAGAGACTGTGAAGTTGCAGGCAAAGGAGCTGTTCAGTGACAGTAGCTGCAATGTGGATGCACTGAGAATGAACGGACACAAACCGTTTAACAAAAAGAGCGCCAGTGTGAAAGAAGAGGCGTGGCCAGCGAACAAAAATGAAAGGGGCAACCGAAAGTCATGTGGTCGATGCGGTACACAGCATCCACCAAGAAAGTGTCCAGCATATGGTAAAACATGCAATAGTTGCAACAAGAACAACCATTATGCCCGTTGCTGTAAGAACCAAATGCAACAAAGCAAGGTCCATGCAGTAGATGAAAGCGACATAGAGGAGTTCTATGTAGATGTTGTGTCTGAAAACAAAAAAGAAGAAAGAGACTGGATGTTGACACTAAAAGTGAATGACATACACATTCCATTTAAATTGGATACTGGAGCACAAGTTAATGTGATATCAGAGACTGATTTTAAGAAAATTAGACCCAGACCAAAGATACATGGAATAAAAGTGAAAGTGACAGGATACTCAGGAACTGATATACTAGTGAAAGGAAGATGCATTGTCAAAGTAACACACAAGGACAGAGAGCATACGCTAGCATTAATCGTGGTGCCAAAGGATGTGCAAGCCATACTAGGTTTAAAAGCCTGTGAGAGACTGAACCTGGTAAAGAGAGTCCTCGTTGTGGAAAGCGAAGGAGAGACAGTCTATGATGAACTCATGAAAGAGTACAACGACCTATTTAAGGGTCTAGGCTGCATTCCAGGAGAACACATGATCAGAGTAGATAAAATTATGACACCGGTCATACATCCATGCAGAAAAGTCCCGTTTGCTCTTCAAAAGCAACTGAAGGCAGAGTTGGACAGGATGGAAAGCCTGAACATGATTCAGAAGATAGATGAGCCAACTGAGTGGGTGAGTTCCCTCGTCGTAGTGGACAAAAAGAATGGAAAGCTCAGAATTTGCCTGGATCCAAGAGATCTAAACAGAGCAATAAAGAGAGAGCACTTCAAGCTTCCTACACATGAGGAAATCATGGCACAGTTTGCAAATGCAAAGTATTTCAGCAAGTTAGATGCATCATCAGGATTTTGGCAGATGAAACTGGATGAGGCAAGTTCAAGACTGTGCACGTTCAACAGTCCATTTGGCAGATACAGATTCCTAAGGTTACCATTTGGCATTGCCTCAGCTCCTGAAGTGTATCACAAAACTATCCATATGATCCATGAGCACCTGGAGGGAGTTGATACATCAATGGATGACATCATAGTATGGGGAACCACGAGAACTGAGCATGACGAGAGACTGAAAAAAGTGCTGGAAGCAACAAGGAAAACAAACCTGAAGCTGAATAGAGAGAAATGCCAGCTCGGGGTGACAGAACCGACATTCGTGGGAGATATCCTTAGCAGTGAGGGCATCAGACCAGATCCCAGAAAGGTGTCCGCCATTGAGAATATGCCAAAGCCACAATGCAAAAAGGACGTGCAGAGGTTTAATGGAATGATCAACTACATGGGGAAATTCATATCCAACCTCTCAGAAAAGATGGCGCCACTGAGAAGACTAACTGAAAAGAACATAGAATGGGAATGGAATCATGAGCATGAGAAGTCATGGAGCGATCTAAAGAAACTGCTCACAGAGGAACCAGTTCTGAGGTTTTATGACCCAGCGAGACCCATCAAGATATCATCAGATGCATCACAGAGTGGGCTTGGTGCCGTTCTTCTGCAACAATATGACTACTGGCAACCTATTGCATATGCATCGCGCTCAATGACAGACGCGGAGACGTGATATGCTCAAATAGAAAAGGAGCTGCTCAGCATCACATACGCCTGTGAAAGATTTCACCAGTTTGTGGCAGGACAAGCAATCAGTGTAGAGACTGACCATAAGCCCTTGATTGCATTGTTCCAAAAGCCACTAAATAGCTGTCTGCTTAGAATACAAAGAATGATGATCAGGCTGCAACGCTATACACTGAATGTTGCGTACACACCGGGTAAACTGATGTATACAGCAGACACGTTGTCCAGAGCTGTTGACCCAAGTGAACCCGCAAACACAACAATGGATGAAAAAGTGAACGCCTACGTGGACATGATCACAAGTGCACTGCCCATAGCAGATGCAAAAATGGAGCTCATAAAGACTGAGACAAACAAAGATGAAACAATGAGACGACTGAGAAAAAGCATCTTGGATGGATGGCCCAACATGAAGCAAGACTGCTCACCTGACATGGCAGAGTACTGGAACTGCAGGGCAGAACTATCAGTGGTCGAAGACATCATCTACAAAGGAAGTAAAATAGTTATCCCAAAGAGTCTGAGAAAAGAGATGTTAAAAAAGATCCATGGAGGACATCTGGGAATCGAAAAGTGTAAGAAAAGAGCACGAGAGGTGATGTACTGGCCACGGATCAACCAAGATGTGACAAATGAGGTGTCAAACTGCACAATATGCCTGAAATATCGAGCAAGCAATCCGGTAGAACCACTAAAGCCACACCCAGCGCCAGACAGACCTTACCAGAAGGTAGGCGCTGACCTATTCGTATGTCAAGGGAAGGACTATCTTGTAGTAACAGACTATTACTCCCTGTATCCAGAGGTTTGTAGACTGTACACCACCACTGCAGATGCTGTGATAACATGTATGAAAGCCATATTCTCCAGACATGGCGTGGCAAGCGAGGTCTTCACAGACAACGGACCCCAGTTTTACAATGCAAGTTTCCGACACTTTGCCAAAGAGTGGGACTTTGTCCACACAATGTCAAGTCCTCACTTTCCACAGTCCAATGGTCTAGTGGAAAAATCGGTCCAGACAGTGAAAAGACTGATGTACAAGGCAAAAGACAGTGGAACTGACTTCTACTAGAGCATGCTTGTATACCGCACAACGCCGCTCGAGTGTGGTATGTCACCAGCCCAACTCCTGATGGGACGTCGGCTAAGGTCAAACCTACCCATCCCGGAGAACCTCCTGAAAACAAAAGAGGGGGAGAAAGTGAGGAAGTTCAAAGAACAACAGAAAGAAAAGCAAAAGTACTACTATGACAGAGGAACACAAAACCTACCTGAACTCCACACTGGTGACCAAGTAAGGTTCAAAGACAAAACAAACACATGGAGTCAGAAGGGAACTGTCCTGAGTGAAGTTCAACCAAGATCATACACCATTCAGACAGATGAGGGTGCTGTTCTGAGAAGAAATCGTTGAGATCTTCTCATGGGACCAGCCACAGCAGGTCAAGAGACTGATACTGTTGAACAACCTGATCACATCATCTGAGGCAACAACTCAGATTCAAGGACAATCAATCAGAAAATCCTCAAGACACGTGAAGCCTCCTGAGAGACTCATTGAGCAAACTTAAGGACTATTGTTATAGAAGGAAGTAATGTTATTTTATTCTTTCTTCAAGTTCTAGTGTATTGACATATTTCATGTGAACACACAAAGCAAGGTTAAAAAACCTTGATCATGATAATGATAATGTAAGTTCATTAAGTGTTACAGTTAAAATGCAGATTAATACAAAGAAAACATGTTGTTAGTTAAAAGTAAAATACTTTTGTTTTAAGAAAAGGAGATGTAATGATATCAGCAAATAGAGATGGTATTTGCCTGTTCGATTATGATGCCTTACCAGCATGATTGCATGTATTGATTGCTTGTGCCTGACCAGCAGAGGGCATGTGACCGAGACAAGCAAGGCAGTTTAGTTTAGTTTCAGTTTCGTTCTAGATGCATCACTAGCATGGTGTCTCCTGAAATGCTGTATAAAGAGTTGAACAGACTTTAGATTAAAAGACATTCTCTTTCATAAATTTCTCGTCATTGAACCCACAAAGAAATCAATACACATTACAACAGTGACTACACTTCAAAAGTGCTTCATTGGCTGTGAAGCGCTTTAAGACATCCTGAGGTCGTGAAAGGTGCTATATAAATGCAAGTCTTTCACTCTTTCTTGAATTGAAAAGAATTCAGCTGACATTACATAATTATAAAAAGGACCCCAAAATATCTCAACTGCTTGTGGTTAGAGTGAAATCTGGAATTATTTAATCATGGCAGATTAGCTTGCTGATGGTGAGGGTGATATATGAAGAAGAACCGTTTGGGCGAGGTACTGCAGGGCACCAACAGCCCATGGTGTTTCACCCCAGCAAGAATTGCCACAGGACAGGAAGGGTGAAGACGAGGGAGGGACACCATGAGGAAGATTGTTGCTGTTCGGTGCACGTGCTAAGTGAGGGGTCAATAAAGGTGGCATTGATTGAGAAATTGAAGGTAAAATATAGCGGTTGTTTTGTAAGGTTCCACCACAAGTCTGGAGACTCCCTCCAGCATCATCATCATCCTCAACCCCTCAAAAAAATGTCCTTGATCTCTCTGCCCTTGCAACAAGAGGAAATAGTTTCTCTGTATCTACTTTATCGAATCCCTTTATCATTTTAAACACCTTGATTAGATCATCCTCAATACTGAAGAGAATACAAGCCAAGTTTATCCAACCTGTCCTCATAATTTAACTCTCTAAGCCTCGGTATCATTCTAATGAATCTGCGCTGCACCAACTCCAAGCCCAATATATCCTTCCTGAGGTGCGGTGCCAAAGCAGAACACAGTGCTCCAGGTTACCGAGGATCTTTACAGCTGAAGCATAACTTCCTCCCCTTTGTATTGTAATCCCCTAGATATTGTAATGTATGTACCTTTAAGGGGGGGAACTACTTTTTACAGCTCATGTATACTGTAGTACCGGCAGTGACCACACCTGTATATAATGTTGAGTAGTAATCTGTACAGATCAGTTGCAGTCAGAGCCACGTTGAGTAAACACCGTTTGTACCGTTCTCCGCAGTCTGTGTCTGATTATACACGGACGTAACATTGGCGACGAGGCAGATTCGAACCTACCTGCAACTCTGCATCACCTCCCAGGGATTGGCTCCTGGAGAACAGTGGAAGAAGGTCGAGTCCAGAAGCATGGGAGTCGACCACGGGCAACCGCCCAGTCATCCAGCGGAGATTTGAGCATCGCAAGAGAGGCTGTCGAGAGCCAGGCTTGGCTTTCCAGTCACGGTGGTCCAGCGAAACGGGCTGGCAACAGGTACTGCGCAGACCCTTCCCGGACAGCGGTGGGCTAGAGCCTGACCGAGCGGCACAGAAAAAGGCCAAGCAGCGTCGACGGGGGAGAGAGAGAGGGCAGAGCGCACAGGGCGCAGCCGGTGGTCAGGACCGAGCGGCGTTAACGGGGGAGAGAGACGAGAGAGAGCAGAGCACAGCCGGTGTTCAAGGGCCGAGCAGCGTCAACGGGGGAGAGAGGCGCACAGGAAAATGCGAGGCGCTGCCATTGCCACAAGGACCGCAGAGAGCGGCGTTGGCAGCAGCGCAGGAGCAGTGCGCGAAACCCACAGGGTGTCGCCATTTGCCACGAGGACCGCCAAGAGCGGCGTTGGCAGCAGCGCGGGAGACGCCATTTTAAGCCGCAGCGGGGAAGAAAGGAAAGCGCGGGAGACGCCATTTTAAGCCAGTCTAACCACACCCAAAAATGCCGAAGAGTGGCAGTATCACAGCATTCGACAATGAAGTCGAAGATTGGACGACATATGTCGAACGCATAGAAGTATACTGCAAGGCGAATGAAGTGCCAGATGATAAGAAAGCGCTGCTATTGTTGAATTCAATGGGTGCAAAAACGTATGGCTTACTATGAAACCTAGTAACCCCAGAGAAGCCAGTAGAAAAGGATCTTGAAAACAAAGTGTCAATCCTACAGGACCACTTAAACCCCACACCGCTGCTGATAGCAGAAAGATTTAAGTTTCACAAAAGTAACCAGCATAAAGATGAAAGTAATGCTGAGTATTTAACGGAACTGCACAAGCTATCGAAACACTGCCAGTTTGGAATGGGACTAGCAGATACCTTAAGAGACAAGTTTGTGTGTGGGCTTCAAAGTGAAGGAACCCAGAAACAGCTTTTATCTGAAAAGGACCTTACGCTGGAAAAGGCTTTTAGCATTGCGGTATCATATGAAGCAGCAGCACGGGGTGCTGCAGAGATATAACAGAGACCGCAAGAATATGGCACAAACGAAATGTCATATGGAACAGAGAAGTGCTATCGCTGCGGCAGAACAACACATGACCAGAATGATTGCTGGTTCAAAGACAAAGTGTGCAGACAGTGTGGAAAAGTAGGACACATAGCACGAGTCTGCAGGTCGGGAAAGAAAACCAGCAATAAGAAACCTACCAAAGGAAAGTACAAGAAGGTACATAAGATAACGGAGAATAGTTCAGACGAACAAAAGAGTGATAACGACTCTGAAAGCAGGGAACTGAGCTGTCTGAAACTACATAATGTGATCACAACAGAGGATCACCGAACCATTTGAGTCACTCTCAAGGTAGCAGGAGTCCAGGTAAAGATGGAATTGGACACAGGATCAGCCCTAACAGTCATAAAACGACGGGACTGTGAGTGGCTATTCCCACGCATACCCTTGAGAGACACAAAAATTATTTTGAAGACGTACACGGGGCAAAAAGTCTACCCCAAAGGAAAAATAAGGGTGACCGTTATATATAACGGTAAGGTAACACCAAAACTAGACCTGTATGTATTGCAAGATGGAGGACCACCATTACTGGGACGTGAATGGATCCGGAAAATACAACTGGATTGTCATTCCATACAGGCACTGACTGTGGCTGACAAAAAGGATGACGACGTCACACCTGGGCGACTGTCAAAGATCCTAACTGATGCGAAAGAAGTGTTCCAGCAAGGACTCGGAACACTAAAAGGCATGACAGTGACGATTAAAATTGAAGAAAACGCAAGTCCAAAATTTTTTAAGGCCAGACCGGTACCTTATGAGATCCGCCCAGCCGTCGAAGCAGAGCTGGAGAGTCTGGGACGTTCAGGTGTACTGTCCAAGGTAGACTGGAGCGAGTGGGCTACACCCATCGTCCCTGTGATGAAAAAGTCGTTGAGCAGCACGCCTGGGGAACCAAGGAAGGTTCGCATCTGTGGGGACTTTAAGGTAACAGTGAACCCGGTCCTTCACAGCGTACAATATCCGCTTCCGCGGATTGAAGATATTTTCGCCTCGCTATCTGGAGGGAAACGCTTCACTAAGATTGATCTGGCCCAGGCATATCTGCAAATGGAGGTAGAAGAAGCATCAAAAAAACACCTCACAATCAACACCCATAAAGGTCTCTACCAATACAACCACCTGGTATTCGGGGTAGCATCAGCTCCGGCTATTTGGCAGAGGGCAATGGAACAAGTCCTGCAAGGGATCCCAGGGACCCAGTGTTATTTGGACGACATCCTGGTCACGGGCGAAAATGACAGTGATCACCTTGCCAAACTGGAACAGGTGCTCACTAGATTGCAGGAATATGGGCTCCGAGCTAACCGCCCCAAATGCGAGTTTTTTAGAAAACAGATCTCGTATTGTGGCCACGTTATCGATAAAGAGGGGTTACATAAGTCCCCAGAGAAGATTGAGGCAGTAGTCAAGGCTCCAGCACCAGAAAATGTGTCACAACTGAGGTCGTTCCTTGGGCTGGTAAACTACTACCATAAGTTGTTGCCAAATTTGTCTACAATACTACACCCACTGAACACCGTACTACAAACTGGGGTGCCATGGAATTGGAGTGACGAATGTAGACGCGCTTTCCAGAAGAGCAAAACACTAATCACATCGAAAGAGGTATTGGCCCATAACAACCCAGCATTACCAATTCGGTTGGCATGTGATGCGTCACCCTACGGCATTGGAGCGGTGCTGTCACACAAATTCTCGGACGGCTCAGAGAGGCCAATAGCCTTTGCGTTACGATCACTAACCTCAGCCGAGCGTAACTATGCCCAGATTGACAGGGAGGCCCTCAGCCTAGTGTGGGGAGTGAAAAAGTTCAATCACTATCTGCACGGGCAGAAATTCACCTTGCTGACTGATCACCAGCCTCTTGTCTCCATTTTTAATCCAAAGAAGGGCATTCCGGTGATGACTGCACAACGACTACAAAGATGGTCACTTTTTCTAGGGGCGCACCACTATGAGATTGAATATAAGGGCACGAAACAGCATGGGAATGCTGATGGGCTATCATGCCTGCCACTGCCTACTGCGGCGGAAGCACCAGCAGTGGATCCTGTCGAAATATTCCATTCGACTATAGTTGAATACCTACCGGTAACTAACGCTTGTATCGAAAAGGAAACCCAAAATGACCCGACACTGTCTCGGGTATATCATTTGACGGTGAAGGGGTGGCCAGCACATGGCGACTCACTGTTTCCAGCATTCTCGACAAGGAGAGAACAGCTGTCAGTGTGTCGGGGGACCTTGCTGTGTGGATCCCGAGTGGTAATTCCACACAAGTTAAGGGATAGAGTGCTCAATGAGCTTCATGAGGGTCATCTGGGAGGGGTAAAAATGAAAAGCCTAGCCAGGGCTTATGTGTGGTGGCCTGGAATCGATAAACAAATCGAGGACCTGACCAAGAGCCGCTCAGGATGCCAGAAAGTCCAAAATGCACCACCACAGGCCCCTCTACACCCATGGGAGTGGCCCTCATCTCCATGGCAATGGGTGCATATTGATTTTGCTGGTCCATTCATGGACTCAATGTTTTTAATCGCCGTGGATGCGCACTCGAAATGGCCTGAGGTCATCAAAATGTCCTCCACCACCACGGAGAAAACTATTGCAGTCCTATGGACCATTTTTGCCAGGAATGGCTTGCCAGAACAGATTTGCTCCGACAACGGACCACAGTTTGTGTTCGAAGAGTTCCGGAGGTTCTTGAAAAAGAATGGGGTAAGGCATTACACATCCGCCCCGTATCATCTAGCCACAAATGGATTGGCTGAGAGGTTCGTACAAACCTTTAAGAAGGCAATAAAGGCTATGTACAATGACAACATTCCGCTGCAGCACAAGGTGGACAATTTCCTGTTCGCCTACCGGAATGCGACACATGCAGTCACCATCCAGGCCCCAGCCATGATGTTCTTTAACCGAAGGTTAAGATCTCGTCTGGATTTGCTCAGACCAAACGTACGAAGAGATGTTGAGAGTAAGCAATTCCAGCACATCCATGAGAAGCCAACAAGGAGCTTCAATGTAGGGCAACCAGTCTTGGCCCGCGACTACCGAACAGAAAAATGGCAGCCAGGAACGATATGCACACCGCAGGGCCCACTAATGTACACAGTGGACGTTGGGGAGAGCATCGTGAGATGCTATGCTGACCAGATCCTAGAGTCACAGGAACAAGTCAACCCCATGCCTCGCCCATACGTACCTGGTGATGAACCCGACGTACAGGTAGCATCTACCCCAGAAACAGTAGCATCGGAAGCTGATGAACCAACCGATGACAGGGGGCCAGAATCGCCTCCGCACCAAGAGCAAGACACTCGGGAAAGGCGCTATCCAGAAAGGATCAGGAAGCCTCCCCAAAGACCGAATTTATAAATAGACTATTTTCAGCTAATGTTGCATGTTAAAAGTGTTAATTGTTAAATGAGTGTTATGGTACTGTTAATCTAAAAGGGGAGGAATTGTAATGTATGTACCTTTAAGGGGGGTAACTTCTTTTTACAGCTCATGTATACTGTAGTACCAGCAGTGACCACACCTGTATATAATGTTGAGTAGTAATCTGTACAGTTCAGTTGCAGTCTGAGCCACTTTGAGTAAACACCATTTGTACCATTCTCCGCAGTCTGTGTCTGATTATACACGGACGTAACAGATGTAACAATCCATTAGCCCTTCTGATTGATTTTTTAATTGTGCACTAGGTTTTAGTGATCTGTGCACATGGACACCAAATCCCTTTGCGCTTCCATAACTCCTCGGGGGAGAAATTCGGTTGTTAGCGCCACCGATTAACACCTAAAGAGACCGAGAAGTGGGGCGCTAGCCAATTTCCAGGTGGGCGCAAGGCGCCTAGCGCCTCGCCCCATATTGAGCATGCATTTGGCGCCGGCGCTTTAGCGCCCACTCATGGGCGCAGGCTGATTATGATGCCATTTGAGTGTGCAACGCCTTTTGGGTGCCCCAGACCAGAAATTCAGTGGTGCCCCCCTCCGTAGTGCCTGGCGCTAATAGTGACAGCTTACCTGGACCTTACCAAGTCGCTCTCGGGCTGGAGGAGCGTTATTTAAAGGGGACTGGTGTGGTTTAAAAGCGGCAGCCATTTTTGGAGCACAACTTCCTCGAGAGCTACAAAGAGTTGCTGAGCTGCACACTGAGAGCCATTTGACCACTGAGCCAGCGCAGGCAGACGATCTTCAGCCTTCTGACCATCACCTTGCTGTTGGTGAGCCTTGACAATGGGGAACCTTCCTGTGGGCACTTATTATGGTGGCTGCATTGGAGGGGAACGTCCTGCTGCTGAATCATCTGGAATGGGCACTGAGATGCTGGGAGAGGGGGGCGGGCATGGCCAGACGGAGGAGGGCCAACGGACGTCGCCACAGCAGACCTTACACTGGCAGGGTTTTCCGACAGCAGTTTTCCTACATGAACATGCCAGAGGAGCAGTGTGTCAGAAGGCTGCGATTTAGAAAGGAGGTGGTGACTGAGCTGTGCCAGCTGCTTCAGCCAGATCTGCAGCCTCAGATAAGGTGCAGGGCATCTCTGTCGGTGGCTGAGAAGATGCCTGCTGGCCTGAACTTCTATGTGAGTGGCTCTTCTCAGGCTGCGCGTCAGAGGCTGATCAGAAGTAGCTTCTAGGTCCCTCTCACGGAATGCTTGCTGCCATTCCAAGCACAGGAATGGAACCGGTCTGATACCCCCAAGCCTGTGAAGGGCAAGATGCATGTAAATAGAAGGCATGGCCATTGTAAATGAAGAAAGTGTTTCATTACACAAAATGTGGTTCCTTCAAACATGAGAAAGCTATGGCAACAGAAAGCAAAACTAATACACAGACACATAACTGACTCTCACACCCGGGAGACTGTCCAAAACATAAATCACATTCCGACCATCTTCCTTGGCCTTGATTCCACTGCGCCAACCAAAGCATCCAATGCCCCATCAGTGAGGCGTTCCGCCCTCTGCCTCACCCTTTCCATGTCTTGCTAGGCTGTTGTGCCACAGGTAGACTCCCACCGCTTTGAAGGCCTACAAGGCAGCGAGTGTGTCTGGTGATGCCAATTGATCTGCTCCTTTAAGAGCTGGCCGGCGCCAGTGTGTCTCAGGGAAAGTGATTATTGACAGCACCTTCGCTGTGCCCCGCCGCCGCGAAATTGGGTTGCGCCGCCGGGTTAGCACCTTAAGAGTAGCGTGCAGTGCCTGATTTAGCGCCGCAATCACCTTTAGGGGGCGCTGCAACCTAATATCGCGCTAAGTGGCGCTAAATTGCGCCTGGCGCTAAACTTTGCGCACCACCAGGACTAGCACCCCAAACGTGGCTATACCGAATTTCTAGGCCCTAGTCTCTCACTATTAAGAAAATAATCTGACTTGTGTTTGTCAGATTCAAAGTGGATGACATCACACTTACTCAATAGGAAAATAAGCTTGAAAGCACTCGTTTGGCCATTATTGTGCCAAAAGCAGATCTTCCATTGTGTGGCAAAGAAAGATTTCCATATTTTTTTCCCTACTTGACCTTAGGTAAACAGCAGAAATGAGTTTCAGAACTGACAAGAGTTAAGATGGAAGCTAGCTTTCTTTACTAAACTACAAGATGGAGCCTGGAGCTCGACTGTGGGAATGCAGACAATACTCTTTTGATCGGGCAGGATGTGGAAGCACTGTCTGAGGTGCTAATCTGAGTATAATTGGTTAAAGACTTCATAAATATGTGAGGTTTGCAACAGTTATCATCTGCTGCTCATTAAGTGATTCTTGCACAGAATACATCATTGTGTATTGGACTTGATTGATTGGCATCTCTTTATTCAGAGTTATTTTGGGTTGCCAAATAGGATGCAGACTATTCACATATCTCGAGTCTGTGGCGACACGCCACCACTGGACATAATCCGCTCACGGCGGCACAGACAGTCTAAGCAGAAGCCCCCAGCCGGGGGCCCTTTCCTCCAGCAACTTGTTTCCCGCAGGGACAGGCTGCCGGGAGCACTTCCTGTCTGGGAAGTATTTAAGTGGATGCGCGGGCTTTTCTAGTTCCTGTTTTTCATGTGGCTGGAATAAAGCAGTTGTGTTTTCAATAGTTCTGGTCTCGACTCCCACGTTTGCCGCGGTATCTCAACACTGGTGACCCCGACGCTCAGGACGAATCCTAAGCTAGCATGGCGGATACAAACGCAGTCACGGTTAAATTACCAGACTTTTGGGAGAACCTCGCCGAAGCCTGGTTCATTCAAGCTGAGTCCAGATTCCGGCTGAAAGGCATTACAGTAGACGCCACGAAGTATGACTACCTCGTCGCCTCGCTCACCTACGCTACAGTCCCCAAGGTTTGGGCAGCGCTGCAGACTCCACCAACAGAGGGCAAGTACGAACATCTGAAGGCTGCGCTACTTAAAAAATTTCAAACGTCCTCTTACCAGCGCCACTGCCAACTCCTGGACCTCCCCGGCCTTGGTGACGCTTCACCATCAGACCTGCTTTCCCACATGCTGTCCCTCTCAGACGACAAAAATCCCGGCGCCCTTTTTCGCACACTTTTCATTCGGCAGCTCCCCGCCAGCATCCGCCCGCTCATTGTGGAGTCTGACTCCACGGACCTGAATGATATAGCCGAAAAGGCCGACCGGCTGCTCTCTGCACAGGCCGCTCGCGACGTCGCGCCCGACCTCACGGCAACGACCACGCGGTCTTCCCGGGCCGCTAGGCCCGACCGCCCTACCACTCCGGGTCACTGCTACTACCACACCCGTTTTGGCGCTAGGGCTCAATGCTGCACGCCACCGTGTTCCTTCAAACCCCCCCCCGCACCGGCCCCCGCGATGGCAGCGGGGCAGAAGGAGCCCCTACTGTACGTCACTGACGACAGAACCAACCGCCGATTTCTGTGCGTCACAGGGGCCCAGCACAGCATCACCCCCGCCTCCGCCCTCGAGATCCAACGCAGCACACGGGGTATCACACTGGCTGCAGCCAACGGCTCTGAAATCCGCACATATGGCACCCGCATGGTCACGCTCGACCTCGCGGGCCGCCGCTACCGCTGGGAGTTCCTCACAGCCAAGGTCCTCTGCCCACTCATCGGCGCCGACTTCCTACGCGCCCACGGCCTCCTTGTCGACATTCCGAGGCACCGCCTCGTCGACATCAACACTATGGCCCCCATCCCCGGCGCCTTTACCCCGGCCCGTTCGGCCGGCCTGACGACCTACTGCCTCGCCAGAGCCACGGACGACTACTCGGCACTTCTAGCTGAGTTTCCCGCCCTCACTAACCCGACCTTTTCGGCCAAAGCCGCCAAGCACGGTGTGGAACACTATATCCCCACCACCGGCCCCCCAGTTTCTGCCCACGCCCGCAGACTCAACCCGGCCAAGCTGGAAATCGCGCGGGCCGAGTTCACCAACATGGAACAACTCGGCATCATCCGCCGCTCCAGCAGCCCTTGGGCCTCGCCCCTCCACATCGCCCCCAAGCCCGGCGGAGGCTGGCGCCCTTGCGGGGACTACCGCCGCCTCAACGACGCCACCACCCCCGATCGATACCCGGTGCCACACATCCAGGACTTCTCGGCCCGACTGGCCGGACGAACCGTCTTTTCCAAAGTCGACCTGGTGCGCGGTTACCACCAAGTCCCCGTACACCCCGCAGACATCCCCAAAACGGCCGTCATCACCCCATTCGGCCTGTTCGAGTTCCTGAGGATGCCCTTCGGCCTCAAGAATGCAGCACAGGCTTTCCAGCGCCTTATGGACTCAGTCCTCCGGGACCTGAACTTCCTATTTGTCTATCTAGACGACATTCTCGTGGCCAGCTCCTCCAAACAGGAACACCTCGAACACCTTCGCATCCTGTTCGGGCACCTAGCCCAACACGGGCTCATCCTCAGCCCGGCGAAGTGCCAATTCGGCCTAACCGAGATCGATTTTCTCGGTCACCACATCACCCCTGCTGGGGCCGTCCCCCTGCCCAACAAGGTGCAGGCCGTCCAGCAATTCCCCCGCCCCACAACCATCAAGGGCCTCCAGGAGTTCCTCGGGATGGTGAACTTCTACAACAGGTTCATCCCCAGAGCCGCAGCCCTCATGAAGCCCCTATACGACTCCCTCCGAGGAAAATCCGGCAAGATGGACGTAGCCTGGACCACTGACACAGCAGCCGCCTTCGACGCCACCAAAAACGCACTCGCCGACGCCACTCTGCTCGCGCACCCGAGGGCCGATGCCCGGGTCGCGCTCACCACCGACGCCTCCGACCACGCGGTCGGGGCCGTGTTCGAGCAGTGGGTCAATGGCGCGTGGCAGCCACTTGCCTTCTACAGCCGCCAACTGCGCCCCCCGGAGGTCAAATACTCCACTTTCGACCGCGAGCTTCTCGCGCTCCACCTGTCGGTCCGCCATTTCAGGTTCCTCCTGGAAGGCCGCCCCTTCACCGCGTATGTGGACCACAAGCCACTCACATACGCGATGGCCAAGCACACCGAACCCTGGTCTGCTAGGCAGCAACACCAGCTCGCGGCCGTCTCCGAGTTTACTACGGACATTCAGCACGTCTCCGGTAGAGACAACGTGGTTGCCGACTGCCTTTCCCGTCCCGCCGTCTGTGCGAATCACCTCGCGGTCGACTACGCACAACTAGCAGCGGCCCAGCTCACGGACCCAGACCTCCTCTCGGCGGCTACCAGCCTGCCAGGGCTACGCCTAGCCAAGGTTGCACACGGGCCCGAAGCCACGGCAGTCACGTGCGACGTCTCACTCGGCCAACCCAGGCCGGTCGTCCCTGAGACCTGGCACCGCCGCGTCTTCGACGCGCTCCACGGGCTCTCTCACCCGGGTTCCCGCGCATCCGTCAAACTCCTCTCCAAGCGCTTCGTCTGGCGCGGCCTCAGCAGAGATGTTCGGACTTGGACCACCTCCTGCCTCGCCTGCCAACGGGCTAAGGTACAGCTGCACACCAAAGCACCCCTGGGAGACTTCGAGGTACCCAGCCGCCGCTTCGACCACGTACACGTCGACATCGTCGGTCCCCTGCCGCCATCGCAAGGCCAAACTTATCTCCTCACGATGGTCGACCGCTACACACGCTGGCCTGAGGCAGTGCCGCTGACCTCCACCACCACAGCCGACATCGCCAGGGCGTTCGTTAACACCTGGGTTGCGAGGTTCGGCGTACCGGCCGACATAACCTCCGACAGAGGCGCCCAGTTCATCTCCGAACTCTGGACGGCCACAGCACGCAACCTCGGGGTGATGCTCCACCGCACCACGGCGTACCACCCGCAGGCCAACGGACTTTTTGAACACTTCCACAGGTCACTCAAGGCCTCACTCCGCGCCGGCCTGCAGGACAGTACCTGGACTGACCGCCTACCGTGGGTGCTACTTCGCCTACGCACCGCGGTCAAGGAAGACCTCCAGTCCTCGGCAGCGGAGTTAGTCTACGGACAACCGCTGCGCGTCCCAGGCGAATTCCTTCCGGAGCCTACCAAGCCTTGGTCAGCCGAACAGCAGCGGCTCAACTCTTTCTCTTCCGCTCAGCAGTTCGCCCCACTTCCGGTCAACCGACACGGCGAACTCGCACCTCACGTCCCGCCAAATTTACAGCAGGCGCGCTTCGTCTTCGTGCGACACGACGCGCACCGCGGGCCCCTGCGACCCCCGTACAACGGTCCGTACGAGGTACTACAAACCGGGGACAAGGTCTTCAAGCTGCGACTCGGCGACAGGGTCGAGACAGTCTCCATCGACCGGCTCAAACCAGCACACACAGAACCAGGGGAACAGGTCCCCATGGCCCAGCCTCCAACTAGAGGCCGTCCCCCCGGCAAGCCAGCACAGCCGGCGGCGAACCGCCCGACCCAACCAACCAGACCGGCGACCACTCAGAGCCGCTGCGGCAGAACCATTAGATCACCGTCACGACTCGTCCACTCCTCCTAAGCGGATTCTGGGGGGAGCTCTGTGGCGACACATCACCACTGGACATAGTCCGCTCACGGCGGCACAGACAGTCTAAGCAGAAGCCCCCAGCCGGGGGCCCTTTCCTCCAGCAACTTGTTTCCCGCAGGGACAGGCTGCCGGAAGCACTTCCTGTCTGGGAAGTATTTAAGTGGATGCGCGGGCTTTTCTAGTTCCTGTTTTTCATGTGGTTGGAATAAAGCAATTGTGTTTTCAATAGTTCTGGTCTCGACTCCCACATTTGCCGCGGTATCTCAACAAGTCCAATTTATTTCAGTTTAATTCAATTTGATACCATTTTTGGAACTGAACATATACTCTACAAACCTTCTATCAGCAAGTTTGTGGAAAATATGCATTCCGAGGAAGATATTTAAAAAAATTCTTACGGGCTGACTCTACTTTAATGTTCACTAAGTACTTGCACCATCAGTAACCTGCTGAGCCTCACTGCTCCTGTATAATTATCTTATTTGTAAATAAATCTGGTTATTAGTTTTAGTCTGAATGTAACAGTCTGACAGCATGATATTTACTGACTTTTGGAGTGGCCGGACAATGTGGTTTGCATCCCAGATGAGCTCTGGTGCATTATACCGTGGTTAATGGATTATTGTCAGTCCTGTAGCTCTCTATCCCAGTCACAAAGAGGCTCAGTTTGCTTATGGATCCTTTTGCTATTGGGAGAGTGCCCTTATCATAACAATTACACAAATTAAGTGCACGGCAGAACAAAAGTTAATTTATTCATTAAAACAAACATTGTTTGTACTTGTAATGGGAGAAGCTCAAGTCAGAATTTACATGATATGACATTTCCACTGGCTAGATTCTGTTAGTAAGTGACTAATGAGGTGTTAAACTGACCCATTTAGACTGGCATTTACAGAGGTGTTAATGGCATACAGTAATTTACTATTAAGTGTGCTGTCTGTAGCTGGTATTGTTCAGTTACATTAAAAACTGCTTCTTACTATTTTATATCAATATAAAGAACTTCTGTAGAAAGTCTTGAGTTTCAACCTGGAATAATCATTATGGTCAGAATTTTCTCCAGGTAAGTGGATTGGGGGCGAGGGGATTCCGGGTGGATTGGGGGCGGGGGGATTCCGGGTGGATTGGGGGCGGGGGGACTCCGGGTGGATTGGGGGCGGGGGACGGGTGGATTGGGGGCGGGGGGACTCTGGGTGGATTAGGGGCGGGGACGGGTGGATTGGGGCGGGTGGATTGGGAGCGGGGGGACGGGTGGATTGGGGCGGGGGGACGGGTGGATTGGGGGCGGGTGGATTGGGGGCGGGGGGGCGGGTGGATTGGGGGTGGGGGGGCGGGTGGATTGGGGGCCGGGTTTCCCGCAGGCTCTTCTCACTTTAACGGCAGGGCCTGAATTGCATGCGAGGCCTCTGATTCCCGCCCGCAGCCAGACAGACTGAGAGGCTGGCTGGCTGTGGGCGGGTAGGCCTCAGATACGGAGAGGGAGCGAGGGGTCGGTCCGGGGGAGGGATCCTGGGGTGTGGTGTTGGGGGCGGGGATCGGCTGGCTTGGGGATTGGCCGGGGGGTTGGCGGTTGGGGATCAGCTGCCACAGTTGGGGATTGGAGGTGGGGATTGGCTGGCTCAGCGGACAGCGAGAGGGGTTGGAGATCACCTGGCTCAGTTGGGCTTGCACCGATTGGCTGGTTCGGGGATCGGCGGGATGGGGGGATCGGTGGGGTGGGTGGATCTGGGATCGGCGAGATGGGGGGATCGGGGATCGGTGAGATGAGGGGGTCGGGGATCGGTGAGATGGGGGGTCGGGGATCGGCGGGGTGGGTCGGGGATCATGGTGATTGGGGATCGGCGGAGTGGGAGGATCGGGCATTGAGGGGGTCGGGGATCGGCAGGATGTGGGGTCGGGGATCTGTGGGGAGGATTGGGGATCGGCAGTGGGGGTGTCAGGGATTGGCAGGATGGAGGGTCGTGGATCGGCGGTAGGGGGTCGGCCGGGGATCGGGGTGATTGGGGATCGGAGACGGGGCGGAGGGGAGGATTGGGCATTGAGGGGGTCGGGGATCAGTGAGGGCAGGGAGAGAGGATTGGGTCCGGCACAGGAGGGGTGTGGTTGGCCTCAGTATCATCGGTGAGGTGCGGGGGGAAGCCTCATGGGGGGGTCTCCAATCGCGGGGGGTGGGTATCGTCGGGACCCTGGATCCAGGAGGTATGTATTTACCTCCTGGATGCAGCAGTCCCCACCTTGGTTTATCTGCCGGGTTTCACGAATTGTATGAAACCTGTCCACAGGCAGTAAAAATCAAAATGCAGGTGAAAAAAGAGGCTTCCAGACTCATTACAATATTTAAGTTGATGTACCGTCCCCTGGGAGCGGGTTGGTCGCTCGCCCCCGTCCCGCCTCTGTTAAAACCGGGAGTGGGTGGGTTGGAGGCGGGATCAGATCGGGAATCCCAATTTTAACAATTTAATTGCCCCACGCTCCAAACCCACCCATTTTTTAGGGGAAAATTCCAGCCTGCGTCATTCCTAATCATAAAGGTTACTTGAAGAAGAAACAAGAAAGGAAGATATTTATATAGTGTCTGCCACTTCCCTTCCTTCCCCTAGCCCACCGGGTCAAACTTCCTCTAAGGTTTCCCCCTGCCCTAGCCCTGAACTCACATCTTTCTCCAGTTTCTCTCCGATCTCCCCTCATGACCTCTCCGCGCTCATCTTGTCCATGAGACCCACCTCCTGCTTAGGGTTGCGAAGGGGTGGAAAGTTTCTGGTAAATTTCCAGTATATTTCTGGAAATTTCCACGGGAAGTTTAGCTTGGGAATTTTGCCCAAAAAAGCACATGCTAGCATAATATTTTTGGGGGGGTTTTTTTGTATTTCTTTCATTTTTTTTCACAGGTCCTCTCTTAAAATTGCTAACAGAGATGGAATCTTAATTATTAAGGAATTTCTTAATCAATATATGTTTATCTTCTTACTTGGCTTGTTTTAATAATTACAAGTTTTGTGTGTGACTGTGAACAAATGTGTCCTGATTGGTTGGATGAGTGGATGAGCGATTAGTTCCCTCTAACAGACACACAGGCACATACATTGCTGATGAGCTGAAAGCGGTCATCAACAATCTTGGATCACAAAAGGTCTTTGCAGTAGTTACTGACAATGCTGCGAATATGAAGGCTGCTTGGGCTCAAGTGGAGGAGGCCTACCCTCATATTACGTCTATTGGGTGCGCAGCTCATGGGCTCTGTTGTGTATGTACCTTTAAGGGAATAACTGGTCTTAGACTGCAGTACCGGCAGTGACCACCCCTGTATAAAAGGCCCTAGCAGGCTTCTGTAGTTTCAGTTTCAAGCTGCCTCTTGTTCAGTAAAGTACCTGTTAAACTGTTCTCCCGAAGTCCGTGTATTATTGAGGCGCGGACTTTACAGTGGCGACGAGTAAGTTCGAACTCACCTGCAGTGTGGCATCATCTCACGGGGATCTCGCCTGAAAGGAAGGTCCTGGAAGGTCATAGTCTGAGCAACGGGCATCGACCGAGGGCAACCGCCCAAAGAATCCATCGGTGTTTGGAGAATTGCGGGAGAGACTGTGGTTCCAGCGAATCGTGCTGGTAGCAGGTAGCGCGCTGACCCTTCCGGACTGCGGCGGGCTCAAGCTCGATCGAGCGGCTCTACAAATCGGACCGCACAGTGTCGCCGGGAAAAGAAAACAAGAGAGAGAGGGTGGAGCGCACAGGGCGCGGTCGGTGCTCGAGAACAGGACAGCGGAGAGAAACTAAAAGGGGGGGGAAGGAAAGCGAGGCACGCCGAAGCTGCGGGTCGCCGCCATTACCCCGTAGAACGCTAGGAGCAGCGTGGCAGTAAGGGGAAGAAGCAAAAGCGCGGGAGGCGCCATTTTATCCCGTTGGGGAAGAAGCAAAAGCACGGCAGGCGCCATTTTATTCCATTGGGGAAGAAGCAAAAGCGCGGGAGGCGCCATTTTAAATCGCCCAAGATGCCGAAAAGTGGCAGTATCACTGCTTTCGACAACAAGGCAGAAGACTGGACCGCGTATGTGGAAAGAATTGAAGTGTACTGCAAGGCAAATGAGGTGGCCGATGGAAAGAGGGCGTCGGTATTATTAAATCTGATGGGTGCGAGTACGTACGGCCTATTGCGGAATTTAATCACCCCAGCTAAACCAATGGAGAAAAGTTTTGAGGAGATTGTTCATATCTTACAGGAACATCTAAGCCCTACACCACTGCTGATAGCAGAAAGATTCAAGTTCCATAAAAGAAACCAACACAAAGATGAGAGCAATGCTGACTATCTTACTGAACTACGCAAGTTATCGAAGCACTGCCAGTTCGGAGCAGGACTGGCAGACACCTTACGGGATAAGTTTGTCTGCGGGCTCCAGAGTGAAGGACCCCAGAAACGACTACTTTCAAAAAGGACCTGACGCTAGAACAGGCTTTCAGCGTGGCAGTATCCTACAAAGCAGCAGCACGGGGAGCTGCGGAAATACAACAGAAACCACAAGAATACAGCGCTAACGAAATGGCGTATGGAGCCGAAAAGTGCTATCGCTGCGGCAGAACAACCCATGAGCAGAAGGACTGCTGGTTTAAAGACAAAATATGCAGGCAATGCGGGAAAATGGGACATATAGCAAGAGTCTGCAGGTCGGGAAAGAAGACCAACACGACAAGAACTACTAAGGAACAGTACGGGAAAGTAAAGAAACTGACAGATAGTAGTTCAGAAAATCAGGAGAGTGATAAGGACTCCGGGAGCAGGCGACTAAGTTGTTTAAAGTTACACAACGTGATCGCAAAAGAAGATCACTGAACCATTTGGGTCACCCTCATGATAGCAGGGTCCCTAGTGAAGATGGAATTGGACACAGGATCAGCCCTAACTGTCATGAATCGACAAGACTATGAGCGGCTATTCTCACACATACCCTTAAAGGACACGTCCATTGTATTGAAGACATACATGGGGCAAAAGGTCTACCCCAGAGGAAAAATAAGGGTGCCAGTTGAATATAACGGAAAGGAAACACAGAAACTATACATGTATATACTACGAGATGGAGGACCACCATTATTGGGACGTGAATGGATCCGAAGACTACAATTGGATTGGCATTCCATACTGGCACTAACTGTGACTGACAAAAAAGATGATGACGTCGCACCTGGACGTCTGTCACAAATTCTATCTGACGCGGAAGAGGTGTTCCAACAAGGACTTGGGATTCTAAAAGGAGTAAAGGCAACCATAAAGATTGAGGATAACGCAACCCCAAAATTTTTCAAGGCCAGACCGGTGCCATACGCGATACGCCCAGCTGTGGAAGCTGTACTGGAGAGTCTGGAGCGTTCGGGGGTGCTGTCTAAGGTGGACTGGAGCGAGTGGGCCACACCCATCGTTCCTGTAATGAAGAAAGCATTGAGCAGCACGCCTGGGGAGCCAAGGAAGGTTCGCATCTGTGGGGACTTCAAGGTGACTGTGAACCCAGTCCTGCACACAGTACAGTATCCGCTTCCGCGGATAGAAGATATTTTCACCTCACTATCTGGAGGGAAACGTTTTACAAAGATTGACCTGGCTCAAGCGTATCTACAAATGGAGGTGGAAGAAGCATCTAGGAAATACCTCACGATAAACACTCACAAAGGCCTTTACCAGTACAATCGACTGGTATTTGGGGTAGCATCGGCCCCAGCTATGTGGCAGAGGGCAATGGAACAAGTCCTGCAAGGGATCCCGGGGACCCAGTGTTATTTGGACGACATCCTGGTTACGTGCGAAAATGACAATGAACACCTTGCCAACCTGGAACAGGTGTTCACGAGATTGCAGGAATATGGGCGACGAGCCAACCATCCCAAATGCGAGTTCTTCAGGAGACAAATCTCGTATTGTGGCCACATGATTGATGAGGAAGGGTTGCATAAGTCGCCGGACAAGATTGAGGCTGTAGTCAAGGCTCCAGCAACAGAAAATGTGTCGCAATTGAGGTCGTTCCTCGGGTTGGTGAACTACTACCATAAGTTCTTGCCGAATTTATCTACAATTCTGCACCCACTGAACGCCCTCCTTCAAACTGGTGTAACATGGAAATGGAGTGATGAGTGTAAGCGTGCCTTTCAGGAATGTAAATGCCAAATCACTTCAAAAGAAGTATTGGCCCACTACAACCCAACACTACCGATTCAGTTGGCATGTGATGCGTCACCTTACGGCATTGGAGCGGTGCTGTCACACAAATTCCATGACGGTTCAGAGAGGCCAATAGCCTTTGCATCACGCTCGCTAACCTCAGCCGAGCGTAACTACGCCCAGATTGACAGGGAGGCCCTCAGCCTGGTGTGGGGGGTGAAGAAGTTCAATCACTATCTGCACGGGCAGAAATTCACCCTACTGACTGATCATCAACCCCTGGTCTCAATTTTTAACCCAAAGAAGGGCGTTCCGGTGATGACGGTGCAACGGCTGCAAAGATGGTCACTGTTTCTAGGAGCACATCAGTATGACATAGAGTACAAAGGTATGAAACAACATGGAAACGCTGATGGGCTGTCGTGCCTACCGTTGCCTATGGCGGAAGAAGCACCTGCAGTGGACCCTGTGGAGATATTCCATGCGACCATAGTCGAATGTTTGCCCGTTACAAATGCAAGTATTGAGAAGGAAACCCGAAATGACCCGACACTCTCTCGGGTCTATGATTTGACGGTGAAGGGATGGCCAGCATATGGCGACTCACTGTTGCCAGCATTCTCGCCAAGGAGGGAACAGCTGTCAGTGTGCCGGGGAACCTTGATGTGTGGATCCTGAGTGGTAATTCCACCCAAGTTGAGAGATAGAATACTCAATGAGCTTCCCGAGGGTCATCTGGGAGGGGTAAAAATGAAGAGGCTAGCCAGGGCGTTTGTGTGGTGGCCGGGAATCGATAAAGAAATCGAGGATATGACCAAGAGATGCACAGGATGCCAGAAGGTCCAAAACGCTCCACCACAGGCCCCGCTACATCCATGGGAGTGGCCCTCATCTCCATGGCAACGGGTACACATTGATTTCGCTGGTCCATTTATGGACTCAATGTTTCTAATCGCTGTGGACGCCCATTCGAAATGGCCAGAGATCATTAAAATGTCCTCCACCACCACGGAGAAAACTATTGCAGTCCTAAGGACCATCTTCGCCAGGAATGGGTTGCCAGAACAGATCTGTTCCGACAATGGCCCACAGTTTGTGTCTGAGGATTTCCGGAGGTTCCTGAAGAATAATGGGGTGAAACATTACACATCTGCCCCATATCATCCAGCCACAAATGGATTGGCTGAGAGGTTTGTTCAGACCTTTAAAAAGGCCATAAAGGCAATGTATAATGACGACATACCACTGCAACACAAGGTGGATAACTTCCTGTTTGCTTACCGGAATGCGACACATGCAGTAACCAACTAAACTCCAGCCGTACTGTTTTTCAACCGGAGACTAAGATGTCGCTTGGATTTGCTCAAACCAAACATAAGACGAGATGTTGAGGATAAGCAGTTCCAGCACATAAATGAGAAGCCAACCAGGAGCTTCAAGATAGGGCAACCAGTCTTGGCCCTCGACTACCGAATAGAAAAATGGCAGCCAGGCACGATATGCACACAGCAGGGACCACTAATGTACACAGTGGACGTTGGAGAGAGCATCGTGAGACGCCATGCTGATCAGATTCTAGAGTCACAGGAACAAGCCAAACCTGTACCACAAGCATGTGCACCTGGTAATGAGCCCGAAGTACAGATTGCGTCTACCTCAGAAGCAGGGGTATTGGAAGCTGACGAACCAACCAATGACAATGAGCCAGAATTGACTCCACCGCCAGAACAGGATACTCAAGAAAGGTGCTATCCAGTCTGGATCAGGAAGCCTCCTCAAAGACTGAATTTATAAATGACTATTTCAGTTGATGTATATATTACTAAGAAAATTGTAATTGTAATTAGTTATTATTTAGTTGTTAAATGAATGTTATGTACTGTTTATCTAAAAGGGGAGGAATTGTTGTGTATGTACCTTTAAGGGAATAACTGGTCTTAGACTGCAGTACCGGCAGTGACCACCCCTGTATAAAAGGCCCTAGCAGGCTTCTGTAGTTTCAGTTTCAAGCTGCCTCTTGTTCAGTAAATTACCTGTTAAACTGTTCTCCCGAAGTCCGTGTATTATTGAGGCGCGGACTTTACAGGCTCAACCTGCTCCTCAAGGACATCATGGGTTTGAGAACCATGGAAACACTGTACAAGAGAGCCAAGCAAGTTGTTAAGTATGTCAGGAGAAAACAGATAGTTGCAGTAACCAACAACTCCAAGCAAACGACAAAGAACAAGAACACCACACTGAAGCTGCCCAGCAACACTAGATGGGGTGGCATTGTCATAATGTACAACAGCCTTCTGGAGGGTAAGGAGTCGCTGCAAGAAATGGCAATATCCCAGTCTGGGGACATGGAAACCACCATTAAGAAAATACTGCTGGATGATGTGTTTTGGGAGAGAGTGGTTAGCAGCCTTAAACTACTCTCACCAGTAGCATCTGCAATTGCTCAGATTGAAGGAGATGACGCTGTCTTGTCAGATGCTCTCAGTCTTTTTGCTGATTTAAAAGAACAAATCAGCATTGCCCTACCCACATCCCTGCTGCTCAAAGCAGAGGAGAAGGCAATTGTTCAATTCATACAGCCGCGCCAAGAATTTTGTGTCGAGCCGATTCATGCTGCAGCATACATGCTGGACCCAAAGCATGTTGGGAGACCAATACTTTCTGGAGAACAGATCAACAGCGCTTACAGTGTGATTTCTACCCTCGCACACCACCTCAATCTGGACGTAGGCAAAGTTCTGGGAAGTCTGGCAAAGTTCTCTACCAAGCAAGGTCTTTGGAATGGGGATGGGATATGGGAATCATGCAAGCATATCAGTGCACATACCTGGTGGAAGAGACTTTGTGCATCTGAGGCCCTGTCACCCATTTCATCGGTGATACTCCAAATCTCACCTTCATCAGCGGCCTCTGAACGAAACTGGTCACTTTTTGGGAATATGCATACAAAGGTGCGCATCAGGCTGACTAACAAGAGAGTGGAGAAAATGGTGGCTACCCGGGTGAACCTACAACTTATTGAGCCAGATACAGAAGTGTCCACCACACAGCTAGACAGTGACACAGAGGAGGAAATGGACACGTCAGAGCCAGAGTCAGAGAATCAGGAGGAGCAATGATGAGTAGAAGACTCAGAAGACTCATGAGCAGAAGACTCAAAGGGACAAAATAAGGACAAATTACAGGTTAAATAAGCTGACGCTCTTTTTATTTTATTATAGATGGGTCTTTGTTGTGGAGGTTCAATAAAGTTCAAAATTATAACCTAAATGAAGTTTTGAAAGTCTGTTTTTATTTGTATGGAACAGTATGTCTATTTTGATGACAAAGATAATATAAGGGTCAGAGACAAAAACCATCAGTGTGCAAAAAAAATCAAAATTCCCATAAATTCCCTAAATTCCCATAAATTCCCGAAAATTTCCATGGAAAGTTTCCTCTCTTAAAAATTCCCAGAATTTTGCAACCCTATTCCTGCTCCCTCGACTCTATTCCCGCCAAACTGCTGACCACCCAACTTCCTTTTCTGGCTCCCATGTTAACTATATCGTTAACGGCTCTCTCTCCTCAGGTACTTTCCACCTCTCCCTCAAACCTGGCGTCATCACCCCTCTCCTCAAAAAACCAACCCTTAATCCCTCCATCCTTGCAAACTACAGCCTCATCTCCAACATAGAAACATAGAAGATAGGAGCAGGAGTAGGCCATTCGGCCCTTCGAGCCTGCTCCGCCATTCAATGAGATCATGGCTGATCATCCAAATTCAGTACCCTGTCCCTGCCTTCTCCACATATCCCTTGATCCCTTTAGCCTTAAGAAATATATCCAACTCTTTTTTGAATATATTTAATGAACTGGCCTCCACCGCCCTCTGTGGCAGAGAATTCCACAGGTTCACCACTCTCTGGGTGAAGAAATTCCTCCTCATTTCAGTCCTAAATGGCTTACCCCTTATTCTTACACTATGACCCCTGGTTCTGGACTCCCCGGCCATCATAAACATCCTTCCTGCATCTAGTCTGTCCAGGCCTGACAGAATTTTATAAGTTTCGATGAGATCCCCTCTCAATCTTCTAAACTCCAGTGAGTATAAGCCCAATCGACACAATCTCTCCTCATACGTCATTCCTGCCATCCCAGGTATCAACCTGGTGAATCTTCGCTGCACTCCTTCCATGGCAAGAACATCCTTCCTCAGGTAAGGCGACCAAAACTGCACACAGTACTCAAGGTGCGGTCTCACCAAGGCCCTGTACAACTGTAGCAAGACATCCTTGTTCCTGTACTCGAACCCTCTTGCTACGGAGGCCAACATACCATTTGCCTTCTTAACCGCCTGCTGCACCTGCATACTTACCTTCAGCGACTGGTGCACAAGAACACCCAGGTCTCTTTGCACTTCCCCTTCTCCAAATCTATTGCCATTCAAATAATAATCTACCTTCCTGTTTTTGCCACCAAAGTGGATAACCTCACATTTATCCACATTATAGTGCATTTGCCATGTTTCTGCCCAATCACCCAATCTGTCCAAATCGTACTGGAGTTTCACGACATCCTCCTCAAAGCTTACCCTCCCACCCAGCTTTGTGTCGTCTGCAAATTTGGAGATATTACATCCAATTCCCTCGTCCAGATCATTAATATATATTGTGAACAGCTGGGGTCCTAGGACCGATCCTTGCGGTACCCCACTAGTCACTACCTGCCACTCGGAAAACGACCCGTTTATTCCAACTCTTTGCTTTCTGTCCGCCAACCAGTTCTCTATCCAAGTCAATACCTTGCCCCCAATCCCATGTGCCTTAATTTTGCACGTTAATCTCTTATGTGGGACCTTATCAAAAGCCTTCTGAAAGTCCAAATACACCACATCCACTGGTTCTCCCTTATCTATTTTACCAGTTACATCCTCAAAACATTCCAGTAGATTAGTCAAGCATGATTTACCTTTTGTAAATCCATGTTGACTTTGTCCGATCCTGTCACTGCTTACCAAGTGCTCTGCTATTACATCTTTTATAATAGATTCTAGCATTTTCCCCACTACCAATGTCAGGCTTACCGGTCTATAATTCCCTGCTTTTTCTCGACCACCTTTTTTGAATAGTGGGGTAACATTAGCTACCCTCCAATCCATGGGTACTGTTCCAGAGTCTATCGAGTTCTGAAAGATGACCAGCAATGCATCTACTATTTCCAGGGCCACTTCCTTAAGTACCCTGGGATGTAGATTATCAGGCCCTGGAGATTTATCGGCCTTTAGTCCCATCAATTTTCCTAACACCATTTCCCTACAAATACTGATTTCTTTCAGTTCCACCCTTTCATCAGGCCCAATGTTCCCCGGCATCTCTGGAAGGTTATTTGTGTCCTCCTTTGTGAAGACAGAACCAAAGTATGAATTTAGTTGGTCTGCCATTTCTTTGTTTCCCATTATAAATTCCCCTGATTCTGACTGTAAGGGACCTACGCTTGACTTCACCAATCTTTTTCTCTTCACATATCTATAAAAGCTTTTACAGTCAGTTTTTATGTTCCCAGCTAGCTTACTCTCATATTCTATTTTCCCTTTCTTAATTAATCCCTTTGTCCTCCTTTGTTGAATCCTAAACTGCTCCCAATCCTCAGGATTATTGCTTTTTCTGGCCAATTTATATGTCGTCTCCTTGGATCTTATGCTATCCCTAATTTCCCTTGTTAGCCACGGTTGAGTCACCTTTTTTGTTTTATTTTTATGCCAAACTGGGATGAACAAATTCTGCAGCTCATCCATTCGGTCTTTGAATGTTTGCCATTGCCTATCCACCGTCAACCCTTTGAGTGCCATTCCCCAATCAATCCTACCCAACTCGCTCCTCAGACCATCGTAGTTTCCTTTATTTAAATTGAGGACCCTAGTCTCTGAGTCAACTACTTCATTCTCCATCTTAATGAAGAATTCGATCATATTATGATCGCTCAGACCCAAAGGGCCTCGTACAACAAGATTGCTAATTAATCCTTTATCATTACATAATACCCAGTCTAAGATGGCCTGATCTCTGGTTGGTTCCTCGACATATTGGTCCAGGAAACCATCCCGTAAACACTCCAGGAATTCCTCCTTCACAGTATTGTTACTGATTTGGTTGGCCCAATCTGTATGTAGATTAAAGTCACCCATGATGACTGCTGTGCCCTTATTGCACGCTTCTTTAATTTCCCTTTTAATGCCATCCCCAACCTCCGCCTTACTGTTGGGAGGTCTATATACCACTCCCACTAATGTTTTTTTCCCCTTAGTTTTTCTCAATTCTACCCATACAGATTCCACATCATCAGAGCTAATATCCTTCATTACAATTGTATTAATCCCTTCTTTAACCAGTAATGCTACCCCACCTCCCTTTCCTTTTTGCCTATCTTTCCTGAATGTCGAATACCCCTGGATGTTGAGTTCCCAGTCTTGGCCATCCTTGAGCCACGTTTCCGTAATCCCAACCAAATCATATTCATTTACCTCTATTTGCGCAGCCAATTCGTCCACCTTATTACAAATGCTCCTCGCATTAAGACACAAAGCCTTCAGGCTTGTTTTTTTAACGCTCTTAGACCTATTCGAATTATTATTTACTGTGGCCACGTTTGATTTAAACCGTTGATTTCTCTGACTGCCACTTTTGTTTTTCTCCTTCCTATCTTTTGCTTTTATCCCTGTTTCCCTTTCCTCTGTCTCCCTGCTCAGGTTCCCAACCCCCTGCCATTTTAGTTTAAACCCCCCCGAACAGTGCTAGCAAACCTCCCCGCATGGATATTTGTCCCGCTCTGGTTCAGGTGCAACCCGTCCGACTTGTACAAGTCCCACCTTTCCCAGAAGCAGGCCCAGTGATCCAGGAAACTAAAGCCCTCCCTCCTGCACCAACTCTTTAGCCACGCATTCATCTGCTCTATCCTCCTATTCCTATACTCACTAGCACGTGGCACCGGGAGTAATCCAGAGATTACAACCTTTGAGGTCCTGCTCTTTAATCTGCTACCTAGCTCCCTAAATTCTTGCTGCAGGACCTCATCCCTCTTCCTTTCCTCTCCAAAGTCCTTGAATGTGTTGTCCAAGCCCATCTTTCCCACAATCCATATTTCAATCCCTCCAATCAGGTTTCCGCCCTTGCCACAGTACCAAAAAGGATCTCATCAAAGTCACAAATGACATCCTTTGTGACTGTGACAAAGGTAAACTATCGCTCCTCGACCTTCTCGAATTGTCTGCACCCTTTGATACGGTTGACCACTCCATCCTCCTCCAACACCTCTCCACCATTGTCCAGCTGGGTGGGACTGCACTCGCCTGGTTCCATTCTTATCTATCTAATCATAGCCAGAGAATCACCTGCAATGGCTTCTCTTCCCGCTCCTGCATCATTACCTCTGTTGTCCCCATAGGGTCTATCCTTGGCCCCCTCCTTTTTCTCACCTACATGCTGCCCCTTGGTGAGCGTCGGGGGGAAACTTGAGCGGCAGAGCGGGGCTATAAAAGGCCCCAGAGACCAGGTAAGGCCACAAAGCATCAGCGGGAAACTCGAGCGGCAGAGCGGGGCTATAAAAGGCTCCAGAGACCAGGTAAGGCCTCAGAGCGTCGGCGGGAAACTCGAGCGGCAGAGCGGGGCTATAAAAGGCCCCAGAGACCAGGTAAGGTTTACCAGTCTCCGAACTCGGAACTCAGAGGGAAGGAGAGAGGTAAAATACAATCGAAGTGTGATGTCACCAGAAAGCAGGTAAGTGATTGGTTGGTGAGTATTTCTCTCTTTTTAAACTTAAACTCTGTGGTTTATAGTTTCTAAGGTGTGATATTCATCATCTAAAATTGGGGCAGAGGGTATTTAAAAATAATATTAATAAATTTAATTAATTACATAGAATGGGAGAGCAGGTGATGTGTTGCTGCTGCAATATGTGGGAGCTGGTGGACACCATTGATGCTCACGGTGATCACATTTGCAGTAAGTGCTGGCTGCTCGAGGAATTCCGGTTCCGTGTTGATGAGCTGGAATCCGAGCTTCAAACACTGAGACACATCAGGGAGGGGGAGAGTTACCTGGACTCTGTGTTTCAGAAGGTAGTCACACCAATTATTAGAGTAATTAATTCAGATGTAGTCCGTGGCCAGGGACAGGATGGTGTGACTAGAAGTGAGGCAGGTATGGGGATCCAGGAGGTAGTGTTGGAGGAGCAGCAGCCCTTGCTCTTGTCCAACAGGTTTGAGGCTCTTACTCCCTGTGAGGATGGGAACGGGGACTGCGGGGGAGGATGAGCAACCTGGCCACAGCACCGTGGAGCAGGGGGCCATTCAAGTGGGGGGAGTTAAAAGAAATGTTGTAGTGGTAGGGGATAGTATCATTAGGGGGATAGATAGAGTTCTTTGCAGCCGAGAGCGAGAGTCCCGAAGGCTGTGTTGCCTGCCCGGTGCCATGGTTAAGGGCATCTCCTCTGGGCTGGAGAGAAACTTGGAGTGGGAGGGGGAGGATCCAGTTGTCGTGGTCCATGTTGGTACCAATAACATAGATAGGACAAGGAAAGAGGTTCTGCTGAGGGAGTTTGAGCAGCTAGGGGCCAAATTAAAAAGCAGAACCACAAGGGTAATAATCTCTGGATTACTACCTGAGTCACGTGCAAATTTGGCTAGGGTAAATAAAATTAGAGAGTTAAATGCGTGGCTCAAAGACTGGTGTGGGAGAAATGGGTTTTGTTTCTTGGGACACTGGCATCAGTACTGGGACAGGAGAGAGCTGTTCCGTTGGGACGGACTTCACTTGGCCAGTGCTGGGACTAGAATCCTGGTGAATCGAATAACTAGGGCTGTCGAGAGGGCTTTAAACTAATTAGTGGGGGGGAGGTTTTAAGAGAGCGAAAAATAAAAATGACAGCGGAGAAGGCAATTGAGCAAGGTAGAAGTGGGGGAATTAAAAACCAGAGCATGTCAGGAAGGGACAGAATGTATAATGATAAAGGTAAAGTAGTAAAAGGGGTAAAAGCAAGAATAAATTGTCAGAAAAATATTTGAAAGTTCTTTATCTGAATGCACGCAGCATTCGTAACAAAATAGACGAGTTGATGGTACAAATAACTACACATGGGTATGATCTGGTGGCCATTACGGAAACATGGCTGCAAGATAATCATGACTTGGAACTAAACATACAAGGGTATTTGACAATTAGGAAGGACAGACAGGAAGGAAAGGGAGGTGGGGTTGCTATGTTAGTCAAGGATGGAATCACTGCAATAGTCAGAAATGATATTGGGTCAAAGGCTCAGGATAGTGAAACAGTTTGGGTGGAGATAAGGAATAATAAGGGGAAAAAGTCACTAGTGGGCGTAGTCTATAGGCCTCCTAACAGTTGCAACTCTGTTGGTCGGAGTATAAATCAGGAAATAGTTGGGGCTTGTAATAAGGGAACAGCTATAATCATGGGGGACTTTAACTTTCATATTGACTGGACTAATCAAATTGGGCATGGCAACCTTGAGGAAGAGTTCATAGAGTGTATTAGGGACGGGTTCCTTGAGCAGTATGTAACTGAACCAACCAGGGGGCAGGCAATCTTAGATCTGGTCCTGTGTAATCACAGAATCACAGAATCACAGAAACCCCACAGTGCACATAGAGGCCATTTCGGCCCATCGAGCCTGCACCGACACATATCCCACCCGATCATTAATTTAAAAAAGTCCTAGTAAAGGATCCCCTTGGAATGAGTGACCATAATATGGCTGAATTCCAAAATTCAGTTTGAGGGTGAGAGAGTTGGATCTCAAACCAGCGTACTGAGCTTAAATAAAGGAGACTATGAAGGTATGAGAGTAGAATTGACTAAAGTGGACTGGGAAAACAGATTAAAGTGTAAGACAGTACAAGAGCAGTGGTCTACATTCAAGGAGATATTTCACATCTTTCAAGATAAATATATTCCACTGAGGAAAAAGGGGAGTAAAAGAAAAGACAGCCATCCGTGGCTTAGTAAAGTAATAAAGGATAGTATCCGACTGAAAACAAGGGCATATAAAGTAGCCAAATCTAGTGGGAGGATAGAAAATTGGGAAGCATTTAAAAGCCAGCAAACAATAACTAAAAGATTAATTAAGAAAGGGAAGATAGATTATGAAAGTAAACTAGAAAAAAATATAAAAACAGATAGCAAGAGTTTCTACAGCTATATAAAAAGAAAAAGGGTGGCTAAAGTGAACGTTGGTCCCTTAGAGGATGAGACTGGGAAACTAGTGGTGGGGAACATGGAGATGGCAAAGACGCTGAACAAATATTTTGTATCAGTCTTTACAGCAGAGGACACTAAAAATATCCCAATACTGGACAAACAGGGGGCAATAGGGGGGGAGGAGCTAAACATGATTAAAATCACTAAGGAGATGGTACTCGGTAAAATAATGGGACTTAAGGCGGATAAATCCCCCGGACCTGATGGCCTACATCCTAGGGTCTTAAGAGAAGTGGCGGTAGGGATTGTGGATGCATTGGTGATTATTTTCCAAAACTCCCTGGACTTAGGAAAGGTCCCGGCAGATTGGAAAACTGCTAATGTAACACCCTTATTTAAGAAGGGAAGTAGACAAAAAGCTGGAAACTATAGACCAGTTAGCCTAACATCTGTGGTTGGCAAAATGTTGGAGTCCATTATTAAGGAAACAGTAACAGAGCATTTGGATAAACATAATTTAATAGGACAGAGTCAGCATGGTTTTATGAAGGGGAAGTCATGTTTGACAAATTTGCTCGAATTCTTTGAGGACGTAACATACAGGGTGGATAAAGGGGAACCAGTTGATGTAGTGTATCTGGACTTCCAAAAGGCATTTGATAGGGTTCCACATAAAAGATTACTGATCAAGATAAAAAATCACAGGATTGGGGGTAATATACTGGCATGGGTGGAAGATTGGCTATCTAACAGAAAACAAAGAGTTGGGATAAATGGTTCATTCTCAGGATGGCAATCAGTAACTAGTGGTGTTCCGCAGGGGTCAGTGCTGGGACCCCAACTCTTTACAATCTATATTAACGATTTGGAGGAAGGGACCGAGTGCAACGTATCCAAGTTTGCCGACGATACAAAGATGGGAGGGGAAGCAGTGAGTGAGGAGGACATAAAAAAACCTGCAAAAGGACATAGACAGGCTAAGTGAGTGGGCAGAGATTTGGCAGATAGAATATAATATTGGAAAGTGTGAGGTTATGCACTTTGGCAGAAAAAATCAAAGAGCAAGTTATTATCTAAATGGAGAGAAACTGCAAAGTGCTACATTACAAAGGGATCTGGGGGTCCTGGTGCATGAAACACAAAAAGTTAGTATGCAGGTGCAGCAGGTGATCAGGAAGGCCAATGGAATCTTGGTTTTTATTGCAAGGGGGATGGAATATAAAAACAGGGAGGTCTTGCTGCAGTTATACAGGGTATTGGTGAGGCCACACCTGGAATACTGCGTGCAGTTTTGGTTTCCATATTTAAGAAAATATATACTTGCTCTCGAGGCGGTTCAGAGAAGGTTCACTCAGTTGATTCCAGAGATGAGGGGGTTGACGTATGAGGAAAGGTTGAGTAGGTTGGGCCTCTACTCATTGGAGTTCAGAAGAATGAGAGGCGATCTTATCGAAACATTTAAGATTGTGAGGGGTCTTGATCGGGCGGATGTGGTGAGAATGTTTCCACTGATGGGTGAGACTAGAACTAGGGGACATAATCTTAGAATAAGGGGCTGCCCTTTCAAAACTGAGATGAGGAGAAACTTCTTCACTCAGAGGGTAGTAAATCTATGGAATTTGCTACCCCAGAGAGCTGTGGAAGCTGCAACATTAAATAAATTTAAAACAGAGATAGACAGTTTCCTAGCAGACAAGGGAATTGGGGGTTACGGGGAGAGGGCAGGGAAGTGGACGTCAGTCTAGATTCGGATCAGCCATGATCCTATTGAATGGCGGAGCAGGCCCGAGGGGCCGTATGGCCTAGTCCTGCTCCTACTTCTTATGTTCTTACCTCATTACCACTTCTCGTGACCAAACCCCCCCACCCCCCACAGTCTCTAAATTGTCAGACTACTTGTCCAACGTCCAGTACTGGATGAGCAGTAGGCGGCAGGGGGGTCTCTCTACCTCACTCCCTCTTCACTCCACCCCTCCACGGTTTCTAAGTTGTCAGACTGCTTGTCTGATATCCAATACTGGATGAGCAGAAATTTTCTCCAAATAAATATTGGGAAGACCAAAGCCATTTTTTTTGGTCCCCGCCACAGACTCCGTTCCCTAGCCACTGACTCCATCCCTCTCCCTAACATCTGTCTGAGGCTGAACCACACTGTTCGCAACCTTGGTGTCATATTTGACCCTGAAATAAGCTTCCGACCACATATCCTTGGCATAACTAAGACCGCCTACTTCCACCTCCGTAACATCGCCCGTCTCTGCCCCGCCTCAGCTCTTCCATTGCTGAAACCCTCATCCATGCCTTTGTTACCTCTAGATTTGACTATTCCAATGCACTCCTGGCTGGCCTTCCACGTTGTACCCTACATAAAACTGAGGTCATCCAATACTTGGCTGCCCATGTCCTAACTCGCACCAAGTCCCGTTCACCCATCACCCCTGTGCTCGCTGACCTACATTGGCTCCCGGTTAAGCAACATCTCAATTTCAAAATTCTCATCCTTGTTTTCAAATCCCTCAATGGCCTCACCCCTCCCTATCTCTGTAATCTCCTCCAGCCCCACAACCCCCCGAGATCTCTGCACTTCTCTAATTCTTGAGCATCACTGATTATAATCGCTCAACCATTGTTGGCCGTGCCTTCTGTTGCCTTGGCCCTAAGCTCTGGAATTCCCTCCCTAAACCTCTCTACCTCTCGACCTCTCTTTCCTCCTTTAAGATGCTCCTTAAAACCTACCTCTTTGACCCATCTGCCCTAATTTCTCCTTATGTGGCTCGGTGTCAAATTTTTGTCTTATAATACTCCTGTGAAGCGCTTTGGGACGTTTTACTACGTTAAAGGCGCTATTTAAATACATGTTATTGTTGTTGTTGTCATTTAAAATCTCAGGACGTCCCAAAGCGCTTTAAAGCCAATGAAGTACTTTTGAATGTAATGCTGTAATGTAGGAATCGCAGCAGCCAATTTGCGCACAGCAAGGCCCCACAAATAGCAATGTGATAATGACCACGTAATCTGTTTTTAGTGATGTTGGTTGAGGGATAAATATTGGCCAGGACACTGGGGAGAACTCCCCTGCTCTTCTTCGAATCGTGCCATGGGATCTTTTATGTCCACCTGAGAGAGCAGACAGCTTAACCTCTCATCTGAAAGATGGCCCTTCTAACAGTGCAGTACTCCCTCAATAGGGAGGCTTTTATATTGTAATAAGTGCAGTCAAGACCCTGTTCTGCTGTTCTCTTAAGAAATAAACATGGGTCCATTTAGGAATATAAAGGCCTGATTCAACTTGTTCCAAGAACATGGCAGCTGCACTTTTTTGTGGGTCTAAGGAATTGTTGCCGGATTTGCCCAACTCCTGAAGGATGGGTTCTTCTCTAAATAAAAGCTTCTGGATGAGCATAACACTCACATGGAGACTGTGAAGACCATCCACCAGGACTTGAGGTAGGTGGCTGGGGCATCATGTCCAATGCCATTCTTTGTGGTAACATCTCAGATGTTTTCAACCCAATGCAGCCCTACCAAGAGCACAAGGAACACCTACATCCATCCCCGTAATAAAGAGGCCTCCTGACCCAACAGTGCCTCCAATGTGGAGCATTTGCCACTGGCCTTCAGGCCCTGGGGGACTGCATGGAGAGTCACTTCTGAGAGCTTCAGAGCGTGAGCTCTTAGGGTCTGTAAGCTCTGACTGCCACCATTAGGTGTGTTCTCCTGCTGATCAGTGGGTGGTCAGATCCAGGACCCACAAGTGGCATGGTTGGACTCTGCCCTCATTCCTGATGACAAATCATATGAGCTCTGTAGTTAGTGCCCTCAGATGCCTGCTGACAAGAGACAGGACCAGGCTCCCTATGGACTGGCAGTGGCAATGCAGCCTGCTGCAGGGTCCTCCAGGAACTCAGGAGCCTCAAGACCAGAGCTAGCTGGGACTCAAGAGGCTCACAATCCCAATGTGCTGCTAACTAATTCTGGGATCCCTGGTTCTCAGGCTACACATTGACGGAGCTTCAGAAAGGGATTAAGGAAAGCACAGAAAGGCACTAATAGGAAGCACAATGAACAAAAAAAATTAATAGGTGCACATTAAAGAGAAATTTGTGTTACAATGTCTGGTGATGTGAATGGTGACTGGTCATAGTTTGAGGTCATGGTTTAAAGGGCATATTATTTATTCATAGACCTGAGAGGGAATGGAATCAGCTGTTGATAAATCTGTCTTCCTTCTCCTCCTACAGTCTCCTCCCTGGCTCTCCTTCCTTATCAAGGATTTCCATTAGAAGCCCTTTTTGTAGGGTAGAAAATCCAAAAATTGGCTCGCGCCCCCTTTGGGGCAATAACTTAGCCGGGGCACTACATCCAAAAAAGTTAGTGCCCCTGCGCTCAAAATTGAATGGTAACGCCCCAAGCAGGAGGTGGGACGCTACTGGAAGCACTTCCCCTCCCTCTTGGGGCACTCCCATTCAATATCGCGACGCTACATGCAGCAGCGCCACGCGTGTCGGCACGTAGCGCTGCGGTACTGCAGGCCTCCCTCCCCTGATTAAAGGGGAGGGGCCTAGCGCAGCACGCACCGGGGCCCTGCTGGACCACCGGGGAGCGGGGTGCCGACAAAAGAGCCCAATACTCAAGAGGAGTGCCGGGCTGACCGATCGCGACCGGTACCCCACAGGAGGAGGCGAGAGGAGGCAGGTGCTGGCAGGCGGCCCAAAAAGAATGACCACCCGGCACCTGCCCTTTAATTTATGCTGCCACAGCCGCAAACACGGCACTCTGACCCTGTCAGACATAGCGCCCGGCGGTAGGCCAGGGGGCGCGAGCTAAGTTTGTGGCCGTGGCGTAATCGCTGGAGGCGCGGTGCCGCGGGGTGCTACCGGCCACCGCCGCTGCTAACCTCCCGCTGAATTTTGCAGGAGGCGTCAGCCCAGGCGCTAGGTGCTTTGCACCCCGTTAGCGCCCCCTCGTGTTGGGGCGCTAATGGGAGGCGCAAAGCAACCGAATTTTTCCCCTAATTATAACAACACATTAAAACAATTTACAACAAGCTTTATAAAACACTGGTTCAGCCCCAACTGGAGTATTGTGTCCAATTCTGGGCACCACACTTTAGGAAGGATGTGAAGGCCTCAGAGTGGGTGCAGAAAAGATTTGCAAGAATGGTTCCAGGGATGAGGGAACTTCAGTTACGTGGATAGACTGGAGAAGCTGGGGTTATTCTCCTTAGAGCAGAGAAGGTTGAGAGGAGATTTGATAGAGGTGTTCAAAACCATGAGGGGTCTGGACAGAGTAGATAGAGAGAAACTGTTCCCATTGGCGGAAGGGTCGAGAACCAGAGGACACAGATTTAAGGTGATTGGCAAAAGAACCAAAGGCGACGTGAGGAAAGACTTTTTCACGCAACGAGTGGTTATGATCTGGAATGCACTGCCTGAGGGTGGTGGAGGCAGACTCAATCGTAGCTTTCAAAAGGGAATTGGATAAGTACCTGAAGGAAAAAAATGTGCACAGCTAAGGGGAAAGGGTGGGGAGTGGGACTAGCTGAAGTGCTCTTGCAGAGAGCCGGCATGGGCTCGATCGGCTGAATGGCCTCCTTCTGTGCTGTAACCATTCTATGATTCTATGATTCTATGAATTATGCATCACACATCAAGCCACAGCAATTCTCGATATCCTTGAAGGGTTCTGTGACAGGTCGAACACGTGCTGTCCATACCACTAAGGAAGGATAAAAGAAGATAGAATCAGAGGCTTTGGGGCTAGCCGGCAGTGAGGAAACATGCCCGTGAAGATAGACGTCAGCGAGAACCCTCGCTTACAAAGAGACTGATCTTCTCATCGTCCTGAGTGCAGTACAGCTCAGTCCAGCTTGTAGGTATCGAATCTGTTAAAGTTGAGGGAACTGTATCGTAATATTACGCTGACAATTGTATTAAGAATTGTCTGACTTAAATTAAAAAGTAAAGATTTTTGTGAGAACAATTGAATTTGTTTGAGACTCGTTACTCCACTCAGTATATTAAGACCGATAGATGGGTGAGTGGAGATACTTACACCCAGGTATTGCAGAACTCCTCCAGACTGATGATTATAAGAAATAGGAGCAGGAGGCGGCCATATGGCCCCGCGAGTCTGCTCCGCCATTCATGGCTGATCTTCAACCTAAACTCCACTTTCCCGTCTGATCCCCATATCCCTTGATTCCCTTAGAATCCAAAAATCTATCGAACACAGCAGAATTGTCCCTCTAAGATATCAATGGTGTATTCTATCAGGAAACAAAATCTGGAATGGCAATTGTTGCATCTCTTCTCTGCAGCTGTAGAGGGCAGTGGACAGGGGTCATAAGCCATGGGAGAAGAGATAGCACTTGTTCCCCCAGAAACCAGCTGATAACTTCTGCTTCTGCCTGGAAAAGAGCTGAGACACTGGAGTCCCTGAGGGTGACTGCATCGTGGCAGCTGTCAGCAAATCTTACATTGACCTGCGGGGTCTAGTGTCGCTAGTTACAAGATAGCTCAACATTGAGGGAGTGGAAGCCCTTACAACTAAAAGCGTTCAGGGGATGAAGAGGTGGGGCCCATGTGACAACATGGATCTGGTCTATAGCACTTGCACCCTGGGGAAGAAAGAAACATGGTTAAACTGTAAAGCCCTCTGATGTTCTTCCCCCTGTGCTGACGTGCCAAGTGAGATGTCCTGCTAAAGAGGGTGTTAGTAACCTGACAGGTCCAGCAATGGGCTACAAGTTAGGTGATGTTAGTGAAGTTACCGCTTGACTTCACTAACATAACCTGCTTCAAAAAAAATGAGGACTATGGTAACCGTTATGTAGATTAACAGCATTGTCCGAGGGCCTGAGGAGGTCTGGCGATCTAGCTATAGCACAGCACAAAGTTCCTCCAATGCTGCTTTAGTGAAGCACATGCTCCTTAAGCAGCCTCCTCGGGTATATTGTTAAAGTAGTGGTGGGGTCTGTAGATTCTAGTTGAAGGGTAATGGCGAGTGTGTGGCAGACTTCTTCGGTGCAGTCTGATACGGTGTGCCTCCCTCAAATCTTCTTCCTCCTGCTCCTGCTCAGTTTTCATACAAGGGAATCCCCATAGGAAATCCCAGGATCAGGAAAGTTTGCAAAAAGAGTGTACTTTCAGCCAGACAGTATTCAAAGGAAGCTTATAGAAGCCGTTCTGCGCTGCCACAAAAAAAAATCTTGACCGTCTCCAGCATTCCTTAGATATTCCAGTATTCCTTCAACAAATGTATTGGGATACCCAGAAGCAGATTAAACAGTCGCTTCCTCTGCGATCCACTGACACTGGCACTCACACATGCTTTATTGAGACCTAAGAGAAGTCAAGTGCAGTGCTGGTGGAATTGGCGGGGTTTCTGACAGATGCTGTCATTCTCCCACCATTTCCACCGGTTTGCCTTTTTGGGGATCGGTGCTTCCTCCGCCCGCTCTCACCGCCGCTGGAATTTCTGCCACTGTGCAGAAGGGGCCTAACTGTAACGTGTCTGAATCCCACCCTGTTTTCCAACCATACCCCATTGAAAATCCGTCTTTTTCATGTGATTTCAATCATGCAAATTCTGGCGGAGGGGGGGTGTGCAGATTTCTGGAGTAAAGGAGACAAAATTCACAACTAACAATGGCATTGGAAATTTCTGGAACACTGCTCATGAGTGGTGCACACATCCTATTCAACAACGGGGGCGATTTTGTCAATGGGGGCGCGTTGGAGGCGGGACTGCTGCTTGTCGGGTTTTAGTCCCGCCTCCATCAACTTCTGGCCAACCCACGCTATTTTCCCTTGATTGACCTTGTTAAGCCCGCCCAGTGAGCTTAGCAGGCCAATTAAGGGGAAGCCGGTTACAGAGAACGTCAGCGTATGACGTTTCATCTGTCAAAATTGACAGATGAATTGTCATCGTTTGACATCTCTGTGAAGCTGTCAATCACTGACATTCTCTGTTGTTTGATGAGTCCTTGTATTCAAGACTCATCAAGCCTCTTTTGTGAGCAGATAATAGATGGATGTTGCATCGGAGAATGCAGCAGCCATCTGTCATCCCTGAGGGTGAGATGCGAGATTCTCCGCATCCCCAACTGTTAAAGCCTGCAGGAAGAAACAATGGTAAGTAAACATTTCCTATCACTTTTCACTCACCTCACATACTCACCTCTCCACACTTGCACCCATCACTCATCTCTACAGCGCACTTTTGTACCCCTCTCACCCCCGCAGACCCACTGCTCGCCTTGGAGACCCTGGCGGGGTTTCGCGACGTCGGGAAGCCCGCGCCTCTATTGGAAAAATGAGGATAATCCTCTTAACTGCCTGTTAACTACCTGTTAACAGGCAGTTAAGTGGCTGTAATCCCCTTCCTGCTTCCAGGAGACGGGACCCGGCGCGGATCGGCTACCCGCCTCCCGGGAAGATGGCACGGGGGCGGGTTGGGCGCAGGATGGGCACCCGCCCCCAGATTCTGCCATTTTCCCGGCAGTCCCGCCTCCAAACCCGCCTCCCCAGGGCTGGCAAGATCGCACCCAAAGTCGTATCATGCAGTATTATATTTATATGTAATCATTTAACACGGTGGCATAGTGGTTAGCACTGTTGCCTCACAGCGCCAGGGACCCGGGTTCGAATCCGGCCTCGGGTGACTGTCTGTGTGGAGTTTGCACATTCTCCCCGTGTTTGCGTGGGTTTCCTCCGGGTGCTCCGGTTTCCTCCCACAGTCCAAAAATGTGCGGGTTAGGTTGATTGGCTATGATAAATTGACCCTTAGTGTTAGGGGGATTAAATACGTGGGGTTACGAGGATAGGGTGGGATATGTGTTGGCGTTGGTGTAGGGGTTACGGGGATCGGGTGGGATGTGTGTCGGTGCAGGCTCGATGGGCCGAAATGGCCTCTATCTGCACTGTGGGGTTTCTGTGATTTCTGTGATTTCTTGATATCTTACTAAGCCTTTCAAATTAAACTTGCCTTTTGGTCAGGCGATTCGGACTGGGAATGCCAATCTTTCTCTCTCACCCAGGGTGGAATACTGGGATGAGGCAGTTGCCGGGTGTGGGCTGCTTTTGTTACTGATTGCAGTCTCCGATGACGTGTAGCTGCTCGACTTCCCTTCCACATCCCAACTCCATGATCAGTGGCCAAAGTGGAGCTTGAATTTGTTACGGGGGAATATTCGATTACATTGTCCTTCTGGAGCCTTTGGATCCAGCCTGTGGATTGACTCAGGGAGTCGGGGACGGTTGGCATGGCAGTGGAGCTCTGGGATGGAGCAGAGCACGTGGGGATGGAGGCAGAAGAGGCTCAGGCACTCAAGGGAGGCAGCAGAGATCCCACGGGACAGGAGGAGCAGAGACCGGAGAGAATCAGCAGTCATTCTAAGTGGCTCATTGAAAGTTGGTCGCAGCCAGACTATTCTCCAATGTGGAATAAATTTGATATTCTTCCATTAATAAAATAAAAACTGCCTTATTAGTTACATAAATACACAATCTGATTATTTTTCTATTGGAGATATTTCTATGTTACTGTTTCACCATCTTGTACTTATGAGCACTATTTTTTCCCAATTTTCTCCCTTACTGTCCTGAAGGAATTGACTCTCACTGGGGTACCTACCATTCAACAGGCGTCACCACACGTTGGTTCCTCACCCAAGTGATCGCCACCCTTTATGTGTGAGTCTGGCTATTCAACCACAGAGGGCATCACAACTGAGCCTGATGCTTTCCTTACCCAACACCCACACACCTGTACATTCGACCGGGGTCACTGGTTGGCGATCAGGAGCAGCATCAGTTAACCAAGTATCCCAACTGCTGCCCTAGTTGAGATTAGCTAACTTGGGATCGACCAGGAATCGAACCTGGGACCTTCCAGTCTGTATGAATTCAATTTGAATTCAATTTCACTACTTGCCAAATTGTGGGATTTGAACTCACAAACATTGGGTTGCCAATCAAGTAGTATAGCCATTCAGCTAATGTACTCCATCATGTTGCGTGTCACTACCACCGTGCTAAATGGGATAGATTCAGAACAAAACTGGGCAACCATGAGGCTCTGTGGGCCATCAGCAGCAGCAGAACTTTATTCCTCCACAATCTGTAACCTCATGGCCCAGCATATCCCTCACTCTACCATTAACATCAAGCCAGGGGACCAACCCTGGTTCAATAAGGAATGTAGAAGAGCATGCCAGGAGCAGCACCAGGCGTACTTAAAACTGAGGTGCCAACCTGGGGAAGCTACAGCACAGGACTACATGAATGCTAAACAGCAAAAGCAGCATGCTATAGACAGAGCTAAGCGATCCCACAATCAACGGATCAGATCAAAGCACTGCAGTCCTGCCACATCCAGTCGTGAATGGTGGTGGACAATTAAACAACTAATGGGAGGAGGAGGCTCCATGAACACCCTCAATGAAGGCGGAGCCGAGCACATAGGTGCAGAAGACAAGGCTGAAGCCAGTCTTCAGCCAATGCGATTCACTCCACGATTTCAAGAAACAGCTGAGCACACTGGACACAGCAAAGGCTATGGGTCCCAACAACATCCCGGCTGTTGTGCTGAAGACCTGTTCTCCAGAACTAGCCACGCCTCTAGCCAAGCTGTTCCAGTATAGCTACAACACTGGCATCTACCCGACAAAGGGGAAAATTGCCCAGGTATGTCCTGTCCACAAAAAGCAGGACAAATCCAATAAGGCCAATTACTGCCCGGACAGCCTACTCTCAATCATCAGCAAATTGATGGAAGGTTTTGTTGACAGTGCTATCAAGCGGCACTAACTCACCAATAACCTGCTCACCGATGCTCAGTTTGGGTTCCGCCAGGGACACTCTGCTCTAGACCTCATTACAGTGAGAGTGACTGCCCTTGACATCAAGGCAGCATTTGACCAAGTGTGGCATCAGGGAGCCCTAGTAAAATTGAAGTCAATGAGAATCGGGGGGGGGGGGGGAAATCCTCCACTGGCTGGAGTCCTACCTAGCACAAAGGAAGATGGCTGTGATTGTTGCCAGCCAATCATCTCAGCCCCTGAACATATAATCACAGAAATTTAAGAAACAGAAGGTCATTCGGCCAATCGTGCCTGCACCGGTCGAAAAAGCTATCCAGCCTAATCTCACTTTCCAGCTCTTGGTCTGTAGCTTGTAATTTACGGCACTTCAAGTGCATATCCAAGAACTTTTTAAATGCGATGAGGGTTTCTGCCTCTACCCTCCTTTGAGGCAGTGAGTTCCAGACCCCACCACCCTCTGGGTGAAAAAGATTCTCCTCAACTCTCCTCTAATCCTTCTACCAATTATTTTAAATCTATGCCCCCTGGTTATTGACCTCTCTGCTAAGGGAAATAGGTCCTTCCTATCCACTCTATTTAGGTCCCTCATACTTTTATACACCTCAATTAAATCTTCCCTCAGCCTCTACTGTTCTAAAGAAAACAACCCCAGCTTATCCAATCTTTGCTCATAGCTAAAACTCTATAATGCAGTGACCAGAACTGTGTGCAGTACTCTGGCTATGGCTATGGCCTAGCTAGTGTTTTATACAGTTTATAAGTATCCCTGCTCTTATATGCCTCCGCTAATAAAGGAAAGTATCCCATATGCCTTCTTAACCATCTTATCTACCTGTCACACAGAAAATCACAGAAACCCCACAGTGCAGATAGAGGCCATTTCGGCCCATCGAGCCTGCACCGACACATATCTCACCCAATCCCCGTAACCCGTACACCAACACATATCCCACCCTATCCCCATAACCACACGTATTTAATCCCCCTAACACTAAGGGTCAATTTATCATAGCCAATCATCCTAATCCGCACATCTTTGGACTGTGGGAGGAAACCGGAGCACCCGGAGGAAACCCACGCAAACACGGGGAGAATGTGCAAACTCCACACAGACAGTCACCCGAGGCCGGATTCGAACCCAGGTCCCTGGCGCTGTGAGGCAACAGTGCTAACCACTATGCCACCGTCCTGCTACCTTCAGGGATCTGTGGACCTGCACTCCAAGGTCCTTCTGTTGCTCTACATTTCTCAGTGTCCTACCATTTATTGTGTGTTCCCTTGCCTTCTTAGCCCTCCCCAAATGCATTACCTCACACTTCTCTGGATTGAATTCCATTTGCCATTTTTCTGTCCAGTCTATTGATATCTTCCTGCAATCTATAGCTTTCTTCCTCATTATCAACCACACGGCCAATTTTTGTAACATCTGCAAACATCTTAATCATGCCCCCTAGTCTAAATCATTGATGCATACCACAAAAAGCAAGGGACCTAGTACTGAGCCCTGCGGAACCCCACTGGAAACAGCCTTCCAGTCACAAAAACACCCGTCAACCATTACCCTTCGCTTCCTGCCACTGAGCCAGTTTTGGATCCAACTTGTCACTTTGCCTCGGATCTCATGAGCTTTTAATTTTTGACCAAACTGCCATGTGGGACCTTGTCAAAGGCTTCACTAAAATCTATGTACACTACATCAAATGCACTACCCTCATCAACCCTCCTTGTTACCTCCTCAAAAAAATTCAATCAAGTTAGTCAGACACGACCTTCACTTAACAAATCCATGCTGATTGTCCTTGATTAATCCATGACTTTCTAAATTCCTCAGCGCAGTATCCTAGGCCCAACCATCCTCAGCTGCTTCATCAATGACCTTCCCTCAATCAGAAGATCAGAAGTGGGGATGTTCGCTGATGATTGTACAGTGTTCAGTTCCTTTCGCAACTCCTCAGATAATGAAGCAGTCTATGCCCGCATGCAACAAGACCTGGACAACATTCAGGCTTGGGCTGATAAGTGGCAGGTAACATTCGTGCCAACAAACGAGAGTCTAACCACCTCCCCTTGACATTCAACGGCATTACCATCATCGAATCCCCCACCATCAACATCCTGGGGGTCACCATTGATCAGAAATTTAACTGGACCAACCACATAAATACTGTGGCAACAAGAGCAGGTCAGAGGCTAGGTATTCTGCGGCGAGTGTCTCACCTCCTGACTCCTCAAAGCCTTTCCACCATCCACAAGGCACAAGTAAGGTGTGTGATGGAATACTCTCCACTTGCCTGGATGAGTGCAGCTCCAACAACATTCAAGAAGCTTGACACTATCCAGGACAAAGCAGCCCGCTTGATTGGCACCCCATCCACCACCTTAAACATTCACTCCCTCCATCACCAGCATACCGTGGCTGCAGTGTGTGCCATCCACAAGATGCAGTGCAGCAACTCGCCAAGGCTTCTTCAACAGCACTGTAAGGATCAATAACATGTCATTCTATAGTGGACACTAGGTGGAGCCGTAGAGCTGTGTAGAGCTGTATATAGCTGTATGTATAAGACTACACTACCCAGCTGTATATATATTAAGACTACATTACCCATGAGGCATTAGGCTACCCACAAGGCAGCAGTCAAGATGGAAGCCTCTACAGACACTGTACTAGTCCACATGTGCTCAATAAAGTAACTAGCAAAAGCTAGCTGTGTTCATAATAAGAATGTCTATTTACTAATGAACATAACATGGTACCAGGGTGGTGAAGATCTGCTGAAAATTGTGAAAAGCGACATGGAGAATTTTAAGCCATCAAAGCGTTTGAAACTCACAGAAAAAATCGACTACAATTGGCAGACTTTTAAACAGCAATTCGAACTCTACATTGCAGCCATCGGATTCGGTATGAAGCCAGGCGCAAGGAAGATAGCATTGCTGCTTACGGTTGCAGGCCCACAGGCGATAGAGGTATTTAATACATTTGTATTTAATCCAGCGGAGAACAGAGACAAATTAGACGATGTGCTACAGAAATTTGATGCACATTGTTCTCCCAAAAAGAATGAGACGTATGAAAGATACATCTTCCGTTCTCGGACACAGCAACAAAATGAGACTTTTGATAGCTTTATGACTGATCTGAAACTGAAAGCACAGACATGTAATTTCTCTGAGCTCAACGCATCCATGATTCGTGACCAGATTCTGTTTGGTATTCATGATAAAAAAGTCAGGGAACGTCTGTTGAGAGAAACCGAACTAAATTTGGAAAATGCGGTGAAAATATGCCAAGCCAGCAAGCTAGCTCAAAAGCACGTGAAGACTTTCAGTGAAATCAATAATGATGTGAATGTAATGAGTGATAATGCTGCTGTCAGTGCTGTGTCCTACAAGGGGAAGAAACGTGGGCAGAACAGAAATGAAAAGCAATCGGAGGATGAAATTTTTAATTGTGAACGCTATGGTTACAAACACCAGTTAAGACAATGCCCAGCGTTTGGAAAAATGTGCACAAAGTGTAATGGAAAGAATCACTTTGCCAAACAATGCTTTTCAAAAGTAAAAACGATGAAAGGGCAACGAGTTAATGTGATTGAGGACACTGATTTAAGTGAGACATTTTTTGTAGGAATGGTGTCATGTGACGATATCAAAAAAGATACAGAAAATGTGCAGCCCTCAGAAATAGACAATGCTGAACATAAAGTTAATGCAGTAAAAGAGGACAAATGGATGATCCCACTGCAGATAAATGGAGCATTAATTACATTGAAACTGGACACTGGGGCAAAAGCAAACTTAATCAGTATGAGTGACATTAACAATATGAAAGAAAAGCCCAAAATACAGAAAAAGTCAGTACTACTGAAGGACTATAATGGACAGAAAATAGATAGCTTAGGTGTATGCAGACTTAAAGTGACAGTCAAAGACAAAGTGCATCATCTCATGTTTTCTGTTGTGGCTGAAAGACTTGATTCGATACTAGGTGACAAAGCTTGTGAAGACTTAGAACTGGTCAAGAGAGTCTACCGTATAAACTGTGCCATAAGCAGACCAGATGACTCAGGTCATGAAGCAGAGAGCCTATCAAGGATGAAAAGGCCAAAGGGTATCCATGTCTTCAAAAAGCCTAGTTTCTCCAAGAAGAAAGAAAAAGACTTCAAGGTCAAAGAGAAGCCAAAGGAAGAAAAGCACAAAGAGGAAAAACACAAGGAGAAAAAGTCCAAAGGTATAACTGCAGCAGATGTTGTTAAGCAGTGGAAAGAGAAAAAGAAAAAGAAGAAGCCTGCACCAGAGCAGGAAGCAGTTCCGGTGGATACTCCTTCCCTCAGGCCAATCTTTGGTGTTCCATTAGCCGAGGCTGCTGAGAGGACTATGCTGTATGATGGGATCCAGCTGCCAGCAGTTTTTCGAGAGTGCATTGACTACATTGAGAGTTATGGCATGAAGTGTGAAGGAAACACTGAAACCCTCTCCAAGCAAAGATCGCAAGGAGGCCTCGATCTATACAAGGGGCAGCACGGTGGCATAGTGGTTAGCACTGTTGCCTCACAGCACCAGAGACCCGGGTTCGAATCCGGCCTCGGGCGACTGTCTGTGTGGAGTTTGCACATTCTCCCCGTGTTTGCGTGGGTTTTCTCCGGGTGCTCCGGTTTCCTCCCACAGTCCAAAGATGTGCAGGTTAGGTTGATTGGCTATGATAAATTGACCCTTAGTGTTAGGGGGATTAAATAGGTGGGGTTACAGGGATAGGGTGGGATATGTGTTGGGGTTACGGGGATCGGGTGGGATATGTGTCGGTGCAGGCTCGATGGGCCGAAATGGCCTCTATCTGCACTGTGGGGTTTCTGTGTGATTTCTGTGTGTGAAGAGCAGATTGATGACAATGCCGCAACTGCATCTTGTCATTCACCGCCAGAACAATCTCATGAAGACACATCAGACTTACCCGTGTTGAGAAGATCCACACGTGAAGTAAAAGAGCCTGATAGACTTAATCTTTGAGTACAATGTAAAGCTTTGAAAATGTGTTGACTGTTTTGAAAATGTTTATGTTTATAGAGCACTAACAAAAGTGTTACTGATATTATCTTTATTGTTTTCTTGAAAGTTGATTGATATTGATTTTGTTAAACCTCAAAGAAAGGGGGATGTAACGATCAATAACATGTCATTCCATAGTGGACACTAGGTGGAGCCGTAGAGCTGTGTAGAGCTGTATATAGCTGTATGTATAAGACTACACTACCCAGCTGTATATATATTAAGACTACATTACCCATGAGGCACTAAGCTACCCACAAGGCAGCAGTCAAGATGGAAGCCTCTACAGATACTGTACTAGTCCACATGTGCTCAATAAAGTAACTAGCAAAAGCTAGCTGTGTTTATAATAAGAATGTCTATTTATTAATGAACATAACAAGCACCTCCCAAACCCGCGACCTCTACCACCTAAAACAGTGACGGTCAAAATAGGCCCATGGGCCCACCAATGGATTCAATCGGGTCCACCAAGGCCTGCCATCATGGCAAAATGTCCGCTGCAACTGACCCCTAGCCTGACCCCACCCCACATAACATCAGGAGGTGGGTCATTGCCTCCGAGGCAGCAGGGGAGTCTAGCAATAGGCCTTTGAGATGGGAAGTGAAGATACGGAGACCGGCAGCTGAGGTGGACAGAAGGTGGCCGGGAGTGACGGATTGGGCCACGGCCCCCCGGGTGAGGGCCGTTTACCGATGGCAGTGCGGCCCTCAAAGCGATTTCTTGCTGTGTCTCTGTTTTTGCCTCTTGATGGAGATGTGCAACTCTTAAAGTCAGTCACACGAGAAAGGAAATCTGCTTTTATCCCCATTGCTTATTTGACCGCAACCAATGCAACCAGCCTTTCGTAACAAATCAAGTGCATTGCCAGGCCGAGCAAGAGCTCAGGTATCAGTGCATAAGCAGCAAAAACGTGATTTATCTTGTCAGTTGTGGTTGAAATATATTTGACATGTCTAAAAAGTATCAGAAGGTGAAACCCATCCCCTCTATTTTTTTTTCCTTTTTTAAAAAAGAGATATTTTCTCCCCTTCCACTTTTTGTCTTTGTGGTCTCTACTATTTGTTCAAGTTATACAGCAAAGTATTCGCAAATAATCCACCCATGCATCAGAAACAGCATTAATTCCCCATCAAACCTTGCTGACATGGTGACTTAGTCAAAAAGAACACAGATTGACATTTAATGAGGTCAAATTAAAAGCCTGTTTATACGATAAATAAACCCATCGCCTGGCTTAAGCTAACACTGCTCCACAGTTAAACCTGTCCCTGTTTGAACCTTTTATGTACCCCACCGTCCCAAAAACGAATGTGCACGCTCATTCTCGCTTTTTTCCCTTTCACTCTAGCACACAAGGGGAAGACCGACTTTTTCATGCTTCGGTTTCTAGCGGAGTGAGGAGCCCTTGGTAGAGTTCGCTCGTGCAAACACGGAGAAAAATCGCAAAAAGGAGAGATTTTTTTTTTTTAAACTGCACCTTCTGAGAAAACATACACCAAAAATATTACATATTTTGCAATGATAACAGGAACTTAAAAAAAAAGAGAGCAAGCAAAGTTTTAAATGGGATCATGTACTCCAGACTAATCTAGTTTTGTCATTCGGTAACTGGCTGGTATTGCTGCTCGACTTCAAAGGAGGAGTCGAGGGCTGTGCGAATAATTTGGGAAAACCAAAACCTCTTCCAGCAGCAGCGGCTGGTGAGCAGCCTGCGGGGGGCCTTGCGGCTGGTGCGCGGCCGGGCACTTTTGGGGGGAAGATTGGTGTGCGGCCCTCAACAGCTCACCAAGACTTGTTGAGTTGCCCTCCAGCCCAAATAATTACCCACCCCTGACCTAGAAGGACGAGGGCAGCAGGCACGTGGGAACACCACCACCTCCAAGTCACACGCCATCCTGACTTGTGCATATATCGGCCATTCCTTCATCGTCGCTGGGTCAAAATCCTGGAACTCCCTCCCTAACAGCAGAGTGGGAGCACCTTCACCACACGGACTGCAGCGGTTCAAGAAGGCAGCTCACCACCACCTTCTCGAGGGCAACTGGGGATGGGCAATAAATGCCGGCCTTGCCAGCGACTCCCCACATCCCACGAACGAATAAAAAAATGTCTGTACGACTCGCTGATTTTACCAGCCAAGCCAAAGCCATCTGTGGCGTTTTTATAAAGTTATGTTGCACGTGCCTTGGAGATGCCACTTCCCTTCAAATTGTAGCAGACAATTGAAAATGTAAAAGGAAAAATGACATCTGGACACCGCGGCCCAGGGCGTCAGTCAGAGTCCATCTCGACTGCCTGACACACAAGATGCATCACATCAAGCAAAATCACCGGGAGGGCTTTGAATAAAACATTGGGAGAGGACAGGGTGAGTGCTGAGCCACTCATTAGTCACCTTGCATTTAACCAGATGAAAAGACTAAAGGCTGCTCTGCCTCGACACTTCGACAAGGAAAATAAACAATGAAATCAAAATTCCCTGCAGCGCTCAGTAAAGACGGGACTACATACGGCGGATAATGACAAGGAAAACAGCCAGGTGACTAGATAAGTGAACCTAAATGAAGCAGTGACATTCTTGAAGTGCTGAGCAAAATTATGCCAGCAGGTAACTTTACAGCCTTTGTGCCAGAAGCACAGCTTCAATCGGAACACAGACAAGATTATCTTTTGCTTTCATCTTTAGTAACGCTCAACGATAGCCGTCAGATTTAAAACCAAGAAATCTTTGCCCTTCAGCTGCATTGCAGTGCTGGTTGCAGCAGGGCATCACCACAAGGGCCTCTCTTCCCCCCACTCTACCCCCCACACACTGCACCATTCAGATTTCCAGCCACTGCCATTCTTTATCTGATACCAGGCCAGTGTTGCCAACTCTGGTTGGACGTATTCTGAGAGATTTCATCAGATGACCTCCCTCCTCCAACCTCCACCCCCCCACCACCACCTCGCCATCGGTTGCCCAGCACGTCTGTCCTCACGGCTCCCCACCTTCCCACGGCCAATCGGCAAGCAAACAGACTCTGTTACCCGATTGGACGATTCTTGACTGTCAGTCGAACAGTCTTTTATCCCCATCGCCAATATTTTTATAAATAATCAAAGAAAATTGAGCTAAGTTGCAGTATTGCCAACTGTCCTGAGTCCATTGCGAGAGACGCGATTTCAAAGTGAAATAAAGCATCACTGGCGATCTCACGATGAAATGCTTCAATTTCGGGAATTTTTTTGGGGGGGACGTTAATTTGCGCATGCGCGAAAAATATACAGCGGTTGATATTATTAGTGAAAACACGAACAAGTTCTTTTGCATTTGCAGTTTTGCTGAAATGCCTGCCAGAGGAAATCTTTGTGACATCATTTACAACGTCATTGCCCATAGCGACCAGAGCAATCCATCTTCAGTTTGCCTTAAACATCCGAAACCAGCCCACTGACATTAACAGTGGTCTTCCAGAAGCCCTTTCAAAGCTGACAAACTTCTGCCATCTAGTAAACCAGCGTTGGCTGATGGCTTCAGTGTCAGGCCATTCCCAGCTAAATGTGACGTTAAAACCAGCCGGTCCTCGGCTTCCGCAGATTTTAGCTATCACTGCTAGGTAAGTAACCCATACAAAATGCTGAAACTTAAAGTGAAGTTTAACTAAAGTATGTGTTGAACTTGCTTACTAACTGTGCAAAATTCTACCTATGCAGTTGGATTGTAGCCATTGCCACTATATGGATTTATATTTTGTTTTCGCTTGTAGCACAACGTTCCAATAAATTAACAGCCATTTTAACACCTAATTTCAATCTTCCCTGGTCTGTTGTGGTTTAATTACACTGGTACATTGAAGAGTGTTGAACACTGGCTTACAGATGATGTTATCTCAAAGGAGGAAATTAGTTGGCCAGAAGTCGATAACAGCAACAGCAACAACAACCTGCATTTATACAGTGCATTTAAAGTAGTAAAACGTCCCGAGGCGCTTCACAACATTTTCCAAACAATATTTGACACTGAGGCACATAAGGGGATATTGGGGCAGGTGACCAAAAGCTTGGTCAAAGAGGTTGGTTTTAAAGAGCAGCTTAAAGGAGGCGAGAGAGACGGAGAGGTTTAGGGAGGGAAGTCCAGAGCTTAGGTCCCAGGCAGCTGAAGGCACGGCCGCCGCTGGTGGAGCGATCAAAATCAGGGAATGCGGCAGAATTGGAGAAGCGCAGAGATCCCGGAGGGTGGTAGGGCTGGAGGAGGTTACGTTCCGGAAAGAATAACAGTCAAATGCAGAGCGAGGCTGAGCTGCGAGTGACAGGACAGCGGAGGGCCACCGATCCACCGACTCCTGCTTAGGCTCTTATGTCAGTAATTGGCTAGTGATGGCCGAATGTGCTTCCTGTCCGCGAGCAATGGTCAGCGAGGGGTCGGGCCGGGAATGAATACCAACTCACGATTTCTATACCAAATCTCATGATTATTATAATGTGTCTCTTGATTTATGAGGTGGGGTTGGCATCACTGAAGTTGGGTGGTTTAAATTTCTCACTGCGGCCACCATTAGGGAAATGCGCATTTTGCTATTGGCTGCAATTTTAGAATGAAAAAGGATGTTTCGCGCCAGTGGAATATTCCCAGCTGTGGCACGCAGGCACCGCAGAACAATAACTGCAATTTATGAACGCTTAACTCAAGACGCACCATCACGGATTACAGTGCATCGCCCCGGCGAGGACAGAGTGTAACAGCGGTGGCGATAAAGGCCTTCCGTCCCATTCGTGCTCTCCTCTCAGCTTGCTGCAACTCTATCAGCAAGAGAAGCAACTATTGCCCTGTCACAACCTGACATCTACAGGAACCACAGCTCAGCACTATCCCCAACACCTACAAGCAGTTAGGGCCATAGGCAGCACGGGTATCTGTAGCAAGAAGAGCTTTCATCATCCCAGCACACGTGTCAGCACCCTTGCCTCTGAGTCGGTAATGGTTGGTGGGTTCCAGTCCCACTCCACAGACTTGAGCACAAAAATAAAAATCTAGGCTGACACTCCAGTGCAGTGCTGAGGGAGTGCTGCACTGTCGGAGGTGCCGCCTTTTGGATGAGACGTTAAACCAAGGACCTCTCTGCTCTCTCAGGTGGATGTAAAAGATCCCATGGCACTATTTCGAAGAATTGCAGTGGAGTTATCCCGGGGCCAATATTTATCCCTCAATCAACATCACTAATAAACAGATGATCTGGTCATTTTCACATTGCTGTTTGTGGGAGCTTGCTGTGCACAAATTAGCTGCCACGTTTCCTAAATTACAACAGTGACTACACTCCAAAAGTACTTCATTGGCTGTAAAAAAGTGCTCTGGGATGTCCAGTGGTCGTGAAAGGCGCTATATAAAGGCAAGTCTTTCTTTTCACACTTTCTATGAATTCAGCAACCATCATCATCATCAACATTGGCAATGAGGGTGTCTAGGGGCATATGCAGTCCATAAGCCCAGACAACTCAATAAGAAAGCAATTTAAAGCCAATGATGTGCTTTTGAAGTGTAGTTACTTTTGTAATGCAGGAGCCAATTTGCGCACAGCAAGCTCCCACAAACTGCAATGACAAGAAAATCTGTTTTAGTGATGTTGGTTGAGGGATAAATATTGATCAGGCCACCGGGGGAGAATGTCCCTGCTCTTCTTTGAAAAGTGCGATGGGATCTTTTACGTCCACCCGAGAGGGCAGACGGCGCCTCGGTTTAACGTCTCATCTGAAAAACGGCCCCTCCAACAGTGCAGCACTCCCTCAGTACTGCGTTGGGAGTGCCAGCCTGGATTATGTGCTCAAGTTTCTGGAATGGGACTTCAACCCATGAGCTTCTGACTCGAGAGTGAGCCATGGCTGACATTAGTGCTTGTATTTCTTATTTTCTGGTTTGTTCTGTTTGATATAAGTGATCTGGAAGTTTGGAAAGGGCAGACCTCAGTTCTGTTACCTGGTTGGTGGATAAATCCCCAATTGGAACACTAAGATCAGCCAGTTGTCAGCAACTTGAGGAAGATGCCGATTAATGGGAACTTGGATTTGTGGCCGGGGTTTCCCACTTCCCAGTCCACAGTTTGCGTCCCATTAAAGTGACAGCTGGCGAGCGCAGAGGCGGAAAACCCCGGCCTATTTGTGGCCCCCAAGACTCCGTGGGACAAGCGGGTGTAGCCCGCAAATTCAAAGGCCTGTTCGCTCCTGCAACACGCAATCCAGTGACTCAAAGGGGACGATTTTACCAGTGAGCGGCAAGCACACATGCCAGCACCGTGTGAGCCCCAGAGAGATTTTAGCTCAGGCCTCATTTACATATCGGAGCTTGAACTTCCGATGGGAATCACTGCTTGGCCAGCAGCCAGGAGTGGGATTTTGGCCAGCACGAGCCCGCCTTTGGGGACCTGATGCAACGGTCCCTGGCACTGAGGTAAGTGGTGGAGAAGCCACAAGGGCTACCCCAAGCAGGCCCCGGGTTAAGATCCCACTGGGCAGGGGTTAAAATCCCATCCAAAGTATCAGTAACAGCAATCAGAAGGGCCAGAGTCTGCAACTCAGAGCTACCTAATTCCAGGGTTCAGGACTTGATGTGCCTCAATAAATCCGAGACTCAATGTTAGCGGAACAAAACAAGGCTTTTATTAACTTAGAAGGTAACACACAGTGGCGAGGTGTCTTCCATCCAGAGGTCTGCAGTACTGGATGTGAGGCACGCTGAGCCTGCTTACATAGGGGCCAGGTATGGGCGGAGCCCTACACACAATACAATACAAGGTGAGGAAACGGAACTGAGGTAAGGGAAATGAAACTGAAACTAAACCACAGTCACAGGCACAATCACACAGAGAATACAGATGAGTGATGAATGGCATATTTCATCACACGACTCGACAGAGCTTCAAAGTGTTTTTAATTAAAAAGATATAGTAAATTGAGTTTTTAATGATGCAGCGCCTCTTTTCTAAGAGGTTAATCCCAGGAAATCCAGGCGATCCCACTGCAGCCCTGGTCTGCAGTCTGACCGAAGAAGCTGAGTGACTGCGGGGACAAAGGGAATTTGGTTTGTCGAGGGATGTCTGAGAGGGAGATAAACACAAGTAAGTTGGCAGTCAACGTGAGAAAAGCAGCTGACATTTTATCGTGCGCTTCAGTTAATTTGCACCTTATCAACCCTGGCAACAGCAGGCGTGAGTAACCAGCACAAGTGAACAATTACTAGCCAATTAGCTTATTTTAAATGTCTCATCTGGAAAAAATGCTACCGAAAATTAGTGAGAATGGGGCTGAGAGCGGGGAGGAGCAGAGAGTGGGGAGGGGCGGGGAGGGGCAGAGAGTGGGGAGGGACAGAGAATGGGGAGGGGCAGAGAGTGGGGAGGGACAGAGAATGGGGAGGGGCAGGGAGTGGGGGGGGCAGGGAGTGGTGGGGCAGGGAGTGGGGAGGGACAGAGAATGGGAAGGGGCAGAGAGTGGGGAGGGGCGGGGAGGGGGGAGGGGTGGGGAGGGGCAGAGAGTGGGGAGGGGCAGGGAGTGGGGAAATATAGAAACATAGAAGATAGGAGCAGGAGTAGGCCATTCGGCCTCTCGAGCCTGTTCCGCCATTTAATGAGATCATGGCTGGTCATTCAAATTCAGTACCCTGTCCTTGCTTTTTCCCCATATCCCTTGATCCCTTTAGCCTTAAGAAATATATCTTAACTCCTTCTTGAATATATTTAATGAATTGGCCTCGACTGCTTTGTGTGGTAGAGAATTCCACAGGTTCAGCACTCTCTGGGTGAAGAAATTCCTCCTCATCTCTGTCCTAAATGGCTTACCCCTTATCCTTAGACTGTGACCCCTGGTTCTGGACTCCCCCGCCATCGAGAACATCCTTCCTGCATCTAGTCTGTCTAGTCCTGTTAGAATTTTATAAGTTTCAAAGAGATCGCCTCTCATTCTTCTAAACTCCAGTGAGTATAAGCCTAATCGACCCAATCTCTCCTCATACGTCATTCCTGCCATCCCAGGTATCAGTCTGGTGAATCTTCGCTGCACTCTCTCCATGGCAAGAACATCCTTCCTCAGATAAGGTGACCAAAACTGCACACAATACTCAAGGCGTGGTCTCACCAAGGCCCTGTACAACTTCAGCAAGACATCCTTGCTCCTGTACTCGAATCCTCTCGCTATGAAGACCAACATTGCATTTGCCTTCTTAACTGCCTGCTGCACCTGCATGCTTACCTTCAGCGACTGGTGCACGAGGACACCCAGGTCTCGTTGTACTTCCCTTTTTCCCAATCTATTGCCATTCAGATATTAATCTGTCTTCCTGTTTTTGCCACCGAAGTGGATAACCTCGCATTTATCCACATTATACTGCATTTGCCATGCATCTGCCCAATCACCCAACCTGTCCAAATCATACTGGAGTTTCTCTGCATCCTCCTCACAGCACACACGCCCACCCAGCTTTGTGTCGTCTGCAAACTTGGAGATATTACATCTAGTTCCCTCGTCTAGATCATTAATATATATTGTGAATAGCTGGGGTCCTAGCAGCAATCCCTGCGGTACTCCTCTAGTCAGTGCCTGCCACTCGGAAAAAGACCCGTTTATTCCAACTCTTTGCTTCCTGTCTGCCAACCAGTTCTCTATCCAAGTCAGTACCTTACCCCCAATCCCATGTGCTTTAACTTTGCACGCTAATCTCTTATGCAGGACCTTATCGAAAGCCTTCTGAAAGTCCAAATACACCACATCCACTGGTTCTCCCTTATCTATTCTACCAGTTACATCCTCAAAAAATTCCAGTAGATTAGTCAAGCACGATTTACCTTTTGTAAATCCATGTTGACTTTGTCCGATCCTGTCACTGTTTTCCAAGTGCTCTGCTATTACATCTTTTACAATGGATTCTAGCATTTTCCCCACTGCCGATGTCAGGCTTACCAGTCTATAATTCCCCATTCTCTCTCCACCACCTTTTTTAAATAGTGTGGTTACATTAGCTACACTACAATCCATGGGAACTGTGCCAGAGTCTACAGAATTTTGGAGGGTCAGAGAGTGGGGAGGGTCAGAGAGTGGGGAGGGGCTGAGTGTGGGGAGGGGCAGGGAGTGGGGAGGGGTAGAGAGTGGGGAGGGGCTGAGAGTGGGGAGGGGCTGAGAGTGGGGAGGGGTGGGGAGGGGTAGAGAGTGGGGGGTTAGGGAGTGGGGAGGGGCAGAGCGTGGGGGGGTAGAGAGTGGGGAGGGGCCAGGGAGTGGGGCGGGGCCAGGGAGGAGCCAGGGAGTGGGGAGGGGCCAGGGAGTGGGGCGGGTCAGGGAGTGGGGCAGGTCAGGGAGTGGGGAGGAGCTGGGCAGAGAGTGGGGAGGGGCAGGGAGTAGGGAGGGTCTGAGAGTGGGGAGGGGCAGGGAGTGGGAAGGGACAGAGTGTGGGGAGGGGCTGGGAGCGGGGAGGGGCTGGGAGTGGGGAGGGTCAGAGAGTGGGGAGCGTCAGGGAGTGGGGAGGGGCTGGGGGTGGGGAGGGCTGAGAGTGGGGAGGGGCTGGGAGTGGGGAGGGGCAGGAATTGGGGAGGGTCAGGGCTTGGGGAGGGGCTGGGAGTAGGGAGGGCTGAGAGTGGGGAGGGCCAGGGAGTGGGGAGGGCCAGAGAGTGGGGAGGGGCTGGGAGTAGGGAGGGCTGAGAGTGGGGAGGGTCAGGGAGTGGGGAGGGGCTGGGATTGGGGAGGGTCAGAGAGTGGGGCGGGGCCAGGGAGTGGGGAGGGCTGAGAGTGGGGCGGGGCCAGGGAGTGGAGCGGGGCCAGGGAGTGGGGAGGGCTGAGAGTGGGGCGGGGCCAGGGAGTGGTGAGGGTCAGAGAGTGGGGAGGGTCAGAGACTGGGGAGGGGCTGAGTGTGGGGAGGGGCTGAGTGTCGGGAGGGGCAGCGAGTGGGGAGGGGTAGAGAGTGGGGAGGGGCAGGGAGTGGGGAGGGGCTGAAAGTGGGGAGGGGCTGAGAGTGGGGAGGGGTGGGGAGGGGCAGAGAGTGGGGGTGTAGGGAGTGGGGAGGGGCAGAGCGTGGGGGGGTAGAGAGTGGGGAGAGGCCAGTGAGTGGGGAGGGGCCAGGGAGGGGCCAGGGAGTGGGGAGGGGCCAGGGAGTGGGGCGGGTCAGGGAGTGGGGCGGGTCAGGGAGTGGGGAGGAGCTGGGCAGAGAGTGGGGAGGGGCAGGGAGTAGGGAGGGTCTGAGAGTGGGGAGGGGCAGGGAGTGGGAAGGGGCAGAGTGTGGGGAGGGGCTGGGAGCAGGGAGGGGCTGGGAGTGGGGAGGGTCAGAGAGTGGGGGGGCTCAGGGAGTGGGGAGGGGCTGGGAGTGGGGAGGGGCAGAGTGTGGGGAGGGGCTGGGAGCGGGGAGGGGCTGGGAGTGGGAAGGGGCAGAGTGTGGGGAGGGTCAGGGTGTGGGGAGGGGCTGGGAGTGGGGAGGGCTGAGAGTGGGGAGGGGCTGGGAGTGGGGAGGGCAGGAATTGGGGAGGGTCAGGGCTTGGGGAGGGTCAGGTAGTGGGGAGGGTCAGAGAGTGGGGAGGGCCAGATAGTGGGGAGGGGCTGGGAGTAGGGAGGGCTGAGAGTGGGGAGGACTGGGAGTGGGGAGGGCTGAGAGTGGGGAGGGTCAAGGAGTGGGGAGGGTCAGGGAGTGCGGAGGGTCAGAGAGTGGGGAGGGTCAGGGAGTGGGGAGGGGCTGGGAGTGGGGAGGATCAGAGAGTGGGGCGGGGCCAGGGAGTGGGGAGGGTCAGGGAGTGGGGAGGGGCTGGGAGTGGGGAGGATCAGAGAGTGGGGCGGGGCCAGGGAGTGGGGAGGGTCAGGGAGTGGGGAGGGTCAGAGAGTGGGGAGGGTCAGGGAGTGGGGCGGGGCCAGGGAGTGGGGAGGGTCAGGGAGTGGGGAGGGTCAGGGAGTGGGGCGGGGCCAGGGAGTGGGGAGGGTCAGGGAGTGGGGAGGGTCAGGGAGTGGGGCGGGGCCAGGGAGTGGGGAGGGTCAGGGAGTGGGGCGGGGCCAGGGAGTGGGGAGGGTCAGGGAGTGGGGCGGGGCCAGGGAGTGGGGCGGGGCCAGGGAGTGGGGAGGGTCAGGGAGTGGGGAGGGGCTGGGAGTGGGGAGGGGCCAGGGAGTGGGGAGGGTCAGGGAGTGGGGCGGGGCCAGGGAGTGGGGAGGGTCAGGGAGTGGGGAGGGGCCAGGGAGTGGGGATGGTCAGGGAGTGGGGAGGGTCAGGGAGTGGGGCGGGGCCAGGGAGTGGGGAGGGTCAGGGAGTGGGGAGGGGCTGGTAGTGGGGAGGGGCTGGGGGTGGGGAAACATAGAAACATAGAAGATAGGAGCAGGAGTAGGCCATTCGGCCTCTCGAGCCTGTTCCGTCATTTAATGAGATCATGGCTGGTCATTCAAATTCAGTACCCTGTCCCAGCTTTTTCCCCATATCCCTTGATCCCTGTAGCCTTAAGAAATATATCTAACTCCTTCTTGAATATATTTAATGAATTGGCCTCGACTGTCTTGCGTGGTAGAGAATTCCACAGGTTCACCACTCTCTGGGTGAAGAAATTCCTCCTCATCTCTGTCCTAAATGGCTTACCCCCTATCCTTAGACTGACCCCTGGTTCTGGACTCCCCCGCCATCGGGAACATCCTTCCTGCATCTAGTCTGTCTAGTCCTGTTAGAATTTTATAAGTTTCAAAGAGATCGCCTCTCATTCTTCTAAACTCTAGCGAATATAAGCCTAATTGACCCAATCTCTCCTCATACGTCATTCCTGCCATCCCAGGTATCAGTCTGGTGAATCTTCACTGCACTCTCTCCATGGCAAGAACATCTTTCCTCAGATAAGGTGACCAAAACTGCACACAATACTCAAGGTGTGGTTTCACCAAGGCCCTGTACAACTTCAGCAAGACATCCTTGCTCCTGTACTCGAATCCCCTCGCTACGAAGACCAACATACCAATTGCCTTCTTAACCGCCTGCTGCACCTGCATGCTTACCTTCAGCGACTGGAGCACAAGGACACCCAGGTCTCGTTGCACTTCCCCTTTTCCCAATCTATTGCCATTCAGATATTAATCTGTCTTCCTGTTTTTGCCACCGAGTGGATAACCTCGCATTTATCCACATTATACTGCATCTGCCATGCATCTGCCCAATCACCCAACCTGTCCAAATCATACTGGAGTTTCTCTGCATCCTCCTCACAGCACACACGCCCACCCAGCTTTGTGTCGTCTGCAAACTTGGAGATATTACATCTAATTCCCTCGTCTAGATCATTAATATATATTGTGAATAGCTGGGGTCCTAGCAGCGATCCCTGCGGTACTCCTCTAGTCAGTGCCTGCCAGAGTGTGGAGGGGCTGAGAGTGGGGAGGGGCTGAGAGTGGGGAGGGGCTGAGAGTGGGTGTGTCAGAGAGTGGGGAGGGGCTGAGAGTGGGGAGGGGCAGGGAGTGGGCAGTGGGGAGGGGCAGGGAGTGGGGAGGGTCAGAGAGTGGGGAGGGTCAGAGAGTGGGGAGGGGCAGAGAGTGGGGAGGGGCAGTGAGTGGGCAGTGGGGAGGGGCTGGGAGTGGGGAGGGTCAGAGAGTGGGGAGGGGCAGAGAGTGGGGAGGGGTAGTGAGTGGGCAGTGGGGAGGGGCAGGGAGTGGGGAGGGTCAGAGAGTGGGGAGGGTCAGAGATTGGGGAGGGTCAGAGTTTGGGGAGGGGCAGAGAATGGGGAGGGGCAGAGAATGGGGAGTGGGGAGGGGCAGAGAGTGGGGAGGGGCTGGGAGTGGGGAGGGTCAGAGAGTGGGGAGGGGCAGAGAGTGGGAAGGGGCAGTGAGTGGGCAGTGGGGAGGGGCAGGGAGTGGGGAGGGTCAGAGAGTGGGGAGGGTCAGAGATTGGGGAGGGTCAGAGTTTGGGGAGGGGCAGAGAATGGGGAGGGGCAGAGAATGGGGAGTGGGGAGGGGCAGAGAGTGGGGAGAGGCAGGGAGTGGGGAGGGGCAGAGAGTGGGGAGGGGCAGAGAGTGGGGAGGGGCAGAGAGTGGGGAGGGGCAGTGAGTGGGCAGTGGGGAGGGGCAGAGGCTGGGGAAGGGCAGAGAGTGGGGAGGGGCTGGGAGGTGTAGCGAGTTGAAGTTGGTGAGAATTGTAGGTGCTTCAGGTTAGTCTGTATGCTGTACAAGCTTTGGGTCTGCTCGGATGGTGTTGGATGGGGAAGGACTCGGGGCAGCAGTAAACTGTGGGGCTCTGTCGCGAAGCCAGGCTTTGGGAAGAAAGGAAGGGGAAGGATGGGTCTGGAGTAACAGCTGGGGAGGCTGATGGTGTGAGTGACTGGATAGGCAGGGATACACGTGATGGGAGAGAGGAATGGACCTACTAGGTGGGGATAGAATGCAAAGGTCGGTCAATTAACAGCCAAGATGCCAAGGGACGACTAGCCCACACAATGGAAACATTCCCCAGACTGTAGAGCTAAGTTTAAGAGTAGGAAGAAGTATTTTTTTTTGTTGAGATTGATTACTTTTTGCTCAAGAACTTGTTACGCTTTAAATGTTTCTTTTAGTTATCAATCAGTTAAATCTCAGTTTTACTGTAAATTTGGTTTGTAATTCCTGTTCGTACTGTTTAGCTGTGATGTCTTGATAGTTTGTGAAAATCTATTAATTTTTAAAAATTCATTCACGGGATGTGGGTGTCACTGGCAAGCCCAGCATTTATTGCCCACCCCTATACAACTGAACGGCTTGCTGGGCCATTTCAGAGGGTAGTTAAGCGTCAACTCCTGCCTTCCGTCCTATCACAGACCTTCCCTTTTGTTCTTTCCTCCCCTCCCCCTTTCCCTTCCCCTGCACTTGCTTAAAACCTGTTACATCTCTAACTTTTTCCAGTTCCGATGAAAGGTCATCAACCTGAAACGTTAACTCTGTTTCTCTCTCCACAGATGCTGCCTGACCTGCTGAGTATTTCCAGCATTTTCTTTTAATTTCAGATTTCCAGATCTGCAGTATTTTGCTTTTGTAAGAGTCAACCACATTGCCGTGGTTCTGGAGTCACATATAGGCCAGACCGGGTAAGGGCAGCAGATTTCCTTCCCTAAAGGCCATTGGTGAACCAGATGGGTTTTTACGACAATCTGATCGTTACATGGTCACCATTACTAACACTAGCTTTATATTCCAGGTTTATTTTAGTTAATTAACTGACTCTAAATTCCCGGGCTGCCGTGGTGGGATTTGAACTCACGTCTCCGGATCATTAGTCCAGGCCTCTGGATTACTAGCCCAGTGACATTACCACGACGCTACCGTTCCCAATATTTGAGCACGAGCCAATCAGATGGAAGAAATTAGTGGCAGAGCCAATTAGCTGCATGTGTGGCATAAAATTTGCCTCAGGTTTTGGCCAAGATAAATGTGGCAGAAGGGTTGGTAACCAGAGGACACAGATTGAAGGCAATTGGCAAAAGAGCCAGAGGCGAGATGAGGAGAATTTTTTTTATGCCATGAGTTGTGATGATCTGGAATGCACTGCCTGAGAGGGCGGTGGAAGCAGATTCAATCGTGACTTTCAAACGAGAATCGGATAAATACTTGAAGGGGAGAAAATTGCAGGGATCTGGGATGTGGGGAAAGAGCGGGGGAGTGGGACTAATTGAACAGCTCTTTCAAAGAGTCGGCACTGGCACAACAGGCCTCCGCCTGTGCTGAAGATTCTTTGATTTTATTATTCTATAAGTGTGACAATGATATACAGAAAATGCATACTAGATATAACAATTTTTTTCTATGTAAGTAGACAGATAGAGTGAAGCCTTAATATTGGGAACTTCAATGTATTCCACATCTTGATATATCAAAGATTTGAGCAGGTTCCAGCCCCAAGAATAAAACTGTACTCAAATTTATTTATATTTTAAAGTGACCCACTCACCTTCTCCTGAGCTTTGCCACTCGCCTCTCGAGCTAGTTTCCCGTATCCCAGAATATGCTGCTATTGTGTTTAAGACTGACCCATCACGTTTAGGCACATCTGACTATTTTATTGCATGGATGGACGATTTATATTAACATATTCTATTAAGTAACATTTTGCACTCAAGGGGTTAAATTCTCTGAACAGCATTGCAAGGCGACGAGATTTAGAATCCACACAAAATGTCTATCCAGATTGCTTACGGCAAAGAGAATTCATTTAATAGCCCACTGATCATCTACACCTATTGTTGTTGGGATGACGCTGTTCATTGGTGCTCACTGGGGATTAATTACAGGGAACCTTAATCTTGGGAGGAAAGTAGCTAGTTTAATTGGCTGCCCTACTGGCCAATCCGCAGACAAAGATGATGTCAGAAGTCCAGCTGTTCTCTTCTTTTGTTCCCTACCCAGATAAGAAGCTATTAATCACACGGCTTTGAAGCCTTCCTCAAAAAGAGAGCTGGCCAGATTCCGAGCAAGTCTAGGCCAGACTCGGAGCAAGTCTAGGTCAGACTCGGAGCAAGTCTAGGTCAGACTCCGAGCAAGTCTTGGCCAGACTCGGAGCAAGTCTAGGTCAGACTCGGAGCAAGTCTAGGTCAGACTCCGAGCAAGTCGAGGCCAGACTCCGAGCAAGTCTAGGTCAGACTCCGAGCAAGTCTAGGCCAGACTCGGAGCAAGTCTAGGTCAGATTCGGAGCAAGCCTAGGTCAGACTCCGAGCAAGTCTAGGCCAGACTCGGAGCAAGTCTAGGTCAGACTCGGAGCAAGTCTAGGTCAGACTCCGAGCAAGTCTAGGCCAGACTCAGAGCAAGTCTAGGTCAGACTCGGAGCAAGTCTAGGTCAGACTCGGAGCAAGTCTAGGTCAGACTCGGAGCAAGCCAAGGCCAGACTCGGAGCAAGTCTAGGTCAGACTCGGAGCAAGTCTAGGTCAGACTCAGAGCAAGTCTAGGTCAGACTCCGAGCAAGTTTAGGTCAGACTCCGAGCAAGTCTAGGTCAGACTCGGAGCAAGTCTAGGCCAGACTCGGAGCAAGTCTAGGTCAGACTCCGAGCAAGTCTAGGTCAAACTCCGAGCAAGTCTAGGTCAGACTCCGAGCAAGTCTAGGTCAGACTCCGAGCAAGTCTAGGCCAGACTCTGAGCAAGTCTAGGTCAGACTCGGAGCAAGTCTAGGTCAGACTCGGAGCAAGTCTAGGCCAGACTCCGAGCAAGTCTAGGCCAGACTCCGAGCAAGTCTAGGTCAGACTCCGAGCAAGTCTAGGTCAGACTCGGAGCAAGTCTAGGTCAGACTCGGAGCAAGTCTAGGTCAGACTCGGAGCAAGTCTAGGTCAGACTCGGAGCAAGTCTAGGTCAGACTCGGAGCAAGTCTAGGTCAGACTCTGAGCAAGTCTAGGCCAGACTCGGAGCAAGTCTAGGCCAGACTCGGAGCAAGTCTAGGCCAGACTCCGAGCAAGTCTAGGTCAGACTCCGAGCAAGTTTAGGTCAGACTCGGAGCAAGTCTAGGTCAGACTCGGAGCAAGTCTAGGTCAGACTCGGAGCAAGTCTAGGTCAGACTCGGAGCAAGTCTAGGTCAGACTCGGAGCAACTCTCGGCCAGACTCGGAGCAAGTCTAGGTCAGACTCGGAGCAAGTCTAGGTCAGACTCGGAGCAAGTCTAGGTCAGACTCGGAGCAAGTCTCGGCCAGACTCGGAGCAAGTCTAGGTCAGACTCAGGAAAAGGTCTCACCAGAAGAATTGAAATTTAGCCCACTAAAAGGGGCAGGGTGGCATGTTTATTATTTTGATTCTTACAAGGGGTGATGCAAGACTACAACCGTTCCTCTATTTATTCACTTAACAATTGCAAAATACACCAGCTTCATGATTTTTCATTGGCCGCATTCCACCAGAATGTTTATCAGTTCTGCCTTTCGGAAGATTGGAGAAGCGCATGTGGAGGTATGTGTGAATTCACAGTAATCAGTTCAGAAAACAAGGGGCGTCATTGTTACCACCCCAGGCTATGTTACCACCCCAGGCTATGTTACCACCCCAGGCTATGTTATAATACGACAAGATATTGGGCAGTAAAGGTAAGCTCCTAATCATTGTGGACGGGGAATCACCTTATGGGAGAATATCTGAAACAAACCCAAATTAATAACATGGCCGAATTGCCTGCTAAATATTCTGTGGTCACCCTCAGCGTCACCGGGAGAACTAGTCTGTTGTCATCTTTCTGACTCCAGTCAGTAAATTTTACAGTCAGCATAACAGCGGGAATCAGCACAGTGAGTGTTCTTCGTATCTATGCTGCTGAGTTTGCCTGTTTGAAGTTGGCAGGGCCCAGTAACATAGGAGATATCAGATCTCGGCTCCCTCATTGGTGGATGGGCTGGGAAATCGGGCAGAGATCCTTATCGATTATCTTTGTCTGAAGCACGCAGTGCTCAATCTTCCAACAATTCAAACTTTCTGCCTCTTCCTCTGCATGATTCTCCTGTGGGAATTAAGTTCTGTTTCTGCCCACTCCTTGAAGGAGCTGCCCTATGGTTGCATCAGGGAATGGAGGCATTATTTTTGGGAACTGCACTGTTCTTTAGCACCCAGAATAATTTGCTTCCTCCTACAGAAATACATCAGCTTAGGTTGCCAGTCCTGGGGAATTTTAGCTATGAAGAAAGATTGGATCGGCTGGGGTTGTTTTCTTTGGAACAGAGGAGGCTGAGGGGAGACCTAATTGAGGTGTATAAAATTATGAGGGGCCTAGATAGAGTGGATAGGAAGGACCAATTCCCCTAGCAGAGAGGTCAATAACCAGGGGGCATAGATTTAAAGTAATTGGTCGAAGGATTAGAGGGGAGTTGAGGAGAACTTTTTTCACCCAGGGTATGGTGGGGGTCTGGAACTCATCACATTTAAAAAGTACTTGGATATGCACTTGAAGTGTCGTAACCTACAAGGCTATGGACCAAGAGCTGGAAAGTGGGACTTGGTTGAATAGCTCTTTTTCGACCGACACATACATGATGGGCCGAATGGCCTCCTTCTGTTCTGTAAATTTCTATGATTCTATGATTATCTTCAGTTTGCTGCTGAAGATCTTGAAGAGAATGCTCTAGATTCCCTCACCCCCATGAGTAAGTTTTCAGCCGGAAGCCCAATCCAAGACGGGAGCTCGCATTTAATGGGCCGTATTTTGCGACCCCTACGGGTGTGTACGAGGTGCACGCGTGCCCGTAGGGGCCGCAAAAGTTACAGGTTTAGGCATGCGAAGCGCATGCGCTGAAACCTGGAATTTGCGACTTGTCAAGAATCTTCTCGACAGATCATCCACATCCCCGGGAGAAGGGCCTCTGCGGGTGGATCGTTGCGCTATTTGCCCAACTTCCGCCCGCTGAACGCCCGTGAAATTTTTACACCTGGTAAAAGCAGGCATAAGGCCTGCTTTTACCAGCATATGAGTTTTAAAAATTAGAAAAATAAGTCAGGGGGCGCTACCGAATATCGCGGCCGGGGCACGAGCGGAGCGCTGCACGCGGCGATTACATCATTACCGGTGGTGCAGCGCCGCGGGGCGCTAATGGGAGGCGCAAAGCAACCGAACTTTTAGGCCATAATTTTTAAATTACATTTTTGTTTAAAATATTTATTTAAATGCCATTTTATTTAATTTATTATGTGTCATTAAAAAAAATGATTTCATGTGTTTGTGCAATTTTTAAGTCATCCCCATTCATACTTATGACAGTTCCGTACGTACGGAATCCCCATAAGTATGAATGGGAATTCTCTTCTTTCATTGGTTGGGCCAGCCCACCTAATCCCAGGGGTGCTTGCGAATCGCATGTGCCCCTGGGATACGTGGGCCTCTACGCATTTCTACCAGGAGAGGCCCAGGATGGCAAGCCTCCATATGTCCCGGGCCACCAGGTAAATGCGTAGATTTTTTGATGATCGAAGGCATCTGCCCGCGGGAAGCCTCCGATCGCAAATTCAGGCCCAATATATAATTAGGCCAACCTCAAATTCCTACAGCATCACAGTGGTCCTGTAACCCGTGCTCCAGGACTGGAAGATCCGCCCCTTACTTCCAGAAACTGGATCTTTCTCCCTCTTTGAATCCCCATATTTTACATCAGTTTGGAGCATAGACTCCATGCCATGTGGTTTTCATAAACAACGCATTAGACAAGTTACCCACACCCACACTAATATTGACTTTTCATCACATAACCCAGGTTTCAAAACCAATGCATTTCATATTGTTATTTTGCCAAATTACTACTTTAATTGGATTGCGGTCTTGTTCTGAGGTTTGAATCAGATTCCTGTAGTGAGCCCCTGGCATTTGTCAGCATATTGCGGAGCAGGTCCTATATTCCCAAAGACAGGTACCATAAATTCTCACACAACCCAACAGAAAGTATGCAATTATTCACGGGTAGTCAAAACTGCCCAACGCATTACCGGCACCCGGCTACCGACCATAGAACATATATATCAGAAACGCTGCCTACGGAGGGCACGGTCCATCATCAAAGACCCTACCCACCCCAGCCACAGTCTGTTCGCCCTCCTACCATCTGGAGGACGCTACAGATGCATTCGCACCCGTACGACCAGATTTAGGAACAGCTTCTTTCCCAGGGCTGTCATCCTACTGAACTCCACAAATAAACACTAAAGCCTGCACATCTGCCGATGCACTTTATTATGGTCATATTTATGCTAATATATATGTACAAATGTATGTTGAAATGTTTAAGTGTCCTAATCCAAATTGTACACTCTCGGGAGCCGCAAGCCTACATTTCGTTGTACTGCACTTGTGCACTAACAATGACAATAAAAGTTGATTTGATTTGATTTGATTTGATTTGAACAATGGATCTGGTTCAAAAACTAATTGGAAAACATTCTGTTGCAATGTAGCACAATGAGCTGATTGCAGCCTTGCGTAACATTGTGATGCCACCGCCCTTGCATGTAAAACTGTAACCCTATGTACCCTTTGAGCAATGAGTACTATTCTGTTCAGCCTCCATTCAACTCCATTATCAAGACTATTTACTTCCACCTCTGCAACATGATCCGCCTCCGCCCATAACCTCTGTGCCATTGCCGATGAAATTCTGGGTCATACCTTCCTCAACTTGAGGCTTGACATCTCCAACACTCACCGAGCTCATTCAAAAGCCTGCATTCCCACCTACACAAAGTCCCATCTGTCCGGGCACCACCGGTTCCCCATGGCAGTTTTTAAAAATTAATTCTCGGGATGTGGGCACTGCTGACAAGGCCGGCATTTATTGCCCATTGCTACTTGTCCTGAGAAGATGGTGGGGAGCCTTCTTGTTGAACCGCTGGTAGCGGTTTGATACAACTGAGTGGCAGTTAAGAGTCGGTTTATGTGGGACTGGAGTCACATGTAGGCCGGACTGGGTAAGGACGGCAGGTTTCCTTCCCTAAAGGACATTAGTGAACCAGTTTTTTTTTTTTTACGACAATCCAACAGCTTCATGGTCACTTTTACTGATACTAGCTTTTTATTTCCAGGTTTTTTAAAACTGAATTTGACTTCTCAAAACTGCCAGGGTGTTGGGGGGGTGGGTGGGCAGAATTTGAATTCACATTCTCTGAATTCCCTACTCCACTTTCAAATCACTCCATGGCTTCGCCCCGTTACTGTAAGTTGGCTTTGAGCAAGGATCACCAAGGGCCTACCTGGCAACTTGTCTTAGCAAAGCTGATGAGTCTATATTTGGGGTTGGCATTGGCTGCAGACAGCCTGACAGCACCAGCATGGCACAAAACCAACATGAAAGCAGATTGCGAGATCTCTTCCAGTCTTACAACCTGCATTGCTCTAACCCCAGGCTATTCCTTGTCCATCACTCCCTCTGGTCCACCGCTAGTGTCTGCTTGCCCAGTCATTATGTTCCTCCCTGCCTAGTTTCCTCCACTTTGTTACCTCCTATGCTTCTTTCAAAAACCTGTTCAAAACTCTTCTCTTCAATTGTGACTTCAACCCACCATCCCCACCCCCAACAGCCTAACCCGCCCCATTTTCTGTCCTGATCAACATGCATTATATTTTTCCCTCCTTAATGTAAAGTGCACTGATATGCCTTCCCTGCAAGTGACAGAAATGCAAGCTGCTGTTGATGTTACATACACAGAAGATAGGAGCAGGAGTAGGCCATTTGGCCCCTCAAGCCTGCTCTGCCATTCAATGAGATCATGGCTGATCATCCAAATTCAGTACCCTGTCCCTGCTTTCTCCCCATATCCCTTGATCCCTTTAGCCTTAAGAAATATATCCAACTCCTTCTTGAATATATTTAACGAATTGGCCTCTACTGCCTTCTGTGGTAGAGAATTCCATAGGTTCACCACTCTCTGGGTGAAGAAATTCCTCCTCATCTCTGTCCTAAATGGCTTACCCCTTATCCTTAGACTGTGACCTCTGGTTCTGGACTCCCCCGCCATCGGGAACATCCTTCCTGCATCCAGTCTGTCCAGTCCTGTTAGAATTTTATAAGTTTCAATGAGACCCCCTCTCATTCTTCTAAACTCCAGCGAGTATAAGCACAATCAACCCAATCTCTCCTCATACGTCATTCCTGCCATCCCAGGTATCAGTCTGGTGAATCTTCGCTGCACTCCCTTTGTAGTGTATGTAACGTTCCACCTTTAAGAGAACTATTTTAAGGGTTGCACTACTTTATCTTGGCTGCTGTATACTGTAATACCGGTGGTGACCACACCGGTATATAAGTGCTGTGTAAGGAACTATTGGGCAGTTCCGCCCTGACCTTCGAATAGTAAAGTCCTGTTAAAGTTTACTCTTGTGGTCTGTGTAGTAATTCGCAATATATCACACAGACTTAACAGTGGCGACGAAGACGATCTTACCCTGCGGCAGAGACGATCCAAGGCAGTTTAACGGGCGTCGAGAGGAGGCATCCGCCCTCGTCATCCTGCTGAGAGAAGACTCGAGTCTGCAGAGCAAAGGAAGAAGGAAGAATTCTGACACGAAGCCTTCCATCAGCAACAGGCAGTGATCGTCCTTCTATCACGGTGGTGAGTGTGCCGATCAGCGACGAGAAGCAAGTCGGCCACGTTGACTGTGAGTAGGGGAGAAATTTTTTTTAAAAACGGAGGATATAAGGGCGGAGAACTCGACCACGGCCGGGGAAAGGAGCCGGACAGAAGTCGGGGTCAGAGGCGCTGAGACTGGGCAGCGTAAGACACGGAAGCCGCGGTGCAGGCAAACGCAGCCGGTGTGAGAGACCGGGCTGCAAACAGGCTGGGAGATGCAGCAGCGTCGAGAGCAAGCTCGACCGACCGGTAAAAAGAAAAGAGGCCGGGCAGCTACCGAGGCCGCGAGGCGCAGCGACCGAGAACCGCTTGCGCGGGAGAAAATAAAAAAAATAAAAAACGCGGAGAACTCAGCCGCAGCCGGGGGGGGGGAAAGGACCGGACTGCAAGGGGGGCTGGGAGGCGCGATTGGAAACCGCTGGGGAGGGCGAACGCAGCAATACGGCAATCGCCGTTACAGCCAGCGGGAGAGACAGAGCCCGAGCGAGCGGGAGAGACAGAGCCCGAGCGAGCGGGAGAGACAGAGCCCGAGCGAGCGAGGGAGAACGAGACCGAGTGAGCGAGGGAGACCGTGCCAGCGCGGGAAACCGCCATTTTCGGAGGCGGGGAAGAAGACAAGCGCGGGAAACCGCCATTTTCAGAGGCGGGGAAGAAGACAAGTGCGGGAAACCGCCATTTAAAAAAAAAAAGAGTTAAAGAAAAATTTCGTTGTTGTTTCTCAAAAAGATTGCGAAGATGCCTAAGAGTGGTAACACCAACGATTTCGATCCCGAGGTGGAAGATTGGGCCACGTATGTAGAACGCATAGAGATGGCCTAGAAATTCAGTTGGCGCCGCGCCAGGGCTTTAGCGCTGGAAAGTTAGCGCCGGCGCTAAGTCCCCCTGCGCGCGCCAAAAATTCAGTAGCGCCGCGCCCAAACGGCTGCCGGCGCTACTGAAGGGTGTTTGCGCCTGAAAACTGGAGCTACGCGCCGCATTGCGGTGCTATTCCGGCGCTGCGGCGCCCGATGCGGTGCGGCAGGCTCGGGAATTGCAGGCCTCCTCCTTCAGTTAAGGAGGAGCTGCCTGCACCCGCCCGCTGGCCGGTAAAATCACCACAAAAATGAGCCCGGCACCTCGGGGAAGTGCCGGGCTCGCAGCCGAGAAGCATCTGTTCCGCGGGGGGGGTGGGGGAGTCCGGGGAGGGAGGTGCGGGCAGGCGGCCAGCGGGAAAGCGGCCGGCCGCCGCTCCACCTTAATGCGCCAGCGCAAAGTCGTGTAAGACTCTGTTGCCAGAGTCTTAGTTGCGGCTGCCACGGGCGAGGCGGCCGCAACTGAATTTCAGCGCTGGGGCCCATCGGCATGGCAACCGGGACGTTGCGCACACCGATGACGTCATCGGTGCCGGCGCAGCGCTACCGGTCTACCGCTGATTCCAGGGCCCCAGGGAATTTTTAAACTGGCCATAACTCCGGCGCTAGGCCCTCCAGCGCCCCAAATGGGGCGCTAGGCCTACTGAATTTCTAGGCCATATTGTAAGGCAAATGAAATATCAAATGATGATAAGGCACTAACTTTACTAAACTCAATGGGTGCGAAGACATACGGGCTATTGAAGCATCTTCTATCACCAGCTAAACCGGCGGATCAGACATTCGCTAATATTGTTGCTGTCCTGAAGGATCATTTGAACCCCACACCGCTGATGTTGGCGGAACGATTTAAATTTTATGCGAGAACGCAACTGAAAGAGGAAAGCAACGCGGAGTACATGGTTGAACTGCGTAGGCTAGCGAAATACTGTCAGTTTGGGGAAAATCTGACAGAGGCACTGAGAGACAAGTTCGTGTGTGGGTTGTCGAAGGAAGGAACACAAAAGCGACTGCTCGAAGAGAATGATCTTACACTTGATAAGGCTGTCACTATTGCAGCATCGCACGAAGCCGCAGCGACAGGCACTGCAGAAATGCAGCTGAAGACAGCGGTACTCAGCGTAGATCAAATGGCTTCGGGTACAATGAAATGTTATCGTTGTGGGAAGACAACACGCGATCAGAATCAATGCTGGTTTAAAAACAAGGAATGTAGAACATGTGGCAAGCTTGGTCACATAGCTAAAGTATGCCGGTCAGGAAAGAAGACCAGCAACAAAAAGTCACCGCAGAGAAAGTACAGAAAGGTACATAAGGTGGCTGTGAAGAGTTCGGATGAACAGTATTCGGACTCCGACTCCAACAGCAAGGAACTGGGTAGTCTGAGAATTCACAATGTGAGTAAGGAAACTGACCGACAAACTATCTGGGTCACACTGCAGATTGCAGAAGTCCAAGTGAAGATGGAATTGGACACCGGATCGGCATTGATGGTCATGAATAAGCAAGATTACAAAAAGTTATTCAAACATATTCCCCTACGGGACACGAAGATAGTATTGCAGACATATACGGGGCAAAAAGTATACCCCATCGGAAAGATAAAAGTCAAGGTGATACATAAGGGCAAAGAACACCAAGGAATGGACATATATGTACTACCCGAGGGAGGTCCACCACTTCTGGGACGGGAGTGGATCAGGAAAATAAATATGGACTGGCACTCCCTAAACGCAATAACGGTAGATTCCGGAAAGAAAGATGTCAAACCTGAACGATTGTCCAGAATATTGGATGAGGCTAAAGAGGTATTCCAACAGGGACTGGGAACACTGAGAGGGATTAAGGCAAAAATCAAGATTGCAGAACATGCAAACCCAACATTTTTCAAAGCCAGATCAGTACCTTATGCGATACGACCTGCTGTGGAGGCTGAACTGGAAGAGCTTGAGCGTTCAGGGGTACTGTCTAAGGTGGACTGGAGTGAGTGGGCCACGCCCATTGTTCCCGTCATGAAGCATTCATCGAGTAACAAGCCAGGGGAACCGGGAAAGGTCCGCATCTGCGGAGACTTCAAGATCACAGTTAATCCGGTGCTTCACACGGTGCAATATCTGCTTCCGCGGATTGAGGATATCTTTGCTTCATTGTCTGGCGGGAAACACTTCACCAAGATAGACCTGGCGCAAGCGTACTTACAGATGGAAGTTGAGGAAGAGTCGCTCCAGTATCTCACAATCAACACGCACAGAGGCTTGTATCGATATAATAGACTGGTTTTTGGAGTGGCTTCGGCTCCAGCAATTTGGCAGAGGGCCATGGAGCAGGTCTTACAAGGAATTCCAAGCACTCAGTGTTACTTGGACGATATCCTGATTACAGGAGAGGACGAGGAGGAACACCTCGCAAATTTGAAACTGGTGCTCACCAGGTTGAAGGAATATGGCCTTCGAGTTAATCGCCAGAAATGTGAGTTCTTCCAGAAACGGATCTCATACTGTGGTCATGTCATTGACCAGGAGGGGCTGCACAAGTCACCTGACAAGATCGAAGCTGTTGTGAAGGCCCCCGCTCCAGAAAATGTATCCCAGTTGAGGTCGTTTCTGGGGTTGATTAACTATTACCATAAGTTTCTGCCAAATCTATCCACGGTGCTGCACCCGCTGAATGCTCTGTTGCGGAAAGAAGTACCATGGAAGTGGAGCGAGGACTGTAAGAAGGCCTTTCGCAGAAGCAAGGCATTGATCACCTCTGAGGAAGTGTTGGCTCACTTCAACCCAACGCTACCTCTTCGTCTAGCTTGTGATGCTTCCCCTTATGGTAATGGAGCAGTACTCTCACACAAGTTGCCAAATGGCTCGGAAAGGCCAGTCGCATTTGCATCCAGATCATTGACCTCCGCTGAGCGCAACTATGCTCAGATAGATAGGGAGGCTCTCAGCCTTGTGTGGGGAGTAAAGAAATTCAATCATTACCTGCAGGGCAAGAAGTTTACACTGCTGACAGACCACCAGCCGTTGGTATCCATATTCAACCCTAACAAGGCCGTTTCCACTATGACAGCGCAAAGGCCACAGAGGTGGTCCATTTTCCTAGGGGCACACCAATATGACATCGAATACAAAGGATCAAAACAGCATGGGAATGCTGACGGGTTATCGCGCCTACCGTTGCCAACGGTAGAAGAGGTGCCTACAGTGGATCCAGTGGAGATGTTCCAATCAACCATAGTGGAATGTCTACCAGTAACAAATTCCACGATCGAAAAGGAAACAAGAAATGACCCGACTCTCTCACGAGTCTACGATTTAACGGTGAAGGGATGGCCAGCACATGGCGAACCAATGTTGCCAGCATTTTCGCAAAGAAGAGAACAGCTGTCAGTGTGCCGAGGAACTTTGATGTGTGGATCCAGAGTGGTGATTCCACCCAAACTCCAGCATAAAGTGCTAAAGGAGCTTCACGAGGGACATCTGGGTGGAGTGAAAATGAAGAACCTAGCCAGAGCGTTTGTGTGGTGGCCAGGTATCGATGGAGACATCGAAGAAATGACCAAGAGCTGTCTAGGATGCCAGAAGGTCCAAAACGCCCCTCCACAAGCTCCTCTGCACCCATGGGAGTGGCCCTCGTCTCCCATGGCAAAGGGTACATATCGACTTTGCTGGTCCATTCATGGACTCAATGTTTTTAATCGCGGTGGATGCACACTCCAAGTGGCCGGAAGTAATAAAGATGTCCTCCACCACCACGGAAAAAACCATCACAGTATTGAGGACCATATTTGCCAGGAATGGGCGACCGGAACAGATCTGTTCTGATAATGGACCGCAATTTGTGTCCGGAGAATTCAGGAAGTTCTTAAAAAACAATGGGGTTAAGCACTACACGTCCGCCCCATACCATCCCGCCACCAATGGATTAGCTGAAAGGTTTGTTCAGACCTTCAAGAAGGCCATAAAGGCCATGGGTAATGAAGACATAAATCTACAACATAAGGTAGATAACTTCTTGTTGGCGTACAGGAATGCAACACATGCGGTCACAAACCAAACTCCCGCCATGATGTTTTTCAATAGAAGACTAAGATGCCGGCTGGATTTGATCAAGCCAAACATCAGAAGGGACGTAGAGAACCGACAATTTCAAGGCATGAATGAAAGGCCAACTAGAACCTTCCAGATAGGTCAACAAGTTTTGGCCCGGGACTACCGTACCGAGAAATGGCAGCCTGGAACTATTTGCAAACGGCTAGGACCGCTGATGTATACCGTGGACATTGGTGAAAGCATAATAAGGCGCCATGTTGACCAGATCATAGAGTCATCCGAAAAGGGCCAACCTACTCCACAACTCTACATGCCTAATGTTGAAGCAGAGATACCCATAGTATCTACCTCCGATCCGGTAATACTGGAATCAGATGAACCTGACACTGGCATTCAAGCCGAATCGACCTCGCCAGAAGAACCTACTACACCACCGAAAACTACTACACCACCGAGGCGTTATCCGGACTGAGTCAGGAAGCCTCCAGAGAGACTGAATCTGTGAACTGTTTTTACATGAAGTTGTGTATATATGTTATGATGTTATGTTTAATGGGAATATATGCTGTTAACCTAAAAAGGGAGGATTGTAGTGTATGTAACGTTCCACCTTTAAGAGAACTATTTTAAGGGTTGCACTACTTTATCTTGGCTGCTGTATACTGTAATACCGGTGGTGACCACACCGGTATATAAGTGCTATGTAAGGATTTATTGGGCAGTTCCGCCCTGACCTTCGAATAGTAAAGTCCTGTTAAAGTTTACTCTTGTGGTCTGTGTAGTAATTCGCAATATATCACACAGACTTAACACCCTCCATGGCAAGAATATCCTTCCTCAGATAAGGCGACCAAAACTGCACACAATACTCAAGGTGTGGTCTCACCAAGGCCCTGTACAACTGCAGCAAGACATCCTTCTTCTTGTACTCAAACCCTCTCGCTACGAAGGCCAACATACCATGTGCCTTCTTAAGCGCCTGCTGCACCTGCATGCTTACCTTCAGCGACTGGTGCACAAGGACACCCAGGTCTCATTGCACTTCCCCTTCTCCCAATCTATTGCCATTCAGATAATAATCTGCCATCCTGTTTTTGCCACCAAAGTGGATAACCTCGCATTTATCCACATTATACTGCGTCTGCCATGCTTCTGCCCAATCACCCAACCTATCCAAATCATACTGGAGTTTCTCTGCATCCTCCTCACAGCACACACACCCACCCAGCTTTGTGTCATCTGCAAACTTGGAGATATTACATCTAGTTCCCTTGTCTAGATCATTTATATATATTGTGAATAGCTGGGGTCCTAGGACCGATCCCTGCGGTACCCCACTAGTCACTGCCAGCCACTCGGAAAAAGAGCTGTTTATTCCAATTCTTTGCTTCCTGTCTGCCAACCAGTTCTTTATCCAAGTCAGTACCTTGCCCCCAATCTCATGTGCCTTAACTTTACACGCCAATCTCTTATGCGGGACCTTATCGAAAGCCTTCTGAAAGTCCAAATACACCACATCCACTGGTTCTCCCTTATCTATTCTACCAGTTACATCCTCAAAAAATTCCAGTAGATTAGTCAAGCACGATTTACCTTTTGTAAATCCATGTTGACTTTGTCCGATCCTGTCACTGTTTTCCAAGTGCTCTGCTATTACATCTTTTGGACTCTAATGGACTCTAGCATTTTCCCCACTACCGATGTCAGGCTAACCGGTCTATAATTCTCCGTTTTCTCTCTACCACCTTTTTTGAATAGTGGGGTAACATTAGCTACCCTCCAATCCATGGGAACTGTTCCAGAGTCTATCAAATTTTGGAAGGTGACCAGCAATGCATCTACTATTTCTAGGGCCACTTCCTTAAGTACCCTAGGATGTAGATTATCAGGCCCTGGGGATTTATCGGCCTTCAATCCCATCAATTTCCCTAACACCATTTCCCTACAAATACTGATTTCTTTCAGTTCCTCCCTCTCATTAGACCCTATGTTCCCCGATATCTCTGGGAGGTTATTTGTGTCCTCCTTTGTGAAGACAGAACCAAAGTATGTATTTAATAGGTCTGCCATTTCTTTATTCCCCATTATAAATTCCCCTGATTCTGACTGCAAGGGACCTACGCTTGACTTCACCAATCTTTTTCTCTTCACATATCTATAAAAGCTTTTACAGTCAGTTTTTATGTTTCCTGCAAGCTTACTCTCATACTCTATTTTCCCCCTCTTAATTAATCCCTTTGTCCTCCTTTGCTGAATCCTGAACTGCTCCCAATCCTCTGGTTTACTGCTTTTTCTGGCCAATTTATATGTCTTCTCCTTGGATCTTATGCTATCCCTAATTTCCCTTGTTAGCCACGGTTGAGTCACCTTTTTTGATTTATTTTTATGCCAAACAGGGATGAACAAATTCTGCAGTTCATCCATGCGATCTTTGAATGTTTGCCATTGCCTCTCCACCGTCAACCCTTTGAGTAACATTCCCCAATCAATCCTACCCAACTCGTGCCTCATACCATCGTAGTTTCCTTTATTTAAATTCAGGACCCTAGTCTCTGAGTCAACTACTTCACTCTCCATCTTAATGAAGAATTGTATCATATTATGATCGCTCCGACCCAAGGGGCCTCGCACAACAAGATTGCTAATTAATCCTTTCTCATTACATAATACCCAGTCTAAGATGGCCTGATCTCTAGTTGGTTCCTCGACATATTGGTCCAGGAAACCATCTCGTATACACTCCAGGAATTCCTCCTCCACAGTATTGTTACTAATTTGGTTAGCCCAATCTATATGTAGATTAAAGTCACCCATGATAACTGCTGTGCCCTTATTGCACGCGTCTCTAATTTCCCATTTAATGCCATCCCCAACCTCCACATTACTATTTGGAGGTCTGTATACCACTCCCACTAACGTTTTCTGCCCCTTGGTATTTCTCAGTTCTACCCATACAGATTCCACATCATCAGAGCTAATATCCTTCCTTTCAATTGCGTTAATCCCCTCTTTAACCAGCAATGCTACCCCACCTCCTTTTCCTTTTTGCCTATCCTTCCTGAATATTGAATACCCCTGGATGTTACGTTCCCAGCCTTGGTTACCCTGAAGCCATGTTTCCGTAATCCCAATCATATCATATCCGTTCTTATTGTAGATCTGTACCCCAGTAAAACTCCACAGTTGTGGGGAAGTTACTGAAAGCTATCAGCAGGGACAGAGTAACTGAGTATTTAAACAAATATGAGCTGATCAAAAAGAGTTAGCATGGATTTGTGATGGGTAGGTTATCCCTGACTAGTCTAGTTGAATCTTTGGAGGAGGTCACTAACATGGTGGATAGGGGACTGTCTGTGGAGGTTGTCTATATGGACTTCCAGATGGTATTTGATAAGGTTCCGCACAAGAGGTTGTTTGCAAAAATGGAAGTGCACGGAATTGGAGGTAACCTTGTAACATATGTTGGTAATTGGTTGTGAGGTAGGAGACAGAGAGAAGGGATAAAGGAAATGTGCTCAGATTGGCAGGTTGTGACTAGTGGTGTTCCCCAGGGATCTGTACTGGGATGTCAGCTTTTCACCATATTTATTAATGACTTGGATGAAGGAATAGAGAGTTGTAGATGACACTACATTAGGAGGCACAGTAAGCCATGTAGATGGGAGCAGGAAGTTACACAAGGACATAGCCAGGTTAAGTGAGTGGGCAAAACTGTGGCAGATGGAGTTCAATGTGGGGAAGTGTGAGGTCATCCACTTTGGATCCGAGAAAGACAAATCGGAATATTTTCTTAATGAGACTAGGAGCTGTAGAGGAGCAAAGGGGAGTACATGCATACAAATCATTAAAGGTGAGTGGACAAGTACAAAAAGTAATCTAAGAGGCCAATGGAATGTTGGTCTTTATCTCAAGGGGATTGGAATACAAAGGGGAAGAAGGAATGTTTCAGTTGTACAGAGTCTTGGTCAGACCCCATCTGGAGCACTGCGGTCAGTTTTGGGCACTGCACCTCGGGAAGGATATATTGGCCTTGGAGGGGATCTAGTGCAGATTTTGCAAACTTAGCTTGTATTCCCTCAAGATTAGTAGGTTGAGGGGTGACCTAATTGAGGTCTTTAAAATGATTAAGTGTTTCAATAAGGTGAATGCAGAGAAACTATTTCCTCTGGTGTGGGAATTCAAAACAAAAGGGAAATATTAGAGCCAGGCGATTTAGGAGTGAAATCGGAAAATGCTTTTTCACACAAAGGCTAGTTTAAAATCTGGAACTCTCTCCCCCCAAAAACCTGTGGATGTTGGGCCAATTGAAATTTTCAAGACTGAGATGGATGGATTTTTGTCAGGTAAGGGTATCAAGGGATATGGAGCAAAGGCGGGTCAATGGAGTTGAGGTACAGATTAGCCGTGGTCTAATTGAATGGCAGAGCAGGCTCGAGGTTCTATTCCTGTTCCTATGTTTGTAACCGATGCAAACTGCAATATAATTCAGGTTCAAGGTAGCCTGAATTAGACTTTGGCAAACAGTGTAAGACCGACACCTGCAGGTAGTCTCACACTGCTTCTGTTTTACACCTTATGCAGTATGATCTTAGAATTATAGTCATAGACTGATACAGCACAGAAGGAGGCCATTCGGCCCACCGTGCCTGTGCCAGCTCTTTGGTAGAGCTCTCCAATTAGTCCCATTCCTGTGCCTTTCCCCATAGCCCTGTAATTTTTTCCCCTTCAAGTAATTATCCAATTCCCTTTTGAAAGTTATCATTGAATCTGTTTCCACCGCCCTTTCAGGCAGTGCATTCCAGATCATCATAACTTGCTGTGTAAAAAAAATAATTCTCCTCATCTCCCCTCTGGTTCTTTTGCCATTAGTGTCTAATATTGGCCCCGATTTTAACTCCAGGTGGATTCCCCACTCAGGCCTGAGTTAAAATTACACTCGGGTATCAATGATGTCATCGGGCCGCAACATGCCTATGTAAAGAAGGACCCTGTTGGCTCCGGGCGGGTGTCCTTGCCGCCTGCTCAGGAGAGCAGGTTAAAATTGCAGATGTTGGGATCATGGCGGCTTTCGGACAGGTACGAGCCAGGGCGATTTGAAATGCCCACCCGCCAGGTTTCTGCTGAGTGAGTAGGGTTAAAATCGCCCCCGAACTGCAGATTTCATTGAAGAATATCCCTTTCCCGTGTGATTACTGATAGGTTTCAGCATTCAAGCAACAATAACTTTGTCACGTTCATTTATAAGTATTAATTATGAACAACATTGTTACAAGGAGCACAGATTACAGCTGTTCAATTAAAATGGTAACTTTGGGTTTCCCATTATGCATCCAGTCAATAATCCAATTTACAACTTCATCTTGGATCTCATGAGCCTCATTAGCCATCCTATGTAACCTCCTGTGAGGCATTTTACTGAATATTTTTTTGAAATGAGTACTGCCAACCATGAAACAGTCATTTAAATAAATCAGTAAAGTTATGGCCAAGCAATTAAAACAACACCTTTTCTTTTCTGACTGAATATGCTCCTTATTTTCTTTTTAAATTCTTGTAAGAAGTTTGATTTCTTAAAGGAAGTGTGTTACAGCCAAGAGGTCTGCTGAAGGGCGGGAGATTACCCACAGAGGTCAGTCTCCATTGAGCACTTTGTCAGCCTCCATTACCTAATGGGCACGGCCACCATTTTGTTTTTGGTCAGTCAGATGTCTAGCACCCAGAAAACCATCAACATGCTTAAGAATCTCCATGTCAAGCTCTCTTCAGAAATCCCCACACACTGACATTCAATTTGCCGGATATCAAGTGCAGATTCTGTCTATAAGGGTACACCCCACTTACTAAAAGTCAGACAACTTAAATGCAGGTTGGGTTTAGGGTGTGTGAGGTTAAAATCGGGTTAAAATGGAGCTAAAATCAGGTAGCACCTGAAGAATGGTTGGTTGCTGGAGGGCTGCTGATGCCAAGAAAGAAAGAGAGACAGACAAAACAAACTTGTTATACACAGCGCCTTTCACAACCTCAGGACATTCCAAAGTGCTTTACAGCCTATGAAGTGTAGTCACTGATGTAATATAGGAAACACAGCAGCCAATTTGCATTGCATGCAGCAAGGTCCCACAAACAGCAATGAGACTAGTGATGTTGGTTGAGGGATAAACATTGGCCAGGACAGCACGGAAAACTCCACTGTTCTTCTCCGAAATAGTGCCATGGGATCTTTATCGTCCGCCTGAGAGGGCAAACAGGGCCTTGGTTTAATGTCTCATTCAAAAATGGCACCTCCAACAGTGCAGCACTCCTTCAGCCTGGATTTTGTGCTCAAATCTCTAGAACAGGGCTATGAACCCACAACCTTCTGACTCAAAGGCGAGAGTATTAACACTGAGCCACGGCTGACACTTTGCTAACACAGGAAATTTGGAGATAGTGGATTAAAAAAGAAAGAAATATCAAACAATGGTGAAGCCTGTTTTGTACTGTCAATTTTTTAATGTGATGTCAGTGGTGTGACACTGTCTTTAAGAATAAGGGACCACTTAAAGTCAGTCCTTTAGGTCTTCATCAACAGGCTCATTAAGTTGTATTCACTGTACTAAAAACAGCACTGCATTTATTGAACATCTTCACACTGCTGGGTCAAGAAAGAAGCATACAATTCGTATTGAATCATAGAATCATAGAAATTTATAGCACAGAAGGAGGCCATTCAGCCCATCATGCCTGTGCCGGCCGAAAAAGAGCTATCCAGCCTAATCCCACTTTCCAGCTCTTGGTCCGTAGCCTTGTAGGTTACGGCACTTCAAGTGCATATCCAAGTACTTTTTTAATGCGATGAGGGTTTCTGCCTCGACCACCCTTTCAGGCAGTGAGTTCCAGACCCCCACCACCCTCTGGGTGAAAAAAGTTCTCCTCAACTCCCCTCTAACCCTTCTACCAATTACTTTAAATCTATGTCCCCTGGTTATTGACCTCTCTGCTCGGGATATAGGTCCTTCCTATCCACTCTATCTAGGCCTCTCATGATATTATAAACTTCAATCAAGTCTCCCCTCAGCATCCTCTGTTCCAAAGAAAACTATCCCAGCCTATCCAATCATTCCTCATAGATAAAATTCTCCAGTCCTGGCAACATCCTCATAAACCCCCTCTGTACCCTCTCTAGTGCAATCACATCCCTCTTGTAATGTGGTGAGCAGAACTGTACGCAGTACTCTAGCTGTGGCCTAATTAGTGTTTTGTACAGTTCAAGCATAACCTCCCTGCTCTTATATTCTATGCCTCGGCTAGTAAAGGAAAGTATCCCGTATGCCTTATTAACCACCTTATCTACCTGTCCTGCTACCTTCAGGGATCTGTGGACATGCACTTGTCCCTCTGTTCCTCTACACTTCTCAGTATCCTACCATTTATTGTGTATTCCCTTGCCTGTTAGCCTTCCCCAAATGCATTACCTCACACTTCTCCGGACTGAATTCCATTTGCCACTTTTCTGCCTACCTGACCAGTCCATTGATATCTTCCAGCAGACTACAGCTTTCTTCCTCACTATCAACCATGCGGACAATTTTTGTATCATCTGCAAACTTCTTAATTATGCCCCCTACATTGAAGTCTAAGTCATTGATGTGTACCACAAAAAGCAAGCGACCTAGTACTGAGCCCTGTGGAACCCCACAGAAAACAGCCTTCCAGTCACAAAAACTTCTGTTGACCATTACCATTTGCTTCCTGCCACTGAGCCATTTTTGGATCCAACTTGCCACTTTCCCTTAGATCCCATGGGCTTTTGTCTGGTGGCGTGAGAAGACTGTGAGATTGGTGAGCGGTTTCCGTACCTACAGTCTGTACAGAGAGTTGCTCCAGCTTCCCTCTGCCCTGATCCTGACAAGCTCCAGAACTAAACACCTCTCGCACTAACTGCTGACTCATAGGATTGCATAGGATATATGGCACAGAAACAGGCCATTCGGCCCAACCAGTCCATGCCGGCGTTTATGCTCCACTCCAGCCTCCTCCCATCTTTCCTCATCTAACACTATCAGCATAACCCTCTAATCACTTCTCCCTCATATGTTTGTCCAGCCTCCCCGTAAATGCATCGATACTATTCGCTTCAACCACTCCCTGTGGTAGCGAGTTCCACATTCTCACCACTCTTTGGGACTCAAAGCGTCTGCTCACGCTGTTAAGTGAAGCCTTCATTATTTATTAGCTGTTACTCCACATCAGCAGCAGTTTTTCTTTTTGCAATTCTGTCAGTTCACCAATCTAAATACCAAGGGGGTGATTTTATCAATGGGGAGCTTTTGGAGGTGGGACTCCCACTTGTCGGGTTTCAGTCCCGGCTCCATCGACTTCTGGCCAACCCACGCTATTTTCCCTTGCTTGACCTTGTTAAGCCCGCCCAGCGAGCCAGGCAGGCCAATTCAGGGGAAGCCGGTTGCAGAGAATGTCAACGTATGACGCTTCATCTGTCATCAATTTTTGACAGATGAATTGTTATCGTTTGACAGCTCTGTGAGGCTGGCAAACACTGACATTCTCTGTAGTTTGATGAGGTCTTGAATTCAAGACCTCATCAAACATCTTTCTTTTACAGAAATGAGATGGTTGTTGCATTGGAGAATGCTACGGCCATCTGTCATCTCTACCGGGGAGATGCGAAACTCTCCGCATACCCACCGACTGAAGCCTGCAGGAAGAAACAAAGATAAGTACACTTTTTCTAACACTTTGCACCTACCTCAGATACTCACCTCTCCACACTTGCACCCATCACCCACCTTCACAGCACACTTCTGGACCCCACCGACCCCCGCAGACCCAGTACTCGCCTCGTTGACCTGGTGGCTTTCAGCACCTTCAGGAAGCCTGCACTTGTGAGGGCAAAAAGGGGATAATCCTATTTTCTGCCTGTTAACTACCTGTTAAATTCTGCCATTTCCCCGGTAGTCCCGCCTCCATACCCGCCTCCCCAGGGCTGGCAAAATTGCCCCCCAACTGTATTGACATTTTTTCAATGATGTTGGAAGTAAAACAAATTGCCCTACATTTCAGGAGGACCTGAAGTGGTATTCATGAATAGTTCATATGTAATGTTTTCATTTGGTACCATGGTTCATGGAACACCTGTGTTTGCTGAGTTGACAACATGGAGTTGAGCCACGCAGACCAGGAAGCTTCCCAGGTCCAATCCCCAGTCTCTGCTGAGTTGGCTGGTCTCAGCCACAGTGCTCGGAGAGGTGCTCCAATTATCCTCAGTAACCCTGAGCTTATGGAAGAGAAAGTCGTCTCCCCATCCCATTCCTGATCACCACGCAGTGGACGTCGACTAAGAGGTGCACGTGAGTGGACAACAGGTAAGGACAAGATTGGGAATGGCTGTGACGCTTTCCGCAGTTGAATCGCTTGCTGATACTCACTGTCGAGAAGGGTGGCCACTTGCCGACGTAGCCCTCGGGACTCAGTCCCTCGCACACACTGAGCGCACAGCACAGAATTGACCAGGTAGGCCCTCACGCCACACTCCAGATTTTGCAGGTCACCAGCACTTTTGTTGGAGACATTGCTACTCGCGTGAGTGGACCCTGGAAGAAACGCAAATTAATTTAAATAGGTTCAGCTGGAAGTTCCCTGTCTCTTCCTGCTGTCAAACTCTGCTTGTGGTGCTCACCCATTTATAGCGGGTGATTGGTGCCTGCCTGCTGTTTGCTGCACAACGTCCACTCTTGAAGTTGGGACAATCCGGTTTTTGCAAAATTGCTTTCTTCCACTTTTTTGACTTGACTAACTGCTGTTTCCACATTATTGCTTGTGCAATAGTTTTTTCTGCTATTGGTGAGTAAGTGTCGCTTGATAGCACTGTCGACGGCACATTCCATCACTTTACTGGTGATTGAGAGTAGATTGATGGGGCGGTAATTGGCCAGATTGGATTTGTCCTGCTTTTTGTGGACAGGACATACCTGGGCAGTTTTCCACATTGTCGGATAGATGCCAGTGTTGTAGCAGCGTGGCTAGAGGCGCGGCTAATTCTGGAGCACAAGTATTCAGAACGACAGCTGGGATGTTGCCAGGGCCCATAGCCTTTGCTGTATCCAGTGCGCTCAGCCATTTCTTGATATCACATGGAGTGAATCGAATTGGCTGAAGACTGGCTTCTGTGATGGTGGGGGATCTCAGGAGTAGGCCGATATGAATCATCCACTCGGCACTTCTGGCTGAGGATTGTTGCAAATGCTTCAGCCTTGTCTTTTGCACTTATATGCTGGGCTCCACCATCATTGAGGATGGGGATATTCATGGAGCCTTCTCCTCCCGTTAGTTGTTTAATTGTTCACCACCATTCACGGCTGGATGTGGCAGGACTACAGAGTTTTGATCTGATCTGATTGTGGAATTGCTTAGCTCTGTCTATAGCATGTTGCTTCCGCTGTTTAGCATGCATGCAGTCCTGTGTTGCAGTTTCCCCAGGTTGGCACCTCGTTTTAAGATACGCCTGGTGCTGCTTTTGGCATGCTCTTCTGCACTCCTCATTGAACCAGGGTTGGTCCCCTGGCTTGATGTTAATGGTAGAGTGAGGAATATGCCGGGCTATGAGGTTACAGATTGTGGTGAAATACAATTCTGTTGCTGCCGACAGCACACAGCGCTTCATGGATGCCCAGTTTTGAGCTGCTAGATCTGTTCTGAATCTATCCCATTTAGCACAGTGGTAGTGCCACACAACATGATGGATGATGTCCTCAGTGAAAAGATGGGACTTCACTGCTACGACACGTATGTTTTTCCCTCATGTTGGTTCTCTCACCACCTGCCCCCTGGCATCTATGTCCTTCAGGACTCAGCCAGCTCGGTCAATAGAGCCATTCTGACTTTGAAGTCCCCAACCCAGAGTACATTCTGTGCCCTCCCTCAGCTGATGAATCAGTACTCCTTCATGTTGAACAGTGCTTCTTCCAAGTGAAGGAATACTGATTCATCAGCTGAGGGAGGGCAGTAGGTGGTAATCAGCAGGAGGTTTCCTTGCCCATGCTTGACCTGAAGCCCTGAGACTTCATGGGATCCGGAGTCAATCTTGAGGACTCCCAGGGCCACTCCCTCCCGACTGCATACCACTGTACAGCCACCCCTGGTGGGTCTGTGCTGCTGGTGGGACAGGACATACCCAGGGATAGTGATGGACAAGTTTGGGACTTTGGCTGAAAGGTATGATTCTGTGAGTATGACTATGTCAGGCTGTTGCTTGACTAGTACGTGGGACAGCTCTCCCAATTCTGGCACAAGTCCCCCGATGTTAGTGAGGGGGACTTGGCACTGTCGACTGGACTGGGTGTGCCGTTGTCCTGTCCGAAGCTGGTGATATAGGCCAGACCAGGTAAGGACAGCAGATGCATTTTTAACGACAATCTGATAGTTTCATGGTCACCATTACTGATTCCAGATTTATTTAAATTGCCCGTGGTAGGATTTGAACTCACATGTCTGGATCATTAGTCCAGGCCTCTGGATTACTCGTCCAGTAACATAACCGCTATGCTACCGTACCTGCTAATTTAAAGGGTCAAGCAATCATGGGCAGTGGGTGTTGACATTTTTAATATGTTCTCCCAGCAATACTTTGGGACAACTTACCACCCCACAGTGGAAAGAATCTCCCATATGTTCTCCTCATGTAGATGCATGTGGTGATTGTTAATGTTGCTGTTTTTTTTAGTGAGGGTGCCAAGTAAAAGGTTAAAGTGGTTGGAGAAACACAGCACCAAGGACAACATGAGCAGTGGCTAGCATTTAAAGTAATATTTCATAATTCTCAACAAAAATACATTTCACTGAGAAATAAAACTCCACGGGAAAAGTGATCCAACCGTGGCTAACTAAAGAAGTTAAGGGTAGCATTAGATTGAAAGAAGAAGCTTATAATGTTGCAAAGAATAATAGTAAGCCTGAGGATTGGGAGAGTTTCAGAAACCAGCAAAGGTTAACCAAAAATTGATAAAAAGGGAAAAAATAGAATATAAGAGAAAACTAGCATAAAATATAAAAGCAGATTGTAAGAGTTTCTACAAGTATGTAAAAAGGAAAAGAGTAGCAAAAGTAAACATTGATCCCTTAGAGGCTGAGACAGGAGCAATTATTATGGGAAATAAAGAAATGTCAGAAACGTTAAACAAATATTTTGTATCTGTCTTCACAGCAGGGGAATTACAGGCCAGTTAGTCTGACATCAGTCATCAGGAAAATGCTGGGATCCATTGTTAAGGAAGTGGTATCAAGTCACTTAGAAAATCATAACGGCCCAGAAATTCGGATCGGGGGCTTCCCACGGGTGCAAGCCCCCGACCTGCACTTACCTACCGCGCCGGCCGTTGAGCTGTGGGCCCGCGTGGGATTCCGATCCTGGGCCTCCTCCAACTGCCAGTGCGCAGTGCATGCGTATCCCAGGGGTGCAGTTAGTTCGATGCGTCCCCTGGGATCATGTGGGCCATGGAGAGCCAATGGTAGCAGGGAATGCTTCATTCATAAGTTTGACCTGTCAAACCTATAAATACTATAAGCCCCAAAACATCACTAAATCTTCAAATAATTTTTTTTTTTAAATCCTATTTTAAAATAAACTATAAATTACATGAAATAACTATTTTAAACAATAATTTAAATTTTTGAAAAAAATTGTTACATTTTCTAACAGGGCTAAAAATAAACTTACCTTTCTTTAAAGTATTTAAAAATAATAAACCTGTGGAAAAATGTTTTAATTTTAATTAATTTACCACTTACCTTGTAAAAAGCAGGCCTTGCGATTGCTTTTTACATGTCTAACTTCTGGAGACTTACCCTCCCGGGAAAACCTGCAAAAAAACCATAAGTTCGATGCACACGCGCTGCCTATCCTGCGCACACATTCGACTTCTGAACCCCTTCTTTCAGGGGAACGGAAGTGCCGGTTTCCCGTGCATGCGCAGTGCATGCACGAAACTGGCACTTCCATTGGGCTTACGGGTGAGTACCCCATGCGTACTCACCCGTGGAGACCCAAATTTCTGGGCTAACATGATTAGGCAGAGTCAACATGGTTTTATGAAAGGGAAATCATGGTTGAAATCGAGTTTTTGAGGATGTAACTAGCAGGGTAGATAACGGGGAACCAGTGGATGTAGTATATTTGGATTTCCAAAAGGCATTCGATAAGGTGCCACATAAAAGGTTATTACACAAGATTAGGGCTCATGGGGTTGGGGGTAATATAGTAGCATGGCTAGAGGATTGGTTAACGGACAGAAAATATAGAGTCGGGATAAACGGATCTTTTTCAGGTTGGCAGGCTGTAACTAGTGCCACAAGGATCAGTGTTGGGGCCTCAGCTATTTACAATCTATATTAATGACCTAGATGAAGGGACCGAGTGTAATGTATCCAAGTTTGCTGATAATACAAAGCTAGGTGGGACAGTAACCTGTGAGGAGAACAAAAAAGTCTGCAAAGGGATATAGATAGACTAAGTGAGTGGGCAGTAAGGTGGCAGATGGAGTATAATCACAGAAACCCCACAGTGCAGATAGAGGCCATTTCGGCCCATCGAGCCTGCACCGACACATATCCCACCCGATCCCCGTAACCCCTACACCAACACATATCCCACCCGATCCCCGTAACCCCTACACCAACACATATCCCACCCTATCCCCGTAACCCCATGTATTTAATCCCCCTAACACTAAGGGTCAATTTATCATAGCCAATCAACCTAACTCGCACATCTTTGGACTGTGGGAGGAAACCGGAGCACCCGGAGAAAACCCACGCAAACACGGGGAGAATGTGCAAACTCCACACAGACAGTCGCCCGAGGCCGGATTCGAACCCGGGTCCCTGGCGTTGTGAGGCAATAGCGCTAACCACTATGCCACCGTGCTGCCCCATGTAGGGACATGTGAGGTTATTCACTTTGGTATGAAGAATAGAAAAACAGAATATTTTTTAAATGGTGAGAAACTTTCAAATGTTGGTGTTCAGAGAGATTTGGGTGTCCTCGTGCAAGAAACACAGAAAGCTAGCATGCAAGTACAGCAAGCAATAAGTAAGGCAAATGGCATGTTGGCCTTTATTGCAAGGGGGTTGGAGTATAAGAGTAAGGAAGTCTTGCTACAATTGTACAAGGCCTTGGTGAGATCACACCTGGAGTACTGTGCACAGTTTTGGTCTCCTTATCTAAGGAAGGATATACTTGCCTTGGAGGCAGTGCAATGAAGGTTCACTAGATTGATTCCTGGGATGAGAGGACTGTCCTATGATGATAGGTTGTGTCGAATGGGCCTATACTCTCTGGAGTTCAGAAGAATGAGATGTGATCTCATTGAAACATACAAGATTCTGAAGGGGATTGACGGGGTAGATGCTGAGAGGTTGTTTCCCCTGGCTGGCGTGTCTAGGACTAAGGGACATAGGCTCAGGATAAGGGGTCGGCCATTTAAGACTGAGACGAGGAGGAATTTCTTCACTCAGAGGGTTGTGAATCTTTGGAATTCTCTACCCCAGAGGGCTGTGGATGCTGAGTCTTTGAGTATATTCAAGGCTGAGATAGATAGATTTTTGGACTCTAGGGGAATCAAGGGATATGGAGATCGGGCGGGAAAGTGGAGTTGAGGTCGATGATCAGCCATGATCTTATTGAATGGTGGAGCAGGCTCGAGGGGCCGTGTGGCCCACTCCTACTCCTATTTCTTATGCTCTTATGAGAGTTTAAAGTGATGACAATTGTTTTTCTTTAGTTTATCTCTTTCATCGAGAAGGGTCAATACCTTTCCCATCTGCAATTGCAATTTGAGAGATTTCTTGCTGTCATCCATCAGTTTCTCTGTTCCTTCTTTATTTTGCTTTGTTGCAGTTTCATCTTATCAGATCACTAACTTCTGATTCAACTTTTCAGCAGCAGTTCTTTCATCTACCAGCAGAACTGGAAATGACTTTGTTAAGTCATCTGTTAACTTAAATTCACATTTTCCCAACCTAGCTTCTGAGAACTAATTCATTTGGGGATTTCGCTACTTGCAACTCATTAAACAAGTCATTGATCTCATTGTCTGAACTAATAATATGATGTGATACATAATTATTCTGCTTAACATGCAAAAAGAAAAGCAGTGCACTGGTGTAAGGGACTGGAACAAACGAGGACAGAGCTCATGACCTTAAACCTTTCTCTAACCTTAGGTTAATACCATATGGGTTAATGCCTAGTTTAGTGGCTCACAAAGTAAATGAAGAAGTCTGTGCCTAACCTGAGAAAAGACTGAAAACCCACAGTGTATGGTCAATAAAGGCAGATGGGGAAAAAAAAAGAGACAAAATAAATTCTAACCTGCAAATAAAACACCAAGCAATTAGAAATTGAAGATCCTTTATTTATAACTAGCTGGGGGTGCCCGGCGTTGCCAGGGCAATTTTGGGCCGCGTGGTCTCCCTGCCCCTGTTTGTCCCCTCTCTCCCTCCCTCTCCCCCTCTCCTCTCCCTCTCTCCCCTCCCTCCCCCTCTCTCTGTCCCTCCCTCCCGTCTCCCTGCCTAGTGCCTCAGGCCCGGTGCCGTTGTGATACCGGCCATGCGGGGCCTAGCGCTTCAGGCCCGGCCGGGCTGTCGGGCCGAGACGGACCCCAGCTGAGCTCCCCCGCGGGTGGCGCGGTTGACGGTCGGCCGCTGCCGGTCCCCCACCCGCTGTGTGTAAACTCACCTTCCGCTCCCAGAGCCGCAATGTGGGGGTTTGTTTGGCTGGTGCTGTGGCTGTGGGGATGAAAAAAGTGGCGGCGAAGTTTCGGGAGACTGGAGGATTAGGTCCCGCCCGTGATGCACCGATTGGTCAACCATCAGGTCACTGAACTGTAGGATTGGTCAACCAGCACGTCACTCAACGCTAATGAGAGGTAGGATTGGTCAACTGCTAATGAGCGGAGTTTTGAGGATTTTTGAATGTTTTTTGTATACTGTCCGAACAATTTTTGTCAGACCAAAAAGTAAATATGCCTATGAGACTCCCCTAATGATAAGCTTTCTTTTGATATAACATGCGTGTAGGTACGCTCTATAACTTTTGATTGTATAGCCGGACAGACAGACAGACAAACAGACAGACAACCAGACAGACAAACTCTTTTATTTATATATATACTAGCTGGAGTGCCCGGCGGTGCCGAGGCTTTTTCGAGGGCATGTTGTTGTTGGAAGAGAGAGAGAGAAAGAGAGAGCGACTGGGGGGGAAGAGTGTCGGATTGGTCAATCGTCCTGTCACTCGACTCTAGGAGGGCCCGCCCGCATGCGCGATGAACCCGCCCCCGCGATGCAGCGATTGGTCGACAGTCGGGTCGCTCAACCGTATGATTGGTCGACCTCGACATCACTCGATGCTAATGAGCTGATAATGAGCAGAATTTTGAACATTTATTGGATACCGCGGGCGCAATTTTTGTCTCACCAAAACGTTAATACGCTTATCACTGTTCCAGAATCGTAAGCTTTCTTTTGATGGAACGCATGTGTAGGTACGCTCTATAACTTGAGAGTGAATAGCTGGACAGACAGACGGAACACAGACAGACGAACCGCTTTATATATAGAGACTAGCTGGAGTGCCTGGCGGTGCCGAGGCTTTTTTGAGGGCATGTTGTTGTTGGAAGAGAGAGAGAGAGAGCGACTGGGGGGAAGAGAGGGAGCGACTGGGGGGGAAGAGAGAGTGCGACTGGAGGGAATAGAGAGAGCGACTGGGGGGAAGAGAGAGAGTGACTGGGGGGAAGAGAGAGAGAGAGAGACTGGGGGAAGAGAGAGAGCAACTGGGGGGAAGAGAGAGAGCGACTGGGGGGAAGAGAGAGAGTGACTGGGGGGAAGGGAGAGAGGGACTGGGGGGAAGAGAGAGCGCGACTGGGGGGAAGAGAGAGCAACTGGGGGGAAGAGAGAGAGCGACTGGGGGGAAGAGAGAGAGCGACTGGGGGGAAGAGAGAGAGCGACTGGGGGGAAGAGAGAGCGACTGGGGGAAGAGAGAGAGTGACTGGGGTGAAGAGAGAGAGCGACTGGGGGGAAGAAAGAGAGCGACTGGGAGGAAGAGAGAGAGCGACTGGGGTGGAAGAGAGAGCGACTGGGGGGAAGAGAGAGAGCGACTGGGGGAAGAGAGAGAGCGACTGGGGGGAAGAGAGAGAGCGACTGGGGGGAAGAGAGAGAGCGACTGGGGGAAGAGAGAGAGTGACTGGGGGGATGAGAGAGAGCGACTGGGGGGCAGAGAGAGAGCGACTGGGGGCAGAGAGAGAGCGACTGGGGGGAAGAGGGAGGCCGACTTGGGGGAAGAGAGAGCAACTGGGAGGAAGAGCGAGCGCGACTGGGGGGAAGAGAGAGAGCGACGGGGGGAAGAGAGAGAGCGACTGGGGGGCAGAGAGAGAGCGACTGGGGGGAAGAGAGAGAGCGACTGGGGGGAAGAGAGGGAGCGACCAGGGGGAAGAGAGAGGATGAGCGACTGGGGGGGAAGAGAGAGAGCGAGAGATAGGGGGGAAGAGAGAAAGCGAGTGACTGGGGGGAAGAGAGAGAGTGAGAGATTGGGGGGAAGAGAGAGCGAGAGACTTGGGGGAAGAGAGAGCGAGAGACTGGGGGGAAGAGAGAGCGAGAGATTGGGGGGAAGAGAGAGAGCGAGAGACGTGGGGAAGAGAGAGAGAGAGAGACTGGGGGGTTGAGAGAGCGCGATTGGGGGGAAGAGAGAGAGAGACTGGGAGGAAGAGCGAGAGCGACTGGGGGAAGAGAGAGAGCGACTGGGGGGAAGAGAGAGTGACTGGGGGGAAGAGAGAGCGACTGGGGGAAGAGATAGAGCGACTGGGGGGAAGAGAGAGAGCGACTGGGGGGGAAGAGAGAGAGCGACTGGGGGGAAGAGAGAGAGCGACGGGGGGAAGGGGGAAGGGGAAGGGGGATGAAGGGGAGCGAGGGGAGGGACGGGTAGGGGAGGGGAGGGGAAGGGAAAGGGGGAGAAGGGAGGGGGCAGAGAAGGGAGGGGGGAAGGGGGTGTGTGGGAGGGGGGGAATGGGGTGTGTGGGAGGGGGTGGAAGGGGGTGCATGGGAGGGGGGGAAGTGGGTGTGTTGGAAGGAGGGGGGAAGGGGGGAAAAGGGAGGGGGGAGCCAGCAGACCCTCTCCCCTCTGCCAGTGTTGGTCCCTGTCTGGGCCGGAAGCCTGGGACTGGAGTTGCGCTGCCGGCCGTTGGAGAAGCCTAGGCCTCGGGCCCCTGCACTGACATGGCCCAGCCTACCTTTTAATACCTTGAAACATGAAACTTAAAGTACTTATAAAACATTTTTGGTAAATCTTTCTATAACATACACTTTACAACCTCACCAATCTTTTTATTAAAAAAGGGGGTCCTCACCTGTCACTGCTGTATCAGAAACAACAATGGCCACCGTTTGCTGTTCAGTTGGAAAGATTAGGACCCGATTGGGAGCACTGAAGCCCCACCCACTCTATGTTCCTGTACTAAGATGGCCGCACATGCACTCTGTTACACACTGAATCAAAATGGTGTTGCACTGAAACTTTTCACCCTCCTTGACAAAGATGGCTGCCGTTAACCTGGGGCTGTCAGCAGAAGAAATCCCCTCAGCTGCAAACACGGGATCTTCAGATTATTATTCGGGGCTTGCGACCTACCCCAGTTGCTTATGAAGCCTCCCCACCTAACGACCCCAGGAATGGAGCCAAGGCAGCAGACCCTCTCCCCACTGCCAGTGTTGGTCCCTGTCTAGGCCGGGAGCCTGGGACTGGAGTTGCGCTGCTGGCGGTTGGAGAAGCCTATGCCCCGGGCCCCTGCACTGACATGGCCCAGAGAAATAAATCACATACTGGACTCATTTATTACATGCAAATTATATAATGAGCTAGTTGGGCTCCTAAGTATCAAATCTGTGCTGGATAAAATCCCCTCCACACACACAGAAAGTGGGAAAAATAAATCAATAGTTGGTAGTTAGGAATCAAGATGGCTGACACTCACCTCATTTCAGAATGATAAGGCCCGCCCACACACGCACCGATTGGCCAACCGTCAGGTCACTGAAGTGTAGGGTTGGTCAATCGTCCTGTCACTCAACTCTAGGTTGGCCCGCCCGCACACGCTACGAACCCGCCCCCGCGACACAGCGATTGGTCGACCGTCAGGTTGCTCGACTGTACGATTGGTCGACCTTCACGTCACTCAATGCTAATGAGCGGATAATGAGCGGAATTTTGAATAATGAGCAGATAATGAGCGGAATTTTGTACGTTTTTTGGATACCGCGGGCACAATCTTTGTCTGACCGAAAAGTAAATATGCTTATGACCGTTCCGGAATCGTAAGCTTTCTTTTGATGTGACGCGCGTGTAGGTACGCTCTATAACTTGAGAGTGTATAGCCGGACAGACAGACAGACAGACAGAAGTACCGCTTTATATATAGAGATAGATTTGTATTTTCTGGGAGAAGCTGTATTTTGCTGTTGCTCATACCCTGGATAGATCGCTCCACTATTTTGATAAGCTCAGCAGACCAACTTAGCATGCAAGATTAAGATTGTATTGGGTGATTATGTGCTGCAGCCTGTACTACTGTTTTCCCAATCAATATTTTATCTTTAAAGGAGAGCTAAAACTAAACAATAATTGCTCACAAGGGGAGAGATAACCTTGTTCAGCACCAGCTGGGTTCAGGCTGTAAACTGGATGCAACCACGTTGGGTATTTTTTTGTGGAAACCTTTGTGTGAAGAACTGCTTCCTGACATCACCCCTGAACGGCCTAGCTCTAATTTTAAGGTTGTGCTCCTTGTTCTGGGCTCCCCCACCAGAGGAAATAGTTTCTCTCTATCTACCCTATCAGCTCCTTTAATCACCTTAAACACCTCAATTAGATCACACCTTAATCTTCTATACTCAAGGGAATTACAAGCCTAATCTATGCAACGTCTTCATAATTTAACCCTTTTAGCCCCAGTTTAATTCTGGTGAATCTGTGCTGCGCCCCCTCCAGGGCCAATATATCCTTCCTGAGGTGCGATGGCCAGAACTGAATGTAATACAGGAAACTTTCGATTTACTGGCACCTAAATAACAGGAAATCTCGGTTAACCGGCAAAATTCAGGAGTAGGTTCAGGTAAGTTTTATTACTTGCCTTCCTCGATCTGTTGCTGTGCAAGGGTGTGGCTGCAGCTGTTGCTAAGCTACAGAGACGCTTGGAACTTGTGGCCATTGTTCTGAACCTGTTGCTAAGCAACAGGGTTTGTTGCTTTATACGGAGCTCTCAGCTCTCGTATCTTTTACTATAGCGCTCGGTGATCCGGAATTTTTGATGAACCGGCACCACGTCGGTCCCGTCGGTGCCGGATAAAAAAAAGTTTCCTGTTCTCCAGATGGGGGCTAATCAGAGCTTTATATAAATGTAACATAGCTTCCACACCTTAGGATATTTCATTAATAAAAATAAATAAAACAAGGTTAGATAGAGATGGCAGTGCAGGAGGCATGCCGCATTGTGGAGAGCATCGCGATCCTGGCCGACCACATCTGCAGTAAGTGTCTGCAAGTCGAGGAACTTCAGCTCAGAGTTGTTGAGCTGGAGTCAGAGGTACAAACATCCCAATGCATCAGGGAGGAGGAGAGTTACCTGGACATTTTGACTCAGGAGGCAGTCACACCCTTTAGGTTAAGTAGTGGTTTAGATTTGGTTAGTGGTCAAGGACAGGAGGATGTGATGATGACTCAGGCAGGTAAGGGGACCACAGATGCAGTTGTGGAGGAGCCTCAGCCTTTGCCAGTGTCCAACAGGTACGAGGAATTTGCTACCAGTGTGGATAAGAACAAAGACTGCAGGGAGGATGGGAAAACTGAACACGGCACCATGGTACAGGAGGCCATTCAAGTGGGGGGAGCAAAAAGGAATGTGGTAGTGGTAGGGGAAAGTATAGTCAGGGGGATAGATACTATTCTCTGAAGCTGCGACGGAAAATTCCGAAGGCTGTGTTGCCTGCCCAGTGCCAGGGTTAAGGACATCTCCTTGCAACTGGAAAAGAACTTGGAACAGGAGGGGGAGGATCCAGTTGTCGTGGTCTATGTAGGAACCAATGATATAGGTAGAACGAGGAATGAGGTTCTGCTGAGGGAGTTTGAGGAGCTAGGGTTCAAGTTAAAAAGCAGAACTTCAAAGGTAATATTACATAGGATTCCATAGGATATACAGCACAAAAACAGGCCATTCGGCCCAACTAGGCCATGCCGACGTTTATGCTCCACTCGCGCCTCCTCCCATCTTTCTCCATCTAATTCTGTCAGCAAAACCCTCTATTCCCTTCTCCCTCATCTAGCCTCCCCTTAAATGCATCTTTACTATTCGCCTCAACCACTCCCTGTGGCAGCGAGTTCCACATTCTCACCACTCTCTGGGTAAAGAAATTTCTTCTGAATTCCCTATTGGATTTCTTGGTGACTATCTTATATTGATGGCCTCTAGTTATGCTCTTCCCCACAAGTGGAAACATTCTCTCTGTATCCACTCTATAAAAATCTTTCATAATTTTAAAAACCTCAATTAGGTCACCCCTCAGGCTTCTTTTTTCAAGCACAAAGAGACCCAGCCTGTTCATCCTTTCCTGATAGGTAGACCCTCGCATTTCTGGTATCCTCCTTGTAAATCTTCTCTGCACCCTCTCTAGTGCCTTGACATCCTTTTTTATAATATGGCGACCAGAACTGTACCCAGTACTCCAAGTGTGGTCTAACCAAGGTTCAGTACAGGCTTAGCATAACTTCACTACTTTTCAATTCTATCCCTCCAGAAATAAATCCTAGTGCCTGGTTTGCTTTTTTTATGGGCTTGTTAACCTGTGTTGCTACTTTTATTGATTTGTGTATTTGTACTCCCAGATCCCTTTTTTCCTCTACCCCACCCATACTCACACCTTCCAAGTAATAAGGTTCTTCCGGCCAAAATGTAATAACTCACATTTATCTCTGTTGAACCTCATTTGCCATTTATATGCCCATTCTGCAAGTTTATTAATGTCCTCCTGTAACTTGTTGCAGTCCTCCTCAGTATTGACTATCCCCCCCAATTTGGTGTCATCTGCAAATTTAGAAATTGTGGGGGAGAAATTCCCCGAGAGGGCTGTTTGGGGCGCTAAGTGAAAAATGTCTGGAAAGTTAACGCCAGGCGCTAACATTTTCAAACATTTGTTAAATTCCCTCATTTTGCTCCAAGAGGGAAGTGAAGCATTGAATCAAGCACTCCTCTTGCCTCTTGGAGTGCAAGAGGCGGGGAATGTTCCGATCCGGGGCGATGCGCTCAGCAGTGCCACGTGTGGCTACGTGTGGCGCTGTCGTGTTGCAGGGGCTCTTCCCTGCATTAAAGGGAAGGGCCCCACGCTGTGAGCTCTGCAGGTTCCATTGTAGATTTCTGCACCACTGGGGAGCGGGAGTGCTGGGCTGAGAGATCGTGGCACGGACACCGCGACCAGTGGCCTAAAATAAATCATTAAAAAAAATCAGCGCTTTTTTTGGCCGGCCGCCCCTTTAAGTGACGACCCGCGAGCGGCTGGCCTCACTGTTCACGACCCCTGCAGCAGTCGGTAACATCGCCCGGTGCTGCTGCAGGCCTTTTGAAAATCTTGATAAATTACATCTACTGCATTACCCCTGTCTACTCTCTCTCTTACCTCTTCAAAAAATTCAATGAAGTTGGTCAAACAAGACATTCCCTTTTGAAATCCATGCTGACTATTCATTATTATATTTTTGGTTTCTAGATGCTCTCTATTCTCTCCTTTAGTAGGGATTCCATTATTTTTCCTACCACCGATGCTAAGCTGACTGGTCTATAATTCCCTGGACATGTTCTATCTCCCTTCTTAAATACAGGTATTATGTTAGCTATCCACCAGTCCTCTGGCACTACACCTTTTTCCAATGAATTATTAAATATCGTAGTAATGCCTCTGCTAGCTCTTCCCTAGATTCTTTTAAAATGCGCGGATGTAATCCGTCTGGCCCAGGCATTTTATCCTCTTTGAGTCTGATTAGTTTATTTACTATATCTCCTCTTTTTTATTTTAAATGCAGTTATCTCATTACTAATCTCATCATCCAATATCATGTCCACCTGTTCTACCTCCCTGGTAAATACTGAGGCAAAACAATTATTTAATATTTCTGCCATCTCTCTATCGTTACCTGTGGTATTATCCTGTCCATCCCTTAGTGGCCCTGTTCCCATCCTGACCTTCCTTTTTTTATTGATGTGCCTGTAAAATATTTTACTATTTTGTTTTATGTTCCTTGATAATTTAATTTCATATTTCCCTTTCATCAAACCATGTTGACTCTGCCTAATCATATAACGATTTTCTAAGTGTCCTGTTACCACTTCCTTAATAAAGGATTCCAGCATTTTCCCGACGACTGATGTCAGGCTAACTGGCCTGTAGTTCCCGATTTTCTCTCCCTCCTTTCTTGAATTGGAGTGACTGTTGCCAACTAACTGGAAGCTACCAGAAGCTGCGCAGAAGCATTCTGCACTTAAATGTCTCAAATATGAATAAGTAACGTTTTCACCACAACAGACAGAGGACCTGATAGCGATAAATACACTTGGCGGGAGTACAATAAAACTCTCACAAGCTGACATCCTAATATCACCTTCAGTTCAAGTCATATTTCCTCATTAAATTGTACTGGAAGTCTTAGCAGCTCATTCTGATGAATTAATCACATTGCTGCCACACTCTCTTTTCTCGCGTTCCTTCTCCACCCTCCCTCTCGTTTACCTCCCCAGTCTCTTTGTCGAGCGCTCCTCTCTCTATCTCTCCGCCCTGCCTCTACTCTCTTTCTCAGTGATCCCTTTCCCAGCCGATTAAATCCTAACATCCCGCGCCTGCATTCGGTTCACCAGCCATGTGTTCAAACCACAACAGACAGAGGACCTGATAGCGATAAACACTCTGTGAGAGTACAATAAAACTGTCACACGCTGACAACATCCTAATATCACCATCAAGTCACATTACAGACCTCACAATACCTGAAATTTCCACCCCTCACCTTTCTTTCTCACTAATCTGTGGGAAGTCCAGCGAGAACAAACAAATAAACCACTGGAACTGCGTATGTGCAACTACTTTATGTCGTTGGCAGCAGTCATGTCCTTCTTGAATAGCGGGGTTACATTTGTGACCTTCCAATCCGCTGGGACCTTTCCTGAATCTAGAGCATTTTGGAAGATCACAACCAATGCATCCACTATCTCTGCAGCCACCTCATTTAGAACCCTAGGATGTAGGCCATCTGGTCCAAGGGATTTGTTGGCTTTTAGTCCCATTAGTTTCCCAAGTGCTTTTTCTCTACTGACATTAATTACTTTAAGTTCCGCGCTCTCATTAGCCCCTTGGTTCCCCACTATTTTTGGTATACTTTTTGTGTCTTCTACTGCGAAGACAGATACAAAATATTTGTTTAAAGCCTCTGCCATTTCCTTGTTTCCCAATATAATTTCTCCTGTCTCAGCCTCTAAGGGACCAACAGTTACTTTTGCTACTCTCTTCCTTCTGACATACTTCTTACAATCTGTTTTTATATTTCTTGCTAATTTACTCTCATATTCAATTTTCTCCCTTTTTATCAATTCTTTGGTCATCCTTTGCTGGTTTCTAAAGCTCTCCCAGTCCTCAGGCTTACTACTATTCTTTGCAACATTATAAGCCTCTTCTTTTAATCTAATACAATCCTTAACTTCTTTATGATAGCAAAATACTGCGGATGCTGTAAATCCGAAATAACAACAGAAAACGCTGGAAAAACTCAGCAGGCCAGGCAACATCCGTGGAGAGAAATAGAATTAATGTTTCAGTTCGAAGACCCTTCATCAGAACTGAGAATGAAGCAGGAAAAAAGCAAGTTTGGGGGCTGGGAAATGGGGGAGGGGATGAAAGAACAAAAGGGAAGGTCTGTGGGGGGTGAAGAGACATTAAGAGATATTCAAGGTGGGACGAGATGGTAATAGGACAAGTAAAGAGACAAAGGATGGCTCTAGATGAAGTGTGAAATGCGCTGGCAGAATGAAAGACAGCTGCCATGTGGGAGAGAGAAAAAAATGGGAAAAGGCACAAACCAAAAGTGTGGATAAAAAATATATAAAAATATGATAGGGGCCGAGGTTCTGATCTGAAATTGTTGAACTCGATATTGAGTCCGGAAGGCTGTAAAGTGCCTAATCGGAAGATGAGGTGCTGTTCCTCAAGCTTACGCTGAGCTTCCGTGGAACAGTGTAAGAGCCCGAGTACAGTGAGGTCTGAGTGGGAACGGAACAGTGAATTGAAATGACAGGCGACTGGAAGCTCGGGGTCACCCTTATGGACTAAACGGAGGTGTTCCGCAAAGCGGTCACCCAATCTGCATTTGGTCTCCCCAATGTAGAGGAGACCACATCGCGAGCAGCAAATACAGTATGCTAGATTGCAAGAAGTGCAAGTAAATTGCTGTTTCACCTGGAAGGGGTGTTTGGGGCCCTGGACAGTGGGAAGGGGGGAGGTATAAGGGCACATGTTGCATCTCCTGCGCTTAGAACATAGGAACATAGGAACATAGGAAATAGGAGCAGGAGTAGGCCAATCGGCCCCTCGAGCCTGCTCCGCCATTCAATAAGATCATGGCTGATCTGATCCTAACCGCCAATCTACTATCACTTGCACGGGAAGGTGCTGGGCGAAGGGGAAGGGGTGCTGGGGGTGATAGAGGAGTGGACTAGGGTGTCTCAGAGGGAGCGGTCCCTACGGAATGCTGAAAGGGGAGGGGAGGGGAAGATGCGTTTGTTGGTGGGATCACATTGGAGGTGGCGGAAATGGTGGGGGATGATCCGTTTAATGTGGAGGCTGGTGGGGTGAAAGGTGAGGACAAGGGGAACCCTATCATGGTTCCGGGAGGGAGGGGCAGGGGTGAGGGCAGAAGTGCAGGAGATAGAATGGACACGGTCGAGGGCCATGTCAACCAGGGTAGAGGGGAATCCTCGGTTGAGGAAAAAGGAAAACATGTCGGAAGCACTGGTGTGGAAGGTGGCATCGTCAGAGCAGATGCAGCAGAGATAGAGAAACTGGGAGAATGGAATAGAGTCCTTACAGGAGGCGGGGTGGGAGGAAGTGTAGTCCAGGTAGCTGTGGGAGTCAGTGGGCTTGTAGTGAATGTTGGTCAATAACCTATCCATAGAGATGGAGACGGAGAAGTCCAGGAAGGGAAGGGAAGAGTCGGAGATGGTTAACTTCTTTAGTTAGCCACGGATAGCTCACTTTTCCCGTGGTGTTTTTATTTCTCAATGGAATGTATATTTCTGTATATGTGTATGTCCTGTGTTGTAGCTTCACCAGGTTGGCATCTCTTTATTAAGTATTCCTTTTGCTGCTCCTGGCATGCTCTTCTACACTCCTCGTTGAACCAGGGTTGGTCCCCTGGCTTGATGGGAATGGTAGAGTAAGTGATATGCCATGCAATGAGGTTACAGATTGTGGTGGTAAGGACTGAGATGAGGAGAAATTTCTTCATTCAGAGAGTTGTGAATCTTTGGAATTCTCTATCTCAGAGGGCTGTGAATGCTCAGTCATTGAGATCGATAGATTTTTGGGCACTAAGAGAATCCAGGAATATGGGGATAGGGCGGGAAAGTGGAGTTAAATAAGTTCAGCCATGATCTTATTTAATAGTGGAGCAGGCTCGAGGGTTCTTATGGCCTACTCCTGCTCTTATTTCTAATGTTCTTATGTATTCCAGCCCTCTTGAGATAAAGGCCAACTTTCCATTAGCTTTTTAATGACTTTCTGTACCTGTCCGCTAGCTTTTAGTGATTTCTGTACATGCCCACTAAACCTCTCTGCTCCTCCACAGCTCCTAGCTTCTCACTATTTTGAAAATACTCTGATCAACCTTTCACCGGTCCAAAGTGAATGACCTCACTCTTCCCCACATTGAACTCCATCTGCCACAGTTTGGCCCACTCACTTAATCTATCAAAGTCCCTTTGCAATTTTCCACTCCCACCTACATTACTTACTGTGCCACTTAACTTAGTGTCGTCAGCAAACATTTTTAACAATTAACTCACAGGATGTGGGGGTCACTGGCAAGTGCAGCATTTATTGCTCATCCCTAATTGACCTTGAGAAGGTGGTGGTGAACCGACTTCTTGAACCGCTGCAGTCCGTGTGGTGAAGGTACTCCCACAGTGCTGTTAGGGAGGGAGGTCTAGGATTTTGACCCAGCGACGATGAAGGAATGGCGATACATGGAGAGAAACTTGGATACACGGCTTTCTATTCCTTCATCAAAGTCATTGATGCACTAAAAAGTGTCAATAATCAAATTATCCTGGGGGTCCAGATCCCAGAGCTCCACTGAAAATTACATTTTCACCACAAGAGCTCGTTTCTCCCCACAGAAATGTCTAAATCCACCACTGCAAAAGTTACACTTCAGCATACTTTAGTTTTCTTTGTCCCTTGTAATACAACTGATGGGATATGGGGTACTGTTGCAGATTAAGTCTTGAAAAGTTTATGCCAAACTGCACTCTCATTGTAACTAATGCTTTTCATACATCATATGTAAGGCTTTCAATTTTCATCGAAAAACAAACAAACTAACAAACTATGTGATCCTAAAACACCAATAAAAATCCTGAAATCCAAAATAATTAAAAGCGATTCAAATGATTCAGTCACCTTGAGGCAGAAGCCTTTAGCCAGGGCTATTTCTCAGTTGTATGTTGTGTTTTTCAGTCCAGCTTTTCAGGGGCTGTGCCAGTTTTTATTTTAAGCTACCTCTCGCTCCTCCTTCAAACGCCTCATGAACACCTTCCACTTTGGCCATGCCTTCGGTCACCTCCTCTATGTCTTCTCCCATCCAGGTTTCCCTCCATTAAGCGTTTGGCCCATTTAATTACATATAAAAGGTGCACCATTGTTAGGAATGCTGGGGTAAATCTGCCTCCATAGCTTTCCTCTCGGTGAAAGATAACGGCAGGAAACCCTTAAATCCAACCGCTGAAAAAGCTGTGAAAAAAGGGGGAATAGAAGACAGATAAAACAGAGGAAAGTCAGAAACATAGATGTGTCTGAGCAGGGTAGGTGCAACGTAGAGGACTAACGGTGTAACTCAGTAGGGTGGTTGCAGTGTTGAGGAGAGTTAGTAGAGAGTGTGGGCAGTATCACACTGGGGTGAAGAACTCTGAATGGCCTGAGTCTGTTGTAGGGACTCCCACGCCCCATTTCCACTCGGCTCTCCTCAATATACAGTTCCACGGTGTCAGCGTCCATCCCACCCTTGTTCTGCAGCCAAGCGGCCATTCTTCATACATGAGTTTCGACAGTGAATATTAGCAAGTTAATCAATGCAAGCTACATTGTTTTAAATAGGGAGCACGGATGGGTGGCATAGCTGGTGGGAGAGTGGGAATCTTTACAAAGCTTAGTCCTGCTTGTCCCTGTGAGAAACTACAGGAGGACAGAAGTGACTGGCCTACTTTGTGCTATCGTAACGCCCCCCCCGCAACAACAAAGAAAGACTACTGGTTTTCCACAGATCTCGAGGAAATCGTCAACAAGCAGCATTACTAGCAGGTTAACCTATGGATTCCTGTGGCTACTCCTGAGTATTCTGGAGCAATCCAACAATCTGCATGGGATACAACTACCAAACTTCATGCATCACTGCCTGTGGAACATACCCCCCAGAAAGGGGCAGCACCTGAAAGTCTTAGCACTTGTGTGCAGGAGCCCAAATGTAGGGATAACTGGCACTTGTGGAACGAGCACTATTGGAGCCATCACTAAGACCGCCTATTTCCACCTCCCGAACATTACCCGTCTCTGCCTCTGCCTCAGCTCATCCGCTGCTGAAATCCTCATCCTTGAGGTCATCCAAAACTCTGCTGCCCGTGTCCTAACTCGCACCAAGTTCGGTTCACCCATCACCCCAGTGCTCGCTGACCTACATTGGCTCCCTGTTAAGCAATGCCTTGATTTTTAAATTCTCAGCCTTGCTTTCAAATCCCTCCATGACCTCGCCCCTCCCTATCTCTGTAATCCCCTCCTACTCACAACATTCCGAGATATCGGCGCTCCTCTAATTCTGGCCTCTTGCGCATCCCCGAGTTGAATCACTCCACCATTGGTAGCCGTGCCTTCAGCTGCCGAGGCCCTGAGCTCTGGAATTCCCTCACTAAACCTCTCCGCCTCTCTACCTCTCTTTCTTCCTTTAAGACACTCCTTAAAACCGACCTCATCTGCCCTAATATGGCTCGGTTTCAAATTTTGTTTGTTAACACTCCTGAGAGAGCGCCTTGGGACGTTTTACTACGTTTTAAAGGCGCTATATAAATACAAGTTGTTGTTGTTATGGCACTGTTTGAAAAGGATCAGGGAACTCTCCTGTATTTGTGGCTAATTGATCCCTCAACAAGCATCACTGAAACAGATAATCTGGTCATTTATTTCATTGCAGTTTGTTAGATCGTCCTGTGCACAAATTGTTTGGTGCATTTGGCCAGATACCAACAGTGACTACGGTTCAGTAGTAATTCTCCGGCTCTGAAGTGCTTTTGGATATCCCGCGGATGTGAAAGGTTGATATATAAATGCAAGTTCTTTCATTTCCTTCAAATGGTATGTTGGCCTTCATAGCGAGAGGGTTCGAGTACAGGAGCAAGGATGTCTTGCTGCAGTTGTACAGGGCCTTGGTGAGACCACACCTTGAGTATTGTGTGCAGTTTTGGTCGCCTTATCTGAGGAAGGATGTTCTTGCCATGGAAGGAGTGCAGCGAAGATTCACCAGACTGATACCTGGGATGGCAGGAATGACGTATGAGGAGAGATTGGGTCGATTGGGCTTATGCTCGCTGGAGTTTAGAAGAGTGAGAGGGGATCTCATTGAAATTTATAAAATTCTAACAGGACTAGACAGACTAAATGCAGGAAGGATGTTCCCGATGGCCGGGGAGTCCAGAACCAGGGGTCACAGTTGAAGGATAAGGGGTAAGCCATTTAGGACAGAGATGAGGAGGAATTTCTTCGCCCAGAGAGTGGTGAACCTGTGGAATTCTCTACCACACAAGGCAGTTGAGGCCAATTCATTAAATATATTCAAGAAGGAGTTAGATATATTTCTTAAGGCTAAAGGGGTCAAGGGATATGGGGAGAAGGCAGGGACAGGGTACTGAATTTGGATGATCAGCCATGATCGCATTGAATGGCGGAGCAGGCTCGAGGGGCCGAATGGCCTACTCCTGCTCCTATCATCTATGTTTCTATGTTTCTATGATTAGGTGACCGGACTGTACTCAGAGCACCAAATATTGTCCGATCAATACCTATGCTCCAACACTACTCATTAGATTTGTACTCTGCCTCTCAGCTAATCGAAGCAAGAAACTTATCTGCCTTTTTACTGTAGCTAAGCAATGTGCTGACAGTTTCACAGATTTATTTGCTATACCCCTGAGATCTTTCCTGATCAGCACATTCTTTTGCTAACCTATTTAACACATACACTGGCTAGAAATTTGGTGCAATTGCGCCTGTCGTAGGGGGCGCTAACGGGGCGCTAACGACTTTTTGCCCAGGCGTGGCGCACTAACGACTCCCGCTAAATTTAGCGTTAGTTTAGCAGCGGTGGTAACCGGTAGCGCTCCGTTCCGCAGGCGATGACAATGTCATCACCGTGCGCAGCGCCCTGTTTTCGCCCTGCCTGCAAAATTGGCCGCGCGCCCCCTGAATCTGCGCCGGGCAATGACAGCGACCGATTCAGGGAGCAGGAACGGAGCGGCAGGAGGCTCGCGGGGCGGTAAATAAAGCAGAGGTGGTGGGCGGGGGAACAAAAATTGGCCGGCTTACTTGTCGCAGCCTGTTGCGTCTTTGCCCGTTAGTGTAAAATGGGCGGTAGCGAATCAGCAGCCTGTTTTACACCAGTGGAGCACAACAATGTAGAACTGAGCATAAAGGCCCAAGATCGATGCCCAGTCTGTACTGAATTGGCTGAGACATGACTATTGGTTCAGTGCCCGATGGCTGGTGGAAGAGGGGGCAGGGGGAGAATCAGCTCGAGTTGCTGCTCCTGCTCGTTACCTGCCGATTCCCACCTGCAAGAGTGCAAAAGTCAGAGAAGAACCAAGCAAGAATTGCTTGGGTTAAACTGGGCTGTCAGGCCCTCCATGGCCCAATAGCCTATCAATAGTCATTGTCCACAACCAAACGTTAAGAATGTCCACTTGGGTGAAGTACCACAGGGTTCCCAGCTCCCCTGAAATCAGACCACAGCTGGGCTACTAGGTCTGCTGGAACCGGACCCCAGCAGGACTCAATGTCCCTCTGACGGCTTAACACCCCCCCTGACCCTCTCCCGCCCGCCATGGGGGGGGTTAATAATGAGGCCACTGTCTCCTAATCACCCCCATTCTTTCACAGGCCCTCAAAATTGTGGAACTCCCTCAATCTTTCTTTCGTCCTGCAATCATCAAGCTTCTAAAATACAAGCTCAGTGTCACCTCGTCACTACGTCTCCATTTACTTTGTCTTTAATTCTACGTCCCAATATTGTGTGACTGTGCTCCCAGTGCAGAGTCTCGCCCACGGGAGCGAGCACTGCTTGAAGAATGAGGCGTGGACATCAGCGTGTGCAATTTGCGGGGCTCCTGATTCCCTGACCATTAATTATAATCGGAACTGCTGCAGCTCAGACCTGCTGATTTCTCGAGTCTGATCCTTTGAGCTGTGCTCCCATCGAGAGACCCTCCGCTGGGAACAGAATCTCCCAGTTTCAGACCCTACCCTTTTTTTCAGCCTTGGTAGGCTCCTGGACTATGGACCGTCACTCTGGTTTCTGAAAACAAGTTTGCACCGGGAATAAAAACAGATAATGCTGGAAACACTCAGCAGGTCAGGCAGCATCTGTGGAGAGAGAAACAGAGTTAACGTTTCAGGTTGATGACCTTTCATCAGAACTGGAAAACGTTAGAGATGTAACAGATTTTAAGCAAGTGCAGGGGCAGGAAAAGGGGGGAGGGGAGGAAAGAACAAAAGGGAAGGTCTGTGATAGGATGGAAGGCAGGAGAGATTAAAAGGGATGATGGTGCAAGGCAAAAGGAGATGGTAATGGGACAAGTAAAGAAACTGCTTTTGGTCTCCCCAGTGTAGAGGAGACCACATCGTGAGCAGCGAATACAGTATACTAAATTGCAAGAAGTACAAGTAAATCGCTGTTTCATCTGGAAGAGGTGTTTAGGGCCCTGGATGCTGGGAAGGGAGGAGGTTAAAGGGCAGGTGTTAGCACTGGGAAGCCTGACTGGAGTAAAATACCTTGAGTTGAGCAAACTGAGAGTTGTCCTCGGCCACCAATCTCTGCTCGTTTTTTACCTGTTGCCTGCCTGAAGAGAGCCAAGAGTCTTGAACATAATATTGGCCCAGAAATTCGGGTCCCCACGCATGAGTACATGCTGTGTACTCACGCGTAGGCCCAACGAAAGTGCCGGTTTTGTGCATGCACTGCGCATGCGCGGGAAACCGGAACTTCCATTCCCCTGAAAGAAGGGGTTCAGAGGTGGAACGTGTGTGCCGGAGAGGCAGCGCGTGCTCATCGAACTTACGTTTTTTTTCCAGGTTTCTCCAGGAGGGTAAGTCTCCAGGAGTTGCACATGTAAAAAGCAGGCGCAAGGCCTACTTTTATCAAGGTAAGTGGTGAATTAATTAAAATTAAAACATTTTTTCCACAGATTTATTATTTTTAAATACTTTAAAGAAAGGTAAGTTTGTTTTTAGCCCCGTTAGAAAATGTAATTAATTTTTTCCAAAATTTAAATTATTGTTTAAAATAGTTATTTTATGTAATTTATAGTTACTGTATTTTAAAATTTATTTGAAGTTTTAGTGATGTTTTGGGGCTTATAGTATTTATAGTTTTGACAGCTCTTCCTGTCAATTTTATGAATGGGCATTCCCTGCTACCATTGGCTCTCCATGGCCCACGTGAACCCAGGGGATGTATCGAAGTAACTGCACCCCTGGGATACACAAGCACTGCGCGCTGGCAGTTGGAGGAGGCGCAGGATCGGAATCCCACGCGGGCCCACAGCACAACGGCCGGCACACTAGGTAAGTGCAGGTCGGAGGCTTACACCCGCTGGAAGCCTCCAACCCAAATTTCTGGGCCATTGTTTTACACACTCCTGCATCACGCTGAATATTCTCTTGCTTAATTCCAACCGCCACCAAAGCCCTATTATGCTTCAATTGTACAGAGGCTTGGTCAAACCCCATCTGGAGCACTGCGCTCAGTTCTGTGCACAGTAACTCAGGAAGGATATATTGGCCTTGGAGGGGATGCAGCGCACAATCACCAGAATGATACTGGAGCTTAGAGAGTTAAATTATGAGGGCAGGTTGCATAAACTTGGCTTGTATTCCTTTGAGTATAGAAGATTGAGGGATGGTCTCTTTGGAGTGTTTAAAATATTAAATAGATTTGATACGGTAGATATGGAGAAAGTATTTTCTCTAGTGCGAGAGTCCAGAACAAGGGGACAGAGGGCGAGAAATTCGTGGCCTGAGCGCCACTCCATGGTGCCAAAACGGCGGTCACCACTCTTTCAACAGCTACTGGCGGGTCCTGCGGCGACCGCCATTTTGGTCCCTACCTTTGCGCTGCCGGTAACTGGCAGTGCCATCTCCAACAAAATGGCGGCATTGTGACGTAAATCGGCATGTAACGCCGAATTTACGTCACAACCGTGAACTTTGACCCTAGCGCTGAATTCAGCGCTGAGTCCTGAGTGCACCAGGTTAACGTGCCGTGCATACAGGCTAACAGTGATGATGTCTGCACCTCTTAAAGGGACACACACATCGTTAAGTTAAGTTTGGATTTAAGGTTTTGGACTGGTTTTTTTTGATTTTATTGAAGTGGTGGCTTGCTACAATAGATGTGATAAGTTTTTTAAGTGTGTAAGGAGTGCTGCTGGATGCTTGCAAGGGCTTGGATGGTAAATGAAGGCCTTTGAGAAGACAGAACATGCTGCAAATACTCAGCAGGACACACAACATCCGTAGAGAGAAGCAAACTTTCCAATCCACTTATATACGTCTATCCATCCAATGTGACACCAAGAAATCAACTCATCACCCGTATGCATTCACTTAGTGACTGTCTTGTGTGTGCCTTTTCCTATCCTAGTGTTGTTACGCAGTGCTACCCCAGTGGCTGCAGCATGGCTGGTGGAAGGCTGCTGACTTTCAGTGGGGGACACTGCAAATGACCTTGCTGGTCAACCTTGAGGAGCTGGTGGCTGGGAGTGTGAAATCAATCTTCTTCTTCACTCTCCTCTGCTTCTTCTTGGTCACCCTCTGGCTGGGCAGGCTGCATTTCTTGGGTGTGCGAAATGAGGAAGGCACAAGGGTGGAGTTGTGGTGAGGGGAGGGCGGGAAAGCATGAGGTGCATGCCAGAAGGAGGATAACGTATGAGGTTACCAGCATCTTGTATCCTTTCAGCCCTGCCACTGGCCAAGAATGGCCTGCACCGTCTCCTCCAAGGTGGTGAGGTGAGGCTAGGAATAGGTGATGTGCCTTGTGATTGGTGCAGATTGTTCGTAGGTGAGTGATTGGGAGTGGGGATCGTGGATTGAGCAGTGTGTGCGGCTAATGGTGCAGTTGGTAGGAGATGGCTTTTGAAGATGCATTCACTGACCTTGACCACTCGTCTGAGGTCATGAAGCTTCTTTGGGCACTGGAGCCAGGTGGTGGGGGCAACACCGCTGGCAGTGACGGCCTCGGTGATATGGTCCTACATCGTTCTTTCTGGAGGGCCTCCTGGCCCCCTGTGGGTAGAGGGCCTCTCTTGCAGTGTTGACCCCCTGCACAAAGCTGGAGTGCTGCATCCGAGACCCTGGGTGCATTTCCCTGGCTTGCTGAGCCATTTGTGTTAGTGCTGAGGCATTTTTCCCATTTTTTGGGGTTAGGAAAGGAATTCAGCTTTAATCACATTTGGGACTTCTTTTTAATGTTACATTTATTTAAAAGGCAGAAAGAGCTGAAAACTGCATTGGTTCACTTCATTTTAATTTGTATTGCTTCAATGTGCGTGGCCCCTTTAATTCTCAGACCTCTTCATTACCCACAATTCCTTGCAAGCTCCACAGCCTCATTTCCAGAGGCTGTGAGAAGCTCGAACTCGGCACCTGTGTAAGATTAGGATCACAGGCTCACACACAGATTACCCAACAGGGCTTTAGAAACATAGAAGATAGAAGCAGGGGTAGGCCATTCAGCCCCTCGAGCCTGCTCCGCCATTCAATGAGATCATGCTGATCATCCAATTTCAGTACCCTGTTCCTGCCTTCTCTCAATATCCCTTGATCCCTTTAGCCTTAAGAAATATATCCAACTCCTTCTTGAATATATTTAATGAATTGGCCTCTACTGCCTTCTGTGGTAGAGAATTCCACAGGTTCACCACTCTCTGGGTGAAGAAATTCCTCCTCATCTCTGTCCTAAATGGCTTACTCCTTATCCTTAGACTGTGACCCCTGGTTCTGGACACCCTGGCCATCGGGAACATCTTTCCTGCATTTAGTCTGTCTAGTCCTGTTAGAATTTTATAAGTTTCAATGAGATCCCCTCTCATTCTTCTAAACTCCAGCGAGTATAAGCCCAATCGACCCAATCTCTCCTCATATGTCATTCCTGCCATCCCAGGTATCAGTCTGGTGAATCTTCGCTGCACTCCCTCAATGGCAAGAACATCCTTCCTCAAATAAGGCGACCAAAACTGCACACAATACTCAAGGTGTGGTCTCACCAAGGCACTGTACAACTGCAGCAAGACATCCTTGTTCCTGTACTCGAACCCTCTCGCTATGAAGGCCAACATACCATTTGCCTTCTTAACCGCATGCTGCACCTGCATGCTTACCTTCAGTGACTGGTGCACAAGGACACTCAGGTCTCGTTGCACTTCCCCTTCTCCCAATCTATTGCCATTCAGATAATAAACTGCCTTCCTGTTTTTGCCACCAAAGTGGATAACCTCGCATTTGTCCACATTATACTGCATCTGCCATGCTTCTGCCCAATCACCCAACCTGTCCAAATCATACTGGAGTTTCTCGGCATCCTCCTCACAGCACACACGCCCACCCAGCTTTGTGTCGTCTGCAAACTTGGAGATATTACATCTAGTTCCCTCATCTAGATCATTTATATATATTGTGAATAGCTGGGGTCCTAGCACCGATCCCTGCGGTACCCCACTAGTCACTGCCTGTCACTCGGAAAAAGAGCCGTTTATTCCAACTCTTTGCTTCCTGTCTGCCAACCAGTTCTTTATCCAAGTCAGTACCTTGCCCCCAATCCCATGTGACTTAACTTTACATGCCAATCTCTTATGCGGGTGTGATGAAATATTCCATTCATCACTCATCAGTATTTCTCTGCCTGTGACTGTGGTTGGTTTCAGTTTCATTTCCATTGTATTGTACTGTGTGTAGGGCTCCGCCCATACCTGGCTCCTATGTAAGCTGGCCCAGCCTGCAGCACATCCAGTACGGCAGACCTCTGGATGGAAGATACATTCTCCTCTGTGTGTTACATTCTAAGTCAATAAAAGCCTTGTTTTGTTTCGCTAACATCGAGTCTCGGATTTATTGAGGCACGTCAGCGGGACCTTATCGAAAGCCTTCTGAAAGTTCAAATACACCACAGCCACTGGTTCTCCCTTATCTATTCTACCAGTTACATCCTCAAAAAATTCCAGTTGATTAGTCAAGCACGATTTACCTTTTGTAAATCCATGTTGACTTTGTCCGATCCTGTCACTGTTTTCCAAGTGCTCTGCTATTACATCTTTTTATAATGGACTCTAGCATTTTCCCCACTTCCGATGTCAGGCTATAATTCCCCATTTTCTCTCTACCACCTTTTTTGAATAGTAGGGTAACATTAGCTACCCTCCAATCCATGGGAACTGTTCCAGAGTCCATCAAATTTTGGAAGATGACCAGCAATGCATCTACTATTTCTAGGGCCACTTCCTTAAATACCCTAGGATGTAGATTATCAGGCCCTGGGGATTTATTGGCCTTCAATCCCATCAATTTCCCTAACACCGTTTCCCTACAAATACTGATTTCTTTCAGTTCCTCCCTCTCATTAGACCCTATGTTCCCCGACATCTCCGAGAGGTTATTTGTATCCTCCTTTGTGAAGACAGAACCAAAGTATGTATTTAATTGGTCCACCATTTCTTTGTTTCCCATTAAAAATTCCCTTGATTCTGACTGCAAGGGACCTATGCTTGACTTCACTAATCTTTTTCTCTTCACATATCTATAAAAGCTTTTACATTCAGTTTTTATGTTCCCCGCAAGCTTACTCTCATACTCACTTTAGAAGTTGTAAGGCTTTTATTAAAGAGCTACAGTTTTAAAGCATAATCAGATATTACATATAGTTTAAGCCGAGTATAATAGACATACAACCCATGATAGTTGGAGCGATCTACGACTCCTGCATCAGAATGCCACGACCAGACGGACGGGGAGGCAATACAGTGGTCTTGGATTGGGTGGATTCCTGCAGTCTGCTGCAGCGGTCACTTCTGTTGGGTCATCTCTCAAGCTGTTGGAGGTGTGAGGCTGTCAGCCACCTCAGAGGCTAAACTTGACCAAGGTGTTAGGCCGTAGCCACCTCGGGGAAGCCTTCGCCCCTAACTGCCTGATTTCCTCTCTCGGTCGTCTATATTTATAGTTATTTCGGTGGGCTGGTAATCACCTGGTGTCAATCATTTGATCCCCATCCTATTGTCCAATTGTGAAGTGGGAAGGCATCCCTCACCATCCCTTTCTGCATGGCTGACAAGGCCTCCCTCTTATCTTTCTGAGGAATGTTTTGTCAAGTTTGTTCAAGGGCATTTTATGGCTTTGTGGCTCCTTATTATCTAGCAGGTGCTATCCTCCCTGTTTCCTTGCATTTTACGATTCCCTTATCACTTCTATTTGTTTTTTGATGCTTGATATTTGACCCTGCTTGCATTTCTGCTAACTGTTCCCGGCTGCATGTTGTCAGTCTCTGTTCTAAGAATTAAAACCCATCTTTGAATCTAACAGCTATTTCTTACACCTGCACAGGAACTTCGGGTCGGATGCCTCCAGCAATGCCACCAGGATGGCGTTGCACGGTAAGTAAGTGCTGCGCCAACAATCTTCATCCCCCCAGATGAATTTTGCTCCGTTAGCGTTGCGGCCATTTTCAGCAGCCGTTAACTCTAGCTGCCGGTGATACCGCCCAACTTTACTGGCTAACACGCATTTCTCCCCCAGAGTCCTCAAATTAGAGCTAGGTCATTCAGGAGCTAAATCAGAAGTGCACATTCACACAAAGGGTAGTAGAAATTTGGAACACTCTCCCCCAAAAGGCTCGGGATGCTGGGGGTCAATTGGAGCTTTCAAGACTGAGATTTGCAAGCTAAATACGAGCATAGGTCAGAGATGGGGCTACAACATTAAAGCCCAGATCTTTCCCCCATTCTTGCATCGAGCAATGCTCAGTGCTAGCAGTGGAACCTTATAGTTTCTGTTCTGTGGAGTTGTGTATATCTTTAGGAATGAAATACTTTGCATTAAAGAGGTCACATTTTATATAAAACAGCAATAAATTACAACTGAGCAAGGTTTTAAAAATATATACAAGAGAAAGGGAGTCAGGCACTTGCTGCTTTTGTTTGATTCGGAGACAACTTAAAGTTGTTGTTGAGATAACAAAGAGAGTAGCCAAGCAGCAACCAATGTAGAGAAACTTCCAGTAACAATAAGAATGACCTCCAATTGACCCCGTCCCCACATTGTGTCCCTGGCCTTGTAGGTCAGCAGCTAAATATTACAACCATGTTACAGGTTGGGATTAAAGTGGGCTCCAATGGCCCAGTGCATCATTCTCATTCCTGTCGCAACCAGACTGTGTAGTGCAATCTGTTGGATTCAAATATCCTTTTCATTGTGCAGCGGTGAGCAAGTGATTGAAAGATGCCTTCAGAACATGCACCAGTCTTTTACACGCCTGCTTCAAGTCTGGTTTCTCTGACTCGCTTTCAGGTCGGCTTTCCTTATTTGAAAGTATATATTTTTTAAAACTTTATCCTCATGTTTAATGTTATCTGCCTTTGCGGAGATCCCGTGGTCTGTGCCGAGGTCCTTTGCCTTGGGTTCGGTCCCAGGGCCTTTGCGGAGATCCCATGGTCTTTGCCGAGGTCCTTTGCCTTTGGTTCGGTCCCGAGGTCTTTGCGGAGATCCCATGGTCTTTGCCGAGGTCCTTTGCCTTTGGTTCGGTCCTGGGGCCTTTGCGGAGATCCCATGGCATTTGATGAGGTCCCGTGACCTGCCCTCAAATTAACCCTGGCACAAAATAAACCCACCTGTAGGTGTGGGGCAGGTTTCTTACTTGAACCGGTTTGGAGCCAGTCCAATATAAACGATATCCTGATTGGCGACAGTATTTGTACCTTGTGCTAGACACATCCATTCTTTTCTGAATTGTCAGAATAGATTATATGCTAATGTCATGATTGTGACATGAACTCATAACCTTCTGACCCAAAGGCAAGAGTGCAACTGACTGAGCCAAGCATTAAAATGAGACACTGAAACTTTTGTTTTGCCAAGTCTACATTAGATGCCATTTTCTGCTGGTTCTGCTTGTGTGGAGTGGGGGAAAACTATTAACTTGCTCACGTCTTGCAGATAAACCTGTTGAATCACCTTTGCCTATGTAATTGTTGGTGTCACTATATTTGATGATCAAGTGAAGAATGCCAGATTTTCTTTCTCAAAGCCAGTCAAGGATTAGCTCACAAATGTTGTGTCGGTACCTTTCTACCTAGACACAATTAGAACTCAGAACCCAGAGATTCAAACATGAAGTGCTTTATTCAGGAAGGAAAGGAAAGTTCTGGAGAGTTCCGAACAAAGAGAGCAAAGAGGGCAGCATGGTGGCATAGTGGTTAGCACTGTTGCCTCACAGCGCCAGGGACCCGGGTTCGAATCCGGCCTCGGGTGACTGTCTGTGTGGAGTTTGCACATTCTCCCCGTGTTTGCGTGGGTTTCCTCCGGGTGCTCCGGTTTCCTCCCACAGTCCAAAGATGTGCGGGTTAGGTTGATTGGCTATGATAAATTGACCCTTAGTGTTAGGGGGATTAAATACGTGGGGTTACGGGGATAGGGTGGGATATGTGTTGGTGTAGGGGTTACAGGGATCGGGTGGGATATGTGTCGGTGCAGGCTTGATGGGCCGAAATGGCCTCTATCTGCACTGTGGGGTTTCTGTGATTCTGTGATTCTGTGAACTTAACCAAGAGAACACCCAACCATTTATCTGCTGTGACAGCGCCACCACAGGTGGGAGGAGAACACACAATACATAACAAAGCCATCCATAGCCTAGGCGGTTCCTCCCTAAGGTGTCTCAACCCCCACCTCCGATTGCAAAACGACGTAGCATTTCCGTTTCTCACACCAGTCACCATTATGGCCTCTCGCTCTGGCACCGCCGATTTAAATGCAATTGGAGCTGAATTGTGGACAGAGTCATGCTGTGGCCTTCTGCCCAAGACAAAGCGGTCGAATGTCCTGAATCTGGTTCAGTTTGGATCCTTAAAGCTAGCATAGAAAGGAATCTTCAGCCCATCAGCCTGCGATAGATTCAACCCTGGGGCCAGAGGGGAAAAGACATCTGCTCGCAATACATTTTATTCCTCTCTTTGAAGAAGAAAAGGGGGAAACAAATTTATCATCTTGCTTGTCCATACCCAAACAATGTAAACAAAACTGAATGATTAATTCATTGGAGTTCATCAAATTCGACACTCCAGCTCAGCTTGACTTTTTCTGAAGTTGTGATTTTAGGCTGATATAAACGTTGAGATGGTTGCAGTCACACCTACAATTTGACTAGCAACATGAAAAGCGGATGTCTAATAAATCAAGAACATTTTCACAGATCGTCCCTCAGTTTTCACAGACCAATTCCCTGGTGGACAAACTTCTTGCCTTTCAAAGTTGGGTTTTGCTCTGATGAGAATCAAGATGACAGCAGTGTCTCCTCCAATTTCTACACAGCAACAAATACTGACAGGAGTAAAATAACTCAGGAGCCGTTTCGAAGAGCTTCAGCTCACTGCATAGGTGAGCTCCCTCAAGGATATGTGTCAATCCTTTTTTTCAAAGTTGACTTTGGACTGATAAGAATCAGGATTTAAGTTAGTACATCTACCGTGTGCTTTACTGTAGGAAATTGAACATGCGATTGAGGACTAGCATAAGTAAGTGAGGCAGGGTGAGTTGCTATGTTGAAGTAGCTAACAGCTAGCTTAGAAATAGGCTCCTGGAACGTCACCACCACCACCAACAACAATTTGCATTTATATAGCGACTTTAACGCAGTAAAACGTCCCAAGGCGCCTAAACACATCCCACCGCATCATCTGCTGTGCGCCATATTTCAAACCAGAAAAACTCCATAGGGCAAATTCGTTGATCTCGCAACAGAGAATCGAGAACATGGGCTAGTTCTCCAGCCTGCATTCTGCTTTGAGTGCAGCTCCCCCACTGGGAGCCCGGTATCAGGGAAGTTACCCATATATTTGCAACATGGGACTTTGGTAGTCACTTTCGTTGGAGTATTGCTGACAGCTTCGCTAATAGGAAGATATGAATCATTGGCACCGGAACTTCCACTACCTATGGCTCATAGTTGCATAAATAGAGCAACTTTAAACTCCTATTCCTCTCTAATCATTAATTACATTCATTAAGATTCATAGTCCAGAAATAGTTAAATCTAATCACAGGGAAAAAGAAAGACTTACATTTATATAGCGCTTCTCATGACCTCAGGACATCCCAAACTGCTTTATAGTCAATGAAGTACTTTTTTGAAGAGTAGTCACTGTTGCAATGTAAGAAGTGCAGTAGCCAATTTGCACATAGCAAGGTCCCGCAAACAGCAATGTAATAATGAAAAGATAATTGGCGCAAAATTCAGATCCGTAGCGCCCGCTTTTTGGCCGCTACGATTGCCCTCAGAGTTTGTGGGGTGAATTGCGCCGGACGACATATTGGTGCAGGCGTTAGTGTGCGCAGTGAACATCCGCCGGAAGTATGCAGAGCAGGCAGGTCATGACGTCAATCAGCATACAATGCTAATTATATGCCAGCGCTACCATTTTGGAGCTCAACGTTCCAGCTAACGCCCTCTCTTAACCTCGCACAGCTGAGCATGCATTCAGCAGCAGGAAGGAGCCCCCACCAGCGCTATTTAAAGGGATCATCAACGACTTACAGGTTAGTTGCTGGTTGATTTATGCTGGCTGTTGGTACATCTACAACTGTTTGGTGCTTTCTATTGTTATTTAAAGTTGCTAAAGTCTACAGGGAGTGGTGTAGCAGGTGCTGACTTCAAGGCTCCAGCACAAACAAGTAGCTGCAAGACATGGGTGCACTAGTAGGAATTCCCCTTGGAATTGATCATGACTGGGAGAATGAACAGAGGGCACGTAGAGCAGGACAAGCTGCTGGAAGTGGGAGGAGGAGGAGAGGGCAAAGGGCTCTCAGCAGAAGGCCATATCCACCCATGTTGTTCAGGGAGCAATTCTCCTATCTGAACCTCAGCAAGGAACAAGGGGGGAATTTTAACGTGGTGAGGCGCTGGGAGTGGGGGAGCACCATTAGTTTGCGGCGACCCCGGGAGTAAGTGCAGCACGTCTGTCAGTGGCGTTTTAACCCAGCCACTGCATTTGCACCTGACTCCCGGGTTTCTTGACCAATTAGCGTGAGCAGGTGTGAGGATGAGTCGATTTCAACTGAACTATTTAAAGGGACACTACGAAGATGACAGTTGGTGGATTGTGGAGGAACAGAGGAAGTGAGTGTCATTATGGAGTCCCTACGTGGCAAGTCTGCACCTCACTAGATCTGATGCTGTGGTCTGTAAGGACTCGCAGGGAGATACTCTTCCCTGCCGACGGGAGGAAGAAGCCTGGCACTGAAAGCAAGAAGGCGTGACTCGAGGTGGCTCAGGAGGTGAGCAGCAGGAGTGTGGTGCCACGCTCCTGGATACAGTGCCGGAAGCTGTTTAATGACCCAATCAGGGCAGGAAAGTTGAGTACACTGGCACATTCAACTAGAACTTAATGTTTGTATCACACCAACCCCTTTACTCTGCCTTCTCAAGCCTACTCCAGCACATCACTTCTCACACCAACTCACCTTGTAGGTGCATCCATCCCTCTTTGTGTATGCACTTCCTCACATCCGCACACAACATCACGCCTCTACCTCATAGTCACCCTCAACAAATGTTGTCAATCCATCCACCCCTTACTCTCACTCATGGGTCTCTTCTTTCCCTCCTTGTAGGAGAAGAGAGCAGAGAAGACGAGGGAGAGCCAGCGAACCGGAGGTGGCCTCCAGCAATCTTGATACTTACCTCTGCAGAGGAGGAGGTGCTGGAGATCAGCGGGGTCTCGGCCAATGTTCTCTTTAATTGTTTTTGGCCGCGCAGCTTAAAGGGAACATTGGTCTTGGCGTCCCTGGCCATTGGAGGTGGGGAGATGGAGGCCTCTCAGCTAGCTGGTGACAGAATTAAATATCACACAGCCACATGGCGTACAACACTCACTCATGTTGACTTGATGTCAGCAGCCAGTAAAATACGATCATGTGTATAATGTTCACTTAAAATATTCTTATCGTGCCAGTTCCAATTCATGTCTTTAATTTCCCAAAGGGCCATCAAGTGTCCCACTGGAGGTAGTCCAGGGGGAGGATGACAACATCACAGAGGAGGTCACACACTCTGAGGGTGTACCGTCACAGGGCTCATGCAGACCAGCGAGCAGCTGAGGAGGAAGAGAGGTAGCAACCTAGACATACCTTTCTAGCCGGGCTGTCCGTGAAGAGTTCATCCAAGTACGATACCGGTAACTGCAGCCCCAATTCCCCATTCACCAACAGTCCCACACCTTACCACCCCTCTGTCACTGACCATCATAGCGTCCGCTTGGCCACAATGCAAAAATAAAAGTCTCCACAAAATAAACATTCCAAACCAAATTTATAAATCAAATCATGCCATATTGCATATAAACGTAAACTTATCGCCCTTGTGCACTCCCTTACTGCCTGTCTTCCATGTGCATTTGCCTTTCCTAGTACTGCTACGCGGTGCTACCCCAGTAGCTGCAGCGTGGCTGGTGGAAGGCTGCTGACTTTCAGTGGGGGAGACTGCGGATGGATTGGAGGATGACCTCACACAGCTCTGGCCCTAGAAGGCCCGGCTTTAAACTGCACCATCTCGGCATGGGTGGCAGCAGTCTGGGCTGGCTGGCTGGTAGGCACTGGCAGAGTGGCAGTGGTGGGAGGGCGAATGCTGTCATCCTGAGAGAGGACAGCAGGTTTGTGCTCCATGGAGCCACTGCCACTCCCCCGGGGCGGCGCCTCAGCAATCCTAGTAATCTGTTGGAAGGCAGATTGCTTGAAGGCTGTGATATCCTGCAAGCCCCTTTGAACATTAGATTCCAACTCCAGCCATCTGGATTCCAATGAGCTGTTCATGACCAGTCTGGAAAAGGGATAACAGCCTGCACCCTCCCTCCCTCCTCATCCTCTTCCTCCTCCTCCTCCTCTCCTTCATACTCCTCCTGAGGTGGTCCCGTAATCCCTGGAGGCAACGGCGGTGCCCTCATGATGGCCAAGTTGTGAAGCATGCAGCAGACCACCATGAAATGGGACACCCACTCCGGCATGGACTGGAGGGCTCCTCCCGAGAGGTCAAGGCAGTGGAACTGTGCTTCAGCAGTGCGATGGTCTGCTCGATGATGTTCCTGGTGCAAGCATGGCTCTCATTATATGAGTGCTGGGCACGAGTGTTGGGGTTGCGGAGGGGAGTCATGAACCAGGTGGACAGCGGATAGCCCTTGTCTCTGAGCAGCTATCCTCAAATTTGCTGTGGTGGCTGGAAGATTGCTGGCACACCGGATTAACGCAGGATAGCAGACATTGACCATCAGGAATCTGACATAAAAACAGAAAATGCTGGAAATACTCAGCAGGTCAGGCAGCATCTGTAGAGCGAGTAACAGAGTTAATGTTTCAGGTCGATGATCCTTCATCAGAAGCCAGTTCTGATGAAGGGCCATTGACCTGAAATGTGAGATGTTAGCTATGTCTCCTGCTGCAAGGATCTGCTGGTGAAGAAATTGAGGGCCATGGTGATCTTGACTGCCACTGGAGAGCTGTGTTCGCCCTGCTCTCAGGCTGCAGGCCTGGTTGCAGGAGGCGGCAAAGTTCTGTGACCACATCTTTGGTAAGAGAATTGCTGTTGGAAGACCCTGGGTGGGTAAGGTCTCCTGTTGAGAGCCCTCCTGGCCCTCCTCCTCCTTCTCTGTGTGCATCTTCTCATCTTCTTCGCTGCCTCCGCTCCCTCTTCCTAAGATACTCGAGAGCGAGGTGGACATGCCAGTACAGCCCCCATAACTGTGAGCAAGTGGTGTGAGCAGAAGCCTTTAGATAATAATGAAGGCGTTCTCCACTTGCAACAACGCTTCCTGTTACCTTAGAACCTTCACTAAGTTAGTAAAGCTGTTGGAGTTGCAGAAAGTTACACAGAGACAGTCAAACTGAACAAACATGTCAGGTGCAAGTAGTTGCTGATGAGCCCTTTAATTAACGCTGCTGGAGCCTCCTTCCTGCTTCTCAATGCTTGCTCAGTTCGTCGCACTTAAGGCATGCCGGTAAAAGGAGTGGCGAAGTCCAAACTCGCAGATCGGGCATCAAGTGAGTATTGCACACTCACTGATGTCACGATCTGCTTCATTTCAATGATTTTCATGTTCACTGCTATCGACAGCACTGCTGGCCACCCAAAAATATACTTTTCACTGGTTTCAGCCCCGCTGCTGGCCATGGCCTTGGCAATGACCATTCCAATAATGACCAGCACCATCTCTTCCATAGCGTTAGGACATGCAGGCATGCCTGTCCCCTGCCGGTTAGCTGCTGCTGCTTCCGATTGTGCGTCAACTTCTCTTGCAAGAGAGAGCGAAGTGTGTCAGTGAGTGTCGTGCAATCTGTTTGGGTGATGTGGTTGTCATGGTTGAATAGCTGGCAGTGTGTGCAAGCTGTTAGTTGTGGGTGTGAGGCTTGCAGCAATGCTAAGTGTATGAGGGTGAGGTGAAGCCATGAATGTGAGGTATGAAACCTGATAGAGATTGTTGGTAGGTGAGTGCTGGGGGTGCGGTGCATTGAGCAGTGGCTGATGCTAGTGGTGCAGTTTGTTAGGATATGGCATTTGAAGATGCATTCACGGACCTTGACCATGTGAGGTCATTAAACTTCTTCTGGCACTGCATCCAGGTCCTCGGGACTAGACTCCTGACATTGGCCTCCACGGCTATCAGGTCCCACTGCTTTCTGAGCGTGTGACTGGTGGGCCTCCTGGGCCCCTGCGGATACAGGACATCTCTCCTCCACCAAGGCCTCCAGTGCCACGTCGGAAAACCCTGGAGCCCGCTCCCTTCCATGTTGTGCCATTCTTCACTGTTTCCCAGGCCAGATTCAGTTGCAGAATGATTACCAGCACTTGCTCCAGCCACAATGCACCTCCCATTTAAGAGGTGCAGGCTAGCTTTAACTGGTGCTAGCCTCTGACGATTTTGGGCCCCCTGCTGATGCGTGCAGCTCATCAACAGTACGGTTAGCACTGGCTGCACACTGAAATCACTGAAATGAGCAAGCAGCATGAAGTTGGCGTGCTACCTGCATTACATTGAATGGGCGCGGGTTAATCGTGCATCGTGATACCACTGCCCATTTTCAGGGGTTATCGAATTTAACACCCTATCTGTTTAAGGTGTTGGTTGAGGGATAAGTGTTTGCTCGGACACCGGGGAGAATTCCCTCCTCTTTGAAATAGTGCCATGAGATCATTTACACCCACCTGAGGGGGCAGACCAGGCCTCGGTTTAACGTCTCAGGCAAAAACTGAGACCTCTGAGAATGCAGCGCTCCCTCAGCACTGCCCCTCCGAGAGTGCAGCGCTCCCTCAGCACTGCCCCTCCGAGAGTGCAGCGCTCCCTCAGCACTGCCCCTCCGAGAGTGCAGCGCTCCCTCAGCACTGCCCCTCCGAGAGTGCAGCGCTCCCTCAGCACTGCCCCTCCGAGAGTGCAGCGCTCCCTCAGCACTGCCCCTCCGAGAGTGCAGCGCTCCCTCAGCACGGCCCCTCCGAGAGTGCAGCGCTCCCTCAGCACTGCCCCTCCGAGAGTGCAGCGCTCCCTCAGCACTGCCCCTCCGAGAGTGCAGCGCTCCCTCAGCACTGCCCCTCCGAGAGTGCAGCGCTCCCTCAGCACTGCCCCTCCGAGAGTGCAGCGCTCCCTCAGCACTGCCCCTCCGAGAGTGCAGCGCTCCCTCAGCACTGCCCCTCCGAGAGTGCAGCGCTCCCTCAGCACTGCCCCTCCGAGAGTGCAGCGCTCCCTCAGCACGGCCCCTCCGAGAGTGCAGCGCTCCCTCAGCACTGCCCCTCCGAGAGTGCAGCGCTCCCTCAGCACTGCCCCTCCGAGAGTGCAGCGCTCCCTCAGCACTGCCCCTCCGAGAGTGCAGCGCTCCCTCAGCACTGCCCCTCCGAGAGTGCAGCGCTCCCTCAGCACGGCCCCTCCGAGAGTGCAGCGCTCCCTCAGCACTGCCCCTCCGAGAGTGCAGCGCTCCCTCAGCACGGCCCCTCCGAGAGTGCAGCGCTCCCTCAGCACTGCCCCTCCGAGAGTGCAGCGCTCCCTCAGCACTGCCCCTCCGAGAGTGCAGCGCTCCCTCAGCACTGCCCCTCCGAGAGTGCAGCGCTCCCTCAGCACTGCCCCTCCGAGAGTGCAGCGCTCCCTCAGCACTGCACTGAAGTGTCAGCCTAAACTATGTGCTCAAGTCTCTGGAGTGGGAATTGAACCCACAACCTTCTGACTCAGAGGTGCTACCTAATGAGCCATGGCTGAAACCTGAAGTGAAGGAGACAAAGATATTGTTTGGGGTTGCTGACGCGATGTGTTGCATGTTGCAGCAGGAAATATCTGTGTTTCAAAACCTATCAGTGAGTGACTGCCTCACTTCAGTGTGACATATACCTTTCTGCTGTCTTTTGTCTCTGAGTGAAGGGGTTGCTTGACAGTTCCGTGCCCAGGTAAATGAATATATTCTGCACCTTGTTGTCAATTCAGCAGGTCCCCGGTTCTACTATACTGCAGGCTGAGTAGAGCGGGGCACGCAAGTGCTTTCTGAGGGATTTGGCCTCACATATAAACTTTGTATTGCAGATGCTGATGCAAGTTCAGTGTTAATAGCTGAATTAATGTAGCACCCTACCATTTATTATTATGTAAACAGAGGTGTTTTAAATTGTAATCTAGAGGAATCTGATGTATTGATCTTTTGTTATGGTACAATTTTTATTTTAAACAGATCTGATTAAAAATGAAAGTCTTGCAGTTCTACAGCACCTTTCATGACCTTATGATATCCCAAAGCGCTGCACGGTCAATGAAGTACTTTTGAAGTGTAGTCACTGTTGTAAAGTAAGACATGATCTGATAGTGACTACTGCTTTGCTACTCTAAGACGAAGAGGACGTGAAAGGGTTTGTGACATTTCCAGTAAGAAAATTCCAATAATAAGAACATTCTGTTTGACCTCGGGACACTACATTGCCTGTTACAGTGTGTATTAAGATCACACGCCGGATTGTAGGACTTGTTTTGTTGCTGGTGTTGGTTGAGGGTGAGATGTCGACCAGAACATGGGCAGAACACCCTGGTCTCCTTTGAATGGTACCTTGGGACCTCTCACATCCACCCAAACCACCAGAGCAGGCAAATAGCAACTCAGTTTAATATCTTATCCAAAGTCACTAGTTATTGTGGGAGCTGGATGTAGAGCTTGAAACAGAAAGGCCCCTGTAAATTAAACTAGTTTGTTTGGGAATACAGCCTTTGACTTCTGTTTGCTGAAGAAGAGTTTAAAACAGTAAGACAACACCTGTTTAGGACATTGCTGTGTGCAAATTGGCTGCCATGTTTAGAAGAGAAGATGTTTCCTTTTGTGGGAGTCCAAAGCTAGGGGCCATAAATATAAGATTGTCACTAATAAATCCAGTAAGAAATTCAGGAGAAACTTCTTTACCCAGAGATTGGTTAGAAGGTGGAACTCGCTACCACAGGGAGTGGCTATAAGAACATAAATACATAAGTAATAGCAGCATGAGTAGGCCATTTGGCCCTTTGAGCCTGCTCTGCCATTCAATAAGATCAGGCTGATCCTCTACCTCAACTCCGCCTTCCCGCACTATCCCCATATCCCTTGGTTCCTTTAGTATCCAAAAATCTATCGACCTCTGTCTTGAATATACTCAGCGACTGAGGATCCACAGCCCTCTGGGGTGGAGACTTCCAAAGATTCACAGCCTTTTGAGTGAAGAAATTTCTTATCATGTCAGTTGTGGCAAAGCCACCAAGGGACTCCTGTATATGACGATATAACTGCCTTTAACAGAGTGCTACAGCACCTATGTTTGTTTACTGTTTGTAAATAACCCGTTCTCGGTAAGTTCCAGAACCAGCGCGATGACGTCATCACGTTGGTCACGTGACGTCCCGAACGGCGGGAAACGTGATGACGTCAGGCTGGGAGGTTCCCAGGTCAGACCTCGGGAAGCCAGCCTTAAGAAAAGACCTGTTGATAGTTTCTCCTGCATTCCATTGTTTGTTCTTTAGTTTACATTAAACTTCGTTTAATTATCGGACTGACTCGACCTCAGTATTTCAGCTAGGGATCTGATGATTCCTACACAGTCCTAAATGACCGACCCCTTATTCTGAGACTGTGACCCCTAGTTCTAGACTCCCCAGCCAGGGGAAACATCCTACCAACATCTGCCCTGTCAAGTCCTGTAAGAATTTTATATGTTTCAATGAGATCACCTCTCATTTTTCTAAATTCTAGGGAATATAGGCCTAGTCTACTCAATCTCTCCTCATAGGACAATCCCCTCATCCCAGGAATCAGTCTGGTGAACCTTCGTTGCACTCCCTCTATGGCAAGTATATCCTTCCTTAAATAAGGAGACGGATACTCCAGGTGTGGTCTCACCAGGGCCCTACATAATTGCGTAAGACTTCTTGGAGGAAAAATTCGGCTGGTTTGTGCCTCCCGTTATGGGGTGCAAAGCAACTAGCTCCCGGGCGCGGCAATTTTTGCGCCGCTCGCGGAATTAACTAATTTTTGCGCCGGCGCATAGGTTTGCTGCCCCGATCTCCTGCGCCTGCAGATCATGACGTCAATCGAGCGTGCAACGCCCTGGTGGTGTCCCGGACCGGATATTGAGTGGCGCACCCCTCCTTTCCGCCTGGCGCAAGCAACAACAGGGAGACTGGAACATTTCCCAGTCGCTGTGGGGCTGGGGGGGCGGGGAGTGGGGGGGGGCTGCTATTTAAAGGCGGGCTCTTCCTGGCTTTTTCTATGGTAGACATTTTTGCACCACTCATTCTGACAGAGAGATTCTGAGAGAGAGAAGGAGAGACTTCTGCATAGAGTCAACGCTGTGTGAAGTAGTTTTGGTTACTGAGCATCACTTTGCAGGTACTTTTGGATCTGGCCTTCATTACTTCGATTGTCAAGAGACTTTGGGGGCTGCACTGATTCAGGGTATCGTCCTGCGCCTGCAGAATCGGAGGCAACAGAGATGCAGAGAGAGAGTGGCAATCATGGCTAGACGAAGGAGGGCCAACAGGCCTCTGCACAGGAGACCTTATCCTCCCAGGGTATTCCGGGAACAATTCTCCTACATTCATTTGTCTGAGGAGCAGTGTTTGCGCAGGCTGAGCTTCAGCAAGGAGGTGGTCACTGAGCTCTGCCACCTGCTGCAGCCAGATCTGCAGCCTCAACTGAGGACCAGGACGTCTCTGTCGGTGGCAGTGAAGGCCACAGTGGCTCTGAATTTTTATGCCACCGGCTCCTTTCAAGCAGCTACTGGGGACATCAACAATGTCTCCCAGTTCGCGGTCCATTGCTGCATCCATCAGGTCACAAATGCCCTCTATAAAAGGAGACGCCAGTACATCTCTTTCCCGATGACCTGGGCCAAACAGCATGAATGCGCATTGGGCTTTGCGAGGATAGCGGGCTTCCCCATGGTGCAGGGCACCATTGACTGCACGCATGTGGCTTTGCGGGCACCGCATGAGAATGCAGAGGTTTTCCGAAACCGCAAGGGATTCCACTCTTTATACGTCCAGTTGGTCTGTGACCACAGACAGTTGATACTCGCTGTCAATGCCCGTTATCCTGGCAGCAGCCACGATGCTTTCATCCTGTGCCAGACTGCTGTGCCAGAACTTTTCCAGGCACCGCATCAGCCAAGTGGTTGGCTCCTTGGGGACAAGGGTTATCCACTGTGCACCTGGCTGATGACACCGCTCAGTAACCCCAGCACCCCTGCTGAGCTGTGGTACAACGAGAGCCATCTCGCCACCAGGAATATCGTTGAGCAGATGATTGGCGTGCTCAAGCAACGGTTCCGCTGTCTGGACCACTCAGGAGGAACCCTGCAGTACTCGCCTGAGCGAGTCTCCCTCTTCATAGTTGTTTGCTGCATTCTTCATAACCTGGCAATCCTCAGGACCCAGCCAATGCCACCAGGCCTTGGAGCACCACCGGAGGAGGAGGAAGAGGAGGAGGAGGAAGAGGGGCGGATGATCAGCAGCAGCACCAAGGCAGGCGCGAGGCCCACAATTTTGAAACTGCAAGGGCCGTCCGTCAACGGCTGATAACAAGCCGCTTCTAGGCCCCTACTGAGGAAATGGCTTCTGGCATGGAGAACAACATGAATGAAACCAACCCGCAAGCCCTAAGCCGCCCAAGGCAGCAATAATTCCAAAGGCCAAACCTGTACATTTTGAATACAAAAACTTTTTTATTTTACAAACTCTGTGGCCCCGATTTTCGGCTTGTGTGGGGAATGGTCGGATTTCCCCGAATGTGGGGCTTCTGACACACATAAAAAAGTGTCAGTCAGCTCCACGCAATTTTCCCTCAAGTGGCCAATTAATTCCCAGCATGTGGGAAGCCTTGCTAATTGTCCAATTCGAGTCAGAAATCCCCACACTATGATGTCATCATTCGTGGTGCTTTCAAAGTGTCCAGCAAGCTTCTCCACCTCTGCAGGCTTCTCAACCACTCTTGCACAATGGCAGAGGAGCCTGCACCAGCTGCTGCCAGCGGCAGAGGCCGAGCTGCCTTCAAATTCGACAAGGCTTCACTGCAGGCATTATTGGATGGGGTTAGGGCCCACAGGGAGGTCCTCTTCCCTCGGCCAGGGAGGAAGAGGCCTCCCACTGAGACCAATGCTGCATGGATGCAGGTGTCAGCAGATGCCAACTCGCTGGGAGTCACCAGAAGAACCTTAGCATTACATCTCTATCTCCTTCCTTTACTCCCCCACAGTACCATCCAGAGCCCCCGTCCTCACTGTGGAGGAGGAAGAGGCTGAGCAGCCAGACTCCTCAGAGGAAGCTCCAACCTCTGAGGGCGCAGCGTCAGCAGAAGTAAGCGCACCCAGCACCAGCGCAGACACTCACACCTCGGGGGGACCTTCGGGACATAGAGTAGTGTTGTCACCTGGTGTTTCACAGCTGACAAGTGAGCCTCAGCAGATTCTGGAGACAGGGACAGCAGTGGAGAGTCCTCGTCGGAGGGCGCAGGAGCGTTGGCCATCTGTTGAACAGAGAAACCAGATCTTCATGGAAGTCCTTCTGAGTAGGACTGCCAGTGCAGAAACAGGTCCCACTGGCCCCCTAAAGTGCAGCAAGGTGCTCTCAAGCCACTTCCAAGCGCTAGCCCCTTCTGGCCTGTGCAGCTTCAGGTGAGTGAGCAGCAGCCTGGTGCTCCTGGTGCTCATCCTGCTGCCGCCTCTGCTGTTGGAGATCCTCTAATGCCAGGAAGGGAACGTCCCAAAGGCCTCCCATGCTTCTGGCAGATGCTTCCATTTACGGGGTGCGGAGTTAGGGTTGTGAGAGGGGCTTCCCAGGAGCTCACACTGGAGAAGTGTGTGAGGCTCCAACTTTCTGCAGCTGCTCCTAAGGATTCAAAAAGTTCCCCCAAGCCTTGATCAACAAGGTCCTGCAGCCTGCAAATGCTGCCTATTTAATCTCTTCAGCCCTCAGCGACCTGCTGCTGCAAGCAAGCAAGCCAGCTGTTTTCACGCCAGCTCAGTAGCGGGGTTCCCCGCAGGCGGGTTTCAGGTGGGGAAAGCCCCAAAGTTGCAACGGCATGGGAAAATCCACTTCAACAAGCAGATAATTGCTTGTTAGTGCTCCGACGAGCAGTCCCGCCAGCGGCGGCCGGGACTGAAGCGGGGCGCGCGGAAACGGCAGTCCGAAAGTCAGACGGGGCGGGGAATCAGGCGGGGGATGTCCCGACCCGCTTTTTCGCTGATTTTCGGCCCCCGGCCGCATGAAAAGCCGCCCAACGGCGGCCAGAAAATCGGGGCCTGTGTGTCTCATTTCTTCATGACAAATAGAAATAAACACAAAAAATCATCAATTAACATAACTGGTTCTCACAACCTGGAGATAATGTCCAAAACACTAAACCAAAGTTTGAACACGAACCTCGGCCTTTAATAAAAAAATTCCCAACATTTCGTCAAACCTCCTACTTTTTACCCTTCGAGGGCGATCTCCTTCCCTTGCACACTTCCCCCCTTCCCACCCTACTGCTCCTCTGTAATGGGGCGCCAGTGGCTGCAGCAAGGCTGGTGGAAGGCTGCTGATTGTCAGAACCTGAGACTACAGATGCCCTTGAAGGACGGCCTCGACCAGCTCTGGGCCTGGAGGGCCCGGCTGCAGACTGCACCAACTCTGCAGTCTGGGCTACAGGCGGTGGCAAGTGCAATGGGGGAAGTGACAGTGGTGGCAGCAGGAATGCTGTCATCTTGAGAGAGGACGGCAACTCCCTGCTCGACCGACACACTGGCACTCCCACGGGGCAGCACATCAGCATTCAGAGCAATCTGCTGGAGCACAGATTGCTGGCCTGCTGCGGCGCGGTGAGAGCCCCGGGGCAATGTGGCCGAACCAGCGAGGATGGCAGCAGTCAGTGCTTGCGTGGCCTCAATCTGAATCTGCATGAGACCAGTCTGAGATTGGATCACAGCAGCCAGTGACTGAATTGCAGCACTAAGCAGTTGCGTTGCGTCCACCTGTGCTCCACACTCCTTGCCAGTGCATCAATGCATTCGGGCGCCCTTCCCACTGCACCCATGAGCTGAGTGTGCATGTCAACCGCCTGGGTGTTCATTTCAGCGATGAGCCACTCCTCCTCTGTGTCCAGTGCAGCAGGACTCGCTGGCCTACTCTCTCTCCAGGGAGAAGGCCCCCAAGCTTCCCTAGCCACATCACGTTGCTGCAGCCCACTGGGTCCTGGAGCTTCACCCTCATCAGACCCTTCCCCCTCTGTTCCTCTCCAGGGAAGATGTGTTCCCAGTGTGGGCATGGGCTTCCTCGGGAGAGGGTGGAGTTGATGCTCCGGCTTCCTCTTCCTCCTCGCCTTCAGCTTCACTCCCACTGGCAGCTTGAGGGCCCATCTCCTCAGCTGGCGAATCACCATCTGAAAGCAGGGAGGTACAAGAGTGGTTTTAGCGTGAGGACAGGGGGGCAGTAAGGGAGGAAGGAGTGGAGCGATTTAGTAAGTTGGATTGAAAGTTTCAAAGGCTGGTGTTATGAGGGACAAGTGGAATGAGAGAGGAGAGAAAGCTGATGACCTTACCATTGCTGTCCCGAACGGGGTCAGCCTCTCCAGGGGCGATGGGACCAATCACCTGGCTTGCCACAATCCTGTGGATGCGAGCCTCAAGATCGCTGAGGGGTTGCATCTAAGGCCGCCCTCCACCCGTCCGTTGCTGCTGTCTCCTATTATGAGATAGCTTGGCCTGCAAGAAAAAGGACGGCATCTGTAAATATACAGCCATGGTCTTGCCTGATGTGTCTCCCATAGTTGAATAGCCCTTACTGTATGCAAGGTGTGGAATGTGCATGTGTGTTTCATGAGAGGGCCATAGGTGCTGGATGAGTGTTGGGCATTGGGGTTTTAAGACCCTCTGGCCATAGAGTGAGGTTGAAATGGAGGGATGGAGATGTATTGAGAAAAAGCCACTCACCCTGATGACCCGAATGAGGTCGTTGAACTTTTTGCAACATTGAGTATGGGTCCTGGTCGCCCTGCTCCTGGAGGAGACGTGCTTAGCCACCTCCCTCCACACTCTTCTGTAGTCACTCGGCAAAGGCCTCCTGCCACTCTCAGGTAGAGTATAGATCTTCTGCGCTCCACCGCGCCAACCAGAGCCTCCAAGGCCCGCTCGCTGAAGCACTGAGCTCGTTCTCTCAGGAAAATGTAGTCACAGGTCTCTCCAGGCCGAGATTCAAGGTTCCAATAAGCAGGGTGTGGCTGGAGAGCAAGATCAACCCTGCCCTTTAAGAACTGTCCGGCGCCAGCGTGTCTGTGTTCTATCGCTAACTGACATCACCTGCGCTGCGCCCGCGCTCTGAGTTAGCGCCTCGCTCCTTGGCCTTTGCGCCTTAAGACAGGTGTGCAGCACAAGATTTAGCGCTCCAATCACCTCCAGGGGCAATTAAAAGCCAAGTTTGCAGTCGGAGGTGATAATTAGTGCCAGGCGCTAAACTTTGTGCCCTGCCGATAATCGCGCCCCAAACGGAGCGATACCGAATTTCTCCCCCCTTTACTGTTACATTCCAGTCCTTTTATAATAAAGGCCAACATACCATTTGCTCTCCTAATTATTTGCTGTACCTGCACGTTAACTTTCAGTTATTGGTGAACAAGGACATCCAGGTCCCTCTGAACACCAACATTTCCCACTCTCTTACCATTTAAAAAAATATTCTTCTTTTCTATTTTTCCTACCAAAGTGGATAACTTCGACATTTCTCCACATTATATTCCATCTGCCATGCTCTTGCCCACTCACTTAACCTGTCTATATCCCCTTGAAGCCTCTTTGCATCCTCCTCACAGCTTACTTTCCCATCTAGGTTGTGGTGGATAGCTTAGTTGCATTTAAGGGGAAGCTAGATAAGTAGATGAGGGAGAAAGGGACAGGAGGATATGCTGATAAGGTGAGATGAAGGAGTGTGGGAGGAGGCGCATGTGGAGCACAAACACTGGCACAGACCTGTTGGGCCGAATGGCTGGTTTCGATGCTGTAAAATTCTATGTAGGTGAAGGGCCGAAGGCCCTCTGTGCAGAAGAGCACCAAGGCTGAAAACAGTAGGATGGAAGATGGAGTAAATCGTGATTAGGTGGCACCAAGCTTGGAGTATCGAAGAAGCAGTCCCCTCTAAAGTGAGAATTCATGGCCGCAGCCGCAAAGACATTTAAACGCAGTTTTTAACTAATGGGATATGAGTGATTATACCAGGGGAGACAACACTTGCACAGTGCAATATAACTTTATTGTCTAAACACCGGCATTCAGATCAGCTTTGAAGTTTTTATTTCAAAATCAAAGCCAGTTTCAATAAGAGACAGATCGTGCACAGAATCCTCCTGTTGTTATGGAAACTTCTTACTGGCGAGGAATGTCACATTAAGGAATTTACAGCCCACTTCGGTGCCACGGAGTACAAGGTCACATCCCACTCATCTATAACCGCTTTTATATTGGTCTCTAACTCAGGTGAAGTTTCAGAGCCCACAGTCTTGCACATTACGCAGCATGTGGGGTGAAGCACTCCCCCGGCATGCAGCACGGGCCCAGCTATGAGCGCCCTGGGGCAAGTCATTAGCACGTTTGAAGAAGGAGCACTGGGAGAGTAACTGTTCACTGTGGGGAAGAACAAGTGGGGGAGGCAGGCGAGGACGAAGAAAGATCTGGCAGGCCGGGAGCTCAAGCTCGTTTCTAATGTATGGGCAAGAGTTTGGTATCCCACGGAGCCCACCTTCAGACGTGAGTTGATGCAGGAACACAAGGTGTTAGCATCATCGTTAGCATCCACCATGAGTGACGCATCACTGCAATGCCACAGGAATACTGAGTACCACGAAGCAACTGGGATCTTCACACCAACCTTAACAGAAGCCCACAGCAGTGAGAGATTGAGAGTAGAACAGCACCCTCTCAGGAACAGTGTGACTGATGCCATGGCCAGCCTGGAAAGACAAGGAGATCTCTTGGAACGAGCTGGAGCCACATTGGAGACACCCTTCAAGCTGTTCTTATACAGCCCGCCATGCCATCAGCTGTGAGGCCCAGTGCCTGTGGCGTAGCTGCAGAACAATGCAATGAGGTGGCTTCCTCTCAAGGTGGCCTCACACCTTTCCACTTCAGCCAGGCCCCTCTAAGGATAGAGTAAGTGCCGAGAACGGGCAAGTGCTGGCATTGCTGCACATAGATCTAGCTGTTGCAGGGACCCCTCTGCCCGGGGACTCACAGCTATGACTCTCCCAGGAGGCTCCTGATTGGTCAGTATAAATGTAGCAAATGTGCTATTTGTAGGGCTTGCACTCCAGGGGATGTTATAATTGATGAAAGATGCGGGTGTGAATTGGTGCCACTTACTGGAAGTAGATCACTATGACCCTGTTTCAGGCCACTCTCGCTGCCTGAATATTATGGGCCTCCATTAACCTCTCCTCTTCCTGCCGGCTCTTTGGGTGGGCATTTTGTCCCATTAGCCTCCTCCTCCTCCAACTGATCCCTCTTTGAATTGCAAAATTCTGCAGCGTCAGCAGGTAGCAATGATGTTGCACTCTTTGCGTGGACTGCGCAGTGCGGCCCGTCCCACCGAGCTAAGCAATGGAATCATTAAATTCCATTCCCTACGGGTGTGTACGCGCTGTGTACTCACCCGTAGGGCCAACGGAAGTGCTGGTTTTAGGCATGCACTGCGCATGCGCTGGAAACCGGAACTTCCGTTCACTGAAGAAAGGGCTTGCCTGCGCCAGAGAGGCAGCGCGTACAGCTGGAACTTCCATTTTTTTCATAGTTGCTGCAGTCCAGGTAAGTCAGAAACTGCTGTGCCTAGGAAAGCAGGCGCAAGGCTGGCAGCCCCTCTGCGCAAGGCCGGCTTTTACCAGGCTAACAGTTGAAGTAAGTGAAAAAATAATTTTTTTCCACTGATTTATCATTTTAAAATACTTTAAAGAAAGCTAAGTTTATTTTTAACCCCGTTAAAAACTTTAATTATTATTTTTTTATTTAAATTTTTGTTTAAAATAGTTAATTTATGTAATTTATGGTCATTTTAAAAATGTGATGTTTTTTTAAATTTATTTGAAGTTTTACTATGTTTTGAGGGTGATCTCTATTCATAGATTTGTCAGGTCTTCCTGTCAAATGTATGAATGGAGATTCCCTGCTCTGATTGGCTCCCCATGGCCCACGTGATCCCAGGGACGCTGCGAACTACCTGCGCTTCTGGGATACGCGTGTCCTGCACACCGGCAGTTTGAAGAGGCACTGCAACGGAATTCTGCGCCTCCCGGGAGCCCTCTGGTCCAGTCGGAGATTTTTCCAAATCACAGCCCTCCTCCTGGGGGAGGGCTGTGAACGGAATTTCTAGGCGGTGAGGATCCCCAGTGCTATGCTCCACAGTGACTGAGGTGGTCATGCTGGTCTCATTGTTTTTGCAACCTGCTGCAGTGAGTGGGTATCTAACCGGGGCCGAGGGCAATGGGAGCAAGGGTTAGCCCTGATCTCCTAAGACCTATCCTTCATTCTATTGGCACCTTCAGACAATGGAGGCACTGTGGAATAAAGGCAGGATTCTCCTTGGATAACAAGCACTGATGTGTAATGTGACACTTTGGTGGTCCAAAACCACCTACTCATTAATAAAAACATAATAAATAGGAGCAGGAGTAGGCCATTCGGCCCCTCAAGCCTGCTCCACCATTCAATGAGATCATGGCTGATCTTCTACCTCAACTCCATTCACCGGCCCTATCACCATATCCCTTGATGCCCTTACTAGTCAGAAATCTATTGACTTCTGTTCTGAATATACTCAATGACTGAGCCTCCACTGCCCTCTAGGGTAGAGAATTCCAAAGATTCACCACCCTCTGTGTGAAGAAATTTCTGCTCATCTCAGTCCTGAATGGCCTATCCTTTATCCTGAGGCTGTGGACCCTAGTTCTAGACTCCCCAGCCAAGGGAAACATTCTCCCAGCATCCACCCTAGCAAACCCTGTAATAATTTTGTATGCATAAATGAGATCTCCTCTCATTCTTCTGAATTCAAGAGAATACAGGCCTAGTTTACTCAATCTCTTCTCATACGACAGTCCCGCCATCCCAGGAATCAATCTCGTGAACCTTCGTTGCACTCCCTCTATGGCAAGTATATCCTTCCTTAGGTAAGGAGACCAAAATTGTACACAGTACTCTAGGTGTGGTCTCACCAAGGCCCTATATAATTGGAGTAAGACTTCTTTACTCCTGTACTCAAATCCTCTTGAAATGAAGGCCAGCATACCATTTGCCTTCCTAATGGCTTGCTGCACCTGCACATTCACTTTCAGTGACTCATGTACAAGGACACCCAGGTCCCTTTGAGCATCTGCATTCCCCAATCTTTCACTATTTAGGAAATATTCTGCCTTTCTGTTTTTTCCAGCAAAGTGGATAACTTCACATTTATCCACATTATATTCCATCTGCCATGTTCTCACCCACTCACTGAGCCTGTTGAGATCCCCTTGAAGCCTCTTCACATCCTCTTCACAACTGACACTGCCACCTAGCTTTGTATCATCAGCAAATTTGGAAATGTTACATTTAGTCCCCTCATCCAAATCATTGATATAGATTGTGAATAGCTGGGGCCCAAGCACCGATCCTTGCGGTACCCCACTAGTCACAGCTTGCCATCCTGAAAAAGACCCGTTTATCCCTACCCTTTGTTTTCTGTCTGTTAACCAATTCTCAATCCATGCTAGTATATTACCCCCAATTCCATGTGCCCTAATTATGTTCACCAACCTCTTGTGTGGGACCTTATCGAAGGCCTTCTGAAAATCCAAATATACCACATCTACCGGTTCCCCTTTGTCTACTCCACTAGTTACATCCTCAAAGAACTCCAATAGGTTTGTTAAACAGGATTTCCCTTTCATAAATCCATGTTGACTATGCCCAATCTTACTATTAGTTTCTAAGTACCCAGTTATTGCATCCTTTATATAAATAGATTCTAGCATTTTCCCAACTGCTGAGGCTAACGGGTCTATAGTTCCCCGTTTTCTTTCTCCTCCCTTTCTTAAATAGCGGGGTTACAGTTGCTATCCTCCAATCTGCAGGAACTGTTCCAGAATCTATAGAATTTTGGAAGATGTTAACCAATGCGTCCACTATCCCAATGACCACCTCTTTCAAAACACTAGGATATAGGTCATCCGGTTCTTGGGATTTATTGACTTTTAGTCCCATTAATTTTGCTAGTACTGTTTTTTTACTAATAATAATTTCTTTGATTTCCTCAATCTCGCCACACCCTTGTTTTTCTCGTATTTCTGGGAAGTTTTTTGTGTCTTCCTCCGTGAAGACAGAAACAAAGTAACTATTTAATTTCTCTGCCATTTCCTCATTCCCCATTATAAATTCTCCCATCTCTGATGGTAAAGGACTTACATTTACCTGGTTAACTCTGTTTCTCTCTTCACAGATGCTGCCTGACCTGCTGAGTTTCTCCAGCATTTTCTGATTTTATTTCAGATTTCCAGCATCTGCAGTATTTTCTTTTTGTACATTTACCTTCACCAGTCTTTTCCTTTTCACATACCTATAGAAGCTTTTACAATCTGTTTTTATATTTTTCGCTAGTTTGTGCTCATATTCCATTTTCCCTTTCTTTATCAATTTCTTGGTCCCCCTTTGCTGATTTCTAAAAAGATCCCAATCGTCAGGCCGACCACTTTTTCTGGTAACTTTATAAGCATCCTCCTTTGATTTAATACTAGCTTTAATTTCTTTTGTTAGCCATGGTTGGATCACTTTAATGGAGTAGTATCGCTTATGTGCTCATGAAAATTCTTTTTGATTGCCTTTCAGGAGAGGAATTACCCAAAATTATTTTTTCCCAGAATTGGCTGAAAATATTTTAAATTGTTTTCTTGCCTCGCCCAGGGGATTACATGGTGGGTGGGGAGCATTGGGACCGGTGTTGCCTAGTTGAAAGACAGCTAAATGAACAAACTTAATGGGTCAGCTGGTCATTTTCTCTCCTCATGTTTTGTATCTGTCACATTGTGCCCTAAAAACACCTTCCCCATCAGACATCCTCCATGTTGTGCACTAAAAACACCTTCCCCATCACACATCCTCCACGTTGTGCATTAAAAACACCTTCCCCATCACACATCCTCCACGTTGTGCATTAAAAACACCTTCCCCATCAGACATCCTCCACATTGTGCACTAAAAACACCTTCCCCATCACACATCCTCCATGTTGTGCACTAAAAACACCTTCCCCATCACACATCCTCCACGTTGTGCAATAAAAACACCTTCCCCATCACACATCCTCCACGTTGTGCACTAAAAACACCTTCCCCATCACACATCCTCCACGTTGTGCACTAAAAACACCTTCCCCATCAGACATTCTCCACGTTTTGCGCCGAGGATGACAAAACAACCAGAATCCAAAGTCACCTAAATTCATCCATTTTGGATTAAATTCTGCAAACCCAAATTTAGATTTTTTTTTCAATTTTATTATGTCAAAGAATTAAGAAGAGAAAAAAAGAAAGACTTGCATTAATATAGCGCCATTCACAACTTCAGGACGTCCCAAAGCGCTTTACAGCCAATGAAGTACTTTTCCGAGGTGTAGTCAGTGTTGTAATGTAGGAAACGCGGCAGCTAATTGTTGCAAGAGATTTTCTCATAATCTTCTTTGAAGGGAATGATCAGATATCATATAGATACATAAATTCTGTTGGCTATTAAAAAAAGTGTCAATTTTCTGAGTTAAGGATTTTGAGCAGAAGGAGATCTCCTTGATTAATTTCATGTGATGCACATGAAGGCCCTTCCTCCTCAATATAAATTAAAATCCGCAAGTAACTGCTGAGCTGTGATTGATTACAAGCTGGAGTCCGTAAATATATAACCCTTAAATATTTTCAAAATCTCCATATGTGGAACAAAAGGGTTCTTCTCCTTCAAGCTTAATGCCTCTTCCAAACATGATGGCCTAGAAATTGGGTTTTGGCTTAGCCAGGGCTTTAGCGCCGGAAGTTAGTGCCGGCGCTAAGTCCCCTGCGCGCGCCAAAAATTCAGTGGCGCCGCGCCCAAACGGCTGCCGGCGCTACTGAAGGGTCTTTGCGGCGGTACATCGGCGCTAACTGCGGTTTCGCGCCGCAATTCCGGCGCTGCGGCACCCGATGCGGTGCGGCAGGCTGGGGACGTGCAGGCCTCCTCCTCCCGTTAAGGAGGAGCTGCCTGCACCCGGCCGCGGCCCGCGCAAATCAGCTTAAAAATGAGCCCGGCACCTCGGACAAGTGCCGGGCTTGCATCTGTTCCGGGGGGGGGGGGGGGGGGGGGAGAAGTCCGGGGAGGGAGCTGCGGGCAGGCGGCCGGCGGGAAAGTGGCCGGCCGCCGCGGGGCCTTTAATGCGCCGGCGCAAACTGGAGTAAGGCACCTCTGCCAGAACGTTGCTTGCGGCTGCCACGGGCGAGGCGGCCGCAACTCAATTTCGGAGTTCGGGCGGGTTACCACGGCAACCGGGACGCTGCGCACACCGATGACGTCATCGGTGCCGGCGCAGCGCTACCGGTGCAACGCCGATTTAGGGCCCCAGGGAATTTTTAAACTGGCCATAACTCTGGCGCTAGTCCCTCTAGCACCTCAAAAGCGGCGCGAAGGCTAGTGAATTTCTAGGCCGTTGTCAGCAGTCAATGCTAATGATCAATAGTTTTTTAAATGCAGGCAGCGAAAAGAATACTTGACTTGGTCATCTATCTCCGAGATCGTGAGAATATGTGGCTGAATTTCAGATCTACAGACTGAGCATTGGGACAGTGGCTAAATGGTTTGCCCGGCAAAACAGTCCACAAGGTCCCAGGCTTGATTCCTAGGCTGTGATGAATTAGCAGATCTCAGCCTAGGCAACAGTGTGGACTCGAGCATTAGTGGGCCAGAGGCAAGGATCCTACTTCAGCTAGCTGTAACCTGACTCCTGGTTTCAACTGACTATTCTTCATGTGAGTTCTTATTCATTCTCAGGATGTGGGCAGCGCTGGCAAGGCCAGCATTTATTGCCCATTCCTAGTTGCAGTCCGTGTGGTGAAGATGCATTCACAGTGCTGTTAGGTAGAGCGTTCTAGGATTTTGACCCAGCGACGATGAAGGAACAGCGATATGTGTCCAAGTAACAATGGTGTGTGAATTGAAGGGGAACTTGGAGGTAGTGGTGTTCCTATGCACCTGCTGCCCTTGTCCTTCTAGATGGTAGAGGTCACGGGTTTGGGAGGTGCTGCCGAAAAAGTGTTGGTAGGTTATTTGAACATGGAGGAGCATCCCCACCAAGGCTAATCTTTCTCACCTGGCCTACCTACACACACACAAACACACGCACACACACACTTCTGAGCAGCAATGACTGGCTGCTGCTCAGGAGCACAAACGCTGGTTCTTTTCCCAAACACAATTTCAACATAACACATGCTGGTTGAAATTGGATATGAAAAATTGACCAAGTTATTTATCATTCTTGAGATAGGCAGTATCATTTATCACTCTGATTTTGTTAGGTTTGCATGAATGACATTTTATTCGCTCTATTTTAGTTACCTACTGTTTTGCTCAATGCACAAAACAGTTGCAGAAGATTTTAAGAAGGCCATATCATACAACATACCATTCTTGCTGTGAACTTGCCCTTAAAAAGCTGAGATCACGGTAATGATTCCTGAGAAATGTTAATATAAAACTTAAAAGATTCATCCCTCTTTGCCTCCATTTAAAAATTAGAAATATCCTTTGTCACTTCACAATGTTAAGAAATCTCAAAGTACTTCACAGCCAATGAAGTACTTTTTGAAGTGTAGTCACTGTTGTAATGTAAGAAACGAGGCAGCCAATTTGCTCACGGCCAGGTGCCACAAACAGCAATGTGATAATGACCAGATTGGTTGAGGGATAAATATTGGCCAGGACACTCCCCTGATCTTTGAAATAGTACCAAAGGGCAAAGAGGGCCCTGTTTTAATGTTTTATCTGAAAGATGGCACCTCCGACAGTGCAGCACTTCCTCAGTGCTGTACTGGGAGGTCAGCCTGGAATTTGTGCTCAAGTCTCTAGGGGTAGGACCTGAACCCACAACCTTCCGATGCAGAGGCGAGAGTGTTACCCACTGAGCCACGACTGACACTCTAGAACTGGAAAAAAATTGCTGGCGGTCTGAGACCGGCTAGTCTCCAGAACCTGACACCCTCCCCGCCCACAAGTCTCCTGCCCCAAAAGCTAAATGTCAGAGCTGCATGGTTGCTAAATTCTACTGGGTACTGGGCTACATACTACTGGGCTAGAGAGCTAGCAAAAGGTGAGCAACATCTTCAAAACACAAGCTGACTGCTCAAAGTCAGCCCTGGGCTTTGTGATGTGTGAGAATAAGGAGATAGGCTGAAACTACAGTGGGACACAGACTTGTTCGACCTGAAGCTGCGTTACACCAGCATTCCTTCTCTTCCAGTGCGAGGGGGAAAGGGGCAATTTTGCAGAGTCTCACTGGATGAGGGTGCAGCCCCACGTTGGCCCTGTGGTGTCATAGGGTTATCTCTAACCCGTCCTCGTGGCCAGTGAGGCCCTATACCAAGAGCAAAGCCACGCACAATTACCCATTTAATGGACACTGAAGTGCAGTTTGCAGCAATGGTATATAGAGAAATTATTGAGGGGGGAGGGGAGTGCTGAAAGCATGAGATTTATTTTCTGGCGGCTTGGGGACGTGTTCAACACCCCTCAAAACTTCTGCCTTCCAAGCCAAAAGTGGTACCTCCTGGAACAGTTACAGATATAAAGGTAGTTGTAGGGATGTTGGTACAACCTTATATAGTCCAGATCCTTTCATTAGGAATTTAACCCCAGATACTTCATGTTAATTTATGAATTGAGTCCTTTTCTCACACCCCTGCAATAACCCCAACTGATAGCCTGTTCGCTATTCACAAGACAAAAGTGTCTCACTATCACACGCCTGTCTTTGCCCCAAACTCCAAGGCAGCCCAGAGACAGATGAGGGAGGATATGCTGCTTTAACTATCTTCAATGAACAATTTATAAATTTAAGTCGCTCCAGGGTGAATTTGGGCGAGTCTGTATCATAGAATGGATTGTGATGAAGCGTCACTTTCAAATATTAACCTCATTATCTGTTTGTTATAAACTTAAAAAGCGTGAGGTTAGAAGTTACTGCCAGTAATAATAATTAGTGAACGTTTAATGTGCTCATATAAGAACATAAGAACATAAGACGTAGGAGCAGGAGTAGATCATTTGGCCCCTCGAGCCTGCCCCGCCATTCAATAAGATCATGGTTGATTTGATCTTGGCCTCAACTCCACTTCCCTGCCCACTCCCCATAACCCTTGACTCCCTTACCATTCAAAAATCTATCTCAATGGCCCAGCCTCCACAGCTCTCTGGGGAAGAGAATTCCAAAGATTCACGACCCTCAGAGAAGAAATTCCTCATTTCCGATTTAAAAGGGTGCCCCCTTATTCCTCTGTTTGCTACTGTAATAATGACATTAACCCACTTTAAATAAACTGGCTAATGCCTCTGTTTAGGCAGCGGACAGAGGAATCTCGTATGAACGCATTCAACATTTGTCTGCTATCAGTAATTTTTGACCTATATCGCTTTTTTCACCCTGTCAAAAAGTTTGATGTTCTAGGAAACAATAACCATTCTACACAGTAGCAATTAAAAACGGAAGTGCATGAAAATGTGGTTTGCATAAAAAGGATTAATTTTCTGCCCTCTGGTCAACCTGACCCTCAGCCTCCAGTCTGGTGTTTGAAATCGATCAAACTGGTGCCAGTTATTTCAATCAGTCCTCACATAACCCCACGGATGTTGACCATGCTAAGATAGAGAGTGTTGGCTCTTTCTCTGGTTAACTGCACAGTGACCAAAGCATCTCCACTAGGAGCCCATAATCAAACCAAAAAGTGGTTTGAAAGATACAGAACATAACCCAGCACTGCAATTCACCCACAGAAAGATCAATGGTCAACATCACACATCACAATAGTACTCTGTGGGAATAAGGGAATCTCAGTATAAGTTTTGAAATTAAGTAAAAAAATAAACTTGCATTTCTATAGCGCCTTTCACGACCACTGGACATCCCAAAACGCTTTACAGCCAATGAAGTACTTTTTGAAGTGTCGTCTCTGTTGGAATTTGGGAAACGCTCACCACCGCTCTGCACCGCTAACTCGTTTTATTTCTGAACCCCAGAAATTGCACAAGGGCAGTGACAGAAATGTTGAAATTACACCAGGGAACATCCTCCATTTCTCCAAAAACAGTGGCTGCAATCAGTCTTAAAGAAAGGGGGGGGGGGGTAATTTTCACTGTCAGCCCCCGGGCAGCTATCTGGCAGTGCAGATCAGTCACCTAATGCAGAGCCCACCTGATTCTCATCCCCTTGATTTCAACGAGATGAGAATCAGCTGGGTTCTGCAACGGTGAAAGTTAAAATTGCCCTGAATAAATCTTCAATTAAGACAACGGCCTTTCTGGAAAATAAAACATTTTAAAAAGCTGTTTTTTTTAGCAGCTATTGGCTATATATAACTAGTTTATGGACAAATACTAAATAAACAGGCCTGTAACTGCAACCATTCAAAATCCATCCACTCATCTGAAATGTGTTTGCCATATGTTTGTGCACACCCAGCAGTGGGAGAAAGTAACATTGAATTGATTGGTTCTGACAGCTGATGGAATTCCTTCCAGAGAGTGAGTATTGACACCACTGTATCAGCCAATGAGTTGGAGGTGGGGCGGAGCAAACAGAGTCTATTTAATCAGAGTCACCCCACTACAGCAGGATTATTTCTCCAGCAACACGCAGTGAGTGGAGGATAGTCACATGTGCGTAAAATCAATCCCAGTCACTTACAGCAGGTGTGATTGAAAGGGAAAATACCCAATCATCTGCATTCTGGCCGTGAATAGTGGTGTCACTAAATGCAGCCTTCATTCTAACAGTCCTGACCTCCAACTATTTTGATATTTATGGCCCTTAGTTTTGGAATGCCCCACAAGTGGAAACATCTTCTCTACGTCTACCCTATCAAACTCCTTCATAATTTTAAAGACTCTATCAGGTCGCCTCTCAACCTTTTCTTTTCTAGAGAAAAGAGCCCCAACCTGGGTTCAGTCTTTCCTGATACTTTTAACTTCTCAGTTCTAGTATCATCCTAGTAAATATTTTTTGCACCTTTACCAGTGCCTCTATATCCTTTTTGCAATAGGGAGCCCAGACTGTACTATAGACAGAGCTAAGCGATCCCACAATCAACGGATCAGATCAAAGCTCTGTAGTCCAGCCACATCCAGTCGTGAATGGTGGTGGACCATTAAACAACTAACAGGAAGATGAGGCCCCATGAATAGCCCCATCCTCAATGATGGTGGAGCCCAGCAAGTGAGTGCAAAAGACAAGGCTGAAGCATTTGCAACCACCTTCAGCCAGAAGTGCCGAGTGGACGATCCATATTGACCTACTCCCGAGGTCCCCACCATCACAGAAGCCAGTCTTCAGACAATTCGATTCACTCCACATGATATCAAGAAACGGCTGAGCGCACTGGATTCAGCAAAGGCTATGGGCCCCGACAACATCCCAGCTATCATGCTGAAGACTTGTGCTCCAGAACTGGCTGTACCTCTAGCCAAGCTGTTCCAGTACAGCGACAACACAAGCATCTATCTGACAATGTGGAAAACTGCCCAGGTATGTCCTGTCCACAAAAAGCAGGACAAATCCAACCTGGCCAATTACCACCCCATCAGTCTACTCAATCATCAGCAAAGAGATGGAAGGTGTCATCGACATTGCAATCAAGCGGCACTTACTCACCAATAACCTGCTCACTGATGCCCAGTTTGGATTCCACCAAGACCACTCGGCTCCCGACCTCATTACAGCCTTGGTCCAAACATGGACAAAGGAGCTGAATTCCAGAAGTGAGGTGAAAGTGACTGCCCTTGACATCAAGGCAGCATTTGACCGAGTGTGGCATCAAGGATCCCTAGTAAAACTGAAGTCAATGGGAATCAGGGGGAAAACGCTCCACTGACTGGAGTCATACCTAGCACAAAGGAAGATGGTTGTGGTGGTTGAAGGTCAATCATCACAGCTCCAGGACATTGCTGCAGGCGTTCCTCAGGGCAGTGTCCCAGGCCCAACCATCTTCAGCTGCTTCATCAATGACCTTCCCTCCAACATCAGGACAGAAATGGGGATGTTTGCTGATGACTGCACAGTGCTCATTGCCATTCACAACTCCTCAGATAATGAAAACAGCCCATGCCCACATGCAACAAGGCCTGGACGACGTTCAGGCTTGGGCTGATAAGTGGCAGATAACATTCGCACCACAGAAGTGCCAGACAATGATTATCTCTAACAAGCGAGAGTCTGACCAGCTCCCCTTGACATTCAACGGCATTACCATCACCGAATCCCCCACCATCAACATCCTGGGGGTCACCTTTGACCAGAAACTTAACTGGACCAGCCACATAAATTCTGTGGCAACAAGAGCAGGTCAGAGGCTAGGTATACTGCAGCGAGTGTCTCACCTCCTGACTCCTCAAAGCCTTTCCAAGGCACAAGTAAGGAGTGTGATGGAATACTCTCCACTTGCCTGGATGAGTGCAGCTCCAACAACATTCAAGAAGCTCAACACAAAGCAACCCATTTGATTGGCATCCCATCCACCACCTTAAACATTCACTCCGTCCACCACTGGCGTACCGTGGCTGCAGTGTGAACCATCTATAAGATGTACTGCAGCAACTCACCAAGGCTTCTTCGGCAGCAACTCCCAAACCCACAACCTCTTCCACCTAGAAGGACAAGGGCAGCAGGCACATGGGAACACCACCACCTCCAAGTTCCCCATCCAAGTCACACACCATCCTGACTTAGAAGTATATCGCCATTCCTTCATCGTCGCTGGGTCAAAATCCTGGAACGCCCTACCTAACAGCACTGTGGGTGTACTATCACCACACGGACTGCAGCGGTTCAAGAAGGCGGCTCACCCCCACCTTCTCAAGGGCAACTAGGGATGGGCAATAAATGCCGGCCTTGCCAGCGACGCCCACATCCCAGGAACGAATAAAAAAAAGTCTCAGCCTGGATTCTGTGTTTAAGTCTCTGGGGCTTGAACCTGTGGCTTTCTGACTGAGAAGGCGAGAGTGCTACCCACTGAGCCAAGGCTGACACTTAATGTTCTCCTTTCTTTATAGATTTTTAAAATTTTGTGCCTATAGGATATTAGTGCTGGGGAATGAAATACTTTCTGCTTTAACCATCTAGTGTCAGGTCAAATAGTCTCAGCTCTTAGCACTGATTGCCAAATTAGCAGCACTTTTGTGATGCGGGCCCACTGCTCGTTATGAACTAGATTGAGACTCCCAACCTTACTTCAGGTAGAACCCTTAACAGATGGAGGATACTTTTATCCGACCAGGTCTGGGTTGGATTTGAACCCATGTCCTAGAAGCAACAGGGCCGCTAGCACGCACTGCACTGTCCAATCCACTGGAAATGTTTATTCTAAACAGTTTTCCGTTAGTAAAATAAAGTTACGTGGCATCGCATCTTTAAAAACATTGTGAAAAATGATGACAGAATAACTAGTCAGAGTTCCTGTTTTTAAATGGATGCTATTTTTGGACCACATTGGCCGGACTCTTTACCTGAGCCTCGGGGCGGGTGTGTGCGGGCTTAATTCAATTGAAACAGTCCTGCGGCTTTCCCGGCCCAGTTAAATGGAGCGGGTCTGATGACGTCATCGATGACTCGTTTTCTGCTCAAATATTAAAGCAGCCTTGCACACATCCCAGTTGAAGGTTGTTGGAGGAGAGATAAAGGTATTTGCAAGAGCTACAAATTGCTGCATATCACTGATATTTGTGTGGGTCATGGAGTCACACAGACAGAGGGCTGCGCCAAGATTCCCAGGTGCCTCCCTGGAAGTGCTGGTCCAGGGAGTCAGAGCATGCAGGGAGGTCCTCTTCCCTGCGGATGGCTGCAAAAGACTAGCCAGAGACACCAAGAGGGCATAGCTGGAGATCGCGGGGGAGGTCAGCAACTGGTATGTCGTGAGGTTGTTGTGGATTCAGAGCCGCAAAAGATTTAATGATCTCATAAGGTCAGGAAAGGTGAGTGCAATGCCACATTCAACTACAGCCTGATGTGCCTGTCACCCCAACTCCATCACTCTGCCTTCCCAAGCCTACTCCTGCACATGATGCCTCACACCAACCTAACTTACAGGTGCACCCATCCCTCTCTGGCTATGCAGCTACTCACATCCCTATCTGACTAACCACCACTGACACTCACCCTCATCCTAATGCAATCATAGGAAGTAACACCACAGAAGGAGGCCGTTTGACAATATCACGCCATTCCCTCATAGTCACCCTCTACAGATGTAGCCCATCCATTCCTTACACTCATTCCATCACTCTCACACAAAGTTCTCTTCTTTCCCTCCTTACAGGGAGATGCAGCGAACCAGAGGTGGCCCTCCAATATTCACCAATTTGACTCCAGCAGAGAAAGAGGCGCTTGAAATCTCTGGAGTTGCAGAGCTGATGGCGGTGGGAAATGGAGAGAGGGGGACCTCCCACCAACCTGGTGACAGAATTAAATATCATACAGCCAAATAGTATACAACAGTCACTCATGGTGACTTGATGTCAGCAGCCAGTGAAATATCATCATGTGCATAATGGTAACGTTACACATTCTTATCATAAGACTTCTAATGCATCTCTTTACTCTCCCCACCACACTGTCCAGCCAGAGGAGGAAGACGACTCCTCAGAGGAAGTTGCACTCTCTGAGGGTGCACCATCACCAGGCCAATGTTCACCCAACAGCAGCGCAGATAGGCGCACCTCGGTGGGTCCTGTGAGAGATAGAGTACTGTTGTCACCTGGTGTCTCACAGATCACAAGTGAGCAAGAGCAGATGGTGGAGACAGCAGTGGAGACTCCTCGCCGGAGGACGCAGGATACTCCCAGCTCTGCTAAGCTGCATGCAGATGCTGAACTTCGGGGACCATCGAGAAAGAGGGTGATCTTGGAGGGGCAGCAACAAATGTGCGAGGCTCTGGCAACTTTTGCAG